>NC_133141.1:4837127-5495127 GCF_048418815.1 Hemitrygon akajei | reverse complement strand
CCCACTCCATTTGATCATGGTTTGTTCATTTTCCCTCAGAACCCCATTCTCCTACTTTTCTACATAACCTTCAAAGCCTTTACTAATCAGGAACCTATCAACCTCTACTTTAAATATACCCAATGACTTGGCCCCCACAGATTCACCACTCTCTTGCTGAAGAAAGTACTCCTCACCTCTGTTCTGAAGGGACTCCCTGTATTCTGAGGCTGTACCCTCTGGTCCTAGACTCCCCATGTTTACTCTGCCTATGCCTTTCAATAGTCAACAGGTTTCAAAGAGACGCCCCTTCATTTTTCTAAATTATGCTATTTAGATTGCCAACATTCTGGCTGTGATTTTTTTGATCTAAGATCTATGGATTTCCACTATCTCAAATACATGCTCCTGGACTGATTTTCTTTGGAGGTCAAAGTCAGAGTCACTCTCCACTTCCTAGCTGGTGCTGTTCCCCTCTCACATGCCCATTACTGCATTAGGGAGTGGTGTTCCAATAGACAATAGATAATAGGTGCAGGAGTAGGCCATTCGGCCCTTTGAGCCAGCACCGCCATTCACTGTGATAATGGCTGATCATTCACAATCAGTACCTTGTTCCTGCCTTCTCACCATATCCCTTGACTCCGCTATCTATAAGAGCTCTATCTAACTCTTTCTTGAAAGTATCCAGAGAATTGAACTCCACTGCCTTCTGAGGCAGAGTATTCCATAGATCCACAAGTCTCTGGGTGAAAAAGTTTTTCCTCAACTCCGTTCTACTGTCCACTGTCTCTAAGACCACTGTCAAGCCATAATCCAAGGGTGGATTTGAAAGTTCTTCTGTCATCTGCAACTGTGCTGAGAGGCAAACCTAGAACATAAGAAATAGGAGCAGGAGTCGGCCATCCGGCCCATCGAGCCTGCCCCGCCATTCAATAAGATCATGGCTGATCTGGCTGTGGATTCATCTCCACCTACCTGCCTTTTCCCCATAACCCTTAATTCCCCTACTGTGCAAAAATCTATCCAACTTTGTCTTAAGTATATTTACTGAGGTAGCCTCCACTGCTTCGTTGAGCAGACAATTCCACAGATTCACCACTCTCTGGGAAAGGCAGTTCCTCCTCTTCTCCGTCCTAAATCTACTCCCTTTGAGTTTTGAGGCTATGTCCCCTAGTTCTAGTCTCACCTACCAGTGGAAACAACTTTCCTGCCTCTATCTTATCTTTTAGCAGCATTTAGCGCCCATTCATAATTTTACGTGTTTCTGGAAGGTCTCCTCTCATTCTGAATCTTAGCGAGTATAGTCCCAGGTGACTCAACCTCTCCACATTGTCTAACCCCCTCATCTCTGGAGTCAACCTGGTGAACCTCCTTTGTACTGTAGAAGAAGGACTTTGTGGCCCAGAGGCAAAACTCTGATGGGTTTGTACTCCTCCTTTCTCGATAACATTCCAGGATCTGATTGTTCTGTGGCCCCATTCAACATATCATGCCACATACCCCAACTGGGTCAACATACAACTGTTATCCCTACCTCATCCTTACCTTTGTGCATAAAAATGTGCAATGACTGTTCAACTGTACAGAGGGCCTAAGGTTAATGCCTTGACAAACTGCTATCGAATATATCCATTTTAGAGCACAATGAAGTTTTGGGCACTGAAGCATACTGGCTAGTTTCAACAGTTCTTATCACCTCATTAACATGTCTGTGGCATTTACTGATGTACTTTAGCTCTGATACTGCCAGTTAGCTCTTCATTGATTAGAACACAGAACAAAGACCAGTATAGCACAAGGACAGGCCCATCAGCCCAAAATGTTATGCCAGATTAATTAAGCTGGTAATCAAATGTCCAAGTAAACTAATCCCTAGACAATGTTCTCATCCTTCCATTTTCTACACATTCATGTGCCCCATAAACTCTTCTTGGGCTTCTAGCCGAGTACAGGTATCGATTGTAACCAATGTTTCGATGACAAACTGCTATCTTCATCAGGGATGATGCCTGGGCGTGTCTAGTCCAGTAGAATTTATAGTCCCGTAGTCTGTCCCTCTTGATTGGTTAGTCCTCATCGAATCAGGTTTCTGCTCTCCCACCTTGTTTACAATCAAATTTCAGTTCTTACCTAGAGCGAGACCTTCATCTTTAATAAAATTCTTTACCTTTGGTTTTATTTCAATGGCTTCCTTTACCAGGTGGTCCCAAAAGCCATTGAGTAGTTTTGTGGTGTTGGAGTCAATCCTATAGTCAGTGCAAATGCAGTGTTCTGCTATTGCCAACTTTTCTGGGTAACCCAAATGGATACACCTGTTGTGCCCCTTGATATGGGTTTCCCTCTCCTAGAATCCAGCACCAACCTAATTTTCCCAATCAACCTGCATATTGAAATCCCCCATGACTATTGTAACATTGCCCTATTGGCATGCATTTTCTATCTCCCATTGTAATTTGTAGCCCACATCCTGGCTACTGTTTGGAGATGTGTATATAATTCCCATCAGGGTCTTTTTACCCTTGCAGTTCCTTAGCTCCATCCACAACAATTCAACACCTTCCGACCCCATGACACCTTGCTAAAGATTTAGTTTCATTTTTTACAACAGAGAAACGCTGCCCCCTCTGCCTTCCTGTCTGTACTTTCGATATAATGTGCATCCTTGGACATTAAATTATAAACTTCTTTCAGCCATGATTCAGTGATGTCTACAACATCATACAACATCATGCCAATCTGTAACTGTGCTAAAAGTCCATCTACCTTATTCTGTATACTGTGCACAATCAAATGCAACACCTTCAGTCCTGTATTCACCCTTTTCAATTTTGTCCGCCGTTTACATTGCAACTCATCCTGCTGCCTCATCAGCCTCTCCCTGCTAGGAGTCTCACTACACATTGCTTCTGTTTGTAAATACCTTCTAATAATTTACCCACTACTAATGTCAGACTCACTGATCTATGATTTCCTGGTTTATTCTTAGAGCCTTTCTTGCTCAGTGGAACATTAGCCAACTCCTGTCATCCAGCACATGGCTAAGGATATTTTAAATACCTTTGCTCTGGCCCTTGCAATTTCTGCACTAGCCTCCCACAAGGTCTGTGGAAACAGCTTTTCAGACCCTGGGGATTTATCCACCTCAACTTGCCTCAAGACAGCAAACATCTCCTCTTCTATAATCCAGATATAGTCCATGACCTCTCTACTATTTTGCCCCAGTTCTATAGATTTTGTGTCTGTCTCCTGAGTAAATAGGTGCAAAAAATCCTTTTAAGATCTATCTAATCTGTTTCAGCTCATGCATAGATGACCATGCTGATGTTCAAGAGGACCAATTTTACCCTTCGCTATCCTTTTGACCCTCATATATCTGAGGAGGTCTTTGGGCTTTTCCTTCACCAAGTTTGCTACAGAAATCTCATGGTTCCTTATTTCCCTCTTTATTGTTCTCTTGCATTTCTTATACTTCTCAAGGGCCACATTTTGTTCCTTGCTGCCGATACCTGCTATGCATCTCCTTTTTTTTAACCTAGGCCTCAATATCCGTTGAAAACTAAGTTTCCGTAAACCTGTTAGCTTTGCCTTTCATTTTAGCAGGAACATACTAACACAATACTCTCAATAAGACTGTTTAATGTCATTTCCTGTACACAAGTGCAAGGAGAATGCAATAATTGTTACTCTGGATCCACTGCAGCACTAAAAACCCCACAAAAGATAAAAAAAAACACAACAATAATAATATAATAATGTTAAACCCACAATAAATTTAAATACATAAGATAGCTTATAATCATTGTATACCCATAAAGTGATGCTAGGCTGTACATAAGGTGACTGACAGGAAATGATAAAACAGTGGTGGGGTTGTGGGTGGAGGTGTTGATCAGCTCTACTGCTTGGAGAATGTAACTGCTTTTGAGTCTGATGGCCCTGGTGTGGATGCTAGGTAGCCTCCTTCCTGATAGGAGTGGCATAAACATACAGTGAACAGACAGGGACTGAAGGGATATAGGCCATGTGCAGGCAGGTGGGGTTAGTTTGGATGGGCATCATGGTTGGCGCAAATATCATGGACTGAAGGGCCTGTTCCCGTCCTTTACAGTTCTACTTTCAATGTCTATGTGATGCTAGGGTTATTGTGGTGATGAGTTGTGGATGTAATCTGGTCCAAGTTAGTTAGTCAGGGTAAAAACGTCTTTCCAATAGCAGGGTTGTGGGGTACATGTCCTGTAGATCAGGCTGTACTAATGGGGAGAGGAAAGCTGAGTCAATATTATAAATATCCAAAGGACTAATGGTAATTGCTTTGACGTGTGAGGTACAGAACAATAATTAAATGTCAGTATCACACATTGTGATTTCACTTCCAATGAAAATGTCACCAAGTTTTGCAAAAGCAATTCCTCTTCCCTTTCTGGCCTTCTCATCTCTTTCTTTTCCATGAAACAAGAAACTACCCTTTTCAGCAGCTCACATTACTCACACTCTGACCTTATACAAAATACTCAGATCAGTAGCTCGGAATTAGTTATCCTCCCTGACCCTTGTGGATGAATGCACAGTTCCATACCAGTCCATGATTAGTGCATCATGGCTTAGTATGGAAACACCAATGCACTTGAATGGAAAAGTCTACAAAAAGTAGTGGGTATGGCCCAGTCCATCACAGGTAATGTCCTCCCCACCATGGAGCACATCTACACGAAGCATTGCCACGTCCTTAAGATTTATTGCTTATTTATTTATTATTATTATTTCTTTCTTTTTGTATTTGCACAGCTTGTTGTCTTTTGCAGACTGGTTGAACGCTCAAGTTGGCATGGCCCTTTATTGATTCTGTTATGGTTATTATTATGGATTTATTGAGTATGCCCGCAAGAAAATGAATCTCAGGGTTGTATATGGCAGTATATACAGAATGTACTTTGATAATAAATTACTTTGAAGTAGAGCAAGTCCCATTGGGAACACTAGATACAGTAGATGACCCCAACAAACTTGCAGGTGAAGTATTGTCTCACCTGGAAGGACTATATGGGCCCTGAATGGAGGTGAATTTGACCTAGTTTGGAGAGCTGCTTTGTCAAGCACCTTCACTCCATCTGCAACAAGTAGGATTTCCCGGTGGCCAACCATTTTATTCCTATCCCCATTCCTTCTGACGTCTGTGATCTCCTCATGTGCCATAATGAGGGCACTCTTAGGTTGGAGGAGCAACTCCTCATATTCTGTCCGGGTAGCCTCCAACCTGATGACATGAACATTGATTTATCTAACTTCCAGTAATTCCTCCCCCCCTTCTCTCTTCTTCCGTTCCCCAATCTGGCTCTCATCTTACTTCTCTTCTCCTCACCTGCCTATCACCTCCCTTTGGTACCCCTCTTCCTTCCCTTTCTCCCATGGCCCACTCTCTTCTCCTATCAGATCTTTTCTTCTGCAGCCCTTTGCCTTTTCCACCTATCACTTCCCAGCTTCTCACTTCATCTGCCCCCCTCCCCCTCCCACATGGGTTCTCCTATCACCATGTAGCTTGTCCTCTTTCCCCTTCACCCACATTTTTATTCTGACTTCTTCCACCCTTCCTTTCCAGCTCTGATGAAAGGTCTCAATCCAAAACGTCGACTGTTTATTCCTTTCCGTAGATGCTGCCTGACCTGCTGAGTTCCTCCAGCATTTTGTGTGTTTTACTCTGGATTTCCAGCATCTGTAGAACCTCATGTGTCATGGAGAAGCAAATGTATTGAATGAAGTTTCCATTAACCAAATCAGCTTTCTGTGTAGAAGTTTATTCATTATGAGTTTGATTGACAATGGCACTAGGAGACATCGGCTGTTCAAATTTCAAAGTTCACAGTATGTTCATTATCAAAGTACATACGTATATGGAACTATATAAAACCCTGAGATATATTTTCTTGTAGGCGTACACAGTAAAGACAAGAGACACAATAGAATCAATGAAAGATCACCCACAACAGGATAGACTTACAACCAAGGAGCAAAAGGTAACAAACTGCACAAATACAAAACAGGAAAAATCAATAAATAAATAAACAATAAATATCAGGAAGATGAGTCATAGAGTCCTTGAAAATGAGTCCATACATTGTTGAGGAGTTCAGTGATGAGACAAGTGAAGTTGAGTGAAGTTATCCCCTCTGGTTAAAGAGCCTGATGGTGGGGGTGGGGGTAATAACTGTTCCTGAATCTGGTGGTGTGAGTCCTGAGGCTCTTGTCCCTTCTTCCTGATGGCAGCAGTGAGAACAAAGTGTGTCCTGGGTGGTGGGAGTCTTTAATGATGGAAGCTGCTTTCCTATGACAGCACTCTGTGTAGATGTGCTCAGTAGTGGGGAGGGCTTTACCTGTGATAGACTGGGTTGTATCTGCTACTTTTTGTAGGATTTTCCATTCAAGGGCATTGGTGTTTCCATGCCAAGGGCTGTTTATCCAGTTTACTCACTGCTTCATACTTCTCTCAGGCTGTGTCATGGTGAGACCCGACGTAGATTGGGGGACCGCTTTGTCAAGCTCTGCTCCATCTGCAAAAAAAATCTGATTTCCCAGTGGCCAACCATTTAAATTCCCATCCCATTCCCATTCCAACATGTCGCTCCATATGGTGCCTGAACTGCTGAGTTCTGCCAGCATTTTGTACGTGCTTCTCTATGGCACTGTGCCATGACACTGCTCAGCTACAAAAACAGTTTAGTAATTGCCCCTGACAACTGTGATGTAAGTATATTAGGCACCTTTATTTTATTTTATAATGCCTGGTGATTGAACAATATCTGATCAACCTTTTGATCTGTTCTGCGCTTGTCAAAGGGAAGCTATTGTTCAAGTTCAATAAAATTGACAGCAATGAACAGTTGACTATGAATCCTATCACTATAATTAGGTATTAATGGATAATAAAGCTGATTTGTAAAACTGGCTATAAAATCCCCTTATAATCAATTCTTCCTGCAAGGTGTGTAGTTTTAAATCATATCAGAAAGGACCAGGATTAGATTCAAAATTTATCTTATCTATGGATAATACAGGCCTCTTTAATCCAATACAGAATCTCTCAGTGCCAGGTGCAGTCTAGCATTGTTAGCTGTGCTCTGGCATTTACTTGGTGTGATTTTTGCTTGCAAATGAGGGTGAGGAGAGGTTCATCATCAATGACTATTAGCCCAAGAAATCTGTTTCAGGGCAATCAAAACAATGCAGGCTGAGGGTACACTGTGAAATCTCAAACAAACAATAAACCACAAAGATTTCCCCTTTCTGTCGAGCTGCAAACTAAACTATTTTGCTGCGAATCTGAGCTCTGCAGTAGAGGAATATCCCAGGACTGAGTTTGTGGTCTTTACTGATTTGACTGCGAGACTGACTCATGCAAACTCCAACCTTTTACTTCCCCATTTGTGGCCTCCATTCACATCAGTTATGCTAGCTAATGTTGGAAAGCACTATGGGTAGTCGAAGAAAGAGTCATGAGAGAGGTGATAGGCAGCTGGAAGAGGAGGCAGAGTGAAAGTGGGATGGGGGAAGGGAGAGGGAGGGAATTACCAGAAGTTGGAGAATTTGATGTTCATACCAAGGGGCTGGAGACTACCCAGACGGTAGATGAGGTGTTGCTCCTCCAACCTGAGTTTGGCCTCATCACAGCAGTAGAGGAGGCCATGTATGGACATATCTGAATGGGAATGTGAAGCAGAGTTGAAGTGGGTCTCTTACTCTGGGACGAGAGTGCTGCAACTTAGGTCAGGTAAAGGTAAAGGTAGAGTTCCTTTCTGGTGCATCGGGTGGCAACCTTGCCATTTCTTTAGCATTTGACAGTTTTACGAGGCCAAGTTGCTAGCTCAACTCTCAACCCAGCATGGATGGAAGGCGGGCAAGGAGCCGGCCGGACTCGAACTAGAGATCACTAGTCCCAAACTCCAGTGTGGATGCTACTACACCGCCGACAACTTAGGTCAGGAGAAGGAGGAAATCTGATTGGTAACAAAGAAACCAAAGGATTTTTCACTCCTCACTTTCTCCTTTCAAAGATTCTTTGAAGCCCCAACTGTTGAACTGGTGGGGTTTTTTGAGACTCAAAATGCTTCCCTTAGCAATACCTGTGTCTCTGCTGACTTTATTTCTTCAGGACGGCTGATGAGAGAAACAAAATGCAGTGATGTGAGAACCCAGTGGCCCACCTTTTCCCACAGTTCGTATGAAGAGCAACAGCTTGACAGCAAACCCAAAACTGCAGCAAAACAACAATCAAATCAGCACAAGGAAGCATTTTTAAACATAAATGCAGATAAATGGCAATAATCCTTCTCCAAATTTATATCGCAAGTACAAATGGTTATTAATAATATGAATTTATCTATATTGATGGCGATGTAGAGGGCCAGTCAGTTTAATCTCTAAAATATTGTCACTACTCAGAAACTCGGCTAATAAATCTTAAGATATGATTTTGGCATGTTGATGGTCCCTTGCACATACACTAAAGCTCGATGCTACATTTACCTCATTAGGGGAGCGATGAAGTGGTGCACAGAACCACCCCTTTTCTCCCAATGAAGCCCTTTGAATGACTCCGGAGTTAAAAGCACCCACACTATCGCAACTAATAAGAAAGAATCAGGAGGTTCCATCTTCAGTCTCTGTTTATGGGTTAGCTAACAGCAACCTGAATACAAGAACGTGAATTCAACTTCCCCAATATTGATTGGCACCTCCTTAGTGCAAAAGGCTTAGATGGGACAGAATTTGTTAGGAGTGTCCAGTCTGAACTCCTGACACAATATGTAAATAGGCCAACGAGAGGAAAGGCCATACTGGATCTGGTGCTAGAGAATGAGGACATGGCCTGCTTCCATGTGGTAATATCATGTCAACAATTGTAAGCTCCAATAATCATGAGTTGCATGAACCTGCCTTCCACTTCTTCTGGGTTACAGCTAATGGGATACTTTTTGAAGTGGAGTCACTGTTGTAACCTAACCTAAACCTAATCACACAGTCCTTCCAGCTCAACATCTTACAGTACAGCTCTCCTTCAGTATTGGGGCAGGATTATGCAAACAAGTCTCTGGGGAGGAGATTGAATTTAAGAGACAATTGGATAGGTACATGGAGGAGAGGGGTATTAAGGGCTATGATCTGGGTGCAGGTGGATGGAACTAGGCAGAAGACTAGGCCAGCTTAACTAAATGGGCCAAAGGGCCTGTTTCTGCGCTGTACTGCTCTAACCACAACCTTAAAGGAGCTAAATGCAAGTAACGTTTTTTTTTTGTTTGTGTTCATTGTAATTGATGACCTAACTCAACATGAGCAATCTGTTAAAAATGTTTTTTCTCAGAAGCAATCTATTTTATTGATCACATTTCTCCCTAAGGTTGCCAAAGCGGCCATTTTAAAATTTGGGCTGTGAATAGTTTAGCTATCATATATTTAGTGCAGCCAACACAGTGACTTAAACTGTACAATACGCTTAAAGTTGATGACAGAAATAGATAGAAAACATTCTGGTAAGCTGACAATTGACTCCCTGAGTTAACAAGCTTTAGGTCTGAGAGGACAGCCCTAAGGCACAGCTAGTACAGCTGCTGTTTCGCGACTCCAGAGACCCAGGTTTGATCCTGATCTCAGGTGCTATGTGTGTGGAGCTTGTATGTTCTCCCTGTGACATGTGAGATTTCTCCTTTGGGGATTTCCTTTAGAATTCCTCATCCAGGTGACGAGATTATCCAAGGAGGACGACATCAAACAATTGAAAGAAAATAACAAGGATGCAGAGAAACCGCAATCCTACTCTGCCTCCATTGGAAATGATTTTCAGAAGCAATATGTAGCATTAGAATTGGAGCAACTTAACAGGAATCTCAGTAAATCACAAACGCAAGAAAATCTGCCGATGCTGGAAAATCCAAAGCTGGAACACACACAAAATGCTGGAGGAACTCAGCAGGCCAGGCAGCATCTATGGAAAAGAGTAAACGTTCAGTTCTGATGAAGGGCCTCAGCCTGAAACATTGACTGTTTACTCTTAATTACAGTCCTTCCAGGTGAGGCAACACTTCACTTGTGAGTCTGTTTGGGTAATCTATTGCATCCAGCGCTCTCGGTGCCTCCTCTACATCGGCGAGACCCATCTATTCCCTCCCTCTCCCTTCCACAATCCCACTTTCACTCTGCCTCCTCTTCTAGCTGCCTATCACCTCTCTCATGATTCTGCCTTCTTCGACTACCCAAAGTGCTTTCCCCTTACATTCCTTCTTCACCTCTCCTGCCTATCCCCTCCCTGCTTCCCCTCCCCCACCCCTTGATCTTTCCTCTGATTGGTTTTTCACCTGCACTTTCCACCCTCCCCCCAACCTTCTTTATAGGACCCCTGCCCCCTCCCTCTTCAGTCCTGACGAAGGGTCTCGGCCCAAAGCATTGACTGCTTGTTTCAATGGATGCTGCCCGACCTGCTGAGTTCATCCAGCTTTTGTACGTGTTGATTTAACCACAGCATCTGCAGTGCACTTTGTGTTTACTCTCTGTAACAAACTTGCCGCACACTTTTCCTTTAAATGTTTCCTTTTTCACCTTAAAGCTCTGTCCTCTAGTACTTGACAATTCTACCCTGAGATAAAGATTCTGCTTGTCCACGCTATCTATGCCTCTTGTAGTTTTATATACTTCTATCAGTTCACCCCCTCAGCTTCTGGTGCTCCAGAGAAAATAATCCAATTTTGTCCAACTTCCCCTTACAGCAATTACCCTCTAATCTGGTGAACCTTGTCTGAACCGCCTCCAAAGACTGCACATCCTTCCAGAACTGCACACAATACTCTAAATGCAGTCCGATCAAAAGCTTAGACAACTGCAAACGACTTCCTGAATCTTACAATTTGTGGCCCAACCATTGAAGGCAAACATGCTATATGCCTTCTTTATTACTCTATCTACTTGTGTGGACTTCCAAGGAGCTATGATAAGAATCCAGGCCACAACCTCCCATTGTGAAAATGGAGCTCCAAGGAGGCGATCTTAAAGAGGTACAAGAGATGAGCAGAATTAATTTTTAATTAAAATCTGGGGGAAAAAATGGGAAAAAGGTTTAAATTAGCGGAAGGTAACTTTGAGACTGCATTGAAGAGGTGGGTGCCCCCAGAAATAGTTATCAGTACTTGGAATGATTGAATAAACTATTAGCAGAAAGAATGCCAGGTTGTAGTGGCTGCAAGTATGTGGATGGGCTGAATGGATTTGCTATATAGTTATGATTGTTTGGGTACAGGTACGATGACTTCTGCCCACTTGTCACTGATGACCATAGTTTGATGTTGTGCTTTGAGGCAACAGAGCTAAAATCGGCCACATCTAACCGAGCAACTTACTGCATTCAACCACTGATAATCTGTTGACGTGTGTCTTTTTTGTAAGAAAAAAATTGCCAACCACAGAGGCCACATGGCAAGGGATGGGTTAAGTGTGACAACCTCCCCATACCACACAGAAGACAGTTTTATTGATGAAGGATCGAGTAATAGCCACAAAATGGATTATACTCATTTCATTATTATTTGGAATATTATTGAAGATCTTGCAATCAATGGATGCAATCCGCATAACTGGAAATAGCTTTAAGTTCCTTGATTTATTGAATGGGCCTTCAATGTGATGCCCAGCTCTATAATGGTACTGAGATACTAATGATTCTGGACAGATTGCATAATGAGTGCAACATTACTGCAAAATGAAATATGACAGATCAATTGCTGGGGCCTTGACATTAACATGGGATATACCTTACCAGTTGTAATTTCCCTGAAAATCAGATCAAGCCCACCAAAACCAAAGAAGCTGGTACATACAGAGTAGCCAATTTTCAAGAGGATAATAAAAGAAATACTACTGGGTAATGTCTTGGATGCAACAAAGCAGTGAATCAAGAGGGGATAACAAGGATAACTGGTGTTAGCAGTGGGGAATTGACATTAAATCCCATCTCATTCACTGATGTCCTTCAGGGAGACCTACTGTCCTTACTCAGCTTGCATTCCAGATCCACAAGAATGCGGTCAATGCTAACTGCTCTCTGGACTGGCCCGGCAAGCCGCGAAGTTCAAGGGCAGTTAGGGATGGGCTATAAACACTGGCAACAGTTGCTAATATGAACAAGTAAAGGCACCCACAGTACTGTGCAAAAGTCTTAGGTATATCTAGGCTGCTTTTGCACAGTACTGTAGTAATTTTATGTATTGCATTGTACTGCTGCTGCAAAAATAAGCAAATATCATGACCTATGTGAGTGATGATAAACCTGACTCTGATGTAGGTCTCTATTGTGGATTGAGAGTGGGAAGGGGGCAGGGAGAGGGGAATTACAGTTGGGAAAGGGGGGGGGAGGGAGAGGGGAGGGTGTGGGAAGCAACTGGGAGACATCTGTAATGATCAATAAACCAATCGTTTAGAATCGAGTGACCTTGCCTGGTGTCTCAGGGTTGGGTGTGTCTGTACCCACCCCCGGCACTCCTTCTCTGCCACCTGTTCCACACCCCTCCCACGGTGCTCCACCTCACCATTCCCAACATCTTTTGCTCTCACCAGACTTACAAACTCGCTTTCTGATCCACATTGACAAATGCAGTTCTGTGTAAAAGTCTTAGGATCCTTTACTATATACATGTGCCTAAGACTTTTGCACAGTACTGTAAACCAAGTGTTTAATTATAAAATATCACCCACCTCCCTTCCTCATCTGCAATGTACCAGCAGGAATATTGAATAAGTACAGCTGTTACAAATGTTTTCTTCTTGCGCGAACTAACAGTGATATCAACTGTGAACAAGCAAAGATAATTTATTTTTAAGAAGGCGGCACAAGACAAGTTTCCAGGAAGGTCATGATGAAATGTTGACTGTTTATTTCTCACCATGGATGCTGCCTGACCTGCTGAGTTCCTCCAGAATTGTGAGTGTGTTGCCCAACTGAGAGCAAGATTGTGCAGTATCTGGGGGCTTACAACTGAACCACCCACCCGTATCCCCAACCCCTGCCCTATGGGGCGGCTTATCCTACAGAATGATGCAACAGCTATTGGACAACAGATATGTTGGGAAGAGTTTGAAAGGCAGATGAACAGAAGAACACAAGAAATAGGTGAACATAAAACATATGAAACATAAGCAAGCATAGGCCATTGAGCCCTTCATGCCTATTTTCCCATCATGTTTGATCACTTACCTCATCACAATTTCCTGCACTAACCCCATGTTGCTAGATTCACTCAATAACTAAGACCATAACACCATAAGACACAGGGGCAGAATTAGGTCACTTGGCCCATTGAGTCTGCGCCATATTTCCATCATGTGTGGAATTCGGGATCAGCACGATGGGAACAGACTTGATGGGTTGAATGGCCAAATTCTGCTCCTATGTCTTATGGTCTTATGGACTGATTTATCATCCCTCTCAACCAAATTTTCCTGCCTTCTCCCATGTAAGCTTTGACTCCCTGATTAACCAAGAACAATTCAACCTCTGTTTTAAATATACTCAATGACTTGGCCTCCACAGCCGCCTGTGGCAATGAATTCCACAGATTCACCATCCTCTGGCCAAAGAAATTCCTCCTCATCACCGGTCTAAATGGCCACCCCTTCATTCTGAGGCTGTACTTAAATGTCTATTACTCTTTCTCTTCAATATATTCATCAACTGAGCTCCATCACCTTTTGGGTGTGGAATTCCAAAGACTCACTTCTCTCTGTGTGAAGAAATTTCTTCTCCTCTCTGCCTTGAATAGCTGAACAGATATTCTGAGGCAGTGGCACCTGGTTCTTGATGGTGCAAAACCTCAACTCTTCAACTACCCTGACAAGTCCCATGATAATTTTGTACATTTTAATGAGATCGCCTTTCACTGTTCTACATTCAAGCAAGTACAAGTCTGATTTACCTAATGTTCCCACACAATGAATCTAGCACCTTAGGAATCAATCTGGTGAATCTTTGCTGCACTTATATCGCAAGTACGTCCTTCCATAGATGGGAATACTGGGCTATAGACAGAATTTCAGGTGTGGTTTCTATAATTAGAGAAAGATGTCTCTACTCTTTTACTGTAATATACATTTTTCTTCTGATTTAATGACACCCAAATCCTGCTAAACACCAACACCAACACCAAGCAATCTGTCATCATTTCAAAAATTCTCAAGCTTTATATTTTTCCACGAACTGGATGACCTCATTTTTTTCTGTAATATATTGTTTTTTTATTTACACTCCCTAATGGGGAGGAGGTTAGCTAGTGAGAGGGTACTCAGAGTTTTGACAAAGGCTCTGTAGTCAGTTAGTCAATGGTTTCAAGCCCCACTGCAAAGATTTAACAGCTTTAGAGATTAATGCTGCTATTTCTGTGCAGTACCTTGGGAGAATGCTGCACTGTTGGCAGACCGGTCGGTCCCTTGTCTGAGATGTGAAAATCTATCTATTAACCAACGTGAAAGGAACTCTGGGCACAATTTGAATAAGGGCAGGGGTCACTTGCTCATTACAGTCAGTGTTTAATACCTGAATCGATCTAACTAAAACAAATTGGCCAGGATATTGGAAAAATTCATTTTAACATTGTGCATAGTGCAAGAGGGTTACAACCTTTATGCTGATGACTCATTGTTGTAGTTTTAAAGACTTTGGAATTTCAGCAACTTGACAGAACAGACATGAGGAGCTGAATGGCCTATTCAACTTCTTTTTTGTATGTTTTATGTTCTTCTTTTTCTTATGTTCTTATGTTCATCAGTCCCTCAAACCTCACCCTACAATAACCAGCTTTATGTATATGTTCAGCACCAAACATGCACCATCTGCCATGGCAATCAGGGAATGCTAGCCTTCTTAGGACCAATATGATCATAGGAGTATTGACATCAGAGAGAATGGAGGCAGGAGAAGCTGAGAAGAGGGGAAGATGGCAAGTATGAGGGTGTCCACAGGATGATTAGGGACTGGGGTGTCCTTGAAGGTGGGAGGGATGGGGTATTGCTGGCTGGTAGGTATTGGGTGGAAGATGTCAGGTTTGCTGATCAGGCCTTGGGAGGGATGGTTGACTGAGGGATTAGGAGGTGTGTCATATAGATGGGGAGAAAGATTTCTGATGAAATATCAGTCAGTGCAGCTCTGGCTTGTGATGAGAAAGCACTTCCTTTCTGCCACTGAGGAGACACAAGAGGAGTGCATCTAAACCTTATTCTTCAAACACTGCTGATAATATATTTGCATATTGGTTAGCTCATGGATTATCATTTGTGCTTGGCACGAAACTGCCTCTCCTCTGAATATTGATCATATTTGCTTATGTTTAGCAGTATAAAGTTCTTTGGATCCATTTATTACACTATTCAGTTATCAAAGGAAGATGATTAAAGTTATAACAGATGTTTATGGTGGCTGTCTGTGTAGAGATATATAAAGTGAACTGCTATCTGCATTCATAGGAGCTTAAGTGTTGTAAATGTGTGAAGCAACATTGTACTGACCTCTGTGTCACAAAAACATGAAGTAAAAAGGTACCAGAGAAGGTGAAAAACAATTTATATTGTTGATACCTGTAATTTAAGTTAACTAATTAGGAAATAATAAGTAGGGATGAGATAAATAAATAATAATTCAGAAAGATCTTTAAAATCTTTAAAAAGACAACTGTGCTTTCAATATGATAATTCCAAACAAACTCATCTCCAAATTCTGTAACCTGGGACTCAACACCTCCCTTTGTAACTGGGTGCTTTACTTCCTGCCCTACAGACTGCAATCAGTAAGGGCAGGCAGCCACAGCTCTGCTACGATTTTCAACCCTGGTACCTCATGATGCTGCATCCTCACCCCCTGACTCTACTCCCTGTCCAGTCACAACTGCGTGGACAAATTCTGGTCTACAAGTTTGTAGATGACACCACTGTAATGGGTCATATCTCAAATGACCAGGAGTCTGAGTACAGGAAGGCGATAGTGATGTGGTGTCATGACAACAACCTTTACCTCAATGTCAGCAAAACTAAAGAGTTGATCATTGATAATCATCTTTACTGTCAACAACACTACCTATTTTTGTGTCATCTGCAAACTTACTTTGATTTAGACTTACTTGATATAGATGTAGATACATTATTAGTTACAGAGGCATACAATATAAGATGGCTACTCTCTACCATCATTATGTGCTGTGTTGAGGGCAATAATGTCCTTTTGACCATGATTGTTCTTGGCAAATTTTTCTACAGAAGTGGTTTACCATTGCCTTCTTTTGGGCAGTGTCTTTACAAGACGGTGAGCCCAGCCATTATCAATACTCTTCAGAGATTGTCTGCCTGGCGTCAGTGGTCACATAACCAGGACTTGTGATATGCACCAGCTACTCATACGACCATCCACCACCTGCTCCCATTGCTTCACATGACCCTGAATGGGGGGGGGGGCAGGGGGTGTGGTGGGGGAAGCTAAGCAGGTACTACACCTTGTCCAAGGGTGACCTGAAGGATAGCGGAGTGAAGGAGCTCCTTACACCTCCTTTGGTAGAGACGTATCTTCACTCTGTCACCCTATGACTAGTAAAATGTTAAATTCAAGGGAAACTTCTTTACCTGTGAAATGCTAAGAATGTGGAACACATGACCAAATGGGGCAGTTGTCTTTTTGACTTTAACCCCACTGCCCAAAAAGTCACACAACAAATTGAGTTGAAAGTACATTGCTGATCCATCATTATCACTGCCTCCGAATCCTGGAATTTTAAATCTAACAGCATTATGAGTGAATCTTCACCCTAGGGACACCTGCAGTTAAGGAAGACATTACTGCCTGCCCAGAATCGCTTAGGTGGCAGGAAGTGGATGTTGGCCATGCCAAGAATGCTTAATTACCATAAATTTAAAAAGGTCACAGATTTATTTCAGGCAAGGGTTCCCAACATTTTTTATGCCATGAATCCCTACCATTAACTGAGGGGTCTGCAGAGCCTAGGTTGGGAACCCTTGATTTAAGGTGAAAATTATCAGGAAAATGATATCATGAGGTTAAGCCTCAGTCACCTGAATATTTTAATAGACATGACAGCAAATATACAGTGGCATCAGGCAAACCTGGAAGCGGTGAGGATTCTCCAGAGAAAACCTGACATGTGTGTTACCAATCATGATCAAACCTGCCCCATCATCTCCAATGCCCACTTAGCTGGCTGCCAAACCTCGCAGAAGTTTTATATCATGTGCCTGGCATTCGGAAACATACCAAATCTATTTAAAATCAAGTGAAAATCAAAAAGTTAAAGCACCTTAACGATGATTAAAATAAGAAAATATGCTGGAAAGACTTTTAAACAATACATAAAAATGTAGCATGTAAATACTTACCTTGTCCTCAATTATTCATTTTCATTCAGGCCAATGGAGATGCTGTTTATGCACCAGCTTAGCCTGGTTTCTCGATGCAGTTTTTTCAGCAAGGGAATTGCCCAGACCTCATATCCTGCTGTTGCCTTTCATGTGAACAACTTTAGAAGGGAATCAGTAAAGGCTACCAAATATTCATTAACCAGTTTGAGACACCCCTCTACATATATAGTATCCAGCATTGGGGACACTTACATAGAGAAACAAACAAAAGGCTTCATGGATTGAGAGGTAAAAATAAGAATGCGAGTCACAGATAGTCATAAAGTCATAGAGTCATGGAGTTGTTCCACACTCTCACGACCCTCTGAGTGAAGAAGTTTCTCCTCATGTTGTCCTTAAACTTTTCACCTTTCACCCTCTGCCCATGACCTCTAGTTGTAGTCCACCCAACCTGGATAGTCTGCCAGTCAGATAGATATTTTGGGAAGGACTGACAAACATAACAGGATATTATGAAAATGACTTTCAAACCTGAATTATTATCTGTTTCTCTTTCCAGTGATGCTGCCTGACTTGCTAAGTGTTTTTATAACAAGGATAACCATAAATGCTGGCATGGACCAATGTGCTAATTGGTTTGTTTCTGTGATGTACATAATGTAACTGGTTATGAAATAAGATTTGGTTGAGGAGTAATAATTATAGTGAATGCACAGTGTGCAATAATTCAGTTCCACATAATAGTTTCTGTGCAATTTTATCTGCTTCCTTCTTGTGGATTCTATTTAGAAGTGGTTGTACAAAAAGGACACAGTAGTTTCATGCTCAGTTACCAGATGACTAATCCAATGTTTTGAACAGATTATCTTGAAGTATTTGTGCTTAGGCCTCACTTTAGCCAAAAGGGACTTTAAATTCAGGTGTAAAAATCTGGAAGTAAAATGCTTTCCCTAATAAAAATAAGACCAGCATAAAACTTTAATAAAAAGCATACTGCTTCACCAGTGTTCTCTGGGTCTTTGCCTGCTCAGGCCTCTGAGTGATTCCAGTCCCATTGCTGACTTTTAACAGTTCTCTAAATTGGCTTATTGCTGAAAGTGCTTCTTTGGGCCTTCATTTTGACATCCAGAGCAGTTCCAGATAAATCTTTATCCTATCAACCTTTAAAATGCAACAGTGGATGGCCAATTTTTTGTTGAAAGTTCTGTGGGTCATCTTGCGACAGTACTTTGATAATGCCAAGCATAAAATAACATGGAACAACTCGTGCAGAGACAGGCACCTCCCAGTCTCCACCCAGCTAACAGGAGTTAACTGCCACTTGTTTCCAACTCATCACCTGCAGCCTGTTTAAACCCAGCTCTCATCCACAGTCCTTGTTCACCTAAAGAACCAGCCAACCTCAACCAGTTGCTCCTAGTCTTCGGTTACCTTGTTGTGTTAAGTATCCGTTCTCTCTTGTTTTGTGGCCCCTTGTGGCTTTTATTTTGCAGTTTATTATTAAAGTTATCAATCACTGCTAAATCATTTCTATTGCTCTGTGTTTGGGTCAAGACTTCCCTACAGTTCTTGACAAGGACTCACTGCCCAGCAGCTCCTGCAGAATCAGAGGACAACTTGCTGTTTATTCAAACTTACTTTCAATAAAATAAAATTAGATGAATAGAAAGGAATACTATGTTACAATACACTTTCAATTCTTAATTGATTTTTTTAGTGCCATTCTTGGTTCCATGTGATATGCTCATCTCTGAGTCAGGATTAGTCCCACCTCAGAGACCAGAGGAGAAACATGTTTATGTGGTTCTATGGCAGGAAGGAGAAATGCTACACTGTTGAAGATGCCGTCATGTGAGAAATTCAACTGAGGTCTCCTCAGGGGGTGCTCCTGGCCATGTCCTCGATTTACCCTTCAGTCAACACCATTATAAAGTCAGTCATTGGTGGGGCTTTCTGTCACTTGTCTGCCAGCCAGCTCTCCACCATTACAACAGAGAAAATAATTCAAAAAGTTGTAAGACATTTATGAACAATGGGGGAAATAAGCAGAACACAAAACATGTTTGTTTACATTCTTCACTTAAATGCACACTTGTCATTATAGAGTCATCATGGAGTGATATGACATGGAAACAGGCACATTGCACAAACTCATCCACGCTTACCGAAGTGCCACCTCATCCCACTTGCCCACATTTGGCCTGTATCCTCCCAAACCTTTCCTATCCATACACATATCCAAACATCTCTTTAATGTCGCTGTTATATTTTTCCCTGGCAGCTCATTCCATATACGCACCACATTCAGTGTGAAGAAGTTGCCCCTCAGGTCCCTTTTAGAACAGAGAACATACCACAAAGAAGATAAAACAGTATGAGCATTTTGGCTCATGATGTTGTGTCAAACTAATTAAATCCCTTCTACCTACACAATGTCTATATCCTTCTATTTTCTGCACACTCATGTGCCCAAGGGTCTCTTAAATGCCTCAGACATAATTGTCTCCTCTACACCCCCTTGTCCCTAACTGTGCTCCAAAATGATAGCAGATGATTGTTTAGTAAAACCAGATCCATGATGAAATATGAACCTGAGCTTCAGAGCATAAACCTATTTCAAAATAATTCCAGCATAAGATTGAGCAGGAGATCAAACACTGACGGTGGGGGTAAGAGAATGAATGTCAGTAAGTTTTACTTGGCTGAATGATATCTGCTACCAACTAAGAAAATATGACGTCTCTCAGGCTTTTTAATTTAGTAGACAGGTATCAGTTCCCAGCTTACAAATCTTGCATCTTTCCCACCACATGTACACATGCAAGGAAGATGTAAATACCACTCTCTTTCTACCAAAGGAAACTGTCATGTTTTAAATCAAAGTTCATTCTTCAGCAAAGTCCAGATCGAATCCAAAATTAAGGAACTGGATGGACTTTCCCAGAAACTGTTTTTGCATATTTTCTTCTGCATCTGGGCAGATTTAAATAGAAATAAAAACTGTTCACATGTCATTTGCCAGGTTGCTTTCATGCAATTATTTGCAAATGAATTGAAATTCAGCCTGGGATTCACACCGATACCATGACGCCACCTTGCATTCAGCATTCGAACCCACAAAGTTTTTTCTTTTTCAATGTTCCTCATTTCACTGATGGTTCTCATTCAAAGCTGCAATCAATGAGTTTTCATGGACCCCTCTCCATCAAATTCTATCAGAAAGAAGGGAAGGTCCATTTACGATGTCTGGTTTTAGAAGAATGCATTTGGCTAGAAATATAACAAGGGTTCCTTATTCATTCTATGAGTTTATTTCCACATCGTTACTTAATTTTCCAGAAAATTAATTTTTAGGAAAAATGCTGCAGCCAAGAGAACCATGTCACTAATTTATTTTTGCTTCTGCACTCCCCATATCCAAGGAAGTGTTGGTAATGCTGGTGACAAACAGCAGATTAGTTCATTGTAGCTATTGACTGAATTTGCACATTCTCCTTGTGACCGCATGGGTTTCATCCGGTTTCTTCCAAGATGCTAAAGACATGTGCGCTTTCAGGTTAACTGACCACTGTAAAATGTCCCTGGTATGTGGAATCTGGAGGGAATTTGGAGAGAATAAAACAGGGTTAGTGTAGGCTCAGTATCAAAGACATTTGATGGTTGGTGTGGAATTGGTGGGCAAATGGGCCTGTTTCAGTGCTATATTTCTCTACTGATTTTCCCACCAAGCCACTGGTAATATAACACCAGTCATTTGTTAGTCCAAGAACCTCTGGTGAAGGGGCTTGTTGTGTCCATTCCAGGGCAGCTCTCTCACCTTTGGCAACCACCAGACACTCAGCTCTCACCTGTGGCTCCAAGTAGCTGTCTACATGCAACAGCAGCCATACCCCAGTGCATGTGGGATAAAACAGGTAAGGTTAGGCAGCAGCCCATATAGCCCGGTGAGATGGGGACATGCCTATCCTAGCATGCAAAGTCATTTCCAGCAGACTGAACGGATGAGATCCACAGTGAGATCCAATGGTCAGGAAGGTGGTTCTTTGGAGAGTGAAGGGTATGAGAAAACACAGAAGATGTCATGGTCATCCATTGGCACCACAAGGAAGACCCCAGTTGTGATGCTTGTTCGTACCACTGGACTCAGACTTCTGAGGTGGAGAGGGTGGAACTGCCCCAGTGCAACGGCTTTTCCTCTTTAAAAACTCTCCCACACAGGTTTCCTGTCATTGTCGGACATGATAGACAACCACCAATTGATAGTACCCATAGGAACCCTGATGCAGAGTGGGATCTTGGGGTACAAGTCCACAGTTCCCTAAAAGTGGCAACACAGGTAAATAGGAATGTAAAGAAGGTGTATGACTGTATCCAGAGATACCGGCCACGTGACAGATGCACTGCCACCTGGCTGGTCGGAGGACACACCACATGCCAATCAACATTTGGTGCCTCCCAACTAATCAATGCACACCTAAATTATTGGTCACCTTAATTGGATTAACGTGCCCAGCCCCATGCTATAAAAGGTGAGACTTGGCCCTGGATCACTCTCTCTTACAGACCACCTCATTGAAGGTAAGTGCATTGATTTATGTTTGGGAAGGTCTATCGTTTGTCCTGGTAAGGGAGCCTCAGCTATCCAAGGTCAAGGGGGATAGCTGTTGTAGTGCTTTTCCCTTGTTCTTTGTTTGTGTAACCGTACCCTGTCCCCACACCGCTTCCTGTGTATTGTAGTTGCTTGTGTTGACCCGACTTCCCCTTTAATAATAAATTCCTTATTATTAAAACTGTGTGTGTCCATGCCTCTACTGCTGAGACTCAAAGAACCAGTTATTTCCATCACAACAATGACCTACTTGCCTTCATCAGTGAGGGCATGGCGTATAGAGGTTGGCAAGTCACGTTCCAGCTGCTTCAATCACATTTGGAATATTGTGTGCAGGTCTGGTTACTACATTATCGATCTGAAAGTTTTGGAGAAGATGCAGCAGAGCTTCACCAGGATGTTTCCTGGAATGGAGCATATCAGTATGACAAGAGATTGGACAAACTTGGATTGTTTTCTCTGGAGTGTCAGAGGCTGAGGGTTGACCCGATAGAAGTACATAAACTTTGGGTAGGTGGAGTCATTCACTTTGCATACTGATTGCCTCAGAGATTTAATATCACCTTCTTTCTCCACAATCACAGACCTGCACTTTGTTCTTTTCTTTTACCTCTCATTCTTTCAAGGCTTTTATCACTGGCCTGCAACCATAACCTCATTCAGCTCTAAAGATGGTGACTATTTATTTATTGAGATACAGCACAGAATAGGCCCTTCCAGCCCATTTGTTCCACACCGCCCAGCAACCCTCCAGTTTAACCCTACCCTGACCTAATCATGGGACAATTTACAATGACTAATTAACCTACTAACTGGTACGTCTTTGGACTTTGGGAGGAAACCGGAGCACCCAGAGGAAACCCACACGGTCACAGGGAGAACATGCAAATTCCTTACAGATAGTGCTGGGAATAGAACCCAGGTCACTTGTACTATAAAGTGTTGTGCTAACCATTATGTTGCCATGCTGCCCACAACTAGCCAAATTACATTCTCCACAATTTCTGTTTTTAATTCAATAATCTAAAGAAGATTGAAAGAAGTTTCCTCCAAGCTAGAGATTCCCACACTTTTTTTATACCATGGACCCCTACCATTAACTGAGGGGTCAGTGGGCTCCAGATTGGTAACCCCTGCTCTAAGCAGACACTTTGATAGCTACCGGACCTTGTTTGAGTGATTGACTCTGGACTAGAATTCAGTTACACAGAACCAATTAAACATTCTTTTCCCTGCATTTAGGAGCTAGGTCCAGTCAAAGACCTGAAGCATTAGGGACCTATAAATAAATAGGGACACTTTTTGGACATAACTAAATGAATTGACTGGATATGATTGTAAAAGGTCACTTAACTTTGGCACAGGTATAGCTGGAGTTTTTCCACTGAGCCCCTCATTTCAGCTCAATGTTGCTGGCCTCAGTGCTTCATGTATTTTGTCTAATTTGCAAGAAAATATAAACATGGGATTATTGTGCAATGTGGTATCAGCAGCTTTATACTCATTGGCTGCCTTTGCTTATTGCAAAACATTCTTGCACATGGGTCAAACAATTCAGCCCCTCCTCATGAGACAGAAGCATGTGAGTCTGACCCACAATTCAGTGCACGGCCAAGGGAGTGCTGGGCGCTCAGACACACTATTTGGAAATGACATCTAAACAAGGGAACTCCTTGCTCTCCAAAGGGACTGTAAAGAGCCTCATGGAACCAGTCAAGATAGTGTGAGGAGACATTCCCTGTTGTACTGGTGGGTGTGTGGAATGCGACAGTGGTAGAGGCAGAAACAATGGGGTCTTTTAAGAGACTCTTAGATAAGTACATGGAGCTTAGAAAAGTAGAGGACTATGCAGTTTCTAGAGTAGGTTATATGGTCGCCACAACAATGTGGGCCAAAGGGTCTGTAATGTGCTGTAGATTTTCTCTGTTTCTAAGTCTTCTATGCCTTGTCACGCCTTTCATTCTCCACAGAACTTTGAAGAACCACCTTCCTAGCCGTTGGATCTCACTGTTGATCTCATCCACCCAGCCCACCAGAGCTGACTTTGCATGCTAGGATAAGTAGAAGCTAGGATCTCACCAGGGTATGAGGCCACTGGCTACCTTCACCTGGTTTAGCCCACCTGTCGATGCTGTGTACCAGGCATGACTGCTGTTGCATACAAACAGCTCCTTGGAGCTACAGGTGAGAGCTGACTGTCCGGTGGGGACCAAAGGTGAGTTAGCTGCCCCAGAATGAACATTACAAGCCCTTTCACCCTTGCTGAACACCCCATACACCCCTCCCCGCAGATTACATTTGGTGAACAGGAGAAGTATAAAATCAATGCTGAAAGATTAACATTAGCTAATAATTCATCAGTAGCACAAAGCACATGAATGGAACTAAGGTTCAGAGGTAGACTGCATCATTCTGTTTAACATTACTGATTGGAGATGGATTTTTGCCTATAATTCAAATCGTCTATTTATTTGTTTAATTCTTAACATTCTGATCTAACTATTCTTTTCCGCCCTCTCTTATGGATCAAGCTTTTCTTTTATGGAAAACAAAAGGTATAACATGTTTTCATGATTTGTTTTTGGATGATAGCGTTATGTCCTTTGAACAGCTATCTAATAAATATAATTTACCTAAAACCCATTTTTTAAGATATTTGCAAGTTAGAAATTTTTCGTATAATGAGTTACTCTTTTCTGAAACTATGTCCATTGGACATTACGGAAAGAATTTTAGCTCTGAATCCTTGTCAAAAGGGTTTAGTAGCTGTTATTTATAATATGATCATGAAAATACAGCCAGAAGTATCAGAAAAAATTAAGAAGGAATGGGAAGAAGAACTTCATTGTCTGATATCCACTGAGCAGTGGGAGAAAATTTTACTATTAATCAATTCGTCCTCTATTTGTGCTAAACATGCCCTAATACAATTTAAGGTTGTACATAGAGCTCATATGTCTAAGGATAAACTTGCTCG
Source organism: Hemitrygon akajei (assembly GCF_048418815.1). Classification (NCBI taxonomy): domain Eukaryota; kingdom Metazoa; phylum Chordata; class Chondrichthyes; order Myliobatiformes; family Dasyatidae; genus Hemitrygon; species Hemitrygon akajei. The sequence goes on along the minus strand of NC_133141.1, from coordinate 5,470,174 downwards.
CTTTTACACTCATGTTTAGGGGTGTCAAACTCATTTTAGGTCACGGGCCGGATTGAGCAAAATGCAGCTTCATGCGGGCCGGATCAGTCGGACGCAGCTTTCGTTGCCTCTGTTTTTTCAGCCTGCTCTCATGTGTCTCAGTCTCTGCTATAACTACAAAGTGTTTCACTTTACAAATTCTGTTTCTTATGAAGAAGACTGCCGAGCAAGACTGCCGAATAAACACTAAAAACCCTGAAAACCTGGTACCTGAATAAACTCAGCATTAGCCATATCATACGCCATAGGCGCTTCGATTACTGGGGCCAGCTTTAATAGTAATTAGATATTATCTTGGGGGCCAAAGATAATTCCACCGCGGGCCGGATTTGGCCCGCGGGCCTTGAGTTTGACATATATGTGTTAATCCAACCTGTGACAGATGTCATTCTGATGTTGCTTCATTGACCCATATGTTTTGGTCTTGCCCTTGTTTGCAAAATTACTGGAAAGATATTTTCAGTATTATTTCAAGAGTTCTGAATATCAATTTCCAACCGCATCCTTTTACGCAATTTTTGGTTTACCTATAGTGGATAATAGTCGTTTATCCTCTTCATCTCGACGAATGATTGCATTTGTTACATTAATGGCTAGAAGATCTATTTTATTGAATTGGAAAGAAATTAATCCTCCAACTATATTTCAGTGGTTGTCTCAAACTATCTCTTGTTTGAGCTTAGAAAAAATTAGAAGTGTTGTTTTTGATCCTTCAGTTAAATTTGAAGAAACTTGGAGACCATTTATTCAACATTTTCATATGAGTTAAATTGTCTTTTCCTAAACCTCACTTTGATTATCCTTAATTATTTGGATGGAGGTTTGGAGTTATTGGCACTACTGTATGTATTTAACATTATGCAATGGCCCATGTTGGTTAGTGTTTTTTTCCTCTTTTTTTGGGTTTTTTTTGTCTCTTTTGTTCATAAATACCATGAGTTTGGGAGGCTATATATATTGATTATTATATATTTGAATGTCTACTTAAAATATTAATTATGTACTCTCAAACACTTTGTATTCATGTTTCATTTATGTTTGTTTAAAAAATTAATAAAAAGATTTAAAAAGAAAGAATTCTTAACATTCTGGCACAGCTGGCAAATAGATTTAGTGACCCAGACAACGGTAATATACCTTTCATTAACTGCTTGTTGAAAGGTTTGTCAAGGATACAACAGGATATAAATCTGTTGGAAATATAGGTGTGAAAATGCCAAGTGGAGTTTAAACACAGGAGGTTCTGCAAATGTTGGAAATCCAAAGCAGTACACACCAAATGCTGGAGGAGCTCAACAGCTCAGGTAGCATCGATGGAAATGAATAAATAGTAAATGTCTTGGGTTGAGACCCTTCTTCAGGACAGAGATGGAAGGGGGATGATGCCTAAATAAAAAAGTGGAGGGAGGGAAAGGAGAACTAGCTGGAAGAGGATAGGTGAAGTCAGGTGTGTAGGAAAGGTCAAGGGATGGTGAAAGAGGAATCTGATACGAGAGGAGAGTGGACCATAGGGGAAAGGGAAGGGGGAGGGGCGCCAAGGGAGGTGATATGAAGCTATAAGAGGCCAGAGTGGAGAATAGAACAGAGAAGGGAGAGGGAAAAAAGAAAATAATTACCAGAAGGAGAATCAATGTTTGTGAGGCTTAATTCAGCCAAGTGGAGTTTAATTGAACCAAGTGTGATGTGGTGCAGTTCAGAAAGTCAAATGAAAGGGAAAAGTCTACAGTAAATGATAGGACCCTTTGGAGCATTGATATACAAAGGAATCTTGGGTGCAAGTCTAAAACTTCCTGAAAGGAGCAATGCATGTAGCACATAGCTGGCTGGTAAAGTATATTCATTGCTCTATATGTTGAGTGTAAAAGTTGGGAATTCATGCGGCAGCTATATAAAATGTTGCCAGAAGTATATGGAGGCCTTGGAATAGGTGCAGAGGTTACCTGGATTAGAGAGTATTAGCTATAAGGAAATTGTTTTCTCAGGGGCATCAGAGACTGAGGGGAGTCCTGATAACAATGCAGAAAATTGAGAAGTATACAGTAGATAGATAAGAATATTTTCCCTAGGATAAAAAATGTCAAATACTAGAGGGCATGGTTTTAATGTGAGACTGGGAAAATTTATTGCAGAACCGCGAGGCAAGTTTGTTTTATTTTAATTTAGAGAGTTGTAGGTGCGTGGAATGTGCTGCCGGGGAAGGTGATAGAAGCAATGTTAAAGCAGTACATGAATAGACAGGGATGGAGGGATGTGGACTACATACAGACAAGTGAGATTAGTTTAAATTGCCATTACGGGCTGTACAGACAGCATTGGCTGAAGGCTGCTGTTGCTGTGTTGTGTCAGGAAATGTAGAGGAAGTTTGACCCAAGTGTAGAGCAGTGGAGAAGGTTTAGCAGTGAGTGATAATTTTACTAATAAACCAAAAACTAACAAGCCACGAAACAAGAGAGAACAGATACTCTACACAAGGTAACTGAAGGCTTGGAGCAGCTGGCTGGTTTGATGGGTGAACAAAGATTGAATGAGAGCTGGTTTTAAATAGGCTGCAGGCGATGAGCTGGAAATGAGTGGCAGGTGACTCCTGTTTGCTGGGTGGAGACTGGGAGGTGCCTATCTGTGCAGGCCTGACAGTCCTGCGTTATCCCATGAGGTTAGACAAAGTTGGTATCAGCCAGTTGGCTTCACATTGGTTTTTTTCACAGAATCAAGGATGAGAAACAATCCTGGTCCATCAAAGCCAAACCCAAAATCAAAACAGATAGATGGTTACATTCAGTAAGTTAAAAGTATTTTCAATCAGAGAACAAAACAGTTACCACCATCAAGTCATTATGAAGGTTTCAGCTTCTGGGCCGGAATTCATTCACCGAGTGCACGGTCTAAAATACATTCTTGAAATGTGACTGGGTCACATACATTTACTATCTTTCCTTAATTTCCCTATCATTGGAATTGGTATTGGTTTATTATGTACTGAGATAGAGTGAAAAGCTTTTGTTCATATACTATCCAAAGAGAATATGCCATACATTGAGGTAATAAAAAGAAAACAGAATATACAGAACTGTGCAAAAGTCATATGCTCCTAAGCTGTAGAATTCAGTATCTAAAACTATATCAATAGGTCGAGAGCCTTAGACTTTTGTGCAGTACTGTAGTAATTTTATGTATTGCACTGTACTGCTGTTGCAAAAAAACAAATTTCATGACATACGAGAGTGATGATAAACCTGATTCTGATATGGGTCTCTATTGTGGACTGAGAGTGGGAAGAGGGCAGGGAGAGGGGAATCATGGTTGGGAAAAAGGGAAGGGAGAGGGGAGGGAGTGGGAAGCACCAGAGAGACTTTCTGTAATGATCAATATAACAATTGTTTGGAATCAAATGATCTTGCCTGGCGTCTCAGGGCTGGGTGTGTCTGCATTCTTGCCAACCCTGCTTCTGGCACTCTTCCTCTGCCACCTGTCCCTCACCCCTCCCATGAGCTCAACCCTTGCCATTTCCAACATCCTTTGCTCCCGGCAGATTTACAAACTCACTGTCTGCTCCACGTTGACAAATACAGTACTGTGCAAAAGTCTTGGGCACCCCAACTATATACATATGCCTTAGACTTTTGTACTGTATTGCAGAATATGGTGTTGTAGGTATAGAGAAAGTGCAGTGCAGGTAGAAAAATAAAGTGTAAGAATCACAACAAGGTAGAATGGTAGATTAAGAGTTCAAAAGTTCACCATTCAGCATATGAGAGATCCACTGAAGAGCTTTATAATAGAGGGTAGTAGAAGAGAAATGACAGGGGTGGCTGCATGATGTTCTCTTCTATTTATTCCTTCACAGGATATTGATGTCACTGAAAATGCTAGCATTTATTGTTGCTAGATCCTGACAGACAAGGTAGTTGGCCTGGAGTCACTTTTCTACCCAACTATAGATTTGCTTCCCGAAAGGACAGTAGCGAACACAATGGGTACTTTATATGTGGCAATCACATTGTCATTGTCGCTGAGAATAGTTTCCTGGGATTTGAACACTTGTCCCTGAACCCATGGTCCAGACCTCTCGCTACGTCACATCAGAGTACAGATTAGCACCAAATGCCTGGCATCACACATGGCCTTAATGGAGTAAGTCCAGAATGCCACACAATTACATGCTACATCCTTGTAATTGCAGACATCAAACATTTCCGGATCATAGGGAGTTGCTAAGATGCAGGGACCACATTCAGAATTGTAGGATGGTCTGAAATAAATGTACAACTTGTGAACCCAAAGACTGTGACATTACTTCAACAAAGAGTAACTGCTGGGGATGTTAAGTTTCAGTTGTAGTTTTGTTTTGAATACTGACTTACCGTTGAGATCATTACAACACATTATTATTTGAGAAAGAGTTTATGTGGTGAGGCTTGAGTTTAGGTTCATCTTCTAGAATGGATTTGCTAATAATTGCGTGACCAAAACTAGACTGATAAAACCTCAATGAGATAGCAACTGGTAGATGCATAGCTGATTGACTAGATACACATGAGAGAGGTATTTGCATTTTTGATTTAGGGGAGCTTCACGTCAGTAGACAGAAATGAAACTACTGAAAGATTCAGCAGCAAAATTTTAGGAGTGGAGCTGAGAGATATGATGGGGGTAATCGCATTGTCGGGGAGTACTATAAACCCTCAAACACTCAATGGGAATTGGAGAAACAAATCTGCAAAGTAATTGTGGAGAGTTGCAAGAATAATGGGGTCATCATAGTTGGGGATTTTAACTTCCCTAACATAGACTGGGAATGCTATACCAATTGAGACTAAGATGATGTGGAATTTATGAAGTGTATTCAGAAAAATATCCTCAAACAGTATATATAGGGCCTTACTAGGGAGAGAACAAAGATCAACCTACTATTGGGGAATATAGAGCATCAAACAGTACAACATTGGACAAGCTACTCGGCCACAATGTTGTACTGATCTTCATGTCAGTTTATACTAAATGTCTTCTGGGTATCATCCTTATCTCTCCATTCCTTTCATATTTATGTATTTATCTAAAAGCCTCTTAAACTCCAAAGGGATCACAGGCAAATGCGAGACCTTTAAAGCTGAGATGGAAGAGTTCCAGGCCTACATCTTCTTGTTAGAGTGAAGGGCAAAGCCAGCAGGAGTCCTGTGCAGGTAAAAGAAGAGGCATGGGTCAGGTATAAATAGGATCAAGCAAATCCTTGGAAAAGTATAGACTACGTGGGAGTGTACTCAAGAAGAAAATCAGAGTGGCAAATTGGGGGCTTGAGATAGCTTTTACAGAGGGGATGGGAACCGGAGTGATAGTGCTGAAGATGAGGTAATTGGTTTACAAACAGAGACTCCTAGCAAGGAGAGGCTGATGAAGCAAAATTAGAGTCAGCAGGATTAGTTGCAATGTAAAAGGCGGACGAAATTGAAAAGGGTGAATACAGGACTGAAGGTGTTACATTTGAATGCGGACAGTATACGGAATAAGGTAGATGAACTTGTAGCACAGTTACAGTTTGGCATGTATGATGTTGTAGGCATCACTGAATCACGGCTGAAAGAAAATTATAGCTGGGAGCTTAATGTCCACTGTATTGAAAGGATAGACAGGAAAGCAGAGTGGGTGGTGTTCTGTTGGTTAAAAAAAATGAAATCAAATCATTAGAAAGAGGTGACATAGGGTCAAATGGTGTTGAATCATTGTGGATAGAGCTAAGGAACTGCAAGAGTAAAAAGACCCTGATGGGAGTTATATGCAGACTTCCAAACAGTAGTAAGGATGTGGTCTACAAATTACAATGGGAGATAGAAAATGCGTACCAAAAGGGCAATGTTACAACAGTCATGGGGGATTTCAATATGCAGGTACTGTAGACTGGGAAAATTAGGTTGGTGCTCGATTCCAAGAAGGGGAATTTCTAGAATGCCTACGAGATGGTTTTTTTTAGAACAGCTTGTGGTTGAGCCTACTAAGGGATCAACTATTCTGGATTAGTTATGCAATGAACCAGAATTGATTAGAGATCTTAAGGTAAAAGGATCTTTTGGGGAAAATGATTATAATATGATCAAGTTCATCCTGAGATTTGAGAAGGAGAAGCTAAAGTCAGATGTATCAGTATTACAGTGAAGTCAAGGGAGTTACAGAGGCACGAGAGAGGAGCTGGCCAGAGCTGATTGGAAAAGAACACTGGCAGGGATGACGACAGAGCAACAAAGGCTGGAATTTCTGGAAGCAATTTGGAAAGCACAGGATATATACATCCCAAAGAGGAAGAAGTATTCTAAAGGAAATATGACACAACCATGACTAACAAAAGAAAACAAAGCCAACATAAAAGTCAGAGAGGGCAAATAATAGAGCAAAAATTAGTGGAAAGTTAGAGGATTGGGAAGCTTTTAAGAACCAAGAGAAGGCAACTAAAAAAGTAATTAAGAAGGTAAAGATGGAATACGAAAGTAAGCTAGCCAATAATATTAAAGAGGATACAGAGTTTCTTCAGATGCATAAAGTGTAAAAGAGAGAGGAGAGTGGATTTTGGACCACTGGAAAACAATGCTGGAAAGATAGTAATGGGGGAGAATGAAATGACGGATGAACTGAATAATGAGTAAGTTACTCATAGCCCTCTGTTTTTCTAAGCTCCATGTACCTATCCAGGAGTCTCATAAAATACCTTATCATATCCACCTCCACCACCATCGCCAGCAGCCCATTACACACACTCACCACTCTGCGTTTTTTAAAAAAAATAAATAAATCTTACCCCCAACATCTCCTCTGTACCTTCTTCCAAGCACCTTAAAACTGTGCCTTCTCATATTAGCCATTTCAGTTGTGGGAAAAAGCCTCTGACTATCCACATGATCAATGCCTCTCATCATCTTGTACACCTCTTTCAGGTCACCTCTCATCCTCTGCCGCTCCAAGGAGAAAAGGCCGAGTTCACTCAACCTATTCTCATAAGGCATGCTCCTCAATCCAGGCAACATCCTTGTAAATCTCCTCTGCACCCTTTCTATGGTTTTCATATCCTTCCTGTAGTGAGGCGACCAGAACTGAGCACAGTACTCCAAGTGGGGTCTGACCAGGGTCCTATATAGCTGCAACATTACCTCTCGGCTCCTAAATTCAATCCCACGGTTGATGAAGGCCAATGCACCATATGTCTTCTTAACCACAGATGGTTTGAGTATCTCATAAACAGCTGATCTCCTGGGATTTTCACACCCACCAGTCTATAGAGTTTACAGAGAATGGTGCGAAAAACAAAAAAAAATCTAGCGAGCGGCAGTTCTGTGGGCGATAAAAATCCTGTAAATGATCGATGTCAGAGAAACGTGGCCAGACTGATTCAAGCTGACAGAAAGGCAACAGTGGTGTGCAGAAGAGCATCTCTGAACACACGACACTTTGAACGTTGAAGTGGACTGGCTACAGTAGCAGCAGACCGTGAACATGCACACAGTGGCCAATTTAATAGGTACAGGAGGTATTAGAAGGTTAAAAAAAAAATGGCCACTGAGTGTATGTCTGCATCAGTTATTCACAATAAGACAATGGATAAATTCACATTTTCTAAGGGATATTAGGCAAATGAGGAAACATTTGATATGCACTTTACTGAATGGAAGTTGCTGGTTGCAAATAGTAGCTGTGCTCTGAGAGATTTGTTGATCAGTAACAAAATTATACACAACATTTGAGATGTCAGATTGAGGGAGTGTCTCTTAAGAGGGATAAATTTAGAGCTGGCAAGGTATGTGAGATCTTTTGGGGCCTTGCAGCTGTCTAAACCTAGAGTTCAGGATAAATAGCAGAGTAAAATTCCACACACGTTGTCAGACAGAAGCACAGAAGGAAGCAACAGTTTAAAGTATGCAAATATTGTGTCAAACAAGGTGAATGGAAGAAAGGGAAATAATCAATTAATGAGGAAGAAATGCTACAAATACAAGGAGATAATTTGATCTTCAACACAGTGTGGAGGGTGGAAGTCTAGTGAGTAACTGAAGGAGGAAGACTAGTTCACAATTTCAAAGAAGCTGATGAGCTGTCAGAGGACAAATTCATGATATTGAATCCGTGCAAATAGGAAATGAAAGAAGTTATTAGAGTCAAGAGGCCAAATATCTAACACGGGTCTTTTCTATAATAGAAAGAAGAATGTTACCATGATGTCTGGAGTAATATAATTCCTGAAAAGTTTACAAGGAAGCTTGGAGAGGCAAAGAAGGTACTGAGACTGTACATGTATTCGACTGAGAAATGTGGTTGAAAATTAAAATCAAAAGAATAGAAACATAGAAAACCTACAGCACAATACAGCCCCTTCGGCCCATAATGCTGTGCCAAACATGTACTTACTTTAGAAATTACCTAGGGTTACCCATAGCCCTCTATTTTTCTAAGCTCCATGTACCTATCTGGGAGTCTCTTAAAAGACCCTATTGTGTCTGCCTTCATCACTGTTGCTGACATCTCCTTTGTACCTACTTCCAAGCATGTTAAAACTGTGCCCTCTCGTGTTAGCCATTTCAGCCCTGGGTAAAATCTTTTGACTATCCACACAATCAATGCCTCTCATCATCTTATACATCTCTATCAGGTTACCTCTCATCCTCTGTCACTCCAAGGAGAAAAGGCCAAGTTCATTCAATGTATTCTCATAAGGCATGCTCCCCAATCCAGCCAACATCCTTGTAAATCTCCTCTGCACCCTTTCTATGGCTTCCACATCCTTCCTGTAGTGAGGTGACCAGAACTGAGCACAGTACTCCAAGTGGGGTCTGAGCAGGGTCCTATATAGCTATAACATTACCTCTCGGCTCTTAAACTCAGTCCCACAGTTGATGAAAGCCAATACACCATATGCCTTCTTAACCACACAGTCAACCTGTGCAGCAGCTTTGAGTGTCCTATGGACTCGGACCTCAAGATCCCTCTGATCCTCCACACTGCCAAGTGTCTTACCATTAATACTATATTCTGCCATCATATTTGACCTACCAAAATGAACAACTTCACACTTATCTGGGTTGAACTCCATCTGCCACTTCTCAGCCCAGTTTTGCATCCTATCAATGTCCCACTGCAACCTCTGACAGCCCTCCACACTATCCACAACACCCCCAACCTTTGTGTCATCAACAAATTTACTAACCCAACCCTTCACTTCCTCATATAGGTCATTTATAAAAATCATGAGGAGAAGGGGTCCCAGAACAGATCCCTGATGCACACCACTGGTCACTGACCTCGGTGCAGAATATGACCTGCTACAACCACACTTTGCCTTCTGTGAGCAAGCCAATTCTAGATCCACAAAGAGAGGTTCCCTTGGATCCCATGCCTTCTTACTTTCTCAGTAAGCCTTGCATGAGGTACCTTATCAAATGCCTTGCTGAAATCCATATACACTACATCTACTGCTCTACCTTCATCAATGTGTTCAGTCACATCTTTAAAAATTCAATCAGGTTCATAAGGCATGACCTGCCTTTGACAAAGCCATGCTGACTATTCCTAATCATATTATACCTCTCCAAATGTTCATAAATCCTGCCTCTCAGGATCTTCCCCATCAACTTACAAACAACTGAAGTAAGACACACTGGTATATAATTTCCTGGACTATCTCTACTCCATTTCTTGAATAATGGAACAACATCTGCAACCCTTCAATCCTCATTGATGATGCAAAGATCATTGCCAGAGGCTCAGAACTCTCCTCTCTTGTCTCCCACAGTAGCCTGGGGTACATCTCATCTGGTCCCGGAGACTTATCCAACTTCATGCTTTCCAAAAGCTCCAGCACATCCTCTTTCTTAATGTCTATATGCTTAAGCTTTTCAATCTGCTGTAAGACATCCCTACAGTCCGCAGGATCCTTTTCTGTAGTGAATACTGAAGCAAAGTATTCGTTAAGTACCTCTGCTAACTCCTCCGGATCCATACACACTTTTCTACTGTCACACTTGGTTGGTCTTATTCTCTCATGCCTTAGACTCTTGCTCTTCATATACTTGTAGAATTCCTTGGGGTTTTCCTTAATTCTGCTCACCAAGGCCTTCGCATAGCCCTGTCTGGCTCTCCTAATTTCATTCTTAAGCTCCTTCCTGCTACCATCTTTTCCCCGTCTCATTGAAATGTATCAATGCAGAACTCAACACAAATATCCTCTGAACATTTGTCATATTTTCCTGAGAACATCTGTTCCCAATTTATGCTTCCAAGATCCTGCCTGATAGCTTCATATTTCCCCTTACTCCAATTAAACACTTTCCTAATTTGTCTGTTCCTATCCCTCTCCAATGCTATGGTAAACGAGATAGAATTGTGATCACTATCTCCAAAATGCTCTCCCACTGAGAGACCTGACACCTAACCAGGTTCATTTCCCAATACCAGATCAAGTACAGCCTCTCCTCTTGTAGGCTTATCTACATATTGTGTCAGGAAACCTTCCTGAACACACCTAACAAACTCCACCCCATTAAACCCCTTGCTCTAAGGAGATGCTAATCAATATTTGAGAAATTAAAATCTCCCATTATGACAACCCTGTTATTATTCCACTTTTTCAGAATCTGTCTCCTTATCTGCTCCCTTGATGTCCCTGTTACTCTTGGGTATTTATAAAAAAAAAACACCCAGTAGAGTTATTGACCCCTTCCTCTATCTAACTTCCACCCACAGAGACTCCATAGACAATCCCTCCATGACTTCCTTCTTTTCTGCAGCCGTGACACTATCTCTGATTAGCAGTGCCACATCCCCACCTCTTTTGCCTCCCTCCTTGTCCTTTTTGAAACATCTAAAGCATGGCACTCGAAGTAACCATTCCTGCCCCTGAGCCATCCAATTCTCTGTAATGGCTACCACATCATAGCTCCGAGTAATGATCCATACTTTAAGCTCATCTGCCTTATGGGAGGAATTACAAAGGTTACCTCTGTTGTATTTCAGTAGAGTAGTGTGATGACCCTTGGCAGCCATGGAACTGATCAGAAACAAAAGAGAATCTGCAGATGCTGGAAATCCAAGTAACACACACAAAATGTTGGAGGAACTCAGCAGGCCAGGCAGCATCTAGGAATGGAGTACAAACTGATCACCACATTTTAGGGACCAGATGAGATTGCAGACTGCAAATTCACTCAACCGCTATTTCTTGAAGGAGCTAGAAACTTGGTAGGAAAATACCATTTAGAGCTGGATAAGAGTAAACAATTCATGAAGTTCCAAGACCCTTTCTAGTTTCTGACAGAGAAACTGAGTTGAGTTTGAAGGACTGTTTAAGGGAGAGGTCATCACTGCAATGGAATCCCTGGTAACCCTTGGGTTTCAAGCTCGATAGGTGTTGGTAAGCCGAGGATCTAATTCAATTCTCTCGATTTTGCTGAGAGACATTGTGGTCAACTTGCAAAGGGGCTATTCTTTGTGACATCTGAGTTTGAGGTTCCACTAATACACATGAGGAACATGAACATGTGTGTAACTAGAAGTGATTTTGACAAAAACTCTTCCAAACCTCCAAAAAACCTATATGAATTCTGTGTATATGAATGGTCTATTGTCCTGGCAGTGATATATACAGCACTGTGTACCACTAGTACAGAAAGACAGATTGAAACCAGTGAATACAGTGTCGAACCTGCCCACAACAATGCTATGGATGAAGAAGTTGCAGTAAGGTATATCACTTGACTGAATGATACAATAATTGCATGCATTGGGTATGAAGGGATGGCTGGAGATGGAGCAGGAAACATCACATAGTCTTGCTCCATACTTCCACATTCGAGCAGACTTCAGCACCTCTGAAGGATTGCTTCCAGAGGTGAGGGAGTGTGGGTACCAAAGGGAGAAATGCTAGAGCTCACAGTCCCTATATCTTGTCAAGGCAGCAGTTTCAAGAGAGACCTCATGAATGGCTCTCCTTGCTGGGAAGCTTCTTCAGAAATGTGTTGTGATGTGAATTGTAGAGATGCAATGGAGGCAAGTGGACAGTGGTTGAACATGAGATGCCTCATAGACATTGAGCAAGGGCAACAGTGAATCTCCTCACAGCTAAGGTCAAAACTTCCAAACACCTTAATTCAATCAAATCATCAGTATCATTCAAAAGCTGAAAGTTAACCATTGCAGCATTCCTGATGTGTGTTTGACAAACTTGAGTCAAAAACTTACTGCAGTTTCAGAAATTTGCAGCTAAATAGAAATTCCCTGATAATTCATTATCATATCCACATTTGAATAGAACAGCAGAGAATGCTGCAAAACCAGACAAGTTGTGCCTGAGAAAGACAGGAGAAAGCTCCACAGGCATCTTCCCATGTAGAAATATGCAGAGCTGAGGGTTTACTTCCAGCCCAGCCCAAAGGCAGATGAATGAACAAACCCAAACACCACTGCTAACAGCTGCAAGGTTGCAGAAGTGTGAAATTCAGACTCTAGAAATTCTGTGGATATGGAGATTTTGAACAACACACACCAGATGCTTGAGGAATAAAATGTCAGGCAGCGTCTATGAAGGAGGATAAAAGTCAATGTTTCAGATGGCGATCCTTCAAAAGAATTGGAAAGAAAGGGGGTGGAAGCCAGAAAAAGAAGGTGGAGGGGGTTGGAGTACAAACTGGCAGGTGATAGGTGAGAGCAGGTGAGAGAGAAGATAGGTAGGTGGGAGAGGGGATAGGATGTGAGAAGCTGGGATCAATAGGTGGAAGAATTGAAATCAACAGACAGAGAAAGGGATAGGATTGTCAGTGGAATCTGGGGGAGTTGATTAGTGTTGTGAATTGGAGCCTGAGATGGTAACCAAGGTGTGATCAGGAGCCATGCATAGAGTTTGGGGAGACAGAAGTTGCAGTGGCAAGCTGGGTTCTGGCAATGTGGAAATGGATGGAAGTATAGAACATTACAGCTCATAACCAGTCCCTTTGGCCCATCTAAACCATGCTGCACCATTAATCTGTCCAGACCCATCAACCTGCACTTGGATCATACCCCTCCATACACCTCCCATGTAGGTGGTAGGAGGTGGTACACTCTTACCACCTCCTGAGTGAAGAAGTTCCTCCTCATGTTCCCCTTAAACATTTCACCTTTTACCCTTAACCCATGACCTCTCGATGCAGTCTCAACCAACCTAAGTGGAAAAACCTTGCCTGCACTTACTCTAACTATACCCCTCATAATTTGTATATCTATATCAAGTCTTCCCTCAATCTTTTAAGTTCGAGGTAATAAAGTCTTAACTTATTTATTCCACCTTTCCCTATAACTCAGGTCCTCAAGTCCCAGCAACATCCTTGTAAATTTTCTGTGCACTCTTTCAATCTTATTTACGTCTTTCCTGTAGGTAGGTGATCAAAACTGGACACAGTACTCCAAAGACGGCCTCACGGACGTCTTACACAATTTCAACATAACATCCTAACTCTGTACTCAATATATTGATTTATGCAGGCCAATATGCCGTAAGTTTTCTTTACAGCCCTAACTATCTGTGACACCACTTTCAAGGAATTATCGATCTGTATTCCCAGATCCCTTTGTTCTACCACACTCCTCAGTGCTCTACCATTCACTGTTTAAGACCTACCCTGGTTAGTCCTATAAAGTGCAAAACTTCACATTTGTCTGCATTAAATTCCACCTGCCATTTCTCAGCTCATTTTTCCAGCTGCTCCAGACCCCGCTGAAAGCTTTGATAGTCTTCCTCGCTGCCCAATACGCCTTCAATCTTAGTGTCATCTGCAAATTTGCTGATCTAATTAACCATATTATTATCCAGATCATTGATATAGATGACAAACAACAACAGACTCAACACTGATCCCTGTGGCACACCGCTAGTCACAAGCCTCCAGTCAGAGAGATAGAAATCTACTACCACTCTCTGGCTTCTCCCACAACCATGCGGGACCTTGTCAAAGGCCTTATTAAAGCCCATGTGGATGACATCCACTGCCTTGCCTTCATCAACTTTCCTAGCAACTTCCTTGGAAAAACTCTAAGATTGGTTAGACATGATTTACTATGCTCAAAGCCATGTAGGCTATCACTAATCAGCCTTGTCTATCTCTTAGAAAACCCTTAATCCCTTAGATTGCATTCCAATAACTTTCCCACTACTGATGTCAAACTCACTGGCCTATAATTTCCTGGTTTATATTTAGAGCCTTTTTTAAAATAGTGAAACAACATTTGTTATCCTCCAATTCTCCGGTACCTCACCTGTCATGAAGGATAATTTAAATATCTCTGCTAGGGCCTCTGCAATTTCTGTATTGGCCTCCCACAGGGTCCGAGGGAACACTTAGTCAGGTCCTGGGGATTTATCCATCCTCCTCTATAATCACTTGCACTTGTTATGCTCACTTGTTTTTTCCTGCCTATACCTGCTATGCACCTCCATCTTTTTCTTAAGTAGGGCCTCAATATCTCATGAAAACCAAGGCACCCTAAACCTGTTATCCTTGCCTTTTGTTCTGACAGGAACATAAAAACACTGTATTCTCATGTAACGTGCTGTAAGGTTTCACTGCTAACGTAATGGTTTCTCTGTAGCAGCAATGTTTGGGTTATGACTAGAGATAACGGGGTTTTGGAATGTGTGCCATCCAATGAAAGGCATGTTGTTTGTTTGTTATGGGTTTGAGAGGAGGAATTCGTGGTCTTTTTGTTGGCGAGAGATGAAGAGAGAAGACACGAATGGAAAGAGTTGGTAGAGTTGGCAGGAGTGGACTTAGAATGAGGGTTCGAGGGTCGATGACACCCGGAGGAGATCAATGGGGAACAAATGGATTGAACAGTGAGCTCCAACGTTGTGCATTAGACTGTTTCATGCACTTTTCCTTTTTTGTTTCTTTACTAACCATATAGTCAAATTAAGAATTATAAAACTCAGTCGGTTAATTGCATGTTGTGTACTGTTTGTTATTTCATGATACTGATTTGTAGCAGGGGAACACATCATGCAGCATCGACCCAAACAAGATTTCTTAAGTTTGGTCGGGCCAGGAGGCTGTCTCCTCCTAGATTAAGCCGCTAGCCGAACCTAGGGTTACACTCAAAATTTCACTTTTGAAGGTCTCCCACTTACCAAGTACACCTTTGCCAGTAAACAGCCTGTCCCAAATCCACACTTGCCAGATCCTTTCTGATACCATTAAAATTGGCCTTTCTCCAAGTTGGAATCTCAATCCAAGGACATATCCTTTTCCATAATTACATTGAAAATAATGGCATTGTGATCACTAGATGTGAAGTGTTGCTTTGCAAAAACTTCTGTCACCTGCCCTGTCTCACTCCATAACAGCAGATCCATTATGACACACTCTCTGGTTGGGACGCTGTTTACCAATTACAGAAACTTTCCTGAACACATTTGACAAACTCTTTCCCAACCAACCCTTTTACAGTATGGGAGTCCCAGTCAATATGTGGAAAGTTAAAATCAGCTACTATAACAACCTTGTGTTTCTTGCAACAGCATGTGATCTTTCCACAAATTTGTTCCTCTAAATCCTGCAGAATGTTGGGTAATCTACCATGTAATCTCATTAATGTTGTCATATCTTTCTTATTCTTCAGTTCTACCAATAAAGCCTCACTAGATGAGTTCTCCAGTCTGTCCTGTCTGAGCACTGCCATGAGATTTTCCCTGACTGTTAATGCCACCCCTCACCATTTCATCTCTCCTGCTCTATCATGTCTAAAACAATGGAACCCTGGAACATTGAGCTGCCCCTCCTGCAATCAGCTCTCATCAATGGCTACAATATCATGTGTTGATCCATGCCTACGGTACTCTTTGTATTAAGATATCCACAGCTCAAGACATTAGTCCCATCATGCTCAACCTTTTGATCCCTGACTTCGTTTTCCACAACCATTCCACTACCTGGTGGAATGGTTCCAATCCCCCTGCAACTCCAGTTTAGATGATGATGATGGGTGGTTGGAACTTGATTGAATTTGTGATGGGGCTCAGAAGCTTGAGGTCACAGAAACAGAGGCTCTGGATCACATGCCTGCATTAGAAGCTTTGAGTTTGGAGATAGAGGATTGGTGACTGGCATTGGCAGGGTTGGTGGTATGGTAGGGGTGTGGAATGACACAGTGGTGCAGTTCTGAGAGCCTCTGTGCTAGTGACTAGATTCAATTCTGACTTCCAGTGCAGCCTTTGTGGAATTTGTACATTCTGCCCATGGCTGCATGCATTTGTAAGATCAATAGCCACTATAAATTGTTCCTGGAATTGAGTGAGTGGTAGAATGTGGGGGTGGTAGTTGATGGGAATATGGAGAGTAAAATGGGATTAGTGTAGAACAAGTTTAAATGGGTTCTCTCAGTGGGTGGAAGGGCCTGTTCCTGTACTGCATCATTCTATGTCACCATGACATTGGTAAATGCATGGTTGTATCATAAAATTTGTGTCTAAAGAAAACCTCATGAGCTTGAGGGCACATAATTGAAGGAACAGTGAGCCCAAGTTAAACAGCATCTTCTGAGGTAAGATTCCAGAACCTGGTTGATTTCTATGCAGACGGACCTACTTAAATCCAGCCCAATGAAGCGTATGTCTAAGAACCATGTGGACTCATTTCCTTGGCAAGAATCCAAAGGGGAATGATATCACTGGGTTGTGCTTCTGATGTGGAAAATTCCCCTTTTTGTTCAGTGATTGGCAGTGTTCTATTGAGTTTCTGGATTGTCATGTTTCTGTCTGTAATTAACTGAGATCACACTCCACTGCACTGTGGGATAGCGAACAGACATTCCCAATGGGGAGCTATAGTGGTGTGCAGTGCCCCCAACCCCTGCATCTTCATATAGGCAGACAATGATTGTAAACTTCATTTATGGTAGACTTATCCACACAGATCTGTTTTGTCTGAAGGAATAATGTATTACTTTTCTTTGCCATGGGTGGATTGCATGAGCTTACAGCCAGGGGTAAGCAATTAGATTGCAGATGGAGCATTTTATATCACTGATGACATCTATTAAAATATTTCACTAAGAAGGATTAACTGTTTTATTGCTCGAAGGAAACCACATTTTGTTACTTTATTACGTCTGGAAGATTATAGATAGGAGGATGATTCAAAAGACCCAGCTATGCTCATCTTCATTCGCTTGAGATTCCCCCCCCCCCCCCTTTGCACGCAATGCAGCTCTTTTATAATAGGTCACAAAGAACATTGATTTGCATCATCCAGCATAAACTTGAGGATGTGGAGAGTCTAAAGCAATTAACAACCATAAATATTTTTCATAAACACAAGAGAATCTGCAGATGCTGAAAATATTAAGCAACACAGTCAAATTTCTCTAACTTCTGTTTAGTCCTTCCCCTTTGCTTTTCTCTCTTTTCATTTGCTATTCTGGTTGCCCTCCTCCTTCCCTTTCTTCCATGGTCCAATGTCCTCTCCTATTAGATTCCTCCTTCAGCCCTTTACCTCTTCCACCTATCCCTTCCTAGCTTCTTACTTGCCCCCCCCCTTCCTCCACCCACCTTCCCCCTCACTTGATCTCACTATCACTCGCCAGCTTGTACTCCCCCTATCCCACTTTCCTAATCTGGCTTCCTTCGCCCTTCCTTTCTAGTCCTGGTGAAGTGTCTCAGCCCAAAAAGTTGACCGTTTATTCCGCTCTAAAGCAGCTACCTGACTTACTGAGCTCCTCCAGAATTTTGTGTTGCTAATATTTTGCATTATAATATCCTGGCAATTAACAGTGTAAGGTCCCAACAAAGAGAGATTCTTAAATCCTCTATTTGTGGTGGGAAAACAATTTTCAAATATAGGCACAAGGCGGCTAGCAGTTTGGAGATTCCACCTTGCTCAGCAATCATCTTAAACCACTATTGCATCAATACTTATATAAACAAGAGAAATTCTGCAGATGCTGGAAATCCAGAGCAACGCGCACAAAATGGTGGAGGAACTCAGCAGGTCAGGCAGCATCCCTAGAAATGAATAAACAATCAACGTTTTGGGCTTGAGATTCGGGCTCGACTGCTTGTTCATTTCCGTGGATGCTGCCTGACCTGCTGAGTTCTCCCAGCATTTTGTGTATGTTGCTCTCTGCTTCTTCCATTCCCTATCTGATATTCAAACCCATTTTGTGTTATGGCCCAAAATGGAATTCTGCCCTAAACATTAATCAAACAAAAGGCTGAAAAGTATCAATACAAAGCAAAGGGTAAAGATACTGGAAGCAACCATTTTATCTTCCTGCTTGTCTTGGCTGCTGTCGAATTGAAGGGTCAGTTTAATAGTGACCTCTGCTGGTGAGGCTGGTGAGGCTGGGATCACATTTGACTATAGAGCTTCCATACCTAAATTATCATGTCACATCATTTCGAGGAAGAACCAGACCAAAAATCAGAAACACTTCCAAAGGTCAATCAAGCAAATGCAGAAGTCCTGAATTTACTAAGAAGCCTTAAAAAACACAAGAAATATTTTTGATGCATACATAAGGAAACCATTTGGCCAATTGGGGCAGATGCTGGCTCCCAGGGACTGTGTTTCATTAAAATCACATCTGATCTTCAATCCTCACTTCCTGCACTAAACCCATAATGCCATCACTTGAATAATAACTGGAAGTCCAGTAATCTTTGTTTTGAGTGAACTCAATACCTGAGCATCTACAGCCCTCTGTGAAGGGAAATTCAGAGGTTCATCACCTCCTGCATGAAGAAGTGCACATTTCAAATGTAACTAACCCTCCTTTATTCTGAGACTGTGTCCTCTAGTCCTAGGCAAAGACAGCCTGAGCAAACATTCTTCCTGTATCAGCCTGTCAAACCTTAATAAGAATAACTCCACCCCTCTGTAAAATTTGCCAGCCCAGCATCACCAAAATTCCCAGCATGCTTAATAGTATGACTATGTCTGTGTTTACCCTATTGAGTTTATTGTTATGGGAAAATGATGTAATGTTCAACCAGCACCTTTGTCCAGGTGGGAGGAAGGGTGGATAGGCAGCAGTGAGGGCACGAAGCTCATCCTCACTGATGCTAGCCTGATAGAACTATCCAATTGGCCATACTATGTCACCATGGTTTTAAAGGCATCAATCAGGACACATGTTGAGACAGGAGTGTGGCAGGTGTCTGTGGAAACTGTTCAGAGAATTACTCATTGTCTCCAGTAGAGAACACACAATAAAATCACAAGTTGTTTGTGTGAATACAATAGTTGGTGGTTAAACTGTAGGGTTTAGATCATAGCATACCACAAAACTGAAAGGAGTGTGTCAAACTTCTAGAGCAGATTTCCAATTTGCCGTTCCCAGGATGGTTGTTATTTTAGAGAATCGCTGCCAACAGTCCTAATGGTATAACAGACCTGAAACTATCCACATATTGTAAATGACAGCTTGGGAAGTGTGAGTCAGTAAGTTGAATACAGGCACTTACCATCAAGAAAGAGCAAGCTTAATATACAGTGTATAGTGTCTGTCATGTCCCAACATAATCTACAACCAGTGAAGTATTTATACAGTGCTGTGACGTAGGAAATGTGGCAACTAAGATGTGCAAAGCAACCTTCCACAACCAGCTATTAGACGATGTGTGGTCAATCTATTTTACTGACACTTTATTGAACAGGTCTCAGAAATGAACACTGCTGCTTCTCAGCAAAAATAATGCCTTAGGATGTTTTAAGCCCACCAGAAAGTGTAGACAGCCTTGGACAGATATATAGATAAGAAAGGTTTATGGAGGAATAAGCTAAACACAGGCGTATGGTCAGAATGTTTTCAAAACTCTGAGTCTGTTTACTTGGGCAAATCTTCTATTGCTTTGAGCTTTTTAGTTGGCTGTATCAGGGACCATACTGCTTCTTCACTGTAGTCTCAGCATGAGGTCTTCCACTCTCACTTCATCAGCACAGCTCAAGGCAGCATAATACTTCTCCAAGTTCAGATGGCTGCTGATGCAGATAGAAAGACTTTGCAGTTGGCAAAGTCCTATCTCAAGCCTCTTTTGCTTTCAAAACAGACATTATTATGAATGTCTCCGAAAGCCATTAACAATCAGAAGCATACAAATCAACTGACGTAATGCCTGGTTGTTCTCAGTTTCAATATTTCCAAAGTATGAGATTCAAATCCATTACCAATATCATGTTAAGACAGTGGGCCTGGTGTGCTGCTGAGAGATGAAGTGTATGGATTCTAAACACAATACAGTGAGTATGGGCTTTACATTGTCATCTCTAACTGCCCAATGATATCTTATTGTTGGCAGGTTTTATAACCATATAACCATATAACAATTACAGCATGGAAACAGGCCATCTCGGCCCTTCTAGTCTGTTCCGAATGCTTACTCTCACCTAGTCCCACCAACCTGCAATCAGCCCATAACCCTCCATTCCTTTCCTGTTCATATACCTATCCAATTTTTTTTAAATAACAATATCGAACCTGCCTCTACCACTTCCACTGGAAGCTCATTCCACACAGCTACCACTCTCTGAGTAAAGAAGTTCCCCCTCGTGTTACCCCTAAACTTTTGCCCCCTAACTCTCAACTCATGTCCTTTTGTTTGAATCTCCCCTACTCTCAATGGAAAAAGCCTATCCACGTCAACTCTATCTATCTCCCTCATAATTTTAAATACCTCTATCAAGTCCCCCTTCAACCTTCTACGCTCCAAAGAATAAAGACCTAACTTGTTCAACCTTTCCCTGTAACTTAGGTGCTGAAACCCAGGTAACATTCTAGTAAATCTCCTCTGTACTCTCTCTATTTTGTTAACATCTTTCCTATAATTCGGTGACCAGAACAGTACACAATACTCCAAATTTGGCCTCACCAATGCCTTGTACAATTTTAACATTACATCCCAACTACTATACTCAATGCTCTAATTTATAAAGGCCAACATACCAAAAGCTTTCATAGTTTTGTTTCATCATTTTGGGCTAATTCTAAGTCACATTGAGACAGCATCTGGAACTGTCTTTGTCAGCTTCATTTCAGGACTTACTCAACATTGTTGGTGTCTCAGTATATCTTCCCACCCATCATCCACCTTGTGCTCCACTGTGCTGATAGATGAGATAGTGCACTTGCTAAGACCATTACTTGCATCTGTGTTTCAGAGTTAAGTCTCAATTCTTAGGCCTCAGGAGGAGTAACTTCTGTTGTTGCTATCTTTCTGGTAGTCTACATGTCAGTTAGTTGTAGAATCACTGCATTGTTTAGAGGTTGTTTTTCTTCTCTGGGGAAAGGTGTGCAACATTTCACATCCACCTGCAGTTGCCAATAATTCTCTTTTTATTTTGGTGTATCTTGTTACTTCCTGAGTGCATTTGATGCAAGTCCCAAGCTTTGCTATCGCTGTACCAGCAATATGTACATTGATACATAGAACATAGAACACAAAACATAAAGTGCAATACAGGGCTTTCAACCCACAATGGTGCACTAACTTTTTAACCTACTCTAAGATCAATCTAACCCTTCTCTCCTACGTAGCCCTCCATTTTCCTATCATCCATGTGTCTATCTAAAAGCTTCTTAAATGCCTCTAATTATTTGCCTTTACCACCACACCTGGCAGGGTGTTCCACACACTCAGCACTCTGTGTATTTATTAAAAAAAAACCCAACTTATCCCTGACATTCCCACTATGATTTCCTCTAATCAACTTAAAATTATGCCCTCTGGTATTAGCCATTTCCACCTCTGGCTCCGCCTGTCCACTCAATCTATATCTCTTCTCACCTTGTCCACATCTTAAGTTGTCTCTCATTCTCCTTCGCTCCAAAGAGAACAACACTAGCTTGTTTAACCTATCTTCAGAATACATGCTCTCTAATCCAGACAGCATCCTATCCTGCTAACTCTCCTCTGCTCCCTCTCTAAAATTGCTACATTCATCCTATAATGAGTCCAATGAGGACTGGCTCATGGACCTCTGGTTTCCCTCTCCTAAAGTCTATAACCAGTTTCTTGGTCTTGCTGACATTGAATGAGGGGTTGTTATGACACCACTCAGCTAAATTTTCAATTTCCCTCCTATATGCTGATTCATCACCACCTTTGATTTGGCCCACAACAGTTGTGTCATCAGCAAACTTAAATATGTCATTGGAGCTGTGCTTAGCCACACAAGACATAAGTATAAAGTGAGTAGAGCAGGGGGCTAAGCACACAGCCTTGTGGTGCACCCGTGTTGGAGGAGATTTTGTTGCCATTGATTGGGGTCTGCAAGTGAGGAAATTGAAGATCCAGTTGTACGAGAAGGTATTGAGGCTTATTGATTAGCTTGAGTGGATGATGGAATTAAATGCAGAGTTGTAGTCGATAAAGAGCATCTTTGCCGCTTTGCATTTTATAGAGCTGCAACATTACCTCATGGCTCTTGAATTAAGTCCTCTGACAATGAAGGCCAACACACTATATGTGTTCTTAATCACCTCACCAACTTGCACAGCAACTTTGAGGGATCTATGGATGTCAACCCCAAGATCACTCTGTTCCTCCACCCTGTTAAGAATCTTTCCATTAACCCTTTATTCTGTCCTCAAATACGAGCTTCTACACTTAATCACTTTACACTTCTCTGGGTTGAATTCCAGCACTCATTTTGTCAAACTTTCCTGATCCCTCTCCTAATAGGATGGCTTTGACAGCAGGTCTGGCCCTGCTCCCAAATTCACTGGCTGTCAAAGCTGTCACTGTTACGAATGTTTTTGCAAATACCCTGAAGGAACAGTTACACACAAAGCGACAGGAATTTCTGGCTGTTCTGTGATAAAGCCTGTTTCATGGTATAGTATTTGACATCATTTTCAGGTTTTCTGCATATTCTGACGTGAGGTGTGAGAGAATTCATGTGTTCGATTAGACCAGGAGAGGACCTCTGTTCTAACGTCCTCTGCTGCTTTCATCTCATTGATGGCTGTAGCATTTTCTGCTTCACTTTACCTGGAGAGTAAAGTAGTTTCAGCAAGTGCTTCAGCCGAAAGTAGCTGAGACCTGCCAAGGATTCCTTTCTCTTTTATCATATGTTATTAGCATTTATCTTGAACCTTTCCACTTCTTTCCAACACCCTGTGGAGATGCCAGTGGATTTTGTAAGCTTTTTCATCTGAATGGGCTGCCGGCAACGGTGGTGGAGGCGGATACAATAGGGTCTTTTAGGAGACTCCTGGATAGGTACATGGAGCTTAGAAAAATAGAGGTCTATGGGTAACCCTAGTAATTTCTAAGGTAGGGACATGTTTGGCACAACATTGGGGGCTGAAGGGCCTGTATTGTGCTGTAGGTTTTCTATGTTTCTAATATCACCTGCAGCGCCCACTACTCCCTTGTGTCCTTTCTGCTGAAACATGTCCTGGCTTCATCGAAGGCCAAAGGTTAGAGGTTTCAAATGGTGTGTTCAATGTTGTCAAGATTTATCATCTAATACCTTAACTTGGTACTAATTTTGCTGAAAACTTCATTCACTGCCAAAATTGACTTGATTTCTCCCATCTTGAAGTTGGTTAGTGATCCCTTTTACTTAACTATTTCAATTCTTTTGAATCTAAACATACCTTTACATCTCCAGTCAGCCTCACTCACACCACTATAGAGTTCAAACAATCTGTTGGTTCACTTACTTTGACTATTACTCCCTTTTCCTCCATCTCTTGGAGGTCCTTTTCAAATTGTCTCTTCAACTTTATAGATGCTTTGCAATAGCAGAGAATCACGGGTAAATCACGATGTGATATTGAAATTTCCTAAAGCATTCATCCTTTATATCAACATGTTCTGGCCCCATTTGATAGGCTATGCCCTGGTTCTTATTAGAGGATGATCAGAAAGTTACTTTAATTCTAAGTGTTGTCTCCCTCATCTAAAATCAATTGTAGTTCCTCACAATTTTATATTCCAAGGGTGGGAGGTCCTTCCATTTCTATGAAATACATCTACTTTCTTTTCCTTTGAAGATCACCTGATTTGAATGCTTCCAGTTGCAGATTTTTATCCCCTCCATACACAGACATTATGACATAGCTTATTTTCAAGGTGTTTGTCTTTCGATGCTCATCTTCTTTCAGGTTTTCAGGGTATAAACTGAGTAGTATGATGTCTCTTGGTGCCCTTCTCCGCTTTTAGCTTAATGGTACACATTGGAGGGTTGGTTCTCTCCCGCCCCTGTTTTCCTAATCTGGTCATGTGAATTTTATTTCACTGGGAGCTGCTACATCAAGTCAACCCATGCCCAATATAAACTCAATGGACAGAAGGAGGATTACTAAATCTATAGATTGGGTGAAGTCCACAGAATTGATAGAGAAACAGAGTAGACAGTCACTGAAACGCTTGGACCTAAAAAGCTTTGAATCAGGTCATCTTGCTACATCAACTTGATATATCACTTTGTCATATCAGCTTAGTAATAGGGAAAATTGTTGGAGTCTATTATAAAAGGCACATAAAAACAATAAAATGAGTGCACAGAAGGAATACAGACTTTGAAAGGATAATCATCTGTGACAAATCTGAGAAGCCTGATGGTCTATTCCTGTTTCTTTTTTGACGTTCTCGTGTGTCAGAGTTTTGGGATCGTTACAAACAGCATAAATACAGGCAAACCACTTGATGAGATATATTTGACTTTTAGAAGGATCTTTTAGAGTGATCTGAGTGATCCCACATGACAGATGATGACAGAAAATTAAAGGGCACTGAACTGAGTGTTATTTTCTGGTGTGGGTTTGGGTTAGCTAGCAGATGGAAAATGGGTCATTTCCTAGTTGTGGCTAGAGATCTGTGCTAGAGCCTTTGGATCTCACATTCTAAATGATTTGAATGAGGAGATTAAGTACAATATGTTCAAACTAACAATATGTCGATACTAAAAAGCCAGGAGGTAATGTGAACTATAAGGAATATGCAAAGAGGTATAGTTAGGTTAAGTGAACAAGCAAGGAATGGCAGATGAACATCATGTGGAAAAGTGTGACATCATTCACACTGGCACAATGAATAGAAAGGTGGAGTTTATTTTTAATGGTGGGAGATTGCAGGGCCTTGATATTCAGATTAATAGGCAAGTGTCTTTATATAAATTGTGAATAGTTAATGCGGAGGTACATCAAGTGATTAAGAAGACTAAGAGTTTGCAAAAGGATTTAAGTACATAAGTTATATTGATACCTGGTGAAGATGTACAGTACCTGGTGCTGGGGGTTCTAACTATTTTTACCATTACCATTAACCGAGGGGTCTGTGGACCCTAGGCTGGGAACCCCTGATCTAGAGTAATACATAGAAATTCAGGTTTCTGACTGAAAGATAGACTTGCAATAGAGGGAGTGGAGTAAGTGTTTACCAGATTGATAACTGGGATGCATGTTTGTCAAATGGAGAAGCATCAAACTATTTGGATATGTACTCTTGTGAGTTTTAAAGAAAGAGGGGTGTGTGCATATAAACATACAAAATTCTTAGATACAAGAGAGGCTGCTGATGCGAGAAATCTGGAGCAACTGGAGGAACTCAGTAGGTCTGCACCATCTATAGTGAAATAAGCAGTTGACATTCCTAAGGGGCTTGACTGGGTAGATGCAGAGTTGATGTCTACTTTGACAGGGCAGCTGGGAACATCTTCTCAACAGAAATGGTTGGCCATTCTTGCAATTATATAACATGGGTCACATTGCAAAATAAAACAACATTAAAGCAAGTTTAATAATTAAAAGAAAGACTAAAGGCAGGCCATGGTTAATCACTGCACTGTGTGCAGCATCTAAAATTTCAATGTAATGTGAGAAACTGCAGAGCGTATCACAAATCTCACCAATTACACATGCAAATCTCTGGTGCTGATGAAAAATACCTCTCTAAACCACAGAACAGATTTGTACTGATCCTACACCTGACCTCACACTTTCAAATAAAAATGAATTTCTAGGTCATTATGTTATTCCCTTTTGTGGGAAATTGTTGTGCAATGCTGTCTCCTGTGTTACTTAAATCACTTCACAAATAATTATCAGGCAGGTAAACCCTTTGGGGTGTCATTGTCAAAAATGCCATCTTTATCATTTTGAGATACAGGTACTGATGAGAAGAGTAGTATTTATCTATCCCTATTTGCCACTGAGAAGCTGTCTTCAATTACTGCATGCTCTGATGAAGGAGCTCCTGGCACGTTGGTATGCAACATCTTCAAGGATATAAATCCAATGATTCCACAGATACAAAGGATAGTGTCCGATGTGGAGACGAGCCAGTAGTTTCACCTATTGCCCTTGCCCCTGTTGTTGCTTCTTTTGATACAGAGCAGGGTTTTGTTGATTGACTTTAGTATTGAAAGGTGACATCACCAACTATATAGCAATTCTTACTTCTGGTAGCAAAAATTCACTCAAAGACTAAGACAGTGCTCACCAAAATGTTTATTCTGCAGGCTAGTGCTTGCTATGTACTTTACATGGGTGGGGTAAATCAAACTCTTGTTAGACTCTAGCTGAGATGTAAGCTGTTCCTCTCAGCACACTGGAATTCTGTAGCAAGAGGCAATGTACATTCAGTGTTCCTGCTGTACAGCTCCGGAGACCCATGGTCAATCCTGAGTTATCATATTCTTTCTATAAGGCCACGAGATTCTCTGGATTGCTCTGGTTTCTGCCCATATCCCAAATACGTGCTGGTAGGTGAATTGGTAACTAAATTAGGGCAATGGTAATAAGAATCAAGGAAAATTGGTAGGCGTGTAAGAGAAGACATGAGGTTGAGGTACAGGAAAACAAGAAGAAAAGGAATGGGGGTAATGGGAGTATTCCCAGTGGGTTCAGTAACCTCTTTCTGTGTTTGCAATCTCCCATTTGAACATGCTTACCAGGACCTGAAATCGATTGAGCATAAAGTTCACAAGGAAATTGTATGTAATCATTTTTAAAGCAATGAATGAGATGATTATTCACCACACACGAAATGCTGGAGGAACTCAGCTGAGCTCCTTCAGCATTTTTGTGTGTGCTGCTTGGATTTCCAGCATCTGCAGATTTTCTCTTGTTTGTGATCATTCACCTATTCGTTCAGGAGGGTTGGAGATGCCTCAGAACCCTCAGGCCAACCTACCGAGAGAAGCCTTAATTTCCATGAGCTTGTGCAATGTAAGAGAAATGCTACCACAGTCTGTCATGGTGCGACTTTCCTGTACACCCGCCTGGTGACTTTCAGGATGACTGCAAGCCACCAAAAGATCAACGGCTATTGCCAAGTTAGGTAATTAGTCACTAAGTGTTTGTGTGATTAATTTACTTTCTAGTGATGCTTGCACTGACAGTTAACAGTCTGTAGATCAGCTTCATAGGAAATATTGTAAATTTTTGTCTGCTTTTCTTTATCCTTATTGACGTCTAATTAACCAATCTCAAGACTTCTTTTATAAAGTGGCTCTCAGGCTTGAGGTAAATCATTCCAGTGGTCACATATTTACTGTCTGTCTCAAGCCAATGGCGTTTTCTCAAATCAACCATGAAGACTTGGAAGCTGTGGATATGTCGCAGAGCATTACCTTTGCACCTGATTTATTTCAATAGTACAACTTGTGTGTAAACAATCAGATAAGTACATTACGGTTCTATCTGTCATATCTCAAGCAGCACTACTACTTCTGATTTTGCTCAGGTCCCAGTCTTACCACACTGTTTATTCAATTCCCTGAATTTTTCTCCTGCATCAAGGCAGCATTGTCTGATTTGAGCATCTTGGCTACTGCACAGGTTTTGTGGTGTCTAATGAAAGTTCACAGTTACACACCAATGTAAAGTAGAGCAAAGTCCCACTTACAGACATGGTTGCTGGTTCAGAGATAAACATTAGCTCAGGATGGCAGAGTGCCCTCAACAAGCTTTGGCTCTTTCATTAACCTATGTCTCTGGCTCGGTGCCAAAGTAGGCTACTTATATTTAGCAATAAGGCCAATGTCTAAACAGAATCTGATTTGCACATGAGAAATGGTCAATCTCAGATCAGCTCAAAGAGCCCTTCATAACTTTCCCCCACCTCTCCAAGCACCCCAGATTAATTCTTGCCATCAGTCATGAGTGTGGACTGATTTATTATTACATTACTTAGTTATGGCTCTTGTTAGCACTCTTGCCTCAGAGTCAAAGGTTTGTGGAATTTGGACCAACTTCAGAGTTGTAGGGTCAAAATGTCTAAAAGTGGGCTGGAATTCTATAAGCAGTGTTGAATTACTTAACTGTCATTGGGTAGGGGAAACATTAAACATAAGTTCGGTTGCTTTCCCCATTGGATGTAAAAATGTCTTCTGGCATCTTATGGAAAGATATTGGAGAAGCCATGCCTAGTGATTTATTCACCAAACATTACTAAAGCAGATAATCTGATCACTGATGCACTTAGAATGTGTGCAAACTTCCTGTGGACGAATTGGCTTCCATACTTCCTATAATAGAAACAGTGAGTAGATTTCAAATGTATTTCATTTATTTGAAGCCCTTTTGAAATATCCTGAAGTTGTGGAAAGGTTGCAATGGTGCTCATCTGTCTAAAATCCAGATTATCAATGAGTCCAGTGTCCTGTAATTATTGCCAACAGGCAGTTTTACAGCACTTGAGGCTGAGGGAACCCCAAATGGCATGGCACAAAGCCATTGTCTCACAGCTCCAGAGAGCAGGGTTCAATCCTGCACTTGGGTGCTGTTCATGTGGAGTTTGTACATTTTTTGTGTTCATGTGGGTTTCTACCAGAAGCTTTGGTTTCCTCCCTCATCCTAATGATGTGCAAGTTGGTTGATTAATTGGCCATTTTAAATTCCTCTTGGTGTGTAGTTGAGTGGTAGAATGTGGGAACAATAGAAAGTAAGATCAATGTTGTTAGGCCTGACCCAAGATCCTTCAGATGTGGGAAGAAACCATGTTGTCAGGCCTGCAGAGGCAGGCACCTCCCAGTCTCTACCCAGCTAACAGGAGTCACCTGCCGCTCAGTTCCAATATGTCACCTGCAGCCTATTTAAACCTGGCTTTTGTCCACAATCTTTGTTCACCCATCGAACCAGCCAGCCTCATCCAGTTGCTCCTAGCCTTCAGTTACCTTGTTTTCTTGTCAAGTTAAGTACCTGTTCTCTCTTGTTTTGTGTCCCCTTGTGGCTTATTATTTTTCAGTTTATTAGTAAAGTTATCACTCACTGCTAAATCATTTGCATTGCTGTGCTTTTGGGTCAAGCTTCTTGTCCATTTCCTGACAAGTGTAGGATTAGTGTAAATGGGTGGGTGACGATTGGTACAGACACATTGGGGCAACGGGCGTGTCTCTGTGCTCTATCTCTCTATGACCCCATGGGCAATTATCACTGAGGTTCCTGAGCACTGCTGAAAATCATTGCCTATTGCACACATCTGAATATTTCAGGACAAATGCACTGGCAGCTAATTTCGTCCGAGGCCAGGTTTGGGAAGATGGGAAGCCTAATTAAAGCCTATATTGCAGTTGAGGAATATAATCAGAGGTTTGGGTCATAGTGGGGGAGATTGGAGCATTGTGTCTAAGGTTAGGAATGGGTTGGAAAGAGGAATCAAGCCCAGAAGTGTATGGCAGGTAAGGGACATTGATAAGCTAAGGGACAGGAGTGATTACAGTGCAGGATAGGAAGGAAGCAGAGACCAGAACAATTAAAGGTAAGTGGACAGCTTCCTGATAAGTCCCACTCCAGTGTGGTATTGTGAAGAGCTGGTTGTCCAAATGTTGACAAAGTGCAGTTGATCCCAGGACAACACAGATCAGGTTTCTCTGCAGTACCTTAGAGTAAGTGTTACACAGGACATAATGTCACTCCATCTGCCCCGTGACAGAAATCACGTCAGAAACACATGTATAACTCTCATCTGGAAATGGCTGGCCAAGCTTCTGAAGAGTTGGTTAATAACTCTGAATTGCTCAGACTTCATTTATCATAGTTCCCAGGATTAAAATTGAACACACTGTGTTAGGGATTGGATTGAAATAGTAACTTTCCCTAGAAAATTCATGTTGGAATGTTGTAAAATACAGCTGCTTCTTTGGACCTCAGCTGTAGCTGAAACACTGAACTGTGGGCTCACAACCAAATTGCGGGCAATACTCCTCTTTCAGCCCACATCTTG
Organism: Hemitrygon akajei; assembly: GCF_048418815.1. Lineage (NCBI taxonomy): Eukaryota > Metazoa > Chordata > Chondrichthyes > Myliobatiformes > Dasyatidae > Hemitrygon > Hemitrygon akajei. The sequence goes on along the minus strand of NC_133141.1, from coordinate 5,439,966 downwards.
CATCTTTACTTTGCAATATAGTTTTGGGGCAAGTGGTGTCACTCTATCTGTTGGTCTCGGTCTCTATCCTTATCTGTTCCAGATCTCCCTGTAAATGGTATACAATGGCTTTCTTTCCAGAACAATATTTAATCCAATACTTAAAAGGTAAAAGGGAGCATATAGCCACATGTGACACAGACACAAACCCTTTTTCCTCTTCCCATCATTCAGACACCCAGATAGTGATAACAGTCATTACTCTGCTGTTATGGAGGGGGGAGTGTGTGCATTAGTGATCGAGGTGTGGAATGGTGGAATGAAAAGGGGGGAGAAGGATACATTTGGTGCTGGCATCATGCCAGAGGTGCTAGAAATGTTGGGCTGAAAAGGATGGCAGTTGAGCAAAAGGTGAAGGAAATAGAACCAAAAGCCACCATGCAGGGTGAAATGTCAGGCACAACATCAGTACCGATGTGGACAGTGGCACCACCAGAACAGGGAAACAGAAAAAGAAAAGTTGGGAAGATGGAATTCAACACAGAAAAATTATATTCCCTCAAAATTTATCTTGTGTTTCCACTGATTTTGTCTGGAAACACGCTGCATAGGTTGTGTTCAGGAAATGATGTTGATGAGTTTATGAGTAGGAGACAACAATGGCTGAGAGGCCAGTTCTTAGCCTTTGTCACCTTGTGCTCAAATGAATGTTCTTCTGGCCTTGATTGCCAGGCTGCAACAATCTACTATGTATATCTGGCACCACCTGGTGGTTTGCGCAGGCTGAAGGCGACAGAACTCAGCTTCAGTGCATGCAAGTGAGCAAGTTGTTCTTGCTGTTATAGTAGCCAGTTTAGTTGTCACTCGCAAGTAGTACCAACTATAAATAGACATTATTTGTAAATTGGGAGATCAATCAATGTTAGGAGCATCTCATGTCTTTGTCTTTTGGGGAACCACTCCCTTGTGGGGTTTGATATCCCTGGACAAGCAATGTCTCTAGAAGATTCACTAGTTCACATAACACATTCCCAGATGTAGAAAGGATTACAAATGGGAACCATAGATTTTAAGAATGATTACTAGTCTGATAAAAGGCATTTGGTTAGTTGGACAATTAGAACACAGTCCCACCCAACCATCAACACCTTGCATGTACACCTGATTTTATAGCCTCAGCTACACATGATCGGGCAAAGTGGTAATGATCACTGGAGGTTGAAATTCACAGCTTCCATAAATGCTTGGGTCAGATTCCTACTGAACCCTCAGCAGTTTTATTAAATGGGTTTTCCCCAACAAATGTCAGAAGTGGGGACATTTGCTGATGACGACACAGTGTTAAATTTCATTCATGATACTTCAGCAAAGGAAGCAGCCCATGCATGCCTGGATGCAGCAAGGCTTGGGTGACATTCAGGAACCGGCTGATAAATAGCAAGTAATACTTTTGCCACCTTAGAGATGAACAATGGCCATCCCCAGCGAAAGAGTCCAACCAACTAAGCTTGATGTTCAACAATATTACTGTTGCTGTAGCCATCATCAACATCATGAATGAGGGGGTCACTATTGGCCAGAAACCTACTGGACCAGCTACACCAGTACTGTAGTTACCTGGGCAGATCAGAAGCAAGGAACTCTGAGGTAAGTGAGTAACTTCTTGACACCTGAAAACTGTCTGACCCATCCACTTTCAAGACAGTACAGGGATAATTATAAACACAAGAGATTCTGCAGATGTTGGAAACCCAGAGCAACACACACAAAATGCTGGAAGAACTCAGCAGGTCAGGTTAGGTAGTGTCTATGGAAATGAATAAACAGTTGATGATTCAGGGTGAAACCCTTCCTCAAGACAGCAAAGAAAGAGGGAAGATGACAGAATAGGGCAACAGAGATCACAGAGGGGGAACAATGAGCGAGGGTCTCACTGAACTTCCATCAAAGAGAAGATTTAAACTTCAGAGTCAACTTCCCTTGAAGAGACTTCGCAGAGGAGCAGCAAATTCTAAAGACGAGATCCTGCAGATGCTGGAAATTCAAAGTAGCACACACAAAATGCTAGAAGAACTCATCAGGTCAGGCAGCATCTATGGAAATGAATTCTTTCACAGCATCTTTCTGAACTGTAACATTCCATGAATCCATAATCATACACAATCCTTTTGATCTTAAGACCATAAGACAAAGGAGCAGAAGTAGGCCATTTGGCCAATCGAGTCTGCTCTGCCATTCAGTCATGGCTGATCCATTTCCCTTTCAGCCCCAATCTCCTGCCTTCATGCCTTGATCAATCAGGATGCTAATTGTAGGCCATATCTTGGGTAATGATGAGTCTGAGTACAGAGAGGAAATTAAGAACCTGGTGGCATGGTGTGAAGACAATAACCTATCCCTCAACGTCAGCAAGATGAAGGAATTGGTTGTTGACTTCAGAAGGAGTTGTGGATCACGCGACCCCATCTACAAAGTGTACATTGGTGGTGCGCAGGTGGAACAGGTCAAAAGTTTTAAGTTCCTCGGGGTGAATATCACAAATGACCTGACATGGTCTAACCAAGCAGAGTCCACTGCCAAGAAGGTCCACCAGTGCCTTTACTTCCTGAGAAAGCTGAAGAAATTTGGCCAGTCCCCTAAAACCCTCACTAATTTTTATAGATGCACCGTAAGAAGTATTCTTCTAGGGTGCATCACAACCTGGTATGGAAGTTGTCCTGTCCAAGACCCGAAGAAGCTGCAGAAGATCGTGAACACAGCCCAGCACATCACACAAACCAATCTTCCATCCTTGGACTCACTTTACACCGCACGCTGTCGGAGCAGTGCTGCCAGGATAATCAAGGACACGACCCACCCAGCCAACACACTTTTTGTCCCTCTTCCCTCCGGGAGAAGGTTCAGGAGCTTGAAGATTTGTATGGCCAGATTTGGGAACAGCTTCTTTCCAACTGTGATAAGACTGCTGAACGGATCCTGACCCGGATCTGGGCTGTACCTTCCAAATATCTGGACCTGACTTGCACTACTGTACTTTCCCTTTTCTATTTTCTAATTATGATTTATAATTTAAATTTTTATTATATTTACTTTGATCTGTACTCCAGGGAGCGCGAAGCGCAGAATCAAATATTGCTGTGATGATTGTATGCTCTAGTATCAATTGTTTGGTGACAGTAAAGTAAAGTAAAGTAATCTTCTGGCATTGCCTTTGCAGATGATGAGGAAGAATTTACCATTTCCAAGAGAACCATTTCTGAAGGCCCACATTAAACAATTATAAACATATGTGTGACATCAATTCGAAGGTTGTCAAGCCAAAGAGTGGTAATGGGGACAAGCTCCCACTACTTAAAAGTGCTCCTCGCGGCATGCGCCTCAAATAGCCTCTGACAGCTAAGTCCAACTCCTGGTCTTCTTGTGTGGCTTAGCCTCTAAGCCCAGTGGAACTATTTCTACTGACAGGAGAAGGGGCAAAGGCAGGTCCTGGCACCTTAAAACCAGTGCTTTGGGTAGATGGAGCTCATCAGCCTGGGAAGGCAGTCCATCTAAGAGAGGGAAAACTCTGCTTTCAAACCTGCGCTGCCTTGCGGTCATACCCACTCATGGGAAAGGCTTCGGGAGTAAACCCTGAGGACAAATCTGGAGCTGGAGTCCCCGAGGCAGTCCGACGTTGCCTTCAACCTCACTCTGGCAACTCCTGCGACGACACTGGTGCCAAGCTGTATCGGCCCTTGCCCTTCCCTTGGACAACATTGGTGGTGTGGAGAGGGGAGACTTGCTGCTTGGGCAACTGCCGGTCTTCCATACAACCTTGCCCAGGCCTTCACCCTGGACAGGACACTCGCAAGACTTTCCAGTCACAGATCCATGGTCTCGCGAGACTAATGGATGCCATCCAATATGTTTAGCAATTATTGAGCAGGCCCAATGCATGCCAACCTCCAATCCCTTGCCTCTTTGCACGGTTTCTTTCCAAAATTAGCTTTGTGGAACTCCGTTACACTTGAAAAGTTATGGAGCAAAGCTTCCGAACCTTTTTTTCCTTTGCTCATTAAGTGATTTTAATATTTAACTGCTATTTTCCAGCAATGTATTTCTGCATCTAATGACTTACTTTAAATATGGTGGTACAATAACTTTACACTGAGTGTGACAGTCTTAGAACATACAGCTTTTCAAAGTTGACTGGAGGACATGATGGATAACTCTTGCCAAGAAATGACGTAAAAGGCCATTTGTTAATCTCCTAACCTGAGATCACTTTCACATCACATACAAGTCTTCAAAGTTCTATTCATAGGAGATACAGAACTATTATGACCGGAGGTATTTTGGAAAAGATTCAGTTATAACTGCAGCATCAGGGCATAAAACCAATGAATCAAAAATAAACTCTATCCTGCCCTTTCCCTGACAACGACATTTTAATGTGTCCAAATTAACAGCTGAGCTTGAATTGTGTAATAATTTCTAGTTAATAATTTATTTTTAGAGCTGAATTGAGGAAAGAACTTAAGCTTGTCAAAAATTCTATTGTTTATGATTAGCTAAGAGATATGCCAGCAATTTGTCTATTTTAGATCACAGTACTTAAAGAGAATTGCCACATGAGAAACCTGCTGTTTATCTCTCAATGAAGCAAAGATCATGGACAACTTTCCTGTCATCATGTCACCATTCTGAACAAGTAATTCTTTGATTTGCTTTTATTTTGTTAAAAAAGTAAGAACAAGTACAGTGGATTCGGGTTAGTAGTCCAAGAACAGCATTCTCAAATAAGCATCCCTCTTCTCCAGGTTTGTAAGGACTGTGTGTAGAGCTGGGGCTATTGCGTCATCTGTCAATCAGTTGAGTCTGTAGGCAAATTGTAGGAGGTCCAGTGTGGGTGTTAGCAAGCTGCAGATGTAATCCTTGACCAGCCTCTCAAAGCATTTGCTTATTGTTGAGGTGAGTGCGACAGGACACCAGTTGTTCAGACATGTTACCTTGGTCTTTTTAGGTACAGGGACAATGGTGGATAGTTTGAAGCAGGAGGGCAATTAATTCATTGTACACTGATGTGTTGTTTTGACTGACTGTAAATAAACAAAATTAGCACAGATATCTAGTGCAGATACCGGGCAGCTTTCAAGCAGTGCTTTCAATGATTGCATCCTCCTCATTTTCATATTCAAGATGATTGTCAATACCTTCAACTTTCTGAACCTGGTGGTGAGGGTCCTTAGGCTCCTGTACCTCCTTCCTGATGGCAGCAGCAAGAAGAGAGCATGTCCTGGATGGAGGGTTCCCTGATGATAGATGCTGCTTTCTTTTAGATGTACTCAATGGTAGGGAGGGCCTAGACCAAACAGTTTTTAAGTAACAAAAGTTGCCTGTGTTTGTATTCAAAAAGCAGTGATTTTTGTTTTTAATAGTTGATGAAAAATAAGCAGCAAGACAATTTGGAACTCTTTTTTTCACTGTGGTTTCAAGCATTCAGGCTTGGAGATGTCAGAAACAGCTGGGAACGAAAATGAAACAATTTCACTATTTCATCAAGTTAGGAACTACAAGAAAGTTCCATGATGGGGCGAGTGAAGTTATCCCCTTGGATTCAAGAGCTTGCTTTTATGCAGTGAATTTCTGCCACACGATTGGCTGATTAGATATTTGCATTAATGAGCAGGTGTACAGGTGTAACTAATAAAGTGGCCATTGAGTGTATGTTCCTGACATTTCTTCCCAACATCTGCACTCAGATTTAATAAGGCTATGTAACCCAGTCACAGACCACTGGCTGTGCTAAATATCCTTTGCTTTATATAATTCAACTATTACATTGGCAGTCCAATGTCGGCTGATGAGTTAGACAATAAGACTCTGAAATGCGCCCACCTAATTCAGGACAAATCACCATTTTAACATCTTTCATCATAATCATCTTGGTTTAAAATTCATTCAAACTGTCTCACACTCAGCCCTTTGATAATCCTCCAGCCTAGAATCAGATCCTTTGTACCACCCTGTCCATGCCAGCTATTAAGCATTCACTTCAATTTTTGCATTCCCATTCAATTTCATCCCTACCCCAATCCTCCTGCCACCCATCTATACTTGGAATAATTGACTGATCAATTAACCAATCAACCAGCAAGGAATCTCTGGAGAAAGCCATAATACCTTGGGGAATGCACCTGGTCACAGGGGAACATGGAAACTCCTGGGTTTGAATCTGGGTCTCTGGAGTTGTGAGCAATTGTACTACATACTGCATTACTGCTTTATTGAGCTGCCTCAAAACTTGGCAAGCTTCGATGCCTTCTCTGAGGTGATTATCTATCCTTAGGTTTTGTTACAAACTATCTGTCCTTTACCTTCATTGCTCCATGATCACCCCTCTTTCCTTCCTGATTAACCATCCCAATTGAAACCTAGGGCCCAAGCCCATGGGTCCCTGAAAGTGGAAACACAAGTCAATAGTGTGGTGAGGAGGGCATATGGTATGGTTCTCTTCATAGCTTGGGGCATATAATATCTGGAGGTCTATGCTGCAACTTTACAAAACATTGGTAATGCCACACATGGAGTATTGTGTACAGTTTTGGTTGCCACACTGTAAGAAAGATGTGATTGTGCAGGAGATTTATTAGGATGTTGCTGATTGAACAACCTTAGCTATGGGGAGAGTCTGGATAAGATGGGAGCTTTCGTTCCCTGGAGCAAGAGAGGCTGTGGAGTGACCTGATAGAATTATATAACAGTTTGGGTGAGATTACAAATAGAGGTCATGGGTTCAGGGTGAAAGGTGAAAAGTTGGAGGAGAACGCGAGGGGAAATTTCTTCACTCAGAAAGTGGTTAGAGTGTGAAACAAGCTGTGAGGTGGAAGTGGTGAATACAATTTTGATTCCAACGTTTAAGGGAAGTTTGTATAGGTACATGGACAGGAAGTGTATGGAGTGCTATGGTCTGGGTGCAGGTCAATGGCACGAGGCAGTTTAAATGTATTTGACACCGACTGGATGGGCTGAACGGCTTGTTTTCTATGACGTTAAGATCATAAGGGGCATTGATCATTTTAGCATAGTCAGGGTATCAAAAAAATCAAGACATAAGTTGAGTGGAAGGAGTTTTCAAGAGGACCTCAGGAGCAAGTCTCACAAAGAGTGGTTGATATCTGGATATCTGTCAGAGCAGGTGGGAAATCACATATAATAACTATCTTCAAGAGAATTTAGAGAGTCACTAATTTGTGCAGATCAATACAAAGGTTGACATGACCATCAATGGCCAAAAGGCCAGTTTCTTTACTCTACTACCCTATAACTCTAAGTTCAACCCAATTGATCATGACACTCCCTCCACTACCTCGGTGACAAGCTGTTTGGACAGGAAGCAGGGTTTTTTTTTAAGCACAACTATGTGTTTAAGTTCAAAGCCCAGGAACTAAATGGTGTTGAGTAGTGGTTTCTGCATTAGGCAGTTTAATTTATTTGATCAGAAAAATGAAAATTGGGGACTTACCGTTAAGATGGGAAAGTCCATGACTGTTCTCTGGGATTCCCTGTGCATTTTAACCATAACACTCAGGGATCCCAGGATGTGTAGAATGGCTCCAACAACATGGGATGAATATTTCGCTCTCATTGGTGGGGTCTGAATGGGTAGTGTGGACAACAGCAGAAGGCTTTTAATCTGCCAACAAGGTCTGTGTCCATCTGACTGGAGGGTCCTCTAAGGAGCTCCCTGGCAGATGACAGGTCCTGTCTATATTAGGTAGTTTACTTACCAAGTCTTCCTTTTAACTGTCCACCCCACACAGTACAGTAGTGACCCCTACAACCCTCCAGGTTACTGACCAGCACCCACTAATCTATTGACCAGACCTGACAAAGCCCAGGCTCCAGATCAGCTATTCTCTGCTAGGTGCCCAGTCCCCCTAATGACTGCAATCCTTGGCTCTCCAACCCAACTACAAATGATGATCATAGCACTCCATTCTCAGTTGATGACCTACACCCACACCCTGAACACCAGCCCTAGGCTATTACCACATCCTTTCTACAAATCTTTCTCTTGGGTTTTAGGTCTTACTGGATTTCCTGCTGACAGGCCAATGAAAAATATGTTGGATGAAAGGTTTACCTCCCTGCATATCAGTTTAGATACTTTTGCCAATGTACTTAATTTCACGTGCCCTTTTGCTTCTACAGACAGTTTCTTCCTATCTACACTATATCCCACAGAATTGTCTACCAGCTCCACATGAACCCTCCTCTATTCCAGGGAGAAAAGCTTAACCTTCTGTCATCTACCCACATTAGAACACCTCTCATCCTTGGAATTTAATAAGTTTGTCCTATATCCTCTAAGTCTTTCAATCTTTTAAGAAGTCTGATGGACAGACGATGTAACGTATACCCATTGTGCTGAATATATATTATAAGTATTTATAATGTAAATTGTGCTTTATACTTAAACTCAGTATTGATATAGAGCAGCATCCTATATATAGTTTGAGCTCCTTTCTTCGCATGCCCTACTACTTACAATAAACCATACAGATATAACTTCAAATCTCCCTGTTCTTGTACCTCTTTTGAGTTATGCCCTCTAATTTATTCTGCTTTATTTTATCTACTCTCATCTCCCTGCCAAATATAACTCTTCATGTTTCTCTGCAACCTATCTACTCCTCAGATTTTCTGTCTCTGGACCATCCTCCTCACAGTTCACTATCCATCTAAATTTTGCTATTGGTTTATTATTGTCATATGTATCAGGATACAGTGAAAGGTTTATCTTGCATACTGTTCATACAGAACACATTGAGTTAGAACAAGGTAAAATAATACCAATGCAGATTAAAGTGTAACAGCTACTGAAAATATGCAATGCAGGCAAAGGATAAAGTGCAAGATCATAATGAGTTACATTGTGAGGTCAAGAGTCCATCATATTGTACAAGAAGACTGTTCAAAAGCCCAGTAACAGAGGGATAGAAATTGTCATTGAGCCTGGTGGTACATGCTTTAGACTTTTGTATCTTCTGCCCAAAAAGACAGGAGCTGTGTCCAAAACCCCCTGCAGTTTCTTACAGTCACAGGCAGAGCAGTTGCCATACCAAACTATTATGCATCCAGATAGGATGCTGTCTATAGGCATTGATAAAAATTGGTAAGGGTTGATGGGGACATGCCAAAGTTCTTTAGCCTCATGAGCAAGTAGAGGTGTTAGTATCCTTTTGCACATCTTTTTTTTTTCTAAATTTTGTATCACATTTGAAGACAGAAACTGTGCTCACTGGATAAGAGTCCAAATCACTAAAACATTTTAAGAAAAGAGGCATCAATCCTCAGAATGTCAACTAATTCTCCTTACAATTTGATATGCAACGTTTCACTGATTTGAAACTATATGTAGATATCTCAGCCAGTGAAGGACTGTATGAAATGTTATATTGGGAAATAAACCTGGCCAGGTAATCTAACTTTCACTGATCAAGCATTTCTGGAACAGTAATCATAAGTCTGTAAATTTTAACATAGCGATATATAAGGATAAAATTGGTCCTTGGGTGAAGGTGCCAGTTTGAGGGAAAGTTAATTACAACATCAAGCAGAAACTGGGAAAAGTAGATTGTGAGCAGCTGTTTTGGGGATAAATCTCCAAATATGTCGATCAGTACTTGGATCTATGATGTTATGGGCATTACAGAGACTTGGCTGGTTCAAGGGTAGGAATGGCTACTTAGAATGCCAGGTTGTAGATGTTTCAGAAAGGACAGGGAGGGAGGCAAAAGAGCTGGGGATGTGGCACTGTTGATCAGAGATAGTGTCATGGCTGCAGAAAAGGAGGAAGTCATGAAGGAATTGTCTACTGAGTCTCTGTGGTGGAAGTTAGAAACAAGGAGTCAGTAACTCCACTGGGTGTTTTTTTTTTCATAGACCACCCAATAGTAACAGAGATATCAAGGAGCAGACAGGGAGACAGATTCTGGAATAGTGCAATAAGAACAGGGTTGTCGTGATGGGGGGATTTTAATTTCCCCAATATTGATTGGCATCTCCCTGGAGTGAGGGGTTCAGATGGGGTGGAGTTTGTTAGGTGTGATCAGGAAGGTTTCCTCACACAATGTGTAGGTAAGCCTACAAGAGCAGAGGCTGTACTTGATCTGGTATTGGGAAATGGACCTGGTCAGGTGTCCGATCTCTCAGTGGGAGAGCATTTTGGAGATGGTGATCACAACTCTATCTCCTTTACCATAGCATTGGAGAGGGATAGGAACACACAAGTTAGGTAAGCGTTTAATTGGAGTAAGGGGAAATATGAAGCTATCAGGCAGGAACTTGGAAGCATAAATTGGGAGCAGATGTTCTCAGGGAAATGTATGGCAGAAATGTAGCAAATGATCAGGGGATATTTGCGTGGTGTTCTGCATAGGTACGTTTCAATGAGACAGGGAAAGAATGGTAGGGTACCGGAACCATAGTGTACAATGGCTGTTGAAAATCTAGTCAAGAAGAAAAGAAAAGCTTACAGAAGGTTCAAAAAACTAGGTAATGATAGAGATCCAGAAAATTATAAGGCTAGCATGAAGGAGCCTAAGAATGAAATTAGGAGAGCCAGAAGGGGCCATGAGAAGACCTTGGCGAGCAGGATTAAGGAAAACCGGAAGACATTCTACAAGTATGTGAAGAGCGAGAGCATAAGTCATGAGAGAATAGGACCAATCAAGTGTGACAGTGGAAAAGTGAGTATGGAACCAAAGGAGATAGCAGAGATACTTAATGAGTACTTTGCTTCAGTATTCACTATGGAAAAAGACCTTGGTGATTGTAGGGATGATTTTTAACAGACTGAAAAGCTTGAGCATATAGACATTAAGGAAGAGGATGTGCTGGAGCTTTTGGAAGGCATCAAATTGGATAAGTCACTGGAATCGGAAGAGATATACACCAGGTTACTCTGGGAGGTAAAGGAGGAGATTGCTGAGCCTCTGGTAATGATCTTTGCATAATCAATGCAGACAGGAGAGGTTCCAGAGGATCAGAGGGTTGCAAATGTTGTTCCCTTTTTCAAGAAAGGGAGTAGAGATAGTCCAGGAAATTATAGACCAGTGAGTCTTACTTCAGTGGTGGTAAATTGATGGAGAAGATCCTGAGAGGCAGGATTTATGAACATTTGGAGAGTCATAATGTGATTAGGAATAGTCTGCCTGGCTTTGACAAAGGCAGGTCGTGCCTTATGAGCCTGATTGAATTTTTTGAGGATCTGACTAAACACATTGATGAAGGTAGAGCAGTAGGTGTAGTGTATATGGATTTCAGCAAGGCATTTGATAAGGTACCCCATGCAAGGATTAATGAGAAAGTAAGGAGGCATGGGATCCAAGGGGACCTTGCTCTGTGAATCCAGAAATGGCTTGTCCACAGAAGGCAAAATGTGGTTGTAGACAGGTCATATTCTGCATGGAGGTCAGTGACCAGTGGTGTGCCACAGGGATCTGTTTTGTGACCCCTTCTCCATGATTTTTATAAATGACCTGGAGGAAGAAGTGGAGGGATGGGTTAGTACATTTGTGGATGACACAAAGGTTGGGGGTGTTGTGGATCATGTGGAGGGCTTTCAGAGGTTACAGCAGGACATTGAGAGGATGGAAAACTGAGCTGAGAACTGGCAGGTGGAGTTCAACCCAGATAAGTGTGAAGTTGTTAATTTTGGTAGGTCAAATATGATGGCAGGATATCGTATTAATGGTAAAACTTGGCAGTGTGAAGGATCAGAGGGTCTGAGTCCATAGGACACTCAAAGCTGCTGCGCAGGTTGACTCTGTGGTTAAGAAGGCATACAGTGCATTGGTCTTCATCAACCATGGGATTGAGTTTAAGAGGCAAGAGGTATGGTTACAGCTATATAGGACCCTGGTCAGACCCCACTTCGAGTACTGTGCTCAGTTCTGGTCACCTCACTACAGGAAGGATGTGGAAACTATAGAAAGGGTGCAGAGGAGATTTACAAGGATGTTGCCTAGATTGGGGAGCATGCCTTATGAGAATAAGTTGAGTGAACTTGGCCTTTTCTCCTTGCAGCAACAGAAGATGAGAGGTGAACTGATAGAGGTGTATAAGATGATGTGTATAAGATAACATTTATTGTGTGGATAGCCAGAGGCTTTTTCCCAGGGTTGAAATGACTAACACAAGAGGGCACAATTTTAAAGTGCTTGAAAGTAGATATAGAGGAGATGTCAGGGGTAATTTATTTATGCAGAGAGCGGTGAGTGCGTGGAATTGGCTACTGGCGACTGTGGCGGGCACGGATATGATAGGGTCTTTTCAGAAACTTAAGAAAAATAGAGGGCTATGGGTAACCCTAGGTAATTTCTAAAGTAAGTACATGTTTGGCACAGCATCATGGGCCGAAGGGCCTTTATTGTGCTGTAGGTTTTCTATGTTTCTATGTTTTGAAATCTACTTTTGATATGTGATAGTTTTAAGGCTATCTGGTCAGAACTCAGGATGTAAGAATGGAAGGTCAAGATGGCAGGATTCAGGAACCTTGAAAGACAAGAGATATTACAAGTTTAACAAAAAAAAAAATCAAGGGTAGCACATGTAAGGTTCAGAGAACTGAAAAGTGGGCAAAGCTCTTGAGGAATACAAATGAAGCAGGAAATAAATTAAACAAGAAATTAAGAGGGCTAAAATGGGCCATGGGATGTCTTTATCAAGTTGAACTAAAGCGAATCTCAAGAAACTTTATGTGTATATTAGGAACAAAAGGGTAGCTAGGAAAATGGTAGATCCATTCAAGGACAAAGGAGGAGATTTACGTGTGGAGTGAGAAGTGGCTGAGGTCTTTAATGAGCACTTTACATTGGTATTCACCACGGAGAAGGACATAGGTAATCATGAGATTAAGGAGGGTTATGTTGATATTCCAGGGCATGTTGATATTAGGAAGAAGGAAGGATAGGTTGTCTTAAAAATGTTAATATAAGTAAGTCCCCAAGACCTGATTGGATCTCAGGATACTGAGGGAAGCAAGGGAGGAGATTGCTAGGGCCTCGACAAAGGTCTTTTTATCCTCTTTAGCCACAGGCAAGGTTCCAGATGACTGGAAAGTAGCTAATGTTGTTTCTGTGTTTGAAAAGGGCAATGGTAATAAACCAGGAAATTAGAGGCTGCTGTGCCTTACATCAGTGGTAGGGAAATCATTGGAGAAGAGTAAAGAAGGGGCAGGATTTACTCACACTTAGAAAAGCATGGACCCTTTAGGTATAGTTAGCATGGAGTTGTGCGGTGCAGATCCTGTTTCACAAATTGGATTGAATTTGAGGAAGTGGCAAAAATAATTGATGAAGATACGATAGTTTGTGTTGTATGCATGAATTCTATGAGGGCCCTCACGTAGGTTGATCCAGAAAATTAGGTTAAGATGGGATCCACGGTGTGTTGGTGAGTTGGATCTATAACTGGTTTGGTCACAGAAGACAGATGGTAATGTAGAATGGTGTTTTCCTATTGCAGGTACTTAAGTTGCACTGGGACCCCTATTGTTTGTAATCTATTAAGGATTTTGATCAGGGGTTCCCAACTTTTTTAATTCCATGGACCCCTACCATAATCTGAAGGGTCCGTGGTCCCCAGGTTGGAAACTCCTGATTTGGATGAAGATGCAGATAATCTGATTAGTAATTTTGCAGATGACATGAAAATTAGTGTCTTGTGGATAATGGTGGAAGATGTCGAAGGACATAGCAGAAAAGAGCTTAGCTAAAAATTTGGATAAAGAAATGGAAGATGGAATTTAACCCAGAGAAGTGTGAGATCTGCATTTAGGGTGGTGAAATGCAAGAAGGAAGTACGCAGTAAATGGCAGGACCCTTAGGAGAAAGGATGCCTGGAGTGACCTTGGAAGCAACTCTAGAGATCTCAAAGTGGTAATACCAATGAAGAGTGTGATTAAGAAGGCACATGATATGCTTGTCCTTTTTGATCAGGGCACTGAGTTTAAAAGATGAAAAATTATGCTGCAGCTATATATGTACAAAATTGATTCAGCCACATTTGGAGTACTGTGTGTGACTACACTACAGGAAGGATGTGAAGGATGAATGTGTAGGCGAGGTTTACCAGGATGCTGCTTGAATTGAAAAGTATTAGTGACAAGGAGAGGTTGTACAAGGTAACCTTTGATGTCCTTACTAATCAAGAACCTACCAACCTCTGATCTAAATATTGTATACCCAATGAGTTGGCGTCTACAGCAGTATGGATCAATTAGTTCCACAGATTCAGTACCCTCAAGCTGAAGCAATTCCTCCTCATCTCTGCTCTAAATGGACATCTCTCTATTCTGAACTTGTGCCCTCTGCTCCTGGACTCCCCCAATATAGGAAACATCCTCTCCACATCCACTCTATCTAGGCTTTCAATATTCAGCAGGTTTCAATGAGATCCACCTCATTTTTCTAAACCTCCTTTGGGCCCTCTTCAATGCCAGCTCGTCCTTTCTTAGATTAGGGGCCCAAAACTGCTTACAATACTCCAAACATGGTCTGACCAATGCCTTATAAAGCCTCCAAATGTTCATCAAACTTGTTCCCGTGGCTTCTGTGACTAGGTGCATATATTGTAAAATTATCTTAGACTTTCATGTACACTTTCTTAGATTGATCCTTTCTAAAATCTTGCAGTTTCTTACTGTGATGCTTTTTATCTGTCACAACTCTTTTTATGTCATTTTTCTCCTTTACAATGCTACCTCCCCGTGTTATTGCTTTACACTTCTCCCAAAGCACCAAAATTTTCCAGAAAGACATTGGTCCCAGTTCTGTTGAACTGCAATCCATCCAGCCTGAATAGGTCTCATCTCCCCTAGAAGTTGTTTCAATGCCTCAGAAATCTAAAGCCCACCCTCCTGCACCATCTCTCTAGCCTATGTCCTATGAGGAGTAATGTAAATGTTTGTTTTTAAGGCTTGGCTTCCTAATATTTTTAACCTCTGCTTGCAAGAGTCTATCCCATCTTCTACCTGTCATTGCAGAGGCCCTGACAGGAACGTGAGCAGAGCACTGCAAAGAGGTCTCTCCCAGGTTGGCAACGCTGGTTTAAAAAGAGAGCTTCATGGGCATTTGGCCATTGCAGAGGCCCTATCGGCGGTGGGAGCAGAGCACTGCAAACTAAATAAAAGTACAGGAGGGATAAGCGGGGCAGCCAATGCTGGGAGAAGGCCAGTGGCAAGAGTAGAAGCGTCAGGCTTTGGCTCAAAGGAGGCTTCAGCTCGGATGAGGTGTTGTCTCTGGGTGTTGGCTCTGGGTAAGCTTCTGTTTTTGTTTTTCTCTTACTGTCCCTGGTTTAGTAAATGGTGGTTGTGTGTTCTTCTTGCTGGAAGCTGGAGTCCTGGGAGACCCAGGGTCACCCGGGCAACTACATCTGCATGAAGTGCATCCAGCTGCAGCTCCTTGAAGACCGTGTTAGGGATCTGGAGCAGCAGCTGGATGACCTTCAGCTTGTACAGGAGAGTGAGGAGATCATCGATCAGAGTTACAGGGAAGCAGTCACCCCGAAGTTGCAGGAAGCAAGTAGCTGGGTGACTGTCAGGAGAAATGGAAATGTGAATAGGCAGTTAGAGCAGTGCTCTCTTGTGGCCATTCCCCTCAATAGTAAGTATACCGTTTTGGATACTGTTGTAGGGAATGACCTCCCAGAGGAATGCCACAGTGATCGGGTAACAGGCACTGAGCATGGGTCTGTGGTGCAGAAGGGAAAGAGGGAGAAGAGGGGAATGGTAGTGATAGGGGACTCAATAGTTAGACGAACAGACAGGAGGTTCTGTGGACCTGAATGGGACACCCTGATGATATGTTGCCTCCCAGGTGCCAGGGTCAGGGACATCTCAGATCACATCCACAACATTTTGGAGAGGGAGAGGGAGCAGCCAGATGTCTTGGTACATATTGGTACCAATGAAATAGGAAGGAAAAGAAATGAGGTCCTGAAAAGAGATTTTGGAGAGCTAGGTAGAAAGCAGAAAAGCAGGACCTCCCAGGTAGTCATTTCTGGATTGCTGCCTGTGCCACGCACCAGTGAGGGTAGAAACAGGATGATTTGGCAAATAAATGTGTAGCTGAGAAGATGGTGCAGGGGGCAGGGCTTCAGGTTCTTGGATCATTGGGATCTCTTCTGGGGGAGGTATGACCTGTTCAAAAGTGACGGGTTGCACCTGAACCTGAGAGGGACCAATATTCTAGTGGGCAGGTTTGTTAGAGCTGTTGGGGAGGGTTTAAACTAATTTGGCAGGGGGGTGGGAACTAGAGAGATGGGATCAGTATCAGACGTATGGTAAAAAAGTCAAGATAGCATGCAGTCAGACTGTCAGGAAGGGTAGGCAGGAGATGGGACATAGTCACAACGAACAGGGTGGGCATCAGTGTATTAGGGATGCAGAATCAGAAAGGGTAGCAAATAAGGTACTCAAGGTGTTGTATCTCAGTGCATGGAGTATAAGAAATAAGGTGGGTGATCTTGTTGCACTACTACAGATTGCCAGGTATGATGTTGTGGTCATCACTGAATTGTGGCTGAAGGATGGTTGTAGCTGGGAGCTGAATGTCCAAAGGTACACGTTATATCAGAGGGATAGGAAGGCAGGCAGTGGGGGTAGTGTGGCTCTAGTGGTAAAGAATGGCATCAAATCAGTAGAAAGATGTGACATAGGATCAGAAGACATTGAATCCTTGTGGGATGAGCTCAGAATTGCAAGGGTAAAAGGACCCTGATGGCATTTTTATACAAGCTTCCCAACAGTGGAGCGAGGTGGACCACAAATTACAACAGGAAATAGAAAAGATGTGTCAAAAGCGCAATGTTATGATAGTCATGGGAGATTTTAACACGCAGGTCGATTAGGAAAATCAGGTTGGTAATGGATCTCAAGAGAGTGAGTTTGTTGAATGCCTAAGAGATGGCTTTTTAGAGCAGTTTGTCGTTGAGCCTACTAGGGGATCAGCTATACTGGATTGAGTGTTATGTAATGAACCAGAGGCGATTAGGGAGCTTAAGATAAAATAACCCTTAGGAACCAGTGATCACAATATGATTGAGTTCAACTTGGAAATTTGATAGGGAGAAAGTAAAGTCTGATGTAGCAGTATTTCAGTGGAGTAAAGGAAATGACAGTGGTATGAGAGAGGAGTTGGCCAAAGTAAATTGGAAGGAGCTGCTGGCAGGGATGTCAGCAGAGCAGCAATAGCGTGCATATCTGGGAAAAGTGAGGAAGGTGCAGGACAATGTGTTATTCCAAAAATGAAGAAATACTCAAATGGCAAAATAGTACAACTGTGGCTGACAAGGGAAGTCAAAGCTAATGTAAAAACAAAAGAGAAGGCATACAACAAAGCAAAAATTAGTGGGTGGATGGATGATTGGGAAGTTTTTAAAGACCTACAGAGAGCAACTAAAAGAATCAATAGAAGGGAAAAGATGAAATATGAAAGCAAGTAAGCAAATAATATGAAAGTGGATAGTAAAAGCTTTTTCAAGAACGAGGCCTAAGGTAGAAGGAGTCAATTTTAGAAAACTAAGCGTAATTTATTTTTCAACATTGACCCCTCCTACATGTACACACTTAGTCCAGTGGTTATGGCGCATACGGATCCCTTCTTTGTAGAAGTGGTCCACAGCAGAGGTGATTGATAAGTTCGTGGCCTACGGTAGAAGATGAGTTATTAACTGATGAGTTATTAACTTCAAACTTACTGCATTATCACTCAGAGTTGAACTGCGCGTGCATGTAATAAGAGCATCTTGGACCTCTAGGTGGTCCACGGCAGGGGTGATTGATAAGTTCGTGGCCTAAGGTAGAAGGAGATGAGTTATACAGCTCTGATTACATGCACGTGCAGTTCAACTCTTTGAGTGAAACTGCAGAAAGTTTGAAGTTAATAACTCATCTCCTTCTACCTTAGGCCACGAACTTAACAATCACCCCATGCTGTGGACCACTTCTGGAGGTCCAAGATGCCGACTTCTACAAAGAAGGGATCCGTATGCTCCACGACCGCTGGACTAAGTGTGTAAATGTAGGAAAAATAAATGTGCTACATTTTCTAAAATTGAATCCTTCTACCCTAGGCCACAAACTTATCAATCACCACTTGTATGTTAAGAATAAAAGGGAGATGAGAGTAGATATAGGACCGCTAGAAAATGAAGCAGGAGAAATAATAACGGGGGACAAGGAGATGGCTGATGAACTAAATGAGTATTTTGCATCAGTTTTCACTGTGGAAGACACTAGCAGTGTGCCTGATGTTGTAGTGTGTGAAGGAAGAGAAGTGGGTGCAGTTACTGTTACAAAAGAGAAGGTGCTCAAAAAACTTGAAAGAGCTAAAAGCACATAAATCACCTGGACCAGATGAACTGCACACGAGGGTTCTGAAAAACGTAGTGTTAAAGATTGTGGTGGCATTAGAAATGATCTTGCAAAAATAATTGGACTCTGGCATGGTGCCAGAGGACTGGAAAATTGCAAATGTCACTCCACTCTTTAAGAAAGGAGGAAGGCAGCAGAAAAGCAATTATAGACTAATTAGCCTGACCTCAGTGGTTGAGAAGATGGACATGATTGGACATGGCATCAAAGGTTATGGGGAGAAGGCCAGGAACTGGGGTTGAGGTGGAGAGAAAAAAAGGATCGGCCATGATTGAATGACAGAGCACACTTGATGGGCCAAATGGCCTAATTCTGCTCCTATGTCTTATGGTCTTGATATCAATATGGACAATAACCTCATCTATTCACAGGATATTCTGACGATGCTGCAAATCTTGAGCATGGAAATCTGTGCTTGAAATCTGGAGGTCTTGATAAAGGGTTTGGCCTGAAATGCCAATTCTTTATTCCCCTCTATAGATGTTGCCTGACTTGCTGAGTTCCTCCTGCATTTTGTGTGTGTTGAGCTTTTCTTGTTTACCATCTTGTCCCCTACCTCACCCTTACCCACCACACCAGATTATTCTGCACCTGGGTGACACATACTGGAGTCACATCTGCAGTCACAGAACCTCCTTCCTGTTCCTCTGACTACAGGATCTCCCAATGCTAACACACTCTTGACTGTTGTCTTGTCTCCCTCTATAGCTGAGTAGCTTTTTGTCTCTGGTTGCACTTCCTGGGGAAACTCCATGCCTCCCCCCCCCCACCCCATCAGTACCCAGTACTGAATTCTGATTGCAGAGGGAAATGTCCTCAGTTTCAGAATCAGGTTTATTATCACCGGCATGTGACGTGATATTTGTTAATTTAACAGCAGCAGTTTATGCAATACATAATCTAGCAGAGAGAGAGAGAGAGAAAAAAAATAATAAATAAAATAAAGCATAATAATAAATAAACAAGTAAATCAATTATGTATATTGAATAGATTTTAAAAAGATGTGCAACAACAGAAATACTGTATATTTTTAATAAAAGTGAGGTAGTGTCCAAGGGTTCAATGTCCATTTAGGGATCGGATGGCAGAGGGGAAGAAGCTGTCCCTGAATCGCTGAGTGTGTGTCTTCAGGCTCCTGTACTTCCTACCTGATGGTAACAGTGAGAAAAGGGCATGCCCTGGGTGCTGGAGGTCCTTAATAATGGATGCTACCTCTCTGGATTAATTGCTTACTACTTTTTCATCTGCTTTGCAGTCACCCAGCTACAGGGTAACCATCACCTGAAATGTGTTATTTGTAGAACACTGTCTCTCAGATGACATCAGCTGATGCTCAAGCTTCAAATCTAGCAGCCCAGTCTCCCAATCACATTACTCAGATTCATAGACAATACCGCACAGATATAGGGTCTTCGTCCAATGACCATGTGGTCACCCAACTAGTCCCAATTTCCTTCATTTGGCCCTCATCCCTCTAAGCCCTCTCCCACCATGTACCTATCTAAATACTTTTTAAATGATACTATTGTACCTGCCTCAATGACTTCCTCTGGCAGTTCATTCCACCCTTTGTGTGAAAAAATGTCACCGTCCTTTTAAATCTTTCTCCTCTCACCCTAAATCTATACCCCCTAGTTTTGGATTCTAATCCAGGGAAAAGACTGTTACCATCCTCCTTATCTTGCCTCTCATAATTTTAAGCATTTCTAAAAGGTTACACCTCATTTTCCCAAGTTCCAACGAATAAAGACATAAACTGGCCAACTTCTCTGTAAATCAGGCTCTTCAGTCCTGGCAAAATCCTTATAAATCCTATTGACGCTCTTTCTACTTTAACCATATCTTTCCTATAACAGGGTCCACCAAGTTCAGGAACAGCTTCTACCCCACAATTATCAGGCTCTTGAACAGAGGGGATAACTACACTCATTTGCCCATTAATTGAGATGTTCCTCCAACCAACAATCTCACTTAAGGACTCTTTCTCTTGTTATCTCATGATCTCGTTATTTATTGCTATTTATTTATATTTGCATTTTCATAGTTTGTTGTCTTCGATGCACTTGCTCTTTCATTGATCGTGTTTACAGTTATTATTCAATAGATTTGCTGAATATGCCTGTAGGAAAATAAATCTCAGGGTTGTATATGGTGGCATGTATATATTTTGATTTAAAAAATTACTTTGAACTTTGAACAAGATGAACAAAACTGTACACGGAACGCCAAGTGTGGCCCAACAACAATTTATACAACTGCAACATAATATCCCGGCTGGTACACTCAGTACCCTGACTGATGAAGGCCAGTGTGTTAAATGCCTTTTTGACTACCTGTGACACCCCTCTCAATGAACTATGCACTTGTACACTCGAGTTCTTCTGTTCCATTACACTCCCTAATGCCCTACCATTCAGAGTATAAGTCCAACTCTGGTTTTATTTTCCAAAATGCATCAAATCACCTCACACTTATGTATAATGAAATCGATTTGCCACTCCTCAGCCTATTTCCCTAACTGATCAAGATCCTCTTGTAACTGATGATGACCTTCTTCACTATCAACAACGTTTTCAAATTTTGTGTCATCTGCAAACTTTCTGATCAAGCCTTGTGCATTTGAATCCAAATCTACAATGATTCTACAAGCGTTCCAACACTGACCCCTGCAGTTCAACACTTCCTGCTCATCTATTTGTCCAAAAAATTAATATCATCTCAGAGTTCCACAAATTACAGGATAGATATTCCACACCCTGCCATCTCGCAATTTATTACATTGATGCACCTGTTAGGAAGAATACAATTAAAGTGCTATTAATTTACTTCCTGCTCCAGTTACACTGACGGAACTTTATTAACACCATGGCCCTTTGTTATGTGCAATGCCTCAGATTCCCACAGTCCTTTCATTCACCATGGATTCCTTGTGCTCCACAAAACTCACCCAGATTTTGTTACTTGCCTTCCTTTCATGAAATTACCAGGAGAGGAGAGAGTGATAAGAAACACCTAAAGGAAATGAATTTGAGATGCAAGACTGGAATGGCTAATTATATGAAATTATTGAACTTGGTGTTGAGAACAGAAGTCTGAAGGTATTTCCTGGGTTTCACATTGAGTTTTTTGTTTGGAATAATGCCTGAAGTCACAGACAAAGAATCAGAGTGAGAGTGGGATGGAAAATTAAAGTGACAGACAGCTGGAAACTCAGGACCAACTCTGTGGATTGATCAAAGTGTTCTTTAAAGTTACGTAGCCAAAGCAAGATAAAACAAGGAAATCGGCCCCATGGCTCACACTAGTCATCAACCTTCCCTTTACACCAGGGGTTCCTAACCTTTTATATGTCGTGAACCGTACTATTACCTGAGGGCTCCATGAATCCCAGGTTGGGAACCCCGATTTACATGAATTCTTTGTTAATCTAATTTTTCATTCTCTTCACGTTCTCAGATTCAGATTTATTGATTTATCACGTGTACATTGAAACATTCAGGATGTGCTGGGGGCAACCTGCAAGTGTTGCCACACATTCTGGCGCTAACATATCATACCCACCTTGTTTGCGGAACACAAGCAACAACACAATAACAGCAGCAAAACGAGCCCCTTTCCTCTCTACCATCCACCACCCACTCACACATACAGACTGGCATCCAACCCTAGGATAGACCACCTCTAGTCCAGTGGTTTGCTTAATGGCATAAAAAAGGTTTGGAACCTGGCCCAGACTTGCATACATTGGGCCTCCAACTCCCGGATATGCCAAACCGAGGGCTTTGACCAACAGACATCGACTTCTGGATTCGCCAACTTCAGTCCTCTACTTTCGGGGTTCAATCTTTGGTAGCAGCACCAGGGCACACGAATCATGGAATTTGAACTCTGGGCCTCAAACCCCAAACTTGCATGGACCTCTGACCTCCAACCTGAGGGGCCAGTGATCCTCATAGAATAGATTTAGAAGCTTGGGGATTGAATGTTTGTACAGAGGAGGAAGTGTAGCCATGGTGGCTAAAAGATTCCACAGGTTTTGTGGATACGTGTTGCTAAGCTATGGATATGGATGATTAAGAGTCAGATAGTGTGAAAAAGAGATTAGGCTGGAGACTGGCAGTAAAAGCATTGAATCTTTTGGACTCAAAATAAATGTACTGATAGTGGCAATGTATATGTTTGTGGGCAGCATGCTGAGTGCAAAAATCCAATACCAAATAGGATTCCAGGCTCAGAATATTTAATAAGACACAAAAGACTGCAGATGTCGTAATCTGAAGCAACACACAAACTGTAGGAGCAATCCAATGGATCAAGCAGCATCTATGGAGGGAAATAGATGGTTGATGTTTTGGATCAAGGCCCTTAAGACTGAAAGACAGTGGGGAAATAGCCAATAAAAGGTAGTGGAGGGACGGGGTGCAGCAAGTTCTAGCAAATGATAGGTGAATCCAGGTGAGGAGGGAAGAGCAGAAATAGTGAGAGAGACTGGGAGGTGATAGCTGGAGGTGAAAGGGCTGCAGATGGCAGAATCTCATTGGAAAGGAAATTGGAGCATAAAACCAAATAAGGGAGGTGAGTAGGGTGGATGCGAACGTTGGAGGAGGGGACCCAATGGGAGGACTATCTGTGTGATGGGCAGATGGAATGGGTGGTGATGAGGAAAGAAACTGAGAGATATTTATTCTTGCCCTCACCTCTACCTGGAACTCCTAGCCCAATAATCCCTTACCTATTTATTTTTTTCAAAGTCAAAGTTGAAGTTTATTTTATTTATCTAGAGATACATCGCAGAATAGGCCCCTCTGGTCTTTTAACTAGCAACTCCCAACAACCTTGATTTTACACTGGTCTAATTATGGGACAATTTATACTGATCAATTAACCTACTAACCGGCTTGTCTTTGGACCATGGGAGGAAATTGGAGCACCCGGAGAAAACTCACACGTTCCATGGGGAGGACGTACAGACTCTTTACAGACGACATCAGAATTGAACTCCAAATTCTGATGCCCTGAGCTGTAACAGCATTGCACTAACCACTACACTACCGTGACACTCCTTGCAGCAGTATCACAGGCACATAGCATCAGATAAGGTCAACTTCCAGAGGCTGGAGGAGATGACACAGTTGACATTATACTAATATTCTCTATTGTTCAAGGATATATTTTTTGGAGAGGTTACGGAAGAAATCTTGGTTCATTGTGGAGAGCAGTAGTGCAGTGATTATACTTGATGGATAAGATTCCAACTAAATGAACAATCTATTCAAATAAGAATGCAGCTATACTTCAGGAGATAGCTGTGCAGTTCTCTTCACTTCAGAACCAAATACACATGGAAATAAAATAAACGTCTTTAATAAACAGGTAAATGTGTGGTCACGGTACTTTGTTATGAACCTGCACTTTATCATTTACTTGCACTGCACCTTACCTTTCTGTAGCTTCTACACTTTATTCTGCTTTGTTACTGTTTTCCTTGTTCTTGCTCAATTCACTATGTAATGATTTGATCTGTGTAAACAGTTTCCAGGACAAGCTTTTCACTGTACCTTGGTACAGCTGACATTAATAAACCAGTAATAATAATATTAATAATAAACCAATGGAAGAGCATGACCTTCCATGGAAGACATCCCCATGATCTGAGCAGACTAGATGTTGACAAGGAAGCATCGAATGCCTGGCTCAGAGTTTGAGATCTCTTCCCAGAATCAGAAGGGTTCCTTTTCAATATATGACCAAGTGGTTAACACAAAAAATTGCAAAATTTTTTGGTAAATGCAAAAAATGCCAGAAACAATCCAACATGTTGAATCAGGTTTGTGGGTCTGGCAAGTGATACAGAAAACACTCTATGAATAGCTATGTTAATCATTTACTTACAAACAGTAAAAATTTGACCAAACATTCATGTCCCCCAAGTTACAGATGCTACAAAGCCGAGTACTCAATAGACATACATAGATTCAGCAAACATACTTAGTTAAAAGTGCGCGCAGAGCAGACCTTTCCAATGGTTTTGCCTTAAGCAAAGAAATAAGAGCAAGCCTCTTCCACTGCGGTTTTATATACCCAGGATATTTGAAAATGGACACAGGTAGTTACATAGAAACATAGAAAATCTTACAGCACAATACAGGCCCTTCAGCCCACAATGCTGTGCTGAACATGTACTTACCTTAGAAATTACCTAGGGTTACCCACAGCTCTCTATTTTTCTAAGCTCCATGTACCTATCCAGGAGCCTCTTAAAAGAACCTATCGTATCCACCTCCACCACAGTCGCCAGCAGCGCATTCCACACACTCACTACTCTCCACGTAAAAAACTTACCCCTGACATCTCCTCTGTACCTACTTTCAAGCACCTTAAAACTATGCTCTCCCATGTTAGCCATTTCATCCCTGGGAAAAAGCCCCTGACTATCCACATGGTCAATGCCTCTCATCATCTTACACACCTCTATCAGGTCACCTCTCATCCTCTGTCACTCCAAGAAGAAAAGGCCGAGTTCACTCAAACTATTCTCATAAGACATGCTCCCCAATCCAGGGAACATCCCTGTAATTCTCCTCTGCACCCTTTCTATAGTTTCCACATCCTTCCTGTGGTGAGGTGACCAGAACTGAGCATAGTACTCCAAGTGGGATCTGACCAGGATCCTATATAGCTGTATCATTACCTCTCAGCTCTTAAACTCAATCCCACGGTTGATGATGGCCAATGCACCATACAGTCTGTTTTCAGGACCTCCTCCCTTTTCTTACCTATGTCATTGGTACCAATATGCACCATGACCTCTGGCTGTTCTCCTTCCAGTTTCATGATATTGTAGATGTGATCAGAAACATCTCAGATCCTGGCACCTGGGAGGCAAACTACCATCAGTGTTACTTTCCTGGGTCCACAGAATTGCCTGTATGATTCCCTAACTATAGAATCCCTTATCACTGATGCCATCCTCTTCCTTTCCCTGCCCTTCTGAGCCACATGTTGGTAACTTTCCTGTAGTACCATGGGCTCTTAACTTGGTAAGCAGCCTCATGTGTGCACCTTGTCAAAGGCCTTCTGAAAGTCCAAATATACAACATCCACTGCATCCCCTTTATCTATCCAACTTGTAATCTCCTCAAAGAATTCCAAAAGGTTTGTCAGGCAGGATTTTCGCTGAAGGAAACCATGCTGACTTTGTCCTATCTTGTCCTGTGTCACCAAGTGACAGGACAAGTGACTCCATAACCTCATCCTTAACAATTGACTTCAACATCTACCCAACCACTGAGGTCAGGCTAACTGGTCTATAAATTCCTTTCTGCTGCTTTCCTCCTTCCTTAAAGAGTCTGGTATTGCAATTACACCATGTAGGAACATAAGAAGCTGCAGGGCATGGTGGACTCTGCCCAATACATTATAGGCACATCCCTGTGCACTATCAAAAGTATAGGCTTGATGTGCTGCCTCAAGAAGGCAACATCTTTCTTCAAAGATCCAACCTTCAGGCCGTGCCATCTTTTCGTAGTGACCATCGGGCCGAAAGTACCAAAGTCTGAAGTCCCACACCACCAGTTTCAAGAACAGCTACCACCATTCAATTCACCATTCACCATTCAATTCTTGAACCAACCAGCACAATCCTAATCACTACAGTTCAGCAACACTCCGAACACCTTGACCACTTATGCCCTAAAATAGTTTTTTGTTCTAATTGTGTTTTCTTCTAAAACATGTTTAATTTATTTTTTTTTACTGTGAATACTGCTTACATGATGCTATGTGCCTCTGATGCTACTGCATGTAGGTTTTTTCAGTGCATATACATACTTGTGTCAATGGCAATTAACTTAAATTTGAGAATGACTTTTTAACCTACTGCTTTGTGTGGGAGTTTTATTTTATAAGTACTGGAAACTTTAGGAGATTGGCAAATCTTTGTTATGTAGGACGCCCACAAATTCTGTGATTTTCTTCAGACTCCAGACAGAGGTATGGAGCATGGAAACAGGCCCTCCAACCCACGGAGTCTTCATTATGTATCGATGCGACAGGGCCCGGATCTGAGAGCAAGGCATGACCCAGTGACTGAATAGTTTAAACTCCGGGCCAGATGGATTGACAAGGCAGAGTGTTAGGGCAAGAGACGAGGTTCTGCTCTCCGCTGCATCGCTGAGGGTGTGGGCCTACAACGGCTGCTCTGGACTTCATGTCTATGGACTCACTTTCATTCTGAATGCTGTTGCTTGCTTTTATTGTTTGCCTGATTTGTATTTTTTCTCTCTCTCTGCACATTGTGTGCTTGTTGGATATTTTTTAATAGATTCTTTTGGGTTGCTTGTTTGGTAGCTGCCTGTAAAGAGACAAATCTCATGGTTGTATAATGTGTACTGTGGTGAACTACATATACCTGTCTGGACTGCTCCTGTGGCTCCTCCCACAGACCCCTGTATAAAGGCGATTGAGGCCTGATGCCCGGCCTCATTCTCCAGGATGTAGTGTTGTTCATTCTTCCAGTCAATAAAAGCCGATATCTCGCTTCTTACGTCTCAGAGTGAGTTATTGATGGTGCATCATGTACATACTTTGATAATAAATGCACTTTGATCTTTGAACTTTTGACCATCAAACAGCTATTTACACTAACCCTGCACTAATTTCATTTTATTCTTCCTACATTTCTATTCACATTAGGGACAATGTATAGTAGCCAATCAACTCGCCAGCTTGCATGTCCTTATTACTTATGTACTATATATTTTATTTTGTGGCAGTTCAGGAAATGAACAGTAGAGTGTGTGCATTAATGTCAATGAGTGAGCAGTCAGCAGCCAGTTATCACTTACACAAATCTTTTGCAGAAATTCAGGGACAGTGACAACCAGCATTGAAATTCCTTACCTCGCCTGATGCCTTATGTTAGCTGGATTAATTATGCCAATTTTAGCACCATACTATATTTACAAAGAAGGAGGCCATTTGGACCACAGTGCCTCACAGCACCAAGTGATGTAGTTTGGTCATTTTCAAAATCTTTAAAAAATTTCTAAATCTTTCAAAAATATTGAGTGCTTTAATAGTTCCTTACTTCCTATGTTTATTAAATCCAATATTTCATGCTCAGTGCCACAATCAATCTGCAGGACGACTCACGGGGTGGGCAGCATCTGAGGGGGAAGTTAATTGTCAGCTTTTCAGGCAAAACCCTGCCTGATGCACAAGGCAGATTGTTGTTGTTTTTTGCTCTGGATTCCAGCATGTGGATTTCAGGAGTGAGATTGAAAATTTGGGTGTGAGGGCGCAACAACAACAGCCTTTTACTCAGCATCAGCAAGACCAAGGAGCTAATTATTGACTTCAGGTGGAGGAACCCAGAGGTCCATGAGCCAGTCCTCATCGGGCAATCAGAGGTGGAGAGGGTCACCAACTTTAAGTCCCTTGCTGTTATTATTTCAGGGGACCTGGTCTGGCCCCATCATGTAAGTGCAATTATGAAGATAGCACAGCAGTGCCTCTACTTCCTTAGGAGTTTCTGAATATTCAGCATGTCATCTAAAATTTTGACAAACTTCTATAGATCTATGGTGGAGAGTATATTGACTGACTGCATCACAGCCTGGTATTGAGACACCAATGCCCTTGAATGGCAGATTCTACAAAAAGTAGTGGATACAGCCAAGTCCATCGTGGATAAATCCCTTTCAACCATTGGGCACATCTTTACGTACAGTTATCGCAGGAAAGCAGCATCCATCATCAGGGACCTCCAGCATCCAAGTCATGCTCTCTTCTCGCTGCTGCCATCAGGAAGAAGTACAGGAGCTTCAGGACTGACATCACCAGGTTCAGGAACAGTTATTACCTCTCAACCATCAGGCACTTGGACCAAAGGGGATAACTTAATTCAACTTTGAAATGTTCCCATATTCTATGAATTCACCTTCAAGAAGTCTTCATCTCATGTTCTCAATATTTATTGCTTATTTATTTATTTATTTTTGTATTTACACAGTTTGTTGTCTTTTGCAAACTGGTTGAATGTACAAGTTGGTAAAGTCTTTCATTGATTTCTTTATGGTTATTAGCTAAATTATGGATTTTTTGAGAATGTCCACAATAAAATGAATCTCATATATGTATTTGATAATAAATTTTCTTTGAACTTTGAACTTTGCAGACTCTTGTGTCTCCATTCCATGCTTAGTATTGGTGCAACATATGCTTAAGGTGAGCCATCTCATTGTAAGTGAATCGATCATTTGAGCTGCACTTCTTCACCACCAGGATCCATCCCTGGGCTGCCAACTTTCACTGGTGCCAGATCCTGCTGGCATTCACAGCAGGAACGTGGCTGACAGTATTGCTACAACGTCCTGCCACATAGAGATGGATCTGTTCTGAAGCCTCATGGCTGGATGAAGCAGTGGTCACTACCTTAAGAGCTCCTGACATACTGAGAGAACATAAAGTTAATGCCCTATGGCTCTTGTTACTGCTGTGGGCTAGACATGTGTGGTTAACGCCCAGGATTTGTGATTTTTGTGCACAGTACAAATCTTATTTCAAGGCAAATTTTCTAGGGGCCCTTTCAAAATGATTTTAATAACAGAATTTAGACTGTACAAACTATCAGTGCTGAATGGAAAAGAGGTGGTGATGGGGAGGCTATTGATATATTTGAATATGTAACAATGGCCCAGATTGAGGCCTGGGTCTGTTCAAAGTTCAAAGTAAATTCGTTAACAAAGTACATAAATGTCACTATATTTATTTTCTTGCAGGCATACACAGTAAGTACAAGAAACGCAATAGAGTTTTGAGAGGGTGAAGATCAGCAAGGGGCTAGGACTCAAGTATGTTTGGAGATTGGACCTCTCTTAAGGGTCGAGGGCCTGAGGTACTCAGAGAGCCAGCATTGAGCATTTGCTGGAGGGAGCATTATTTGGAAGTGTGTAATAGGAAAGGGGTACATTTGGAAATGTATACTCTATGAATATTGCTGAAATGGTTAAGTAGAATGACAAAGGGGTGGGGTACAATTATTGCAGTGCTGTGACCTAAAAAGCAAACAGATTGATGTCTAAGCAGCCAATGACAGCAAAATGCTTTTGAGTAAACAATATCACCTTTGTGCAGTCTATTACTACTGCCTGTTCGCCACTGGCAGTTAGGGCAACAGTGAAGGTCCTCCAACTCTGTCTGTCCTTGGCTGCACACAGAACAATTCATCATGGTTTGACTATGTTTTACCAGTCATGGTTGTTCACCCTGAGCTGAGCACCCGAGCCTGGTGGACCAGTAGACCATTCTTAGTCTGGCCTCTACCCTTCGACCTGTTTGGCATGGGTGACTCTACCAAGAGCCAAAGCACAAAGCTCTGACTCCAGCCAACAGCGCTCCAGGTCATTGAGAGAAGTTGGCCTCCGAACTACTACAAACCATACCTAATGCTGTGACCATATTGTGTTCCCAAGATTAATGTTAAGAGTTGGTACTGTAGTGCCTGAGAGCAGAGTCCTGATCAGCCATTTGAAACCTCTTGAAACTTTGAATAAATGTGACTCAGATTTTTAAGGATTATGAAAGGCTCTTGGCTGTGGTGATCATACCAGTTTTCACTATAATGCATTAGTCAAATAATTTTAACAATTTTAATTTATTGTCAAAATTGCAACTTGTGAAGAGTGGAAAGCTAGATAGGTTATGGCAATGTTGATGATCTGAGTACGTTCTTCTACGTGCAGAGTTTTGCTTTTATTGGAACAGGAAGAAGCCCAATTACAACTGGGTCTGCATATTTAGATTACCTCTTCAGCAATGGACATTACAAACAGGAAGTAGAGCAAAATATAAACTCCATGTTAATTTTGTCATCACGAGTGCAGTGCCCAGAGTAATGAGGAACTACTTAAAGGATTAAGTTGTCTTTATGTTTTTTAATTTTAATGTAATTTTGACTGAATGCTACTCTTGCTGAAAAGTGCATAACTTCCAAAAAGGAAAATACACACTAATTTTTGCTTCTATTCCATTTTTTCCCAATAAATTGAGTTTACGCTGGATCAAGTCAAATCTTTTACAGATGAATGGGAGCTGGTTGAAGAAATAAGAAGAATCTGATCTGTCACTTTGTTCCTTTAATTTTTAAACTTTTCTTTGGAGATTTATAACAATAAGAGGCATTTAGAGAGGCAAGTAAGCAGGCAGTGAATTGTGGAATATGGACAGATGTAAATTTAAATTTGGCATGATGGTTGGCACAGGCATTATTGGCTTGAGGGCCTGTTTCTGTCCTGTACTGTTTGATGTTCTATGTTCAATAAGACACGTGCATCAAACACAATAGGAACATTTCATCAAGGCTTTTACATCAACCTGAGTCAAAAATGTTGCTTCTATCTTTTGAAACTCCACAGACTACTCCAAGAAACTTCTTTGCTTCCTCTACAATTTACCACTTTCATGAGTGACCAAACTTGTGTTATTTTATCTATGCTGACAACCTAGCAACTGTGGTACAAGTAGGGGATTTCATCCAGTATGAGATCACCACAACAACTACACTTGCCAGGCTGACTTTTTCCTCTGTTGCTAATCAATAAAAACTTAAATGACGGTTCTGAAAGAGGTGGCTGAAGAGATTATGGAGCCAACAGCAATTATCTTTCAAGAATCACTAGTTTCTGGAATGGTTCCAGAGGACTGGAAAATTACAAATGTCACTCCACTCTTTATGAAGGGAGGGAGCATAAGAAAGGAAATTATCAGCTAGTTAGCCTGACATCAGTGGTTGGGAAGATGTTGGAGTCCATAATTAAGGATGAGGTTTTGCAGTACTTGGTGACACAGGATGAGATAGGACAAAGTCAGCATGGTTTCCTTTAGGGAAAATCTCAGCGGTCAAATCTGTTTTTTGAGGAAATTACAGACAGGATAAACAAAGGGGAATCAGTGGATGTTGTGTACTTGGATTTTCAGAAGGCCTTTGACAAGGTGCCACACATGAAGCTGCTTAACAAGATAAGAGGCCATGGTATTACAGGAAAGATACTAGCATAGATCGAAACTTGGCTGACATGCAGGCGGCAAAGAGTGGGAATAAAGGAGACCTTTTCTGGTTGGCTGCTGTTGACTAGTGGTATTCCACAGGGTCAGTGTTGGCACCACTTCTGTTCACATTATATGTCAATGATTTGGATGATGGAATTGATGGATTTATGGCCAAATTTGCAGACGATACTAAGAGTGGAGGGACAGGTAATATTGAGGAAGTAGGGAGTCTGCAGAAGGACTTAGACAGATTGGGAGAATGGACAAAGATGTGGCAGTTGGAATATAGTGTAGGGAGTGTATGATCATTCACTTTGGTAGAAGGAATAAAGGTACAGACTATTTACTAAATGGAGAGAAATTTCAGAAATCAAATGTGCAAAGGGATTTGGGATTTGGGTCAATTTGCAGATTGAGTCAGTGTTAAGGAAGGCAAATGCAATGTTAGCAGTCATTTCAAGAGGACTGAAATACAAAAGCAAGGTTGTAATGCTGAGGCTTTATAAGGCACTGGTCAGACTGTACTTGGAGTATTGTATGGATCTATTTCTTTTAGAGCAATGACTCTCTTAGCACTATGCATGATCTATTGTCAATGCATACACATTGCTCTCTCTCTCTCTCTCTCTCTCTCTCACTGTAATGTGAATATACCAGTTAAAGCCATCTCCCACATGTGTGCTTTTATTTAATTGATATGTAGTTTTGCACAGACACAACAAATTGGTGATGAGTACGAACCTGAATGTTAGAAAATGTCACAAACTGCACTGACAGTTACGGGATGAAACAGCGAGAGTTAAACAGCATGAAGGCCATCATGGGTGCTAGCAAAGGGGCCCATGTTTAACTGCATAGTACACAGTGAAAGACACAACTAGCAAAGTTAAAGTGAAAATAGCGTGGCGATGTCTTCAGTTGGGAAGGGTGATGAATTTGATAGTGCTAATGAACAATGAGAGTCGTATATCGAGAGGGCGGAACTGTACTGTAACACGGACAAAGTGGAGGAACAAAAGAAAGACCCCACACTTCTTAGCTTAATTGGACCTAGGATGTACAGTCTCTTACACAACCTTGTTAACCACGGAAAAGCCAGCAAGCAAGACGTTCGATGAAATTGAGAACTCAATTTTGATTCAGAATCTTGTTGATTGCTTCAATTGTTTGCATGATTTTGTGATTTTTTTTCTTTCTTTTGTTCATTGGGGTTTGGCTTTTTATTTTTATTCTTTTTTTCTTTAATTGGATATTTTGTGGATTCGTGCTTTGAGGCTACCTGTGAGCAAGCAAATCTCATGGTTGTATAATTTATATATTCTTTGATAATAAATGTACTAAACCGAGGATTAAACTCATTGACTCCCTTCAGCCACATTCCAACCAGTCCAAAGAACACCAAGGGACAATATTTACTTTCTCTCATGCATCTCCTGGATTTGATTCATGACTCTGTCAATTTAAAATCTTCAAATTTGGCTTAATCCTTCAGAACACAATCAGGATTGCTCCCTTTAAGGCCACTGATGGCAAAGGTTGGATAACTGGAGAATGGGAATGTGTCATTCAAGGATCTGTGCAATGGGTCAGCAGCAGTGAAAGAAGCTCGATGAAGGTTGCTGTTGACATTCACGTGATAATTCTACCACATGGGAACAAGTGCTAATATTTTATCACTGCTGCCTTATAATCTGGCTGCAAAGAACAATATAACCAATATACATCCAGCCAATTAATAAATTATGGGCATTGCAATCCACAAACTGGCAGATGAGCAGTGCTTTGACTAACTGGAGTGATAGGGCTGAGGAAGGGAAAAACAAAATTAAATCAAAGATAGCGTGCAACAGAGATTATAGAAAGAACAGGCAGGAGATGAGGCTTAATCAAAGCCAATGGCATGAGCTACAGGGCAATAGAGGTGTGGTGCAGTTAAAACAGAAAGCAACAAATACGGACTGCGAGTGTTGTGTTTGAATGCACGCAGCATAAGGACTTAAATGGACAATCTTGAAATTCAGCTACTGATTGGCAAATATGACATTGTGGCCATCTCTGAAACTTCATTAAAGGATGGCTGTCATTGGGATATACGGTATATTGGAAAGATAGGTTAGTAGGCAGAGGGGGTGGTGTGGCTCTGTGCATAAGAAATAATATTAAAACATTGGAAAGAGATGGCATAGGATCAAAAGGTGTAGAGTCTCTATGGGTGGAGTTAAGAAATGGCAAGGGTAAAAGGACCCTAATGGCAGGTGCATACAGGCTTCCAAACAGCAGCCAGAATGTGGATTACAAATTACAGCAGGAGATACTCCTGGAGCTGATGGAATACAACCTTGGTTTCTGAAGGAAGTAGCTGGAGAGATTGCGTAGGCATTAACAATGATCTTTCAAGAATCGATAGATTCTGGCATTGTACCGGATGACTGGAAAATTGTAAATGTTACCCTGCTATTTAAGAAGGGTGGGAGGCAGCAGAAAGGAAACTATAGACCTGTTAGCCTGACATCAGTGGTTGGGAAGTTGTTGGAATCGATTGTCAGGGATGAGATTACGGAGTACCTGGAGGCACATGACTGTATAGGCCAAAGCCAACATGGTTTCCTGAAAGGAAAATTCTGCCTGACAAACCTACTGCAATTCTTTGAGGAAACTACAGGCAGGGTAGACAAAGGAGATGTAGTAGATGTGGTGTACTTGGATTTTCAGAAGGCCTTTGACAAGGTGCCGCACATGAGGCTGCTTAGCAAGATAAGAGCCCATGGAATTACAGGGAAGTTACTAGCATGGGTGGAGCATTAGCTGGTCGGCAGAAAACAGAGAGCGGGAAAAAACGGATCTGATTCTGGCTGGCTGCTGGTTACCAGTGGAGTTCCACAGGGGTCGGTGTTGGTACTGCTGCTTTTTACAATGTATGTCTATGATTTGGACTATGGTATTAATGGATTTGTGGCTAAATTTGCCAATAATACAAAGATATGTGGAGGAACAGGTAGTGTTGAGGAAACAGAGAGCCTGCAGAGAGACTTAGATAGTTTAGGGGAATGGGCAAAGAAGTGGCAAATGAAGTACAATGTTGGAAAGTGTATGGTCATGCACTTTGGTGGAAGAAATAAATGGGCAGACTATTATTTAGATAGGGAGAGAATTCAGAGTGCAGAGATGCAAAGGGACTTGGGAGTCCTTGTGCAAGACACCTTAAAGGTTAACCTCCAGGTTAAGTCGGTTGTGAAGAAGGCAAATGCAATGTTGGCATTCATTTCTAGAGGTATAGAATATAAGAGCAGGGATGTGATGTTGAGGCTCTATAAGGCACTTGTGAAACCACACTTGGAGTATTGTGTGCAGTTTTGGGCTCCTTATTTTAGAAAGGATATACTGACATTGGAGATGGTTCAGGGAAGATTCACGAGAATGATTCCAGGAATGAAAGGGTTATCATATGAGGAACATTTGGCAGTTATTTCCCATGGTAGGGGAGTCTAGGACAAGAGGGCACGACTTCAGGATTGAAGGACATCCTCTTAGAACTGAGATGCAGAGAAATTACATTAGTCAGAGGGTGGTAAATCTGTGGAATTTGTTGCCATGAGTGGCTGTGGAAGCCAAGTCACTGGGCATAATTAAGATAGATAGGTTCTTGATTAGCCAGGGCAACAAGTGTGGGGTGAAGGCAGGGGAGTGGGGATGACTGGAAGAATTGGATCCGCCCATGATTGAATGGCGGAGCGGAGTCAATGGGCCAAATGGTCTACTTCTGCTCCTATATCTTATGGTGTTATGTTACAGGAAATGAATTCCGTACAGTCAGCACCTTTCCTCACAGAGCTCTG
This sequence comes from Hemitrygon akajei, assembly GCF_048418815.1. NCBI lineage: Eukaryota > Metazoa > Chordata > Chondrichthyes > Myliobatiformes > Dasyatidae > Hemitrygon > Hemitrygon akajei. The sequence continues at coordinate 5,404,679 of NC_133141.1, read as the reverse complement.
AGCCCCTGGAAAGTTTCACTATATGATTGTCACCTAATCCCTCAGCAACTGATATACCACTAGGGTCAGGAGAATCCTTCATCCTTGCATTCACACATGCAGTAAGTTCTGTAAGTAGAAAATACACTAATAAATTAAAAGTGCTAATTAATTAAAGTCATCATGATCAATTTGGCAAAACACTACTGAGTATCATTAATTTGAAAACTATCACCAATTAGACAAATTCACAGTCAGTAAAATAAATTCTCACTTTGTTTAAACACATAAGGTCTGAAGCCCAAAAATACACAAGAATGTTTACACAGCACATTGCATTCTGTTATCGGAAAGTAACTACCAACCTCACACTTAGACAAAAAAAGACTCACTAGACAGAATTATCACTGATCGGAAACAATGAGTGAAATTGCAGTAAGATGTTCAAGATAGTTTAATGTCATTTCCAGTACAGAAGTGCAAAGTAGAACAAAATAATTGTTAATCCAGATCTGATGCAGCACAAAAAAACACAATATGATAAAGAACACAATAATAAAAAACACAATAAATATAAATCCATAAGATAGTTTATATACATAGATTGATTGAATCTCCATAAAGTGATACTAGACACAGGAGTGTCGGTACATAAAGTGACTGACAGGAAATGATAAAGTAGTGGTGATGGGGGGGTGTGGAGAGGTGGGTTAGTGGGTGGAGGTGTTGATCAGTCTACTTGGGAATGTTACTGGCCCTTTTCTGGCACCTTTCCGTATGTACGTCCTTGATGGTGGGCAGGCTGGTGCCGGTGATGCGTTGGGCAGTTTTGACTACCCGTTGGAGAGGCTTCCTGTCCACTGCAGTGCAGTTTCCGTACCATGCAGTGATGGAGCTTGTCAGGACGCTCTCTACTGCACATCTGCAGATGGTCATGAGTACAGATGTGCAAAGTCCAGCTCTCTTCAGCCTCCTCAGAAAGGAGAGGCATTGGTGAGCTTTCCTATTCTGTGGAATGTATTTTGGGATCATGAGAGGCTGTGCGAGATGTGCACTCCCATGAGTTTGAAGCTACTAACAAGAAAAATCTGCAGATGCTGGAAATCCAAAGCAGCACACACAAAATGCTGGAGGAACTCAGCAGGCCAGGCAGCATCTATGGAATAGAGTACAGTCGACGATTTGGGCTGAGACCCTTCAGGTTTCCTGGCCTGCTGAGTTCCTTCAGGATTTTACATAAGAAATAGGAGCAGGAGTAGGCCATCTGGCCCATTGAGCCTGCCCCACCATTCAATAAGATCATGGCTGATCTGTCCATAAACTCAGCTCCATCTACCTGCCTTTTCCCCATAACCCTTAATTCCCCTACTATGTAAAAACCTATCTAATTGTATCTTAAATATATTTAGTGAAGAAGAGTCAACGGCTTCCCTGGGCAGAGAATTCCACAGATTCACCACTCTCTAGGATAAACAGTTTCTCCTCATCTTTGTCCTAAATCTTCTCCCCTGAATCTTGAAGCAATGTCCCCTAGTTCTAGTCTCACCTACCAATGGAAACATCTTTCCTACTTCTATCTTATCTATCCCTTTCAAAATTTTCTATGTTTCTACAAGATCCTCTCTCATTCTTCTGAATTCCAGAGAGTATAGTCCCAGGTGACTCAATCTCTCCTCATAGGTTAACCCCTTCATCCCTGGAATCAACCTGGTGACCCTCCTCTGCACTGCCTCCAAAGCCAGTGTATCCTTCCTCAAGTATGGACACCAGAACTGCACATAGTACTCCAGGTGCGGCCTCACCAGTACCCTGTATAGTTGCAGCATGATCTCCCTGCTCTTGAACTCAATCCCTCTGGCAATGAAGGCCAACACTCCGTTTGCCTTCTTAATAACCTGTTGTACCTACAAGCCAACTTTTTCCGATTCATGAACAAGCACCACTCCCAAGTCCCTCTGCACAACAGCATGCTGCAATCTTTCAACATTTAAGTAATAATCTGCTCTTCTATTATTCCTTCCGAAGTGGATGCTCTCACATTTACCAACATTGTATTCCATCTGCTAGACCTTGGCCCACTCACTTAACCTATCCATATCCCTCCGCAGACTCTCCACATCCTCTGTACCATTTGCTTTTCCACTCAGTTTAGTGTCATCAGCAAATTTTGCTACGTTACACTCAGTCCCCTCTTCCAAATCATCAATGTAAATGACAAACAGCTGTGGGCCCAGCACCGACCCCTGTGGCACCCCACTCACCACTGACTGCCAACCGGAGAAACACCCATTTATACCAACTCTCTGCCTTCTATTGGTTAACCAATCCACTACCCATGCCAATACACTTCCTCCGACTCCATGCATCTGTATCTTATTTATAAGTCTCTTGTGCGGCACCTTATCGAACATCTTCTGGAAATCCAAGTATACGACATCCACCTGTTTCCCTCTATCCACTGCACTCATTATGTCCTCAAAGAACTCCAGTAAGATTGTCAAACAGGACCTGCCCTTTCTGAATCCATGCTGCGTCTGTCTAATGGAACCACTCCTTTCTAAATGTTTTGCTATTTCTTCCTTAATGACAGCTTCAGGCATTTTCCCGACTACAGATGTTAAGCTAACTGGCCTATAGTTGCCCGTCTTTTGCCTACATCCTTTTTTTAAAAGTGGCATGACATTTGCTGTCTTCCAATCTGCCAGGACCTGCCCAGAGTCTAGAGAGTTTTGGTAAATGATTATCAACACGTCTACTATAACCTCTGCCAATTCCTTCAGCACCCTGGGATGCATCCCATCAGGACCAGGGGATTTACCTACCTTCAGGCCCTCTAGTTTGCCCATCACTATCTCTTTACCGACAGTGATTGTATTGAGGTCCTCACCTCCCATTTCGTCCATAACATCCTTCTTTGGCATATTAGTCGTGTCCTCCACCGTGAAGATCAACACAAAATAGTCGTTCAATGCCTCAGCCATTTCCTTATCACCCAATATCAATTTCCCCTTCTCGTCTTCCAAGGGACCAACGTTGACTTTAGCCATCCTCTTCTGATTTATATATTTATAAAAACTTTTGCTATCTGTTTTTATATTTTGTGCTAATTTACTTTCATACTCTATCTTCCCTTTCCTTATTTCTTGTTTAGTTGTTCTCTGTTGCTTTTTGAAGTTTTCCCAATCCTCCAGTCTCCCACTACTCTTTGTGACTTTGTACACATGAGCTTTTAATTTGATACTATCTTTTATTTCCTTAGTTATCCAAGGCTGGCTCTCCCCACACTTACTGTCCTTACTTTTAACTGGAATATACTTTTGTTGAGCACTGTGAAAAATCTCTTTGAAAGTATTCCACTGTTCCTCCACTGTCCTACCAAATAGCCTGTGCTCCCAATCCACATTAGGCAACTCCTCCCTCATCCCGTTGTAGTCTCTTTTGTTCAAGCGTAATACACTAGTTTTAGATCTAACTATTTCATCATCCATCTGATTGCGAAATTCAGTCATACTATGATCACTCTTTCCAAGGGGATCCTGACTACAAGATCGTTAATCTTACCTGTCTCATTGCACAGAACTAGATCTAAGATAGTATTTTCCCTTGTAGGTTCACTAACACGCTGCTCAAGAAAGCCATCACGGATGCATTCTATGAAGTCCTCCTCAGGACTTCCTTGACCAACCTGACTCACCCAATCTATGTGGAAGTTAAAATCCCCCATGACAACTGCTGTTCCATTCTTACAAGCCTCAGTTATTTCTTGGTTAATCGCCTCTGCCACTGCAATATTTTTATTAGGAGGCCTATAGATAACACCCACCAGTGATTTTTTCCTCTTTACTATTCTTAATCTCCACCCAGATGGACTCAACATTCTGCTCCATAGATCTTATATCGTCTCTCACAATCGCCCTGATCTCATCCTTAATTAAGAGCGCCACCCCACCTCCTTTGCCTTTCTGCCTATCTTTCCGTATTACCTCAAAACCTTGGATATTTAATTCCCAGTCATCTCCACCTTGCAACCAGGTTTCTGTAATGGCCACTGAATCATATGGCTTGGTACTGATCTGTGCCACAAGTTCACCAACCTTGTTTCTAATACTATGGGCATTTAGATAAAGTGCCCTTATTCTCCTTGTCCTTTTAGAATCTAGTGACCTATGGGATTTTTGCTGTTTACTTTTATGCACCCTACTCTTACTTTTTTCTTCACTAACTCTAGCTTTGGTCTCTGCATCACTTCCCTCTTCTTTTCTGTGTGGGTTCCCATCCCCCTGCCATGCTAGTTTAAAACCTCCCCAACAGCACTAGCAAACAATCTCTCTTGGACTTTGATCCCGGCCCTGACCAGATGTAGACCATCCGGACGGTAATGGTCCCACCTCCCCCAGAAGTGGTTCTGATGCCCCAAGAATCTGAAACCCCCCCTCCTGCACCACCGCTCAAGCCACATATTCATTCTAGCTATCCTGCTATTCCAACTCTGGCTAGCTCGTGGCACCAGTAATAATCCTGAGATTACTACCTTTGAGGTCCTACTCTTTAATTTATCTCCTAGCTCCCTAAATTCAGCTTGTAGGACCTCATCCCCCTTCCTTCCTATATCATTAGTACCTACATGCACCACAACAGCTGGCTGCTCACCCTCCCCTTTCAGAATGCCCTGCAGCCTCTCTGAGGCATCTCTGACCCTTCCACCCGGGAGGCAACACACCATACGGGAGTCTCATTTGTGGCCACAGAAGCTCCTCTCTATTCTGCTTACCATGGAATCCCCTACCACAGTTTTTTGTTTGAAACTGTTCACGGTTTCCACTGTTGTGCCCCAATGTAAAGAGGGGTGTAAGAGGTGCAAGTTGATAATCACTTCCTTTGTCTTACTAACATTAAGGAAGAAGTTATTTGTTTGGCACTCTGCAGACTGTTCTTCATTGTTGGTAATGAGCCCCACCATTGTTGTGTTATCAGTGAACTTGGCAATGTGATTCCTTCTTTGACAATATGATTATATGCCCTGAGCCACAGGTGAGGTGCCAGAGGATGGGAGGAGAGCTATTGATACTTTGATGTTCAAGGAAGGCTCTAAGGATAAAGTGGAAAATGATAGGCCGGTGAGCCTGGTGTCAGTAGTGGATAAATCACAGGAAAGAATTCTAAGTTTCAGGATATATAAGTATTTAGATAGACAGGAGCTGATTATGGATAGTTAATGTGACCTTGTATGTGGTAGGCCTTGTCTAACCAATCTTAGAGATTTTTTAAGGCACAGGAAGTAATGTACAAATTTGCTTACAGAGGACGCTGGAAACAAGCCGCCATAAGCTGTAATAGCATTGTGCTAACTGCTATGCTACTGCGGAGCTTTGTAACTATGTTTGTAAAACTGATCAGAAATTTTTCATGAGGTGGAAGTGATGCCAATGGAGTGACTACCCCATTGAACCAAATGCCCACCTCTGTAGGAGGGTGTCATGTGTCCTTCTGTAGCACGCGGTGGGAGGGTATTAATCTGCCGATGACTCTAGTGATTTGGACCTGTTGGGGTGTGGGAGATTTGGTCAGCTGGAGAGGGGGAGTGTTCTGTTGAGCACAGGTCACCATGAGCCAGACAACTTTATAAAGGCTTCCTGCAACACTGAGGCAGTGTGTGTGTGTGATGGTTGGAGCATGATACCAGAAGTTCTAGAAAAATGGGAAAATTTCATTGAGTAGAGATCTGTCCTGTTGAAGCGCTTAATTCACTACCTCACTGCAGTTTGAACTCATTGACCGTGATCCAGACTGATAAATTATTGCATCATTTATTTAGTTTTCAATATGAAAGGGAAAGAATTTTTATTGGACTCACACAAATCTGCCTTCATATTTACAGAAGATCAGGAGAGGCATTATAGCAGGGGTTCCCAGCCTGGGGCCCAAAGACCCCTTACTTAATGGCATAAAAAAGGTTGGGCGTCCCTGCACTAGAGAAATCATAACATCTTCCAGCACACTGCTGCTTTGTGAGCTTTCGCTAATCACTCATTATAGAATCCCTCCAGTAATTCAGGATAGACTTTTCTAATCTATCTGTTTAAATCTATATGTCGCTCATGTGCATCCACATTCTTTTGGTACTGCCATCTGTACTGGTCATGAAATACTCTTCTAGCTTTATTTTATATGATTTATTTTGTTTTCCTTTCACAGTACTATAGTCCATCCCATCGCACTCATTTCATATTTGTCACTAGATCCTGACCTTAAACTGCTCTTAATATGTGTCATTACTTATTCCCTTGATAAGCCTATTTTTTGTTTATCCTTCACTGTACTTTGAACCAGATATGTGGTCAGTCCTCTGGTAGGATGTTACTTTTAATCTAACTAGCTTAGACAGACTATTCCTCTGTGGAAATAAATAATTTGGTTTAAAAATTGCTCCACATCCCTTTTTTGGTATTAAAACAGTAATGTGGTTCAAGCAGTTTGTGGAACTCACACAGAGATTAAGCACATTATTTGCAAGGTTCACTGAACAGAGATGTTGGGTTTCCTGTGCCACACTGTGTTGAAATGTGCACCATTGCAAAAACATGCAACACATTAAACTGTTCTTCATTGTTATAGCACCACAAGACCTGATGAGGCAGAGGGAAGCTTGATTTAGAGTTTTGCTAGACAGGACAGCAATCCCTCAGTTTCGCATTAGTCACCTCTTAAACTACTGAATTAAACCTGGATCCCACTGGTTCAGAGGCCAAGTTCAAACTTATTGTCAACTGACTGTGCATATATACAACCAAATGAAACAATGTTCTTCTGGACAACAGTGCACCCGCAAATCATACATCACACTCAGCACATAATACAAAATATTACAACAAATAAATTCATAAATGTAATTCAAAATGCATGTAGTAAAGCCCAGCACAGGTGAAGAGTAAACAGTGTGAGACATCGATAGAGGCAGGGTATTCATTTGTCTCACAGTCTGAGGGACGAAGCTATTATCCAGTCTGACAGTCCTAGTCCTGATGCTCTTGTACCCCCTTCCTGACAGCAGTAATTCAAAGAGATTGTGGGATGGATGGTAGGGATCCTCAACAATCCTTTAGGCTACAATGCCCCTGATAAACATCACAGGTGTGTGTGTGTGGGGGGGGGGGGGGGGTCCTGGTAGAGGAACACACCAGGGATCCTCTCAGCAGTTTTTACTGTCCTCTGTAGGGTCTTGTGGTTCAATGACTAACAGCTTCCATACCACAAAATGATGCAACCAGACTGGACACTCTCTATGATGCTCCTGTAGAAAGTTGTTAGAATGGGAGCAGGGAACATTGTGTGCCTCAGTCTCCTCAGAAAGTATAGATGCTGTGAGGAGGTGTTGTGAGTCTCAGAGGCTCTTCACTCTCTGCTCAGCACAATGGAGAGTCTTCCTGAGTCCACGATCACTTCTTTTGTCCTGTCCACTTTAAAACTCAGATTGTTGTTACCTACTAACCAGGGCTGACATTTTTTTACATTTAAATTTTATTTTAATTAGAGAAACAGTGTGGTAACAGGCCCTTCCAGCTTAACCAGCCCGATGTTGCCCAATTACACCCATGTGACCAATTAACCTACTAAACCACACCAGTATGGAATGTGGGAGGAAACCCACGCAGTCACAGTGAGAACATACAAACCCTTTACAGACAGCGGCAGAATTGAACCTGGGTCCCCGTCACTGTATTAGTGTTATGCTAACTGCTATGCTACCGTGCCAACCCATTCAGATATGTCTACCTATGTCACAGTTGTTAGACAACGTTTTAGCGTGTAAGTTGTACGATCATCCCTAATTGATGCCATTACACTCCACAGTTAGCCATGTAGCTTTATTTACCTGCAATGATTAAAATTTAAAATTGGTGAACACATTAGAGGGTAAGTCTGTTGAAAAGTAGGAAAGGAATTTTCTACTACTTTTACACTGTTATTTGTGTTAAATGCAAATACACGATAAAAAAGGAAACCAAAATGTGCACAGATTCCCTTCCTGTCCTTACATCAATAGATTTTAGTGGGCATGGTTAACCTCACTCCCTATAATTTCCTTTCCTTAAATTAAAGCTACTTAATGAGTTCTTTTGACCAGTCTTCTTAGAACAAAGCAGGCTCTGCACTTACCTTAATGAAAGACCCAGTATGGTTGTAGCTCAAACTGCAGTCTTTGTTTCACTTGCTTTTCTATTTAAAATCTCTAATTAGCAGCAGTACTATGATATATTTTCTACATGTCCACAGACTCCTCATGTCAGCATTGCAGTGAGTTTTATTTGAAGCAGGAAGAAAAGAACACTTTAAAAGTACATATATGGATATCTAGGCTGAGAAATTTATACATTTAGCACAATCGTGTTCATCAGTGCACCCATGTAAATCAGATCCTGCTGACATGGAACGTGATGATGATGATTTCCTTGCTAAATTACACCACAATAGGTTCCTCTGGCTGTGAATTGTGTGGCTTCGACAATGTGCCTCCATTCAACTATCAGAGCACCAATGAAGCAGAATAGTTAAATTATAACATTGTGTCTGCCTTCACAGTAGATCTGAAAGTATTCCCATTGTGTCGTAATGAAAGGACTTTGTAAAGTAAAACTACTAGAAACCTTAATGAACCTTAAAGCTGATAAACCCTATCAACAACCTCACGCTCAACGTCAGCAAGACCAAGGCATTGGTGTCTGTGAGGAAAATGATTGTGTTTACAACTCTTTGCAACCTCTTGCAATCTTGTGCATTAGAGGCTCCAGCCCAGGCTGTGATGCAACTAGTCAGAATGCCTGTAGAAATTTGCAACAGTATTGATGCACCATCAATAACTCACTCTGACACGTAAGAAGCGAGATATCGGCTTTTATTGACTGGAAGAATGAACAACACTACTTCCTGGAGAATGAGGCCGGGCTCAGGCCTCAATCGCCTTTATACAGGGGTCTGTGGGAGGAGCCACAGGAGCAGTCAGCAGGGGTCTGTGGGAGGAGCCACAGGAGCAGTCAGCAGGGGTCAGTGGGAGGAGCCACAGGAGCAGTCAGCAGGGTCTGTGGGAGGAGCCACAGGAGCAGTCAGCGGGGGTCTGTGGGAGGAGCCACAGGAGCAGTCAGCAGGGGTCTGTGGGAGGAGCCACAGGAGCAGTCAGCAGGGTCTGTGGGAGGAGCCACAGGAGCAGTCAGCAGGGGTCTGTGGGAGGAGCCACAGGAGCTGTCAGCAGGGGTCTGTGGGAGGAGTCACAGGAGCAGTCAGTGGGGGTCAGTGGGAGGAGCCACAGGAGCAGTCAGCGGGGGTCTGTGGGAGGAGCCACAGGAGCAGTCAGCAGGGGTCTGTGGGAGGAGCCACAGGAACAGTCAGCAGGGGTCTGTGGGAGGAGCCACAGGAGCAGTCAGCGGGGGGTCTGTGGGAGGAGCCACAGGAGCAGTCAGCGGGGGTCTGTGGGAGGAGCCACAGGAGCAGTCAGCGGGGGTCTGTGGGAGGAGCCACAGGAGCAGTCAGCAGGGGGTCTGTGGGAGGAGCCACAGGAGCAGTCAGCAGGGGTCAGTGGGAGGAGCCACAGGAGCAGTCAGCGGGGGTCTGTGGGAGGAGCCACAGGAGCAGTCAGACAGGGGTCAGTGGGAGGAGCCACAGGAGCAGTCAGCAGGGGGTCAGTGGGAGGAGCCACAGGAGCAGTCAGCGGGGGTCTGTGGGAGGAGCCACAGGAGCAGTCAGACAGGGGTCAGTGGGAGGAGCCACAGGAGCAGTCAGCAGGGGGTCTGTGGGAGGAGCCACAGGAGCAGTCAGCGGGGGTCTGTGGGAGGAGCCACAGGAGCAGTCAGCAGGGGGTCTGTGGGAGGAGCCACAGGAGCAGTCAGCAGGGGGTCAGTGGGAGGTGCCACAGGAGCAGTCAGCAGGGGTCAGTGGGAGGAGCCACAGGAGCAGTCAGCAGGGGGTCTGTGGGAGGAGCCACAGGAGCAGTCAGCAGGGGTCTGTGGGAGGAGCCACAGGAGCTGTGGGTCTGTGGGAGGAGCCACAGGAGCAGTCAGCAGGGGTCTGTGGGAGGAGCCATAGGAGCAGTCAGCGGGGGTCAGTGGGAGGGGCCACAGGAGCAGTCAGCAGGGGTCTGTGGGAGGAGCCACAGGAGCAGTCAGCAGGGGGTCTGTGGGAGGAGCCACAGGAGCAGTCAGCGGGGGGTCTGTGGGAGGAGCCACAGGAGCAGTCAGCGGGGGGTCTGTGGGAGGAGCCACAGGAGCAGTCAGCAGGGGTCTGTGGGAGGAGTCACAGGAGCAGTCAGCAGGGGGTCTGTGGGAGGAGCCACAGGAGCAGTCCAGACAGGTATATGTAGTTCAACACAAGTATGTGGTGACATACCAAATCTCTTCAAACTCCTAATGAAATAGAGTGACTGTTATGCCTTCTTCATGATTGCATCAATGTGTGGTGTCCATGATAAATCCTCCCAAATGTTAATACACATGAATGTGAAGCAGTTCAGCCTTTCCACCACTGACTCCTCAATGAGAACTTGTTTGTGTTCTCCTTACTTTCAAGAGGCATTGCCTCAAGAAGGCAGCATCCACCATTAAAGAACCTCACCATCCAGGATATGCCCTCTTTTAGCAAATATCACAGGGGGTGAGGTTCAAGAGCCTAAAGTCCAACAATCAATGCTTTAAGAAGAGCTTCTTCCCCTCCACCATCAGATTTTGAATGTTATATGACACATTATTCATCTTTTGCTCCATTTATTTATTTTTGTAACTTGCAGATATTTCTGTGCATTGCAATGAACTGCTGCCACAAGGTAACAAATTTCACAGCATATGTTAGTGATAATAAACCTGGTTCTGATTCTGATTCTGGAGCTTATTATCTACATTCAAAAGTTTTGAAGATGTGGCCATAAATATAGAGGCTGTCGGCCAGAAAGAACTACAGTCTACAAATCAGTGAATCTGAAAGAATCAAAGACAGTGGATGCAGATGCATCAGTTGTCTTTGTTCTTGCCATGAGGTTGAAGGAATGGAGGCTGCCATTTTGTGAAGCTGCTCTGCATCCTTCATTTTGTGAACTGGTTTTGCTTTGCTGCATCAGTGTTTTAAAGGAGACACAATGGAGCTTCAGGTAATTTGCTGGACTAGAGGTAATTTCCAAATAAGAAGTTATTTGCAAGGTGTGCTTTGGTTTAACATAACATGCAGATTTGTGAATGGTGGGATCTGTGTCTGGAATGGACCAGAGCCAATAAGAAGGCAATATAGGTCGGTCAGATGACCTGCAGCCAACGAGACTGAAATATGACATTTGAATTGGTAAGGAAAGAGTATAAATGTAGAGCCCCCAACCACCAAGTATTCTCTCATATTACAACAGGAAATCCTGACCACTTTAGATGGTGGGTAAAGTACAGAGAAGCAAATTGAATGCCTTGAACCTGCCAAACAACAGGAAATATACGAATGGTTCCCTTGCAAAGCCTCTAAACACTTAATGAGTTAGATACATTCTTCTTAGTCATAGAATCATAGAAAACTACAGCATGGGAACAGGCCATTTGGCTCATCTATCTAGTCTGTACTGAACTATATAACTGCCTAGTCACATCAACCTGCACTGGGACCATAGCCCTTTATACCCCTACCATCCATGTACCTATCCAAACTTCTCTTAAATGTTGAAATCGAGCTCACATCCACCACTTGTGCTGGCAGCTCATTCCACACTCTCACCCCCCTCTGAGCGAAGAAATTCCCCTCATGTTCTCCTTAAACTTCTCATCTTTCACCCTTCACCCATGACCTCTGGTTGTAGTCCCACCCAACCTCAGTGGAAAATGTTTGCTTGCATTTACCCTGTCTATACCCCTCATAATTTTGTATACCTATAAAAGATAAGATGTCTAGGGTCTTATATTAAGATTTCTAATCCTAAAGCCCTGGACATTAACAGAAAAGTGTATACACATCAGTCCCTGAATTTGTCCTTTTTCAGAGCCTGATACCAGGAATTTTAAGGAGAAAAATAATTTTAAATATGAGGTGTTCTTGGAGTTTAAGAGAGGGTTAGTACAGGTAGGGTCAGAATGTGCAGTAATGTGGCTCAGTTAATACAGCACAGATTATACCTTCTCTTATGGACTGTAGGCTCTGTTTGCATAGGATTATATCTGACTTAAAACATGCAAATAGATCAGTAAGCTAAATCATCTGACCCATTTGAGAACTTTCCAAGTGGAACTGGACTGCATGAGCATCCACCCACATTACCGTAGATTCCGGACTACAGAGCGCACCTGATTAAAAGCCACTGGCTCTAATTTTAGAAATAAAATCAATTTTTTACTTGTAAAGGCCGCACCGGATTTTAGGCCGCACCGGATTTTCGGCCGCAGGTGTCCCACGTTGTAATATGAGATATTTACACAGAAAGATATTACACGTGAGGATTTTTTAACTTTTAATTAAATCCATATGGTAACAAAAACAAATACATATTGCAAATGTTTTTTTTCGAACCGTGCCCGTAACGCGGCTACTTTTAAATATACGTTGCGTATACTTCTTTACTGAACAACATTCCAATATCTCCTAACGACTGGTAAAAAATATATATACTGCAGCCTACCAGGAAAAGTTATTGATCGCCTTTAACTTAAAAGCAGCGTTTTTGCTCCGCCGCTCCGCCGCTCCCCCCCCCCGCCGTCCCGTTTGTCGCAAACCGGTATCCCACAAGACGCGGCGAAACCGGGTGTGACGTCATAGCATCCCGCGATGTAGTACAGAAAACAAATATAGTTAAAACTCTTCTAACTTTAACTAGAAAATGAATTACTAAGCGAAAATATTATAAACTAAATAACTGCCATAAAGGCAGCACAATGCTTTTCTTCGAGTGTTTTCCATGTTGATGAGGGTGAGTACAAATGACTGATTTACAATAATTTAATTGTGAAAGTGCGCTTGATTTATCGTACAATTTCATTGGACCTCTGTGAACTACTCATCAATTTTATTGGTCTACTGTTACGAGGCAAAATGTTTTCGGCGGCATGAAAAAAAATCATGTATTAGCCGCTCCGTATTAAAGGCCGCAGAGTTCAAAGCTGTTCAAAATGTGGGAAAAAAGTAGCGGCTTAAAATCCGGAATCTACGGTAATTCCCCTATATCCTGGAATACATTCAAGTCTGTGCTGAATGGAAGAGCATGTATGTTGGAGCTGTGATGGACCTTCTGCCTTATTCTGTGCTATTTATGAACCATTGACCGTAGAACAGTACAGCACAGGAACAGGCCCTTTGGCCAATGATGTTGCAAAACCCATTTAAGCTAATGATGCTTAATTACACTAATCCCACCTCCCTGCACATAGTCCACGTCCCTTCAATCACTGCATATTCATGTGCTAATTTAAGAAACACTTAAATCCCATTGTCATATCTGCTTCCACCATCCCACTTGGCAGCACATTCCAGGTACCCACTATTCTCTGTGTAAAAAACTTGCCCTGCATATCTTCTTTGAAGATATTGGGATACAGCATGGAATAGGCCCTTCCAGGCCACGCAGCCCAACAACCTACCTGGTTAACCCTAGCCTAGTCACAGGACTATTTACAATGACCAATGAACCTACTAACTAGTATATTTTTGGACTGTGGAAGGAAACTGGAGCACCTAGAGGAAACCTACATGGTCATGGGGAGAATATACAAACTCCCCAGGAATTGAACCTGTATCATAAAGTGCTGTGCTAACCATTACGTTACCGTGCCACCTTCTCCTCTCACCTGAAATGTAGGCACACTTGCTTTGCATATTTTTGTGAAGTACTTCTGTTTATTTTCATGTGACATTACTTAACCACCAAGATGCTGTTCAAAGGTAATTTCTTGAATTATATACACTGTATAGTGTATGAACACAAGAAAACGGGGAGAATTAGGCTATTCAGTCCCTCAAGCCTGCTCCACCATTCGATATGATCATGACTGATCTGCCCTAGGTCTCATCTCCTCTTCTATGCCAACACTTCCCCAAAGGCCCAAAGTATTCTGATCTTTCAAAAGCTCACTTTAAAAAAAAAAATGCTCTCAATGATCTAGTCTCTAGACCTCACCTGGTCCCTCAACACCACCTCTTTGGTTAATAAAGTACAGCAGCATCTCCACTTCTTGAGGATATTGAGGCAAGAGAGGCTTCCCACTACCTCTCCCCACCAATGTTAACCACCTTTTGCAGGAGTACAATCGTGAATGTCCATAACAGCTGCATCACCGTCTGGTGTGGGAATTGCAAGGCATATGATGCATATCCTTGCAAAGGATTGTGAGGACTGCTGACAGTATCATCGAGATCTGTCTTCCACCCATTAGAGATACTTATCAGGGGCGCTACATTCGCAGGGCCCTTAGCATGAACCGTCTCATCCATTCAACAATCTCTTTGACCCCTACCATCAATCAGTAACGTTAGCACAAGAACTGTTAGGATGGGACTCAGCTTCTTCCCCCAGGCTGTGAGACTACTGTACTGCCTGTCACCACCCAGGTCTCATTACGTATGAAATGCCAGTAGTGCAATATAGTGTCTTCTTAACTTCTAGCGTGTATGCACCTTTTTATTTGTTAATGTATTTGTGGTAATATTACCTTATGTGTTGTGTGCGTGAGTTATATGTATTGCGTTGTGCACCTTGGTGGGGAAGAACATTGTCTCATTTATCCGTAAACATGTGTACAGTTGAACATGAACTTGAACTTGAACTTAGAACAACCCAGGAAAGGTATTGCAGAGAGTTACCACCCTCTGTCAGAAGACCCTGCAAACCTTCATTTTAAATGACCACCCACTAAGCTTGTAACTATCCCCCCTTGTTTGAGATTCTCCCATTGGTGGAAACATTTCAATATCTATCCTACAATGTCTGACTCATTATTCTTCTGAATTTTAAAATATGTTGATCTAATTTCTTTAGCTTATCATGATATGACAACCCTGTCATCCTAGCAATTAGCCCAGTGCACAACAGGAACTCATACTGCTCAGTTCTGCTCAGTCTGCTGTTCACTGACTGCACCAGGATGTTCAACATAGTCATTCCCTCCAAACATCACCAAGCTTCAAGAAATGGGCCTACGTACCTCTTTCTGCAACTGGCTCATCGACTTCCTCATTGGCAAATTTTAGTCAATGAGGATTGCTAATAGCATCTCCTTCTCACTGATCATCAGCACAGGTGAAACTCAAGGCTGTGTGCTCCGCCCCTGTACTACTCTCTATACAGACATGTTGGTTGTCCGTTGTTTCCGACGATGACGTAACCTGTGCGGAAGGACTTTTGTAGTGAGAAAGCTGTTGCACTGGGGCAGTTCCACTCTCTCAGCCTCAAAAATCTTGGTCCAATGGTACAAAACATCGTCATGGCAGGAGACTTCCTCAGCTGCAATGACGCCTTCCGTGCCTTGTCATGCCCTTCGGTCTCCATGAAGCTTTGCAGCACTCCTTCTTGGCCGTTGGATCTCTTTAGTTGATCTCATCTGCCCAGTCTGCCAGAACTGGCTTTGCCAGCTGGGATAGGAATATCCTGGTTGCCCTCACCTGGTTTAGCCCATCTGTTGGAGAGGTGTACCGAGGAGTAGCCACTGTTGCATGCAAACAGTTACTTGAAGCCACAGGTGAGAGCTGGGTGGCAGGTGGGGACCAAAGGTGGATGAGCTGCCCCTGGGTGGAGCAAAAATCTTGGTCCAATGGATACTTCCAGGATACTTTCAACAGTACATCAATTGTAGTTTGTTAGAAAGTTCGGTGACATAACAAACCTTCTTGACCTTCTAAGAAATGAGAAACACTGGCACTCCTTCCTTGTGACAGCACCTATGTGCTGGGCCCAGGACAGGTCACCTGATATGTTAATGCCCAAGAGTTAAAGCTGCTAACCCTCTCCACTGCTGATTCACTAATGTAGACTGATGCATGTCTGTCCTCCTTCCCCTTTCTGAAGTCCGTAAACACTACTTTAGTTTTATTGGTGTAGAGCTAAAGATTGTTGTTGTGGCACCATTCAACCAGCCGTCCTATCTCACTCCTGAATGCTGACTTATTATCATTTGTGATTAGTACAACAACAGAAGAACAATGGTATGGTTAGTAATTGTGTATATGGCATTGAAATGTGCAGCAGAAATCCCAGTTGCCCCATTTTTTCAAGCACCAGATGAACTGCCTTTGATGGAGGTTTCCTTATGTGGGGATTGAGAGATGTTGTACCATCCAAACTGAAAGCTAGAGCCTTGGAGGAGCTACATACCAGTCATTTAGGTGTGGTTAAAATTAAAGCATTGGCTTAAAGCTTTGTCTGGTGGCCTGGGGTAGATCAGCAGATTGCCATGCACTGTTCAGGATGCCAACACATGCAGAAGGTGCGAAGAGCAGTGGCTCTCCATCCCTGGCAATGGCCTGCTGGCGGAGGAGTCATGTTGGATTTTACTAGACTATTTCTTAGTAGTAGTGGATGTAGCTACAAAGTGGCCAGAAGTGCTCCCAATAGCCTCCACTACAGCCTCACACACTGTTGATGTGTTGAGAAGCTTCTTCTCAAGAACTGGTGTTCCAGAACACTTAGTCAGTGACAGTAGACCACAGTTTGTTGTGGAACAGTTTCAGTCATTCCAAAGATATCTGCACCGACCACCCAGCTCCAAATGGCTTGGTGGAGAAGTTAGTCCAGAGCCTAAGAATACATTACGAGCAATGTCAGCAGAATACACTAAACTAACACTGAATCAGAAGCTCGCCAACTTCCTCCTTGCATATTGCAGTGCAGCACACTCCACAGTCAACAACTCACCAGCTATGCTGTTCCTGGATCGTCCTTTGCGCTCACACTTGGATCTCCTCAAACACAATTTCAGAAGGAGGATGCAGGACAAACAGCTGAAGGGCTCCTCAAACAAGGAGGTTTATTGTTTCACTCCTGGACAAATAGTCCTAGTGAGGGACAACAGACGTGTCCAGAGCTGTCAGAACCACTTCCTACAGTCCCAGAGTCAGCTCCTACAACCACCACAGAGGAGGGACCAGAACCTGAAAGAGTTTCACAGCCACAAGTCTCAGCTGCCAAACAGAGTGACAGAGCAACATCCCCCCCACCCCCCCCGGTCAGGAAAGCTGTTATCCTACAAGAGTAAGAAGGCTTCCACAGATTTAAATCTTTAGGTCTGAATAGGACATTTTAAAATTTACCTTGCTGAGGATATAATATACAGTATAGTACAATGTGTATGTAGTTGAGATGCATTCTCCATTGAGTTGGAGTTTATAGCTCAGCAGGGAAGAATGTTGTCTATTTAATATTTGACTAATATTGTAAATACATTGTTTGGATGAGTATACTGCAGTTGTTACCGACTTCATTAAAACCTGTGTGGATGAGTGTGTGCCTACAAAGACTTACTGTACATTCCCAAACCAAAAACTGTGGATGAACTAGAGGGTACGTCGTCTGCTGAAGGCTAGATCTGTGGCATTCAAGTCTGATGACCCAGACCTGTACCAGAAAACTAGGTATGATTTGCGGGGGGCTATTTCAAGAGCGAAGAGACAATTTTGAATGAGGTTGGAGGCGATATCAGATGCACGGCAACTGTGGCAGGGTCAGGAAGACATTACTTCCTACAAAGCGAAACCCAATAGTATGAATGGCACCAGATGAACTCAACGCCTTCTATTCCTGCTTTGAAAGGGAGAATATAACTACAGCTGTGAAGATCCCTGCTGCACCTGATGACCCTGTGATCTCTGTCTCAGAGGCCAATGTTAGGCTGTCTTTAAAGAGAGTGAACCCTAACAAGGTGGAAGCTCCCGATGGAGTTCTTGGTAAGGCTCTGAAAACCTGTGCCAACCAACTGGTGGGTGTCTTCAAGGACATTTTCAACATCTCACTGCTATGGGTGGAAGTTCCCACTTGCTTCAAAAAGGCAACAATTATACCAGTGCCTAAGAAGAATAATGTGTGCTGCCTTAATGACTATCACCTGGTAGCACTCACATCTACAGTGATGAAATGTTTTGAGAGCTTGGTCATGACTAGACTGAACTCCTGCCTCAGCAAGGACCTGGACCTATTGCAATTTGCCTATGGCCACAATAGCTCAACAGCAGATGCAATCTCAGTGACTCTTCACATGGCCTTAGACCACCTGGACAACACAAATACTAATGTCAGGATGCTGTTCATCGACTATAGCTCAGCATTTAATACCATTATTCCCACAATCCTGATTGAGAAGTTGCAGAACCTGGGCCTCTGTCAACAAATACACTCAAAAACTTCTGTAGTTGTACCGTGGAGAGCATTCTAACAGGCTGCATCACTTTCTGGTATGGAGGGGCTACTGCACAAAACCAAAAGAAGCTGCAGAAGGTTGTAAATCTAGTCAGCTCCATCTTGGGTACTAGCCTACTAAGTACCCAGGATATCCTTAGGGAGCAGTGTCTCAGAAAGGCAGTGTCCATTATTAAGGGCTTCCAGCACCCAGGGCATGTCCTTTTCTCACTGTTACCATCAGGCAGGAGATACAGCAGCCTGAAGGCACACACTCAGCGATTCAGGAACAGATTCTTCCCCTCTGCCATCTGATTCCTAAATGGACATTGAATCCTTGGACACTACCTCACTTTTTTAATATACAATTAGTTCTGCTTTTTGCATGATTTTTAATCTATTCAATCTATGTATACTGTAATTGATTTACTTTTTTTTTGTTCTACATTATGTATTGCATTGAACTGCTGCTGCTAACTCAACAAATTTCACGTCACATGCGGGTGAGAATAAACCTGATTCTGATTAAGCATTCTTTGTTGACACCACCACGTCTTCTGTGAGCACCTCACTAAGTAGATAAAACATCTCTGGTCTCCTGTGATTTTCTTTTGATTAGTTACTGGAATTATAAAACATAACACCGAGTAACACACCCAAAATGCTAGCCAGTAACCCAACAGGCCAGGCAGCATCTATGGAGAGGAATAAACAGTCGATGCTTCAGGCCATTAATAATCAATGATGGTCCTGACAAAGAGTCTCGGTCTGAAAAGTTGATTCTTTGTTCCTCTCCTTAGATGCTGCCTGGCCTGCTAACTTCCTCCGGCATTTTGTGTTCATTTTCTTATAGCTACCATCGGACAGCAGGCATGGAGGCTCAAAGCCCCACACCACCAGGTTCAAGAACAGCTGCTTCCCATCAACTGTTCAGTTCTTAAAGCAATCTGCACAACTCGATTAACTACCTCGGTATAATAACACTATGATCATTTTGGACTACAATGAAATTTGCAACTCTTTGTTCTAATTGTGTTCCTTCTTACACAGTTCTGATGTTATATACATTTTTCTTGTGAATATTGTATATCTGATGCTGTGTGCCTGTGCTGCTGCTGTAGGTATGTTTTTCATTGCCTCCGTGCACACATGGATACTGGTTGATGTGACAGTAGACTTGACGAGACTTGTATTTCCTTTGGACTGCCTCCAATATCAGTGTATCTAGTAATGCCAGTAAACAGGTTTGTTATACCTCAGTGACTGAAGGTAAAGCACTACGCATGTTGGCAGAAAAGGTACGCTGCTTGATCTCCTTTCCAACAAAGCATCAGCATCTGAAGTCACAGTCTATAATTTATGTTAACTGATGTTTCTCCTAATCTTGTAATGTACTGTGCTGCTACTGTAAAAAAACAACAAATGTTCATGGCATTTATATCGTGGGTATTCATGCCAATGTCAATAAACTTGAAAATGAAGCATGCACCACGTGGCAAAACCTCACCAAACTTGCCAGCATCAAGTCCCTTTCCCTACCGACATCTTCATATGGTGACTGGTTCTCGCATGTGCCGATGATGTAATTTCCATGGAGATGCTGGGTGACATGTATTTACTCTGCCTTTTTTTGGGCTGGAACATGAGAATAAAAACATTTAATCTTGTCCCATTGCCCCTCAGGACCTCAAGCACGTTGTAGATAGCAATAATCATATTTTACTTTGAAACTGTGAATAGTGTGTTTTATGAAGTCCTGATTATTGTATGGTTCCTTAAGGTTGTTATAGTCGGGGATGGTAATGGGGATAAGCTCCCACTACCTATTAAATGCTCCCAATGACGTGTGTCTCAAATAGCCTCTGACAGCCAAGTCCAGCTTCTGGCCTTCACATGTGTCTTAGCTACTAAGCCCAGCAGAACGATTTCTACTGACAGTAGAAGGGGCAAAAGCAGGGGCAAAGGAGCTGGAGTCCCTAAGACAGTCCCACATTGAGTTCAACACTGACTGGCAACTCCAGCAACACTGCTGGAGCCCAACTGTATCAGTCTCTGCTGTTGCTTTGGATTCATCAGATGCATGATGAGGAGGAGCCTGCTGCATAGGCAACAGCATGCTCTCCATGTCATACTGACCTGGCTTGCGTATCATGTAGAGAGCTGGGACCAAAAGAGGGCCTCTCTCTGTCTCTCAGACCTTGTATAATATATTGCTATGATCTTATAGTCATTGAATAAGTTATGTATATACTATATAATTTTAAAAAGACAGCAGAACATGTATGCTGCAGTCCAAGGTAGAAACTAGGGTAACTGTGGACAGCTGGGGTTGGGGTTTGGGGGGGGGGGGGGAAGGTAAGGTCATTACTATAGCAGGGTCTTCATGGTGCAGTTCTGTGCATTGCAAATCTCACTGCAGCACCACCCCTGCACTTGGGGCTGTCCCTCAGGCAGAGGCCTCCTGCCATTCAACACCTGCTACTGGCTGGATTGTGTGTAGTAGTGGCTGTCCAACACTGGGAGCTTCTCAGCTCCATCAGACACACAGCGAGGAATGGGCTCGAGCAGTGGAAGATGAGATGGTGCCTTTAACAAAGTGCCCACCAGCTGATGGGAGAGGCAGGAAACTTCTGAATTACTCCCACAGCTGTCAGGTGGGATGGTCCAGCACATTGCCAGGATTCCAATATTTATTTATTATTGAGATACATGTGGAATAGGCCCTCTGGCCCTTTGAGCCAAGCCGTCCAGCAACCCCCAATTTAACCCTAGCCTAATTATGAGACAATTTACAATGACGAATTAACCTACTAACTGGTACATCTTTGGACTGTGGGAGGAAGCCAGTGCACCTAGATGAAACCAGCACATTCCATGGGGAGGATGTTCTCTGACATCCCGTGCTGTAATAGCGTTGCACTAACTGCTATGCGACATGTGAATAATGATGTTTTAAACACTTGAAAATAACCTGTTTGCAGGTTTTAAGATTAAAACCAAACAAAGCTAGAAACACCCTCCAGGTCAGGTAGATTCTGTGGAAAGAGAAACAGAGGTAAGGTTTCAGGTTGATGACCCTTGCCTTTTGTCCCTTTTCCAAGTGATTGATGTGCACAGTCAATTGAAGAGTCTACAAAAGAGAACAATGCATCCATGTCTACTTCAAACCACTTTGAGAAACCATCCTCAATTCCAATGCACTTCCATTCCACTATATTCATCTTGCTGCATTGTATATTGCACCCAAGAACACCTTTAATCTTTTCTTTATCAGTTCTTCTCTTTTCTTTACCTATCTGGCTAATCTATTACTATATTAAAGATGACATAATCTTTGTGTTAATCGCCAACCTAACCAAGTTTTGTGGATTGATTAAGGGATCAGGTTGCATTCATGAAGAAGAGTTATTTCAGTTAATTAGATTAAATCATGATCTTAAATGAGGTTAAGACAGAAGTAGATTAGATGACAGGGGTGGCGTTTTTCCCAGAAAGTAGAGAGTTCAAATCTGCCTCTGTACTGAATATCTGACAGTGCAGAGCTTTCTCACTGCTATCTCCAAGAGTTCAGGACTTTGAATTCTTTACACCAAAAAACTTCATTTAATTTATTCAGTTCCCTCATTGATCTGATATACACAGATTATCATGATATCACATTTCAGGATTCCACCCAATGCTGGAGCATGCATACAAATAGAGTGAAGCAGGAAGATGGAAGAAATTGTGCAGTTATGTACATGTAATAGAATGGCTTCTCATGGCTTTTTCAGCATTTCTAACAATGTATCACCCTGTTTCAGAAACCTATGTAAAAGTGAGGGATATTCTCCTTCTTCCTGCACTAATCTCTTATTTTTGTCACCTTCTGTATTTGCATGTGGAAGCATGCCCTTATGAAAGTGTGGGTGACACATTTAGCACAATGCCTTATAGTACAGGTGACCCAGGTTCAATTCCCATCACTGCCTGTAAGGAGTTTGCATGTTCTTCCTGTGGAATGCGTGGGTTTCCTCCAGGTGCTCTGGTTTACTTCCACAGTCCTAAAATGTTACATTTGGTAGGTTAAGTGGTCATTGTAAATTGTCCTGTGGTTAGATGAGTGTTAAATCAGGAGATTGCTGGGAATTGTGGCTCGAATGGCAGGAGGGCCTGTTCCACACTGTATCTCAATAAATAAATAAATATTTCCAATGACATATAAAAGACCATTAAGTACCAAGGAATCTACTGTATGTTCATGTAGCCTAATCCCAATCCACCACTAATTCTTCCCACATTCCCATCAAGTCACCATGCCTCCCCACACTCTGGGGATAGTTTACAATGGCCAATTAACCAAACAACCTGCACATCTTTGGAACATTGCAGGGAACAGGAACATGTAGAGAATCCAATATAGTTCCAATGAGACCATGGAAACCACATGGATAGCAATTGAGGTCAGGATTGAATCCTTCCCTCTGGAGTTGTGAGACAGCACCTTTAGGCACTGCCCACTATGCGTTGTTCTGAAACTCAGTCCCTCAGAGTAGCCTACCTAGGGCTTGGATTACCCAGTACCAAGATGTTGCATTCCATACTATTCGATTTGAATGAAATAAAAAATGCAGCTGAAGAGTGGACTACACATTTGCAGTGGGGTCCAACAAAGAGCAACATGAATTCAGATGTTATTTCCATAACTGCAGTTATGGCTGCATGTCCTGCAAGGCTGCTTGTGTCACAATAACCTTTCGTGGTGCACCAGAAGCATGGCTCAGTGTCAAATGACTGAGCCAGTGCTGGGAACTGTATCCGGGTAGGTCCGCATTAATGTACTTACATGACTCCACTTCAAAGCCTGTTTAAGTAGTGTCTACTCACTTGGAGCCCCTTTATCCTCTCCCTTCCACCCCCAACTGTATGCAACCACCATAGAGACTTGTCCATTTCCAGCCTTCCCCACTGATCTGCCAATCCGAGGCCCCTTCCACTATTGTAGTTGACTCAATCTAAGAAAGGAAGCACTGACATTGGAAAGTGTTCAAAGGAGGTTCATGAAAATTATTCCAGTTTTGAAAGACTTGTCATATGAGGAGTGTTTGATGGCTCTAGGCCTCTACTCACTGGAATTCAGTTGTGACTTCATTGAAACCTATTGACTGTTGAAAGGCCTCGATAGAGTGGATGTGCAGAGGATGTTTCCTATGGTGGGGGAGTCTAAGACCAGAGGATAAAGCCTCAGAATAGAGGGATGTCCATTTAGAACAGAGATAAGGAGGAGTTTCTTTAGCCAGAGAGTGGTGAATCTATGGAATATGTTGCCACAGGCAGCTATGGAGGTCAAGTCTTTATGTATATTTAAAGCAGAGGTTGATAGGTTCTTGATTGGTCAGGGCATGAAGAGACACAGGGAGAAGGCAGAAGATTGGGGCTGAGAGGGAAAGTGCATCAGCCATTATAAAACAGCAGAGCAGACTTGATGGGCCAAGTGGCCTAATTTTGCTCCTATGTATAATGGTCTTATGGTCTTAATCCCTCACCCAGTCCTGTACTCACCTGACAACCCAGCAACTAACGATTTCCAATTCCAACTGCTGGCTCCCCTCGAATATCAAATCCTAACTTTATGCAGTGGGATGGTATCTAATATGGTTGGAATTCCCCAGAGTAAACATTATGGTTGACTGGAACTTCAAGGAAAAATTCAGTTCCATTGAATTCAGTGGCCTAATTCAAAACTGGTAAGTGTGTGTTTTGCCTTGCTGATTAGGGATACATTTGCCTCTAGTAGTGTTTCAGATCTATTGACTTTGCCAATCAATGGAAGAGGCTACAATGAACAAAACCAATCCTGCGCACCTCAAATCACATTTGTTCCATTGAATTAATCTTTTCAAGTAACTTTCTGTGACTATGTCCATGTGGATAGCAGCAGGGGTCGGTGTTGAACCTGTGTAAACTGGAGCTGTGAGATGAATGTTCTGTCCTGTAATCCCAAGCTATCACCATAGGGCAATGACAAATGGCCAATCCTTTTATTTTTCTTTGCCTACATATTGAGAACAAAAATTGCATGTTTAAATAGACCAGATATGGTAGAAGTGCTCAGTTAATTTAATCCCTTTTAAAACAGATTATCAAGTAACCGAGTCTTGTAAACCATTTTGTTCCAGGCCTGAGAAAAATGCTTCCTTGAGCACAGTATGGAAGGACAAACCCTTCCTTTTAGGAACCGAGAAATTACATCAGCTTTTGGCTCTGGAAGCAGAGAACCACAAAATGACACAAGGCAGTCTGGACTGAACATTAATGTGCCACAAACTGTTCTTGTCTACAAACATACACTGTACATACTATTTTTATTATCTTCCTTCAAATTATTTGGAGATTTCCCTTTCAATTTGTTTAGCCCAAATAAAGCTCCCAACATGTGCTGGCGATTGATTTATGAAACTGTACAGCAAAAGAACAGCAGAAATTAGTTATTTTGTTATCAACATAAACATGCTTAAAAAGAGAAAAAAATCTGAAAAATAAGAACAATAGAGAGTGAAGTAGGAATAGCCCACTAAGAAACCAACTCTTCTCTGTGTTAGTGTCACTCTCCTGCACAAACCCTGTACAACTTGATTCCCTTATTGGGAAAATAACAAGCTGGACTTGTTTGGTTAAATTAGTTTTAAAGGATGAGTGAAAGATGGGTGACTCACTGATAAACAAAGGGTAAAAAATGTAATAAACGCATTATTTTATCAGTTTCCTAGTACTGGCCTGGTTTCTGTTTTAGGTCAGTGGGGTTCAATTCTTTCACATGACGAAATATGCATACACAAATAAACGGAACATAAAACTGCAACAAATAAAGCAATAAAAGTCTCGTTTTCTGGGATAGAATCCACTCAACCAAGAATTGAATTGACTTTATTTCTTACATCCTTCATATACATGAGAAGTAAAAATCTCTGTTACATCTCCATCTAAATGTGCAATGCACAATCATAGTAATTTATAATAATTTATAATAAATAGAACAGTCAATGTAACATAGAAATGCACTCAGATCAGTGTGAGTTCATCACTCTGATGGCCTGGTGGAAGAAGCTGTCACGGAGCCTGTTGGTCCTGGTTTTTATGCTGCGGTACTGCTTCCCAGATGGTAGCAGCTGGAATTGATTGTGGTTGGGGTGACTCGGGTCCCCAATGATCCTACAGACACTTTTTACACACCTGTCTCTGTAAATGTCCTGAATCATGGGAAGTTCACAACTATAGATGCACTGGGCTGTCCGTACCACTCTCTGCAGAATTCTGCGATTAAGGAAGGTACAATTCCCATACCAGGCAGTGATGCAACCAGTCAGGATGCTCTCAATTGTGCCCCTGTAGAAAGTTCTTAGGATTTGGGGGCCCATACCAAACTTCCTCAACTGTCTGAGGTGAAAGAGGTGCTGTTGTGCCTTTTTCACCACACAGCTGGTGTGTACAGACCACATGAGGTCCTCGGTGATGTGGATGCCGAGGAAGCTGAAGCTGTTTACCCTCTCAACCCCAGATCCATTGATGTCAATAGGGGTTAGCCCGTCTCCATTCCTCCTGTAATCCACAACCAGCTCCTTTGTTTTTGCGACATTGAGGGAGAGGTTGTTTTCTTGACACCACTGTGTCAGAGAGATGACTTCTTCCCTATAGGCCACCTCATTATTGTTTGAGATCAGGCCAATTAATGTAGTGTTGTTGGCAAATTTAATTAGCAGGTTAGAGCTGTGGGTGGTGACACAGTCATGGGTATACAGGGAATAAAGGAGGGGACTCAGTACGCAGCCCTGATGGGCTCCTAGGGAGCTCCCTCTTACCACCTGCCAGCGATCTGACAGGAAGTCCAGGATCCAGCTGCACAAGGCAGGGTCAAGGCTGAGGTCTCAGCTTGCTGTCGAGCCTGGAGGGAATTATGGTGTTGAATGCTGAACTGTGGTCCAAGAACAGCATTCTCACATAAGCATCCTTCTTCTCCAGATGTGTAAGGATGGTGTGTAGAGCTGTGGCTATTGCATCATCTGTTGATTGGTTGTGTTGGTAGGCAAATTGTAGGGGGTCCAGTGTGGGTGGTAGCAAGCTGCAGCTGTAGTCCTTGACCAGCCTCTCAAAGCATTTGCTTATTGTTGAGGTGAGTGCGACAGGACACCAGTCATTCAGACATGTTACCTTGGTCTTTTTTGGTACAGGGACAATGGTGGATAATTTGAAGCAGGAGGGCACTCTACACTGGGAGAGAGGGAGAGATTTAAAATGTCAGTAAACGCATCTGCCAGTTGTGCTGCGCACATCGTGGATACTCACCCTGGGATGCTGTCCAGTCCAGTAGCTTTGCGACTGTCCATTCATTGGAAACATCTGCATACCTTGCCCCTCTTTAGCATGCTAAGAAACTACTAGAGGCCTCCTTACAGGGATGTACATTATGGCCCAAGTGCCAAGAGAGAGACACTGAAGCTGATCAACAGTTTATTGACTTTTAATAGTGATGCACCATCAATAACTCACGCTGAGACTTAGGAAGCGAGATATCGGCTTTTATTGACTGGAAGAATAAACAACACTACATCCTGGGGAAAATGAGGGAGAGCAGCAGCCCACAGTCGCCTTTATACAGGGGTCTGTGGGAGGAGCCACAGGAGCAGTCAGCGGGGGTCTGTGGGAGGAGCCACAGGAGCAGTCAGCAGGGGTCTGTGGGAGGAGCCACAGGAGCAGTCAGCGGGGGTCTGTGGGAGGAGCCACAGGAGCAGTCAGCAGGGGTCAGTGGGAGGAGCCACAGGAGCAGTCAGCAGGGGTCTGTGGGAGGAGCCACAGGAGCAGTCAGCAGGGGTCTGTGGGAGGAGCCACAGGAGCAGTCAGCGGGGGTCTGTGGGAGGAGCCACAGGAGCAGTCAGCAGGGGGTCTGTGGGAGGAGCCACAGGAGCTGTCAGTAGGGGTCTGTGGGAGGAGCCACAGGAGCAGTCAGCAGGGGTCTGTGGGAGGAGCCACAGGAGCAGTCAGCAGGGGTCAGTGGGAGGAGCCACAGGAGCAGTCAGCAGGGGTCTGTGGGAGGAGCCACAGGAGCAGTCAGCAGGGGTCTGTGGGAGAAGCCGCAGGGGTCTGTGGGAGGAGCCACAGGAGCAGTCAGCAGGGGTCAGTGGGAGGAGCCACAGGAGCAGTCAGCAGGGGTCTGTGGGAGGAGCCACAGGAGCAGTCAGCAGGGGTCTGTGGGAGAAGCCGCAGGGGTCTGTGGGAGGAGCCACAGGAGCAGTCAGCAGGGGTCAGTGGGAGGAGCCACAGGAGCAGTCAGCAGGGGTCTGTGGGAGGAGCCACAGGAGCAGTCAGCGGGGGTCAGTGGGAGGAGCCACAGGAGCAGTCAGCAGGGGTCTGTGGGAGGAGCCGCAGGGGTCTGTGGGAGGAGCCACAGGAGGAGTCAGCAGGGGTCTGTGGGAGGAGCCACAGGAGGAGTCAGCAGGGGTCTGTGGGAGGAGCCACAAGAGCAGTCCAGACAGGTATATCTAGTTCACCACAAATAGGAATTGTGAAGAAATAAAGGAAAAACAATAAATGCTAGGTGAACAGGGCCATTAGCTAGAACTTTCAAACTAAAGCTAACATTGATACAGCAGCCTGGCAGTGGTAGCATACTGCTAAATAAATTCAACTTCTTAACAGAGTCAGCTTAAATGGTCGTCTTCTTTCCCGGAACCAGGATAAGTTAAGCATAGAGCCTTGACATTGCCCTGCTTTTGGCTGAGTCTTGACAAGACTGAAATGAGAGGAAGGGAGTTAAATACCAGCACAGTGAAACACTAATTGGCTGAAACATCCATACTCGTGAACGTGATTGCTGGACTCATTCTGCAGCCAGCCTGTAAGGGTGCACAGACCCCATGGCAGAGTCTGTGGTGGTGACACCTCCTTCACTTATAAACATAAAGGTTCACCTCTTTTACACACCCTAATATTGGAATTCAACATTGCAAAGACAACTATTACAGAGAGAGAGGCCTTGAAGGTAACTGCAAAAGGTAGCTTAGTCCAGACTGTCTTAGGATTCCCTGATCAGGCGGTTGAATAGCACTAGGGAAGAGGACAGGTAGCAGCTTCACTAATGGACAGAATGAGAAGAGCAAGAGAATGTGAGCAAGTCATGAGCATCTGCAGGTAATGGAAGAGGGAAAGAACAAGAACAAAGAATGTGAGTAATGTGGGAGACATCTGAGAGGATGGAGAACCAAGGTGTGAAGGCAGCAATTAGTAGACTTGATAGAGTGATTGAGGGAAGGGGTTGATGAAGTGAGGGGACTGAGGTGCAGGGGTGTGAGGAAGTGGTACTGGAGTAAAGGGTGTGTGATACTGTGCATTTGCATCTCTGTGGATTTGGTCAGAGGGTGATTGTGTATACTTAGAATGCCTGTGTGCCAGGTATATGCATCAGTGCCTGGTCTCTAACTGCTCTGACCTTCCTATGAATGGACCAAGTCCCTACTCTGTTGGTGCATTTAATTGCTGGTGTGAGCCTGCCACCCCACATTGAAAGAGAACACACAGAGGTATCTTCTACTCTTCAGAACCAGAGTAAAGGCAACTCTTTGTCAGTCCAGAGGAACTGCCCAGGAGGCAACTCTTTCCATATTCTATTGTTGGAGAGTTATAGTCAACCATAGGCAGACTGGGGGTCTATCCATGTTGACGGAATTGCTGGCAGAAGGCAAAAGGAGCATCAGCCCACTGTGATCTAATATCTTTAACAAAGTAAAATTCAGATATCGTGCCACCTTTGGAAACATGTCATGTGACCTAGAACCTTGAGTTGGAGTTGTTCTTCTGTAAATTTTAAGGACTCTAGATAACTTATGCATGAAATGAGCTCTGATAAGTTTTTAAGTGTGAGAGATTTAAATCCAGCTGATGCCTACCATGAGATGAGTTTAAGGGTTTTACATTCAGTGAGGTACTTTACCAAGTATAACTGCTGTTGTAACACAGGAATACAATGACAAATTTGGGCACAAATACCTTCTCAAGCACCAGAGGATCAATGTTGAGAAAATCTGCCTTTAAGCAATGTTTTGTGGACTGATAAATTTGAAGAGAACTCCTCTTCAGAAAAGTGTCATTGAAGAGACAAACTTTGGTTTAAAATATAATTTGGAAGACAGAACTTCAGACAAAGTACCAATCCCTCAATATGACTCTGATTTTGTGCTCTGAGCTCTGGAGTGGCCTGTGAGCCCAGAGACAGGAGTGTTACTACAAAGGAGCAATAAAGAGGTTTTCTAATAGATGCATTGATCTAATGATATGCATGGGTAGCACCATTAATCTTTTACAACAGAACTCCAAATTTTTTTTGTACTATTACTTTTTCCACTGTTCTTTTAATTACTGACATCCCACCATACATGCCACGTTGAACACAAGAAGCTAAGTACTAAAAAATGTTGTTGTCCTAACCTCCCACTACTTCTGAAGCAAAGGTCATTTTGAGATGTTTGCACATTGTTACTGACCTCTCCATTTGTTTACCTGTTAACAATGACTGGCAGGAGTTATAGATAGAGGTCAAAGATCAATGTTGCCATTGCACAAACACTGTAGCCACTGAAAGTGACCTGAGGATCTGCAGATATCTTTGTGACAGGTGGGAGTGGTGTGAAACTTTCTTTATTATTTACTTTACATGATCAAGCTCCTTTAGAATCCAATCACCATTTCAGTCGCTCACAGAAATGCAGGAGACATTATCTAGAGTAGGGGTTCCCAACCTGGTGTCCATGGACTCCTTGCTTAATGAAATTGGTCCCTGATCTACAGTATATGTATTTATTGTGGTAGGTACACCAGTTAAGACTGATATAAGTTCCTGTTCTCAAAGCTCCCAGTTGGCTGAGTGGGCAGCTATGAAGAACCTGTTTAGTGTCCCAAGTATCTTAACATGATCTTTGACCAAAGATATATGGCCACTGTTGTAACTCCTGAAAGTAATAACAATATGTTGTTAGCAGGATGTCAGGAAATATAGACGAGACTTGAACCAAATTCAGAGCAGTGGAGACAATTTAGTGGTGAGTGATAGCTTTAATACTAAACTGCAAAATAACAAGCCACAAGGGGCTACAAAACAACAGAGAACAGATAGTCAACATGATCAGGCAACAAGGTAACTAAAGTCCTGACGAAGGGTCTTGGCCCGAAACACTGACTGCTCCTTTCAACGGATGCTGCCCGACCTGCTGAGTTCATCCAGCTGGTTTGTACGTGTTTAAGGTAACTAAAGGCTAGGAGCAACTGGTTGAGATTGACTGGTTCATATTGGTAAACAAGGACTGTGGATGAGAGCTGGGTTTAAATAGGCTGCAGGTGATGAGTTGGAAACGAGTGGCAGGTGACTGCTGTTAACTGAGTGGAGACTGGGAGGAGCCTTTCTGTGTAGGTCTGATGGGAACCCCCTCCCCCACCCACCACTCCAGATGAAGTGGAACTTCTCAATGAGTGGTAGATTCAAGATGAAGCAGGACAACATCAAAGACCTCTCTTCTGGGCCATACCCATCCCAGATGACCAAGAATTGCACACACCATCCACGGTGATGCAAATCCATCAACCAGCGAACAGTGTACACTGGGCCACTTTCCACCATCTTAGATTCTGGAGGTTCAGGTTCAGGTGGGTTGAGTGGTTGGTGGATAACGGGCTTGAAAACGAGAACATGAAAGGTAGGTGTGACTGATGCGATAGGTAATCTTGAAGGGACCAATAAACCAGGGTGAAAGTTGGTGTGCAGGGGCAGATCTCGGGTGGACAGCTGGAGACTTTCCCCAGATCAGAGTAGTCTGGCTGGGCTCCAATGGCAGTTAGCCTGGTGGCAGTAGGTGCAATTGGCAGCTAGGATGGCCCTTCGTGCCTTCTTCTAAGCATTCTGGCATCGGTGACACAGGGGCTTGGAGGATGGGACCTTCACCATTGGCTCTGCCGTGGGGAACGGCGGGGTTTGGTAGCTATGAAACACTTCAAAGGGTGACATACCTGTGGCAGAGGAGGAGTGTAGATTGTGGGACAGCTCAGCCCAGAGCAGATACTTCTTCCACATGGAAGGGTTAGAGGCAGCGAAGCATCGCAACAACTTCTCCCCTTGCTGATTGGCTCTTTCCGACTGTCCATTGGTCTGTGTATGATAGCCAGAGGACAAACGCGCTGAGGTGAGGAGGAGGGAGCAGAGGTCTCGCCAGAAGCAGGAGATGAATTGTGGACTCCAGTCTGACATAATGTAAGGAGGGAAGTCCTGGAGGTTAAATACATGTTGGAGAACCAGATCCACCATCTCTGTGGCAGATGGAAGCTAGGAGAGTGTAATGAGTGGGCTGCCTTGGAGAACCTTCTGCCTTCCCCACCACATTAGGATCATGAATGACAAATGATCTCATCAATGGTGCTCAATGCTTACTGGGTGGTGGTGCTATCACTTTGGGAGGGGGACAGGTTCGGTTTTGTGGAGGCTTGCATCAGTGTTAGTTGTCCAAATGACTATGAAACGTGAAAAGTAACAAATAAATATCCGAATGAAAAATATGTCCCATCATTGGGTACTTCTGCATTGCTCTGCATTTATAAGTTTCTTGCCTGCATTTCAGTTATTGGGGCCTCACGTGTACACTGGGACTGTGCGCCAGCCTTGTATCCGATGTACAAATCAGCCATTCATAGAGAATGGTCGGTTTGAACACAACCAGTAGCTTGTTACAATGCTGAAAGGTTTTTTATCGCACACAAATCGCTATTTAATCGGATTACTGGCAGAAACTGCTCTGACCTTTGTTTTTAAAAGCATGGGTCACGCATACGTTAGATTTTGACAGAGATCCATGTTGGAGGAGTTTCCCGATCGGATGTGTTGTTCACTGTGCGATCACACGTCTGTCTTTTCAAGATCGTGAGGACTCTCCTGGAGCCTGGCCAAAGCTGCGAATAAAAGCCGAGCTTCGGCACTTGTAAATACGCAAGATCAGATACAGAGAGCCAATGCGTTTCCCGTAGTGGAGGCGGAATATTAAAATATTGATCGGCTTCATTTGCGGGGATGAGTTCTGACAAGACAGTGTTTGAAACGTATCTTAGAAGAAGTTGAACTGGATGGGGATAAAGATGATTGAATTGTGAACTAGAGAGAGAAAGCGAGAAAGCAATGAATTACGTTTCTACTCTTCACGTCAGACTGCAGAAACCTTCTCAGCCACCGGACAACAGGCGGGATCCAGCCGGCAGGGTTACATCGCCAGCAGAGCCTGAAACTGGAACTCAGAGACAGGTCTCTGAGAAAGCCCCGGCAGGTGAGAAGTGTGTGTGTGTGTGTGTGTGTGTGTGTGTGTGTGTGTGTGTGTGTGTGTGTGTGTGTGTGTGTGTGTGTGTGTGTGTGTGTGTGTGTGTGTGTGTGTGTGTGTGTGTAACAGAGTCTTCTCTGGTGCAGGAGCTGCTGTGGAGATCATAATGCACATCTGTGCATCTGTGTGCAATAATCTCCACAACAGAAGTTTAACTTGGTTCAATTTCACACACGTTCCTATATTTTAATCCTGAAATTCGCTGCTATTTGAATTACTCAATGTAAGGGTGACAGGGTGGAGATACGTCTCTACCAAAGGAGGTGTAAGGCGCTCCGTCCCTCCGCTAGCCTGCAGGTCACCCTTGGGCAAGGTGTAGCACCTGCTTAGGCCCCCATTCAGGGTCATGTAAAGCCAAAGGAGTAGGTGGTGGATGGTAGTATGAGTAGCTGGTGCATATCACAAGTCCTGGTTATGTGACCACTAACGCCAGGCAGACAATCTCTGAAGAGCATTGATAATGGCTGGGGTCACTCGCCTTGTAGAGACACTGCCCAGAAGAAATCAATGGTAAACCACTTCTGTAGAAAAAATTGACAAGAACAATCATGGTCAAAAGACCATGATCGCCCACGTCATACAACACAGCACATAAAGAATGAATGCTAGATAACTGGAACATGGAAATGTTACAACTTAATTTGTATTTTGAATTGAGTACATTCCAGAGATTGTTAAAAGGAACAAGAATGTATTTTAATTTATATATGAATATACATTTATACACAACATATTGGTCCCTATCTGAAGTTGCATTTTTGATTTGACAATTTTTAAAAATTTCCTAGTTGTGTGAAAACTTTTTACAGATGTTATTAAAATATCAAATGCATTGTTCTTATTTTTCTGTCATAAAGCAGAATGTGCACAGTATTTCAGAGAGGGTCGACTTGTAGTTCAATGTTCAAAGTAAATGTATTATTAAAGTACATATATGTCACCATATACATCCTATTTCATTCATTTTCTTGAGGACAGACACAGAAAATCCAAGAACCATGATAGAATCAATGAATGACCACACCCAACAGGACAGACAAACAACCAATGTGCAAAAGACAACAAACTTTGCAAATACAAAATAAAAAAAGAAAAAAAGGATGAAATTAAGTTAGAAAAGATTAAGAGGAATGTTGCCAGGACAGGAGGGGTTGAGCAACAAGAAGAGATTGGACAGGCTGGGACTGTTTTCCCCAGAGTGAAAGAGACTGAGGGATGACCTTACAGAGGTTTATAAAATCATGAGGGGTATAGATAAGCTAGATATAGTACTCTTCCCAGGGTAGGGAGTCTTAGACTAAAGGTCATAGGTTTAAGGTGAGGGGGAAGTATTTAAATTTTAGAGGGAAGTGGATGGTAAGTATACCAGTGTTAGAAGTGTAAAAGTCATTTTGACAAATGCTGGGATAGGTAAGGTTTGGAGGGATTAATTCCAAAGGTGTGCATTGGGCTTGCTTGGGTAGGCATCTTGCTTGGTATGGAGAAATTGGGATGACGCCTCCATTTCTGTGCTGTATGATGAGGAAAGATGCATTGCTGTTTTTGACAACAAAATATTTTCTTAAATTTGAAAACAGTAAAACAAAATTTAAAAGAAAAATCTCTACTGATCTCAGTAAATTGGGAATAATAATTTTCTGGTTTTACCACAAACTTCCAGCATTTTTACTAAATGTTGTTTTTACTTTATTTGGAGTTCTCTATGAATAGAGGATCTTTCTATAATCGATATATTGTTGACCTGGACTTGGGGGTTCAGGGTTGGGATGTGAATGTTACTGTTAAGACCAGCAGTTATTGTCTGTCACTAATTACTGTTCTGAATTGGTTACACCTTGTTTTGAATGATGACAGACAATGTGATAAATGTACCCTGAAATGCATAGAAGAGAGCCCAGTGTTTATACACTACCTTTTCTATTCTTCAGACACGTATCAAAACACTCTGCAGCTACTGAAATATTTCTTGAAACATTTCTTGAGAGAGTTGTGATAGTTTGTGTTGTATACTAATAAACACTTAACTTTTTCATATTTCCATTTAGGGATAAATATTGTGTAGCCACAGTGAAGAACTCACAGCTCATTGAGCTATCATCATGAAGAATTTTGTATCCACATGGGAGGATTTGTAGTGTAACAACAGCATTGTTAGGCATCACATCTCTGTGCTGGGCTGAGCTCTTGGCCTGGACTGAGAGCTGAAATCTTAACCCTACAATCTTTTGATTTGGCGGCAAGGTTGCCATCACTGAGATGCAGATATAAGCTAGTTACATAAGGAAAGGTTTGCAAGAATTGGAGTGCATTAGAACTACACATAAACTACCCATTTGTACATTGTTGAATGGTAGTGTTGCATCTATTCAGTTTAGTGCTAAAGTGATTTAGTAGGATTAGCTAAAACTCAAATAAAAATCCCCATCAGTGGAAACTGCACCGGCCTGTTAAGCTGCTGGTGTTTAGGGCAGCAATGAAGGTCCTCTATCTCTGGTGGTGCTCAAGGCTTCCTTCATCGTGTCAGTATCTTCCTCTCGGTTTTCACTACTGTCAGTCATGCACGTCCTGGGTGGAGACTCAGGAATACATTTATACTCAGATGTAGAAGGATTCTTCATTGCTGTTTCTGAAACAATTTTGCTTTACTTGTCAATGTTGTTAGCCCTGAGTTGAACCCCCAGACCTGGAGGACCGGTGGACCACCTGTTTGGTACAGATGACCCCACCTAGAGCCAAAGCCCTGACTCCAGCCAGCATAGCTCTCCGGTTCACTGAGGCACGCAAGCCTTCAAACCATGACAAGGCTGTGGCCCTCTTGGAGGATCAATGGAAACATCTGATTAATAAAATAAGAATTTTGCTTTATTCCATTTATTTGCTTACTTCATCATTAAGATTCTGAGAAATTTATTTTGAAAACAAACAGGCAACAGAATTCAGAGCCAGGCTTTTGGCTTATCCTTAATCTGTTTTACCCTTTGAACTAATGTTAGTTTAAACCAAAATACAAATAAACTCCTGCCAAGATAAAGTGTAATTAGAAGACAGTTATGATATGCAAACTGTAAGAAAAGGGTAATTATATTGTTTGAACCCTGCTAGATCTCAGTGAGTCAAGCATCATCTATGGGAGCAAAGGAATTGCTGATGTTTTGGGTCAGGATCAGAATCAGAATCAGATTTAACATCGCCAGCATATGACATGAGATTTGTTAACTTTGCCGCAACAGTACAATGCATTACCTAATAGTAGAGAAAATAAAACTGCAAATTACTGGAAGTATATGTATATATTAAAAAGTTAAATTAAATAAGTTGTGCAAAAATAAAAATTAAAAAGTAGTGAGGTGGTGTTCATGGGTTCAGTGTCCATTCAGAAATTGGATTGCAGAGGGAAACAAGCTGTTTCTGAATCATTCAGGCTTCTCGACCTTCTCCCTGATGGTAGCAATGGGAAGAGGGCATGGTGGGGATCCTTAATGATGGACACCACCTTTTTGAGGATTGAAAATGTCCTGAATACTACAGACGCCAGTGCCCATGATGGAGTTGACTAAGTTTACAACTCTCTGCAGCTTATTTCAATCCTGTACAGTAGTCACACCCACCCCCCATACAGACAGTGATGCAGCCAGTCAGAATGCTCTCCACGATACACCTGTAGAAATTTGTGAGTGTCTTTGGTGACATGCCAAATATTCTCAAACTCCTAACGAAATATAGCCGCTGTCTCTGTAGGTCGGAAAGCTGCATCAAGGCCAAGTTGAAAGTAGCTTATTAATTGCAGAAGATTTAAGTCATTCCTGGGGTTATAAAAGGTGAATTAAACTACATGTGGATTTTTGACCCACAAGTAAAGATAATCTAAATCATTAGGTTTTTATGGTGACCTAATTGATCTTTGACCTGCCGCTTGAAGCCTGAGATTGATAGCTTCTTGTTGAGAAGAATACCATGGGGTATGGAATAAAGGTGAGTATGTGGATGTTGAGGTCTTACATTCCCATTCCCAATTTTCTCATTTCTTGCTGGAATTCAGATCCACAGGTTACAGTTAATCCATAATCTCGCTCAAACAGATCGCAATTGTTACCCCTCATGGTATTCAAGAGCATGGCTGCGAATTCAGTAAACTATCATCTAGTGCCAGTTTCATGCTACCTGAAGGAGAAACAATGCTAGACAAAGTTACATGCCATTTGGTAAATTTAGTCTCAAGGTTCAAAGTAAATTTATTATGAAAGTATATGTTACCATATGCAACCCAAGACAATCAACACTGGTGCATTTCAGGGGTGTGTGCTTAGCCCACTGCTCTACTCTCTCTATACACGTGACTGTGTGGGTAGGTATAGCACAAATACCATCTATAAATTTGCTGACGATACAAACATTGTTGGTAGAATCTCAGGTGGTGACCTCCAGCACCCAGGACATGCCCTTTTCTCACTGTTACCATCAGGTAGGAGGTACAGAAGCCTGAAGGCACACACTCAGCAATTCAGGAACAGCTTCTTCCCCTCTGCCATCAGATTCCTAAATGGACATTGAACCCTTGGACACTACCTCACTTTTTAAATATATTATTTTTGTTTTTTGCATGATTTTTAATCTATTCAATATATGTATACTGTAATTGATTTAATTATTATTATTATATTTTTCTTCTACATTATGTATT
Source organism: Hemitrygon akajei (assembly GCF_048418815.1). Lineage (NCBI taxonomy): Eukaryota > Metazoa > Chordata > Chondrichthyes > Myliobatiformes > Dasyatidae > Hemitrygon > Hemitrygon akajei. The sequence goes on along the minus strand of NC_133141.1, from coordinate 5,367,310 downwards.
GCATTGAACTGCTGCTGCTAAGTTAACACATTTCACATCACATGCCGGTGAGAATAAATCTGATTCTGATTCTGATTTTCATGCGGGCTTTTTCAATAAAGCCATATTAGAATAATAACCATAATCAATGAAAGACTGCGCCAACTTGAAAGTCCTTGAAAATCCACTGTTGGGGGGAGTGAAATTGAGTAAAGTTATGCCCCCTAGTTCAAGAACCTGATGGTCGAGGGTTAATAACTATTTCTGAACCAGGTGCTGTAAGTCCTAAGGCTCCTGTACCTTCTTCCTAATGGCAGCAGTGAGAGGAGAGGTTCTTCCTGAGTGGATGGGGTCCCCGATGATGGATGCCTGCACCAACACTGTGCTCAATGGTTGGGAGGGCTTTACCCACGATGGACTGGACCGTATCCACTAATTTTTGTATGGTTTTCCGTACAAGGGCATTGGTGTTTCCATACCAGGCTGTGATGCAGCCAGTCAGTACACTCTCCACTACACATTTATAGAAGTTTGTCAAAGTTTTAGATGACATGTCGAATTTTCGCAAACTCCTAAGGAAGCAGAGGTACTGCCTTGCTTTCTTCATAATTGCACTTACATGCTGGGCCCATGGCATGTCTTCCGAAATAATAACACCAAGGAATTTAAAGTTGTTGACCCCCTCCACCACTGATCCTCTGATGAGGACTGGCTCACTGGCTCAATCTCCCTTCTATATGCTTCATTAATTCAAGTCAGAATTTGTTAAGTACAATTTATGCTTGACTTGTGTTCTTGGATGAAGGTGGGGAATTGAGGATAGTCTAGTATGTAGTGTGTATATGGACTTCCATGGTGTCATAAAGCACTGGATTAGATTCCTTGGTCCAAATGTTCCATTTTGATGAATATTCCCATCCAAGCTAGTCCTGTTGGCCTGGGTTCCATCTGTATCCCTCTTCTTCCAAGTGCTTTTAAAAAGTTGTTAATATATCTACCTCAAGCACTTCCTCTGGCAGCTGATTCCATCCCTCTGGGTGAAAAATTTGACTGCTGGGTTCCTATTAAATCTCTCTCCTCTCACTCTAAACCTATGTTCTCTAGTTTTCAATTTCTACAACCCTGGTTAAAAAGATGCACCTCTAAGATCACCTTTCATTCTCCCATGCTGCAATGAAAAAATCTCAGCCTGCTCAATCTTGCTCCACATCTCAGTCCCTTATTCTCAGCAACATCCTCATAAATCTCCTCTGCATCTTTCTGGCTCAATGGTATCTTTCCTCTAATGGGGTGACCAAGACTGAGCACAATGGTCCAAATGTAGTCTCTCCATCACCTTGCACAGATGCAACATGACATCCCATCTTCTGTACTCAAGACCTAATTGTTGAAGACAAATGTGTCAATGGCTGCCTTCTCCACCCTGTTTACCTATACCACTTTCAGTAAACTATCTACTTGTATTCCAAGGCCCCTCTCTTCTTAGAGGGCCCTCCTGCTCATTGAGAAAGTCCTACCTTGAATTGTCTTTTAAAAATGCAACACATCACGTTAAACAAATTAAACTCCTTTTGCCATTCTTTGGCCTTCTTACTCAGTGAGACAGAATCCCTCTGTAATTCCTGATAACCTGCCTTCACTCTCTACGACACTACCTATTTTAGTGTTATTTGACTAAGAACAAAGATGTGTAACCAAAATTGAAACTTGTCTTTAAAGAATCAGGAAGAATGTAGATACAAAACTGACCGAGGAACAGAAAGCAGAGATTACTGCTGGACAGGATTACATAGCAGTATTACCCAGGTTACATTTGAAGAATTAAGGTATATTGATATTAAAGACCTTAGATTTTCAATACATCCTTCACTTCACATATACTACAGAAAGTGACTAGATTGAAATTTGATTGTACAATATCTTTTGTGAAATTTGATTAGGCACTTAACCCTTGCCATTCTATCATGCTTTTGACATGATATGATGAGATATGCTGTGTAACACAACTTTTGGGGCATTACAGGGGAAGTGCATCTAGGGGTGGATAGTGGAAGGGAGGAATAGTGTCTTTTGTCAAGCACTGCCAGGAGTATGTACTTTTAATCTCTCAGAGACTTATGGTTAAGTGTGAAACATTCCTAAATCATTAGTTAAACCCCTACACTTGGCATTTTCTGCCTCAGCACAGCAGCTCTGATAAATTACTCCCATCCTACTATCTCTGCTCCCACTCACCCACAGCTATCCCATTTCCCTAGACACTCACCTGCATATCTAGCTCCAGTACCCCTTTCCCTCAGTAATTTTAACTTGCAGGCATATACAGAAATTGGTTGCTACACGTATCAATGCATTGTAGAAATTGCAGGCAGAAGTAATTAACGAGGCGACTAGTAGACATCAGGGTACAGAAAACAATCAGACCTGGCAGGAGATGTATTACTTCATACTTCGCTATAAACATCTGGGTTGGGAAATATAGAGCGGCAGTATAATAAAATGAGAGAGTTTTATTGAGAATTAAATAGCAGGGGTGGGGAAGCTGGAAATGTTTGACAGCAGGAAGATAAGTTCAACAGCCTACTGAATGGTGTACAGGTTTCTTGTCTTTATTGATAGATCTAGAGTACTGTCAAGCTGTAACATCAGTTGGAGATGCTTGGTCAATTTAGCCATCATATTTTCAAAGTGCTTGAAAAATTGCAGAAAGAACTTACTGTAATGGTTTCAGAGATGAGAGACTTTGGTCATGTGGAGGAAATTAAGAAGCTAGGTTTGATTCAAAGTTCAAAGTAAATTTATTATCAATTTTCCTCTCAGATCCAATCTCATGCCTTCTCCCTGTATCCCTTCATGTCCTGACCAATCAAGAATCTTTGCTCTTATACTCAAATCCTTTTGCTGTGAAGGCTGATAAACAATCTGCCTGCCTCACCTGCATGTTTAATTCTATTGGCTGGTGCATGAGGACTGCCAACTGCCACTGTACTTACCCCTAATTGCTTGCTGCTCAGATCATAATCCATCATCCTATTTTGACCATCGAAGATGATTACCTTATCCACATTATCTGCCATCCATTTGTTCATTCACTCAACCAGCCCAAATCATTTAGGAACCTCTCTGCATCCTCCTCATAGCTCACGCTTCTACAGAGTTAAAATATTACAGTTAACTTGCTTGACTAAATCACTGTAAATAGCTAGAATGCAGGCACTGAACCTTGTACTGTGTAACAGGCCATTGCCTGCTGCTTGGAAAAGAACCTGCTTATTGCTCTTCTTTCTTTCCTGTTTGCCACCCATCTCTCTATCCATGACAGTACACTAACTCTCCACGCAAGTTTCAGGTTCATTGTTTCAGTTTGTCAAAACATGACATCAAATGCACTCCATTTCATGGCGAACAGGAGTCAACGGACACCACAGAGGAGGGATCTGGTGGATCATGATGTTTACCAAATTCCTGTAATAGATGGTGAACCCTGCACAGATACGTAGATACTAAGTATGTGGATGACCATGAATTTGTGTACGTTAGCACCAATCCCATATGTTTTAATTCTGCATGTTAATCACTTATAGTTTTATCAAAACCCTTCAGAAGCTTTAAATAAACCACATTGGTTTGTTCTCTGAACCTACTTAGTCATATCCTCAAAATTCCAGTAAATTTGCCAAGTATAATACAAATCATAATTTCATGATGATTTTGATTGATCCCCGTCACTGCTTTCCAATATTCTGCCATTGGTTTTAGGATCACTTGCTGATGTATTCTGAGATGCAAGCCATCGGGCTGTGGGGGTTTATTAACCTGAAATTTTTTTAATTTAACGAACTCCATTTCGTTACTAATATTGACTTCCTTCATTACCTCTGTCTTACTAGACTCTAGATTCCCTAAAATTTATGAGTTTATTTATTTGAGTTCCTCCATTGTGAAGTTAGACCCAGAGTATGCATTCAATTAGTTTGCAAATTTTGTTCCCTATTATAAGTTCTATTTCTGCCTGTAAGAGATTTCAATTTGTCTTTGTCAATCTTTTTCTCCTTGCACCTCTAAAGAATTGTTTATAATTATTATTGATTACATGATGACTGTAATAGTCTATTTTCCTCTTAATCCCTTGGTCCTCTTTTTTTGCATTCTGAACTGATCACAGAGTCACTTCTTTATTTAGTTTCGGGACTGTAGTTTCAGAATATATCATGAAACTCTCCAACTTAATGAAGAATGTTCAAAGTTCAAAGTAAATTTATTTTCCAAGTACATGTGTGTCACCATATACACTCCTGAGATTCTCGGCCCGAAATGTTGACTGTACTCTTTTCCATAGATGCTGCCTGGCCTGCTGAGTTCCTCCAGCATTTTGTGTGTGTTGCTTTGGATTTCCAGCATCTGCAGATTTTCTCTTGTCTGGGATTCATTTTCTTGAGGGCATACTCAATAAATCTACAGAATAATAACCATAAGAAAATCAACAAACGACCACCCAACTAGATATTGAACCAGATTGTAGAAAACGCCAAACTGTGCAAATACAAAAAGAAAGAAAGAATAATTTTAACTATAAGGAGTAAATTCAAATGGATAAATAGTTGAACAGTAATGTGATGCTGGGGAAACAGTGGTATCATTGACCAATTAGGGAGCAATGAGCCATTACTGGTGCAGACACAGTGCGATGATTGGACTACAAGCACAACAAGCTGGGTTGCAAGTGTGACCAGCCAACTGAGTGGTGGACGCACCGCAAAGATTAAATATACAGTAATGTAACCACTTTCCCACATTGCATACTTGAAATAAATTTTATTGATAGCTTCAGAAGGAAGTTCAGACTAGAATTTAAGTATTTCCTCCTTCATTTGCCCCATGTACAGTATAGTGTGAGGGCAAGATTTGCAGAAGTGACCAATCCTGGCAGGAAGTTGAGGCTTTGGAGCAGGTTGCTTGTAAACCGCCTTCTTCTTAAAATTGGGCTTCGTTCAGTGGCTTATAACAGATGCAGAAAGGGAATGTCACTAAAGTCAAACTCTACCAGCTGAGAGTCCAAATTCTGCAGAGGTTCCTGAAACTGTCTCTGTAAAAACAAAAGACATTTTGAGCAGTTTGCAAAATGTGTGCAATATGACTTTTGCAACAGGTCAGTGCATCTTCCAAGTAATCAGGTTAAAATTTGCAATTATGATATAAGTGTGAATCAATGAGAAAGCAAAGAAACAATTTCAGGGTAACTGTTGTTGAAGGGAGTTGAGCAGTAATATACTGACGAACATCCATTGTAGTTTAAAAGATGACAAAAATAAGGTCTGTCCTTCAAACTCTACTAATTTTGTTGACTTTTTGTGGACATGCAAGCTACTAATATTGTATAAATAGTTTGTAATTTGCTGTCTAGATTCCTTATTGGAAGGAAGTTACTTTAATTGAGATCACTTCTGTTTACCATAATTCTGTGTTGTAAAAGGAAATTTAGTTTATTGGATAAATAGGTTATTAATTGGGCCTTCAAGTTCTCATATTTCTCTTATAAAAGAGGCCATTCAGCTCAACAAGTCTATGCCAGCTCTTAAAGGAATCTCATTCACCTATAAGCTTTTCTCTGTTTCACATCCATTAACACACCACCTCACCCCAACCCCCAAATTCTTCAGGCACCCATCACAAAGTGGCCACTTCACCTACCAACTAACAAATCATTCAGATGCGGGAGGAAGCCAAAGGAGCCAAAGGCAACCAATATAGTCATAGAGAATATGCAAATTTCACATAGACAGTTACAGGATCAAACCCAGAGTCTTAGAGCTGTGAAATAGCTGCACTAACTGAACTAAATGCAGTAACACTGTAGTATTGTTCACCGCAGTAAGTTAATTATCAAGCTAGGTTAGAGATAGTAACAGAGCATAGAACATAGAACACTAGAGCGCACGATGTTGTGTTGATGCAGCAACCTTCTCCAATATCAGTCCAACCTTTCTCTCCTACGTAGCTTTCCATTTTTCTTTCTAAAGAAAAAACTGCCTTTATTTTCTTAACTGCCATTACTCTCTGAGTGTAGTTGCAGCTTCCAATGTATCATCAGGAATCAAAAAGTCATTCTTCGGCGGGGATTAATGAAGAACTAAGTGTTGTAAAAATAGATAGGAAGGCAATAGGGATAATAGGACTCTGCAGATGAATGCATAAAGGTTGAGTCAATTCAAAGTTCAAAGTAAATTTATTATCAAAGTACATATATGTCACCATTTACAACCCCGAGATTCATCTTCTTGTGGGCGTACACAGTAAATACAAAGAAACATAATAGAATCAATGAAAATCACACACAAGATGGACAAACAGCCAATGCACAAAAGACAACAAACTGCAAATACAAAGAGAAAAAAGAAGCCAACAAAATAATAATAATAAGGTTCAAGATTGTTTAATGTCATCTCTAGTACATAAGCGTAAAAGAGAATGAAATAATTGTTACTCTGGATCCGATGTAGCACAAAAACAAAACACAATAAGATAAAGAACACAATAATAAAAAGCATAATAAATATCAATATATAAGATAGCTTGTGTATACAGATTGTATGTCCGTAAAGTGACACGAGGCACAGGAGTGTCTGTACACAAGGTGACTATAAGTAAGCAGTAAATATGAATGTAAGTCCTTGAAAGTGAGTCTATAGGTTATGGAAACAGTTTAGTATTGGGTTGAGTGAAATTGAGTGAAGTTATCCACTCTGGATCAAGAGCCTGATGGTTGAATGGTGACGACTGTTCCTGAACCTGGTAGTGTGAACCTGGACCTCCATCTTGAGCAGCAGCGAGAATAGAGCAAGGCAAATACGAAAGGACTGAGTGGGCAAATACTTGGTAGATACACAAAAATATAGGAGGAGGAGCAGGCCGCTCACACTTGGTCGTTCATTCAATATGATCATGGATCAGAATCAGAATCAGGTTTATTATCACCGGCATGTGACATGAAATTTGTTAACTTAGCAGCAGCAGTTCAATGCAATATGTAATCTAGCAGAGAGAAAAAAATAATAATAATAAATAAATAAAATAAATAAACAAGTAAATCAATTACGTATATTGAATAGATTTTTAAAAAGTGAGTTAATGCCCAAAGATTCAATGTCCATTTAGGAATCGGATGGCAGAAGGGAAGAAGCTGTTCCTGAATCGCTGAGTGTGTGCCTTCAGGCTTCTGTATCTCCTACCTGATGGTAACAGTGAGAAAAGAGCATGTCCTGGGTGCTGGAGGTCCTTAATAATGGATACCACCTTTTTGAGACACCAGTCCCTAAAGATGTCCTGGGTACTTTGTAGGCTAGTACCCAAAATGGAGCTGACTAGATTTACAACCTCCTGCAGCCTCTTTCAGTCCTGTGCAGTAGCCCCTCCATACCAGACAGTGATGCAGCCTGTCAGAATGCTCTCCACGGTACAACTATAGACGTTTTCAGTGTATTTGTTGACATGCCAAATCTCTTCAAACTCCTAATAAAGTATAGCCGTCTTGCCTCCTTTATAACTATATCGATATGTTGGGACCAGGTTAGATCCTCAGAGATCTTGACACCCAGGAACTTGAAGCTGCTCACTCTCTCCACTTCTGATCCCTCTATGAAGATTGGTATGTGTTCCTTCGTCTTACCCTTCCTGAAGTCCATAATCAGCTCTTTCATCTTACTGACGTTGAGTGCCAGGTTGTTGCTGTGGTACCATTCCACTAGTTGGCATATCTCACTCCTGTACTATACTGGCCTCAACTCCTCTTCTGTACCAGTTCTCCAAATCCCTCAATTCCCCAATCTTTTAAATATCTATCTCCGCCTTAAACACATTGAGTGATCTCCCTTGAGAGTGGAGAATTCCAGAGAGTTTAATGTGGGGAAATTATGAGAAAACTTTGTTTAGAGGAATTTAATGGCAGATTATTACTGAAATGAAGAAAGATCACTGATAAGGCAGATGCAGAGGGATCAAGCTTGTTGTACATGTGTATCATCGTCCCTTGTTAAGTTAGTGTTGACATCAGCTTCTAAGTATATACAAGTAGCAAAGTTGAAAACAGTTGTCTTGGCGTGTGAGAATTGAAAACATCTTTAATGTTCTGAATGTAGAATTGGCCACTGGGGACTTTGTTGGCTTGCATGAGATGTTCTGGGATCTTTCTTTCTATTTCTTCCCTATGTTCAGCTCAGCAAAAATTTTAATTTGGTTTTCTCAAATTGTCCAATTGTAATTCTTTTCAAACAATTTTCTTTCTTTATTGTATTCAAACTTTCTTGTACCTTGTACTGCTTTTTTGTTTCAGCACTTATAAATATTATAAGAGGGTGTAGTAACCAAACAAGGAACAGCCATGAAACAAATTATTATAAACACGACAAATTCTGTAGGTGCAAAGCACACAAAATGTTGAATGAACTCAGCAGGTCAGGCAGCATCTATGAGAATGAATAAACAGTTGACTTTTCAGGCTGAGACCCTTCTTCCTCCAGCACTGTATACGAGTTACTTTCCAAATGATTACATGTTTGCCATCAGTACCCCTTGTAGAGTAGACTAGTTGACTGAGTGGAAGGCGGACGGTAGTACCAACTTCGTCTTCACATTTTTGTTAGAAGTTAGTTTAAAAGGAAATCTGGTTAAGTATGTTTAAACCTTGGGCGTACTTTGTGAAAAGTCTTTCAGTTTCTACTGCTTATTACTGATGCGCTTGTGAATAATTATTGGAGTGGTTCACCTCATTGTTCACACCTTTTAAACTGAAGAGATACAGTTCTGTTTCCAGTCATTCTTATTCTACCAAGTTTATTCATAGTTTTATCTACTTACTCATGCCTTTGAGTTATGTTCTTACTTCATTATGATTGCTCTAACAACAAAAAAAGTTAATTAGCAAAAGTAAAAGTGTTCTTACAAGTACAATAAAATCCATTTATGGCTGCTTTAATGTAACAAAGGTTCACAAAGCATTTTGTAGAAGTATTAATGCAAAGCTTAGATTATGACCTATAGGAGTTGAGGTTTTATTTATTTTTAAAAATTTTATTTAGAGATACAGTGCGGAACAGGTTCCAGGCCCACCAACTGGGTGCTGCCCAGCAACTCACTATTTCATCTCTAGCCTAGGACAATTTACAATGATCAATTAACCTACTAACCGGTACATCTTTGGACTATGGGGGGAAACTAGAGCACTTGCAGGAATCCCCTGTGCACATGGGAAGAACTTAGAAACTTTCTTACAGAGGCCGCCTGAACTCTGACACCCCAAGTTGGGTTAGTAGGGTTGAGGGAACACAGAATAGTACAGCACAGGAACAGGCCCTTTGGCCCACAACAGGATGTGATCCCATGGAGATGAAATAAAATGGGATTATTATAGAATTAGTGCAAATCGGTGGTTGATGGTGTGCATGAGCTCAATGGACTGACGGGAATTAGACAAAGATGAAGGCCTCATTCTAGGTAAGAGCTGGAATACGATTTTAATCAAGATGAGATGTGAAAATCTGATTAGTTGAGGACTAACCAATCAGGAGGGATGGAGGATGGGTTATATGTACCAGTAGACTAGGCATACCCAGGCATCATCCCTGATGAAGATGGCAGAGTTTGTCATCAAAACGTCTGTTAAAATTGACACCCTGTACCCAGCTGGAAGCTTGAGAACATCTTATGCAGAATTTATTGTTTCATTCAGCATTCTTTGTTGTCATATATCATTATGCCACTATGTCATGTGTGCATGCCTCACTAAAGTAGGACCAAAGTAGATATGTTTATCCCCGGACTCCTTGTGTTTTCCTTTCGGTTAGATTTGGGGTTACAAAACATAACAGCAACTATTTGATGGGAATAAACAGTCAATAGGCTGAAACGTCGACTGCTCATTTCCCTCCACAGATGCTGCCTGACCTACTGAGTTTGTCCAACATTTTGCATGTGTTGCTCAAGATTTCCTGCGTCCGCAGAATCTCTTGTGTCTCTGTAAACCAATCCCATCTGACTGTACAAAGTTTATATCCCTCCATTCATGTGGTTCCCTGGTAATCAATTCTGGGATCAGATGACTGAGACAGTATGTACACAAGATATTTCACAGAATGGTCATAGGGAGTTCACAATGATAGCATTAAACTCTGCTCAGAGATGGGGACTGAGGATGAGAACTCGTCTGAAGCAGGACTGAGAAGGCTAAGAGTGATGATATGTCAGTGAGACTCTGCTTATGGTACTTGAATGAGTGGTAGAGTACCAGAAGGGAGAAACAGCAGAAAATGATTCCAGCTCTGGGACTGAGAAATAACAAGCTTCATATATTCATTAATGAACACAGACATCCACATATTGTTGTGTGAAAACTGCTGTAGCAAATTCTCTTAGCATTACTCACTTTTCCCATGTCAAAGTCAAGTGTGACCCTCCAAGTGCAATGTGGAGTGTTTATCACCAGTGACGTGCATTTGTTTACTGCATATTCCGTGCCTGAGGGGTTGAGAACATTGAACTGGTTGAAATTAGACTGCATGTTGCTGCTTATTTCAAAGCTACACACTGTAATTAATGTGGAGATGACATCTAGGTTTTTTTTGAGCTGTTCTGTAAATTTGACCGGCCACTTTACAGTCTGAGTGGCTCTGGTGCAAGAGATGTCATTTCCATCAGAGTGGGATTAACTGTGTCACCCTGAGGCCTGCTCATTGTGGCCTGTCTCATAGTGTTTTGATGGCCCAGGCTCTCACCAGAGAGTCATTCAACACAGTAACAGGCCTTTTTTCCCACAGTGTCTGTGCCCACCATCAACTAACATTTGTACTAATCCTACATTGAGTCCATTTTTATTTATTCTTTCCACATTCCATCAATTTCCTGCTAGATTCTACCAGTCACCTACACATCAAGGGCAATTCACAATGGCCAATTAATGGACTTTGGGATGTGGGAGGAAACTGGAAGACCGGGGGAAACCATGCAGTCATAAAGAGATTGTACAAACTCCACAGAGACAGGAGCTGAGGTCAAAATTGAACTGGAGCCTTCAGTGCCATGAGGCACTAGCTCCACCAGATTTGCCACTGTGCTGCCATCACCTCCCAAACTTCCAAACTCTACCACCTTCCTGTACTCCCAGACCTGGCTTGGCCTATCCTAGGGCTTTTATTGCAAAGGTTTGCAATGTTTGTCTGGTAGTGGTAATATATATATAAAGGCCTTGCATGCTATTAAAGTTCACAGTAATAGACGAGGAACCAAAATGGTTGTTATAATATCGTGTGGTGACTTATTGTGCACTTGGTGGGCACACTATACTTAACAAGCAAACCAATCTACCAAGAAAACTATAGTTGTTTCTTTGTTAAATTTATGCTTTCAATATCTAAATTTAATTCAATGATGTTTGAAAAGATGAAGGTTTATTTACACACAACACAAAGCTTTGGAAGGTGCCTGGTATTTTGGCAATTAATGTGAGGTGTGAAGGTCATTTGTGTGAGAATGAATATGTGATTCTTTTTTTAGTTGAAGGATCTGTGTGATAAATTGATCAAATATTTGGGATTAAAACATAATATGTTTAACCTTCTATTAAGTAGTAAAATTATCTGCTTGTTGGTTCTGATCTTCAATTAACAGTAACAAATATGGAAAAAGTTAAAAAAAGAAAAAATATGGAAAATCTGTGTAAGTTAACCAGCATTTGTTATGATGTTTGGCGTGTGTGCCCAAAATAACATTGGCCAGAATCTGGATTGCACTGTGCCATTTTTAGGTGCTCGAAACACCCCTTTTTCATTGAATAATGGAATTTAAAAACAAAATAAGTGACTGCAGCTGTGCAGCAGTTTGTCATGGTACTCCATCTCACCCTACGAGTGTGCATGGCCTCCATTCAGACTGAAGTAGGCTTTCTGTGCACCGGCATGGACCAATACCATTAAGCAAGGGGTCCGTGGACTCCAGGTTGGGAACTCCTGCCATAGTGCATCTTTGTAGGCACCAGTCAATTTGTAATATATATAAAAATACTGGGGAAGTATGGAAACAAATGAAGAGTCCAGAAGAGACGTGCTAACATAACCCATCATTTCTCCCTTACAAGTGACAAATCTGCACCTCTGCTGCAATCACATACTTGACCTCTTGAAACCTGTCATTACCTTTAGGATGTTCATAAAGTCCAATCTGCAAAGATAGACTTTTGATTTCAAATTTTTCGCTTTTCTATAGTTGCACACAAAGCGTAGGAAGTTAACTAAATAATTTCTAGCATGTGCCTTCCGGCGTGTACCCATTTCTGGGTGAATGATTTGTTTAGAATTTGATTGTAAATTGTTGCGTTCAATATGATATTGCATTTGGAGTGTCTCTTCTATTTCACAATGACTTGTTCTTCATTTTATTCTTGATGTCACAACTATCCATTGAAAATGCTAAAAAATTGGGCTTAAATATGATCAAATGTGCAGAAAGAAGAACAGACTTGACCTGTTAACTTTGCCACATGCTATTTGCTGTTTATGAACCTTGTTCTTTTTCCTTATTTGGCCCTGAAAGAGTTTTAATCTGGCTGGTCATCCAGCTTCGATCAATATTCACATGACAACCTGCTCCATAAATATCACACTCTTGTATTTTTTTCCCCTGAAGTTCAATTCTAGCTGTGGCTGGAGATCAAGTACCAATTACTGTCACTGCAGACAATCACCCTGCTTTGTAGGAAACACTAACAGTTCATGCGTAAACACAGAATTTCCCTGGGCAAGTGCCAGCAATCTGTGATTCCCTACATTAGTGGCAGAATCATCAAAGTCAGGAGCGTTCTGATGGCTAGTTGCCGGTGTTTCTATGACTATGCTTTCTACTTGTGTTCCTTGCGATGTTTGGAGTGAGTAAGTGAAGTCGTGGAAATTTCCAATACCTGCAAAAGGCAATCCAGTCTCCTAAACTGCTCCAGCTTCCTCATTGAAATTCTAGCTCCAAAATGATGAAAGTTTTGAACCACACTGCCTAAGTATGATTTCAGGACTTTTTACGGTTTGACATGGATGGATGGGGTATGGTCCAGGTTCAGGTTGATGGGACTAGGTAGATTATTGGTTTGGCATGGACTAGTTGGGGTGAAGGGCCTGTTCCCGTGCTGAATGACTCTATGACAGACAAATAAAATTCGGATTTCTAGATGTGACAATTGGCTGATGCAATAGCACAGTCAAAGCATCATGAGTTAACTGTGGAATGAGAATTTTTCAATTCCCTTTCAGCTGGTCTATTTGATCTTGAACATGTTTACATGTCACAAGAAGGAGCAGGCCACTCGGCCCTTCCAGCCTGCTCCACCATTTGTTAAGTTGACAGCTGCTTTTCTAACTCACTGCCATTTTCTTGCACTATTTCCATATCTTTTGCCCTCAGTGCCTAAAAATTTATCAATCTATGTTATGAATTCTGAGCCTCCAGAGCTCTCTGCGGTAGAGAATTCTAAGTATTCAGCCAACTCTGAAGAATTTTCTCCCCTCTCTGTCCTAAATGGCTCATTCCTGTCAAGTGTTTTGGATGGTCCAATGACATCCTGTCTCAGACTTAAAAACTTCAGCGAATGCAGTTCCACGCTACTCAATCAGTCCTCCTTCAGCAAAGCTGCCATCCTGGGAACCATAGCACTCTCTTTACAGCAGGAACCTTGGTTAAGTAAGGAGACAAAATCAACATCATACACCAGGTGCAGTCTCACCAAGGACATATAGAACTAAAATAAGACTTACTTACTCTTGTATTCAAATCTTCTAATTAAAATTAATATACCATTCATACTATTAATCACTTAGTGCTTTGGTATGTGCACAAGCATGCTTGGTCTCTTTCAGCATCATCATGATCAAATCACTCACAATTTTATAAATACTTTGAATTGGCTGTTTGGATTGAGAACTGGCTTGTCCATAGAAGACAGAGGTTAGTGGTCTGTGGAGGTCTGTGATCAGTGGTGTTCTGCAGGGATCTGTACTGGGACCTCTGCAGTTTATGATGTATATAAATGACCTGGATGAAAGTGTAGATGGGTGGGTTAGTAAGTTTGCAGATGTTGTGGATACCATGGATGACTGACAAAAAATAGAACAGGATGTAGATCAGTTGCAGATATGGACGGAAAAATGGAAGATAAAGTTTAACCCAACCAAATGTGAAGTGTTGTATTTTGGTAGGTCAAATGTAAAGAGACGGTACACTGTTCAAGGCCAGACACTGAACAGTGTGGATGAGCACAGGGATCTTGGGGTCCAAGTTCATAGCTCCTGGAAAGTGACTACACAGATTGTTAGGGTGGTGAAAAGGCATGTGGCATGCTTGCCTTTATTAATTGAGGCTTTGAATTCAAAAGTCAGTAAGCTATGATGGAAATCATAAATGCGAGAAAGTCTGCAGATGCTGGAATTCCCCCACACACACAATACTGGAGGAACTCAGCAGGTCAGGCAGCATCTGTGGGAATGAATAAACAGTCGAGGTTTTGGGCCGAGACCCTTCTTCAGGACTGGGAAGGAAGGGGGAAGATGCCAGAATAAAAAGGTTGGGGGAGGGGGAAGGAGACTAACTAGAAGGAGACAGGTGAAGCCAGATGGGTGGAAAGGTAAAGGGCTGGAGAGGAAGGAATCTGATAGGAGAGGCGAGTGGACCATAGAAGGAAGGGGAGGAGGAGGGTCTCAGGAGGAAGTACTAGGCAGATGACAAGAGGTAAAAGGTCAGAGTAAGGAATGGAGGAAAGGGGGAGAATTTTTTTACTGGAAGGAGTTGCTCCTCAAACTCTGAGGGTGGCCTAATCTTGACATAAGAGGAGGCCATAGACCAACACTTCAGAATGTGAGTGGGAATTAAAATGTTTGGCCACCAGGAAGTCCTACTTGTGGCAGGTGGTGCAGAGGTGTTCAACAAAATGCCCCCTCTAATTTACAATGAGTCTCACCAATGAAGAGGAGTCTGCGTCGGGAGCACCAGACACAATAGTTAACCCCAGCAGATTCACAGGTGAAGTATTGTCTCACCTGGAAGGACTGCCTGGGGCCCTGAATGGAGGTGAATGGGCAGATGTTGCAGCTTTATAAAACTCTAATTAGGCTACATGCTGCATTTGGAGTATTGTACACAGTTCTGGGCACCCCACTATGGGAAGAGTGTTGAAGCTCTGGAGAGGGTACCAATGATGCTTACAAGGATGCTGCCTGGATTTGAAGGCATATACTCTAATGAGAGGTTGGACAAATGTGGGTTGTTTTCTCTGGAGTGGCAGAGGCTTGGGGAGATCTGAGAAAGGTTTATAAGATCATGAGAGGTATAGATAGAGTAGACAGACAGTATCTTTTTCCCAGGGTTGAAATGTCTAATACCAGAGGGTATGCATTTAAGGTAGGAGGGGGTAATTTCAGGGGAGATGTGAGGGGCAAATGTTATCAAATAGAGAGAGGTGGGTGTCTGTAAAGCGCTGCTTGGGGTGCTGTAGAGGCAGATACATCAGAGACTTTGAAGAGACATTTAGATAGGCATATGGACGTGAGGAAAATGGAAGGATATTGACATTGTGTAGGTAGAAGAGATTAGTTTATTTGGTTTTTTGATCACTAATTTAATTGGCTTGGCACAACATTGTGGGCTGAATGGTCTGTCCTGTGCTATACTGTTCTACGTTCTATGTACTTCATTTTTCTATGATACAGTATGTGGGTAGCACCACTTGTATTCCGATTCTATCCCATCTGTACACTCAGCCTCTTTACATCGGCCTTTGTGCTCATAATTTCACCCAATGTAGAGTTCGTTGTCAGCAAACATGGAAATAAGATAACACATACAAAATTCTGGAGGAACTCAGCAGGCCAGGCAGCATCTATGGAAAAGATTGCAGTCGACGTTTTGGGCTGAGACCCTACAGCAGCTGTCTTTTTTCTCCAGTCCTGCTGAAGGGTCTTGGACTGAAACATCGACCATACTCTTTTCCATAGATCTGCCTGGCTTGCGGAGTTCCTCCAGTATTTTGTGTGTGTCCCTATATTGCACCACTATTCAAAGCCTGCCCACCCAAGAGCCATCTGATATACCCAGTCTTTGTCCCTGTTTGATAACGTAATGTTCATCAGCTTCCTGTGTGGGACTTTATTGAATGCCTTATGAAAATCCAAACAAATCTCATCCACTGGTTTCCCTTGTCTGTTCTACCTGTCACAGCCTAAACAAAAATACTGTGGCTTATTAGTCAAACATGATTTTTCCTTTCATAAATGCATGTTCTCTCTGCTTAGTACCATTATCATCTCCTTAATTCTGTTGCCACTGACATTGTGATAATGTGTTATCAATTCATTGTTGTCTCTCCCCTTCCATTCTTAAATGGTGGGCTCTCATTTCCTTCCCTGTAACCCACAGGAACAGTTCCAGAATCTTTATAACTTTAGAAGATGGTAACCAGAGGATTCGCTGTCTTTATCACTGGCTCTTGAACCAGTGAATACAAGATAACTTCAATCAACTTCACTTGCCCCATCACTGAACTGTTCCCACAACCTATGGACTCATTTTCAAGGACTCTTCATCTCATGTTCTCAATAGTTATTGCTTATTTATTTATTATTATTATTATTGCTTTTTTTTCTTTCTTTTTGTATTTGCACAGTTTGTTTTCTTGGCACATTGTCCTGTTGGGTGCAGACTTTCATTGATTCTATTATGGCTCTGTATTTTCTGTATATACCCACAAGAAAATGGTTGTATGTAGTGACATATATGTACCTTCAAATAAATTTACTTTGAACCTCTTCCAAAACTCTGAGATGTAATTATTGGCATTCAAGTTCTGCAAATCACAAGGATTTATTGGCCTTGGGATAAGGCTAGCTTCTCGTGTAATATTTTTTGATTAATAAATAGTTCCTTCAGTTACCCATTTTCACAAGAGCGTACATCCTCTAATATTTCTGCCAGGTTTTGTGTATTTTCTTCCATAGAGACAGGCAAAAAGTGTTTACTTAATTCCTTGCTATTTCCATATTGACCAATTAGACAGTGTGCAGCCTCTGTTTATAAGTACCTGTGCATTAGATATCTCGTACGTTACTTGGGTGTTTTGGGACTGTTTCTGTGATGATAGATTTTTGTAAGGTATGGGGAGAATAAGGAATTCAGGTGATGTAAGGTTAGCAAAATGTGACTATGTCATGTGATTGAATGCCACAAGATGAAACCTCCTAAGAATAAATCCAGCCAGTGTTGGCAACTGATTTCACACTGCCACATGCTCTCCTACCTTTTGGTACATGACTATCCTCACCCAATCATTTTGTCCACAATTAAACTTCAATTGTTCCTGTTTCTTCATTTCGGTCACTTCATGTATACATTTGGAATTCTTATAATGGTAAACATTATAATGTTTATAAATATTAACTTATGTACAATGTGTGTATAAAAAAATGGCTTTCAATGAAATTATTGGCAACAGTAATTCAGAAGGTAGGTTATCATCACACTATTACAGCTTGGGGCATCAGAGTTCAGTCTGCCATCCTCTGTAAGGAGTTTGAATGGTCTCTCTGTGGAATGTGTGTGTTTCCTCCCACAGTTCAAAGACATACCAGTTAGCAGGTTAATTGGTCGTTGTAAATTTCCCCGTGATTAGGCTTGGGTTAAATGGGTGGGTTGATGGCAGTGTGGCTCAGTGGGTCAGATAGGCCTGTTCCTCGTTGTGTCTCTAAATAAAATTAAATGTTACCCTTCATCATGGGACAAGTGTCTTCCGTATTGATGGGTTGAAGTTTCCACTCTCCACTACTACTATCTTTTGGATTCTAAAAGGAAAGACCTAACAACATCAATAGGCCTCACTGATGATCTCAGTCAGTTCCAGGAACCCTGGTGCAAAGTTCCATTTTAGTTTTGTATGACTGGTTTTGTGTACCTTTACTGACTGACCCTTATGTGCTTGCAGAGCGTCCTGTTTTCACAAAGCTCCTGACAGATGTCACTGCAGATGAAAGCAGCACCATTTTACTGTGGGGCACAGTTGCTGGAAAGAGTCCAATTACCATCTCCTGGTTTGTAAATGGTGAGGTTGATCCCTGGTTAAATAAGTGTTGAAAAACTCAATTGCAATGCTTATTTTAGAGACTGGCTATAAGCACTCAAGGCTGTAGTGACCAGGAGTCACAAGGGTCATTAGTTAATGTAAAAGGACAGCCTCGGTTTGAATGCTGAACCCATGAAATGGCTTCAATCAGAATGTTTGCATATTAAATGCCTGAATTGGTGATTGGCTGATAACCCATAACTTCTTTGTAAATGGTTGAATTCCCTCACTCCTTCTATGACTGCACTCTCCTATTTTGCCTAAGGAATAATTACCTAATTTTCTTTAATTAATATTTTGAGATGTGGGTATCACTGTGAAGGACAATATTTATTGGCCTACCCTACTCTTGATGAGACATTGGTGAGCAGCAGCATTGTGGACCTTAGTAGGTCATTATGGTTTGGTTTGGTGTTGCTTTATTATTGTCACACGTACCAAGATACACATCAAATCATTACACAGTGCATTCAGCTGGAATAAGCTCGAATACCAATGTAAAATAATGCTGACTACCTCCAAAGGAATGGAGTGGGGAAAGGAATGGAGCTAATGTCACATTAAGGTCACAAGTACCAGTCACAGATTTGGTGGCATTGCAAATGCAGCCACTCAGTTTGAGAACAGCCCCACACTGTTGTTTTCCTACAAACATAGTAAGCAGTAAATTTCCAATTCTTCTCATATTTGAACATTGATAAGCTATATTAATTTTAAATGGTATTGTCAGTGAACTGCATGTTACATAATACTCCAATAGACATTATTTCTGATGGCTTTCTGGTTTGTTTCAGGTAAAGCTGCAAAATTTGGCCAAGCTTCGTTCAACAATGGTGTTGCCCAATGGGTGATTGAGGACTGTTTGCCTGAAGATGCAGGCACGTACATGTGTGTTGCAGAAAATGCCTTGGGAAAAGCTTCAAGCAGTGCAACAGTAACAATTCGAGGTGATTGAAGAATGTGGATGTGCTTATTCCAATGATCGATGTTAAGTGAATGATAGGGAATTATAAGCCATACAGGCTATCTCTGGGTAATGAATGGGTTTTGCTTTTACAGACGTCCTTAAGTCAACTTTGTCTGTAAGTTACAAAATTCACAGAAGTCACTTGATATAGTAACCATACACAGTATTGTAATGAATGTGAGCTAAAAAAAAACACAAAAGGCTGATAGGAAAGAACAATTTTGCTAAAGATGGAGAGTTCTGCCATTCTCAGGAATGAGTATGTGTGTTGGACTTTTGAATTTTAATAATACTATGGGAGCTTGTTGGTACGTTGGGGTGTCCATAAATTGGACATACGCAATCTAGAGAGGAACTGTAACCTAATCTTTGTGACTGTGGTTGAGAAGTAAAATAAAATTTGACCACTAGCTGTTCCAGTTTATCAATGTTCAACTCTTTTTCAATAATCTGAACTGTTCAACATTTAATATTAGAGCATACTTGGTCCATTAAATCTGTGTGCTTTAGTCTTACATAACACTCATTCTCATTCTTGTAACTCAACATAATCCCCATTTGATACAATATTGTGCAACTTTGACCCAGTTGAGCCTCAAACTCAGCTTGTTTTCCAATTGCTCACCCTTACGAGCTGTGGCTTGTCTATGTTCATACCACACTCCATATGTGTTTCTTAGTCTCCCATCTCAGTCTAAATGCTCAAATCTCAGCCTTAAATCTGTCATGTGTATTGTGTGTCATCTAAAACCATTTTTATTCGTCACACCTTCGACTGGTCTTCTACAGCAACTATAATAAATTCTCATTGTGCTTAACCTCTCCTGGACCACCTCTATTGCCTGCAGGAGACACGTATCTGGTATCTTCTGTCTGTATTGTATTTTGTGTTGCACAGTTTTATTATGGGTTACAATAATTTGTTACATGGGTTTGGGTGTGGTAGAATTAAATGAGTATATTCACGTATTTGCCCTTTGTGTTGTTAGTTTTAGTTAGAGACTTAGTAAGGACTTGGATATTTTTTGTTGACTATTAATATTGCTCATTTCATTAAAACTGCTAATTTCGCTAATACACTAGTTTCATTCGTTTTTACCACTATTTTAATCATTTGTCTCTGTCACTTGTTTGATACTGACTTGCTGCTGCCTTATTTCATTCAGTTTCTCTTTCTGAACAGATGGAGCACAAAAAAAAGCTCAGCAATCCTCTAATCGCCGTATGTGTGATCCTCATAAATGCATAGCCGGTTCATCAATGCAGACAGTAATCTACAGTAAACCAAAATAGCATACAATAATAAGACCATAAGACCGTGAGACACTGGAGCAAAATTAGGCCATTCAGCCCATCAAGTCTGCTCTGCTATTTCACCATAGCTGATCCTGGATCCCATCAAACCCACACACCTGCCCTCTCATCATGTCCCTTGATGTTCCGACCAATCAGGAATCTATCAACTTCTGCCTTAAATATACCCATGGATGGCCTCCACCACAGTCTGTGGCAGAGAATTCCACAAATTCACCGCTCTTTGGTGAAAAAAAATCCTCCTTATCTCTGTTCTAAAAGGCTGCCCCTCAATTTTGAAGCTGTGCTGTCTCGTTCTGGATACCCCCACCTCCACTTTCACCTTATCAAGTCTTTCAACATTTGGTAGATTTCAATGAAATCCACCCCCCCTCCACATTCTTCTAAATTCCAGTGAGTACAGGCCCAAAGCTGCCAAACCCTCCTCATATGTTAACCCCTTCATTCCCAAAATCAATCTCTTGAACCTCCTCTGGACTCTCTCCAATGACAATACATCCTTTCTGTGATAAGGGGCCCAAAACTGTTAACAGCCATTCACAAAGGAGGTGGTGTAGTGGCTTTAGATAGGGAAAGCCTAGTATATTCTCTTTGCTTAGGGTTGTAAGAACAGATTGAGATGATAACTAAAATATGTCCTTTGCTTAATAGACTTTGAAACTCTTCAGCGTTCAAAGCATTTGCCCAAACAGATGAGAAGTACAGATGGTGATGGAGGGCTTGGTGAGACCCGTTCAGAACACGGAACAAAAAGTTACAGTTTGCAGTCCCAGGATGAACCAAGTCAATTTTCAACTGATCTTTTGTGTCCAGATGATGTGAATCAAAATACTAGGAACAGAAGCTTTCCTAAAGGTAATGATTAATATTTGATCTACTTTAGTTCAGCTGTACTTTCGAATACACCTACAATTAAAACCAGCCAGAGATACCTCTTCACTTCTTCCGCCCTTGAATTATTTATTTATTTTCCAACGTTATATTCATTTTGTATGCTTTGTATAAGTGCGGACACTTTAGCCAAAGAATCCTTTTGCTGAATGGGTGCTGTGCAGTTGAGAGTGGGCTTATTTCTGAGAAGAGGATCTTTGGTCAGATTTCTCTGTTAGTTTCTGAGAGGGAATTCAACTCCAACTGTACAGTAGGATTTTTGTTGGCGCCTTTTTATTGGTGAGAATCTACCCACTCTCCTTCTGTAAATGACCTCAAAATAGTGTCTTACCCAAACCTTGACTCCATTAGAGTGTTCAACCTTACTGAACTGAAACGGGACGATGGGTGTCTGGACTAGTTTGCCCCAGGCAGCTCTGGTCAGCGTCACACCAAACTTCCCAGCTTTGTGGTTTTTCCTATTTGATCTTTCACTTTGCTGCACTAAATTCAAAGATATTTTGATCCCAGCCAGGATTCTTTCCTAGAAGAGTCAATGGTTTGTGAAATCCTTTCTTGACTGCTGTGCAAATCTATTGATGCTAATCAGTCTTGCAAATGACTGTTGGTACTTGCTTTGCATGTGTGCCAGGGAGTTCAGACGTTGGGTTCTTCTTCCACAACACCAGGTAAAATTGCTGGCTTATGTTCAAACCAACCAGTCTGCAATCTCCATATCAACAACTCAAGTGCCCTTGAAGGCAAAATCTTATTGAAGCTTAGAGATACTAGCTTGTGTTGCTCATTTCAAATTTCTTGGTGTCAGTCACAAGCAACACTCACAAAATGTTGGAGGAACCCAGCTGGTCAGGCAGCACGTATGGAAATAAATAAGCAGTCGATGTTTTGGGCCGAGACCAAAATGTCGACTGTTTATTCATTTCCATAGATGCTGCCTAACCTGTTGAGTTCCTCCAGATTTTGCATGTGTTGCTCTGGACTTCCAGCATCTGCAGATTCTTCATGTTTATGTTGTGGTATCAGTCCTTCTATAATGTCAAATTCCTAAAGTAAAAAGACCTGCAATACACCGTGCTGTCAGACAAAGAAAGCTAGATTCTCATTTCAAGTCAAGAAATGCTGTAATCTGCAGCAAGAAAACAAATTGCTTGAAGAACTAAGCAGGTGAACAGTATCTGCAGAGAAAAAGATGTTTCAGGTCAAGATTCTGCATTGGGACTCAGAACATTGAGGGAAGGTAGCTGGTAAAAGTGTTAGGAGGGAGGACAGAGGCAGGCTGGTAGATGATGGGTAGAGGGAGACAGGAGGGGGCGTTTAGAGATGGGGGCTGCTGGGTGATAGGTTGAAATGGATAAGAAAAAGAAAAGCAATGGGCACTTGGAACCAGGTAAGGGAGAGGAGAGGGAGGGTAGGCCAGAGGAAAAGAAGCCCAGCTGGATAGGTACGTGCAGTGCTGAGCAGTAGGAAATAAGAAAGGAGTGTAAATGCAGAGCAAACCTCATCAGACTGACAGGTCTAGGAAAGTGACACTGGCTGTGGGTTACCTGAAACTGAAAAATTCAATATTCATACCATTGAGATATAGGCTACTCAAGTGGAGTATGAGGTGTTGTTATTCTACTTTGTCTTTAGCCTCATGGTGGAGGTGAAGAATGCCAAAGACAGACTGGTTAAGGTGAGAGTGGGAAGGGGAGTTGAAGTGACATACAACTGGAAGCTCAAGATACCAGTTGCAGACAGAGCACAGGTTCTCAGCAAAATGGTTGCTTACTCCAGCTGATTCAAGCAGGCTTCAATCATGCCGACTCCCAAGAAGAATGTGGTAACTTGCCTTAATGACTATTGTCCAGTAGTACTTACATCCACTGTGATGAGGAGCTTCAAGAGGCTGGTCATGAAGCATATCAACTCCTGCCCAAGGAGTGAATTGGAGCTGCTCCAATTTGCCTACCATAATGACAAGGTCAAAGTTCAAAGTAAATGTATTATCAAAATACATATATGTCACCATATACATCCCTGAGATTCATTTTCTAGTGGGCATTCTCAACAAATTCGTAGAATAATGACCATAACAGTATCAATAAAAGGTCACACCAACTTGAGTGTTGGTGTGCAAAAGACAACAAGCTGTGCAAATACAAAAAGAAATAAATAGCAATAATAATAAATACACAATAAATAATGAGAACATGAGATGAAGAGTCCGTTGGTTGTAGGAACATTTTAATGATGGGGCAGGTGAAGTTATTCCCTTTGGTTCAACAGCCTGATGGTTGAGGGGTAATAACTGTTCCTGAACCTGGTGGTGAGAGTCCTGAGGCTCCTGTACCTTTTACCTGATGACATCAGCAAGTAAAGAGTATGTCTTGGGTGGTTGGGGTCCCTGATAATGGATGCTGCTTTCCTGCAACAGTATTTCATGTAGATGTGCTCAATGGTGGGGAGGGGTTTATCTGTGATGGACTGGTCCATATCCACTACATTTTGTAAGATTTTCCATTCAAGGGCATTGGTGTTTCCATACCAGGTCAAAAGCAGGTGCTATTTCATTGGCTCTTCACTCAGCTCTGGAACACCTGGACAATGAAGATGCATACACTCAGCATTCAACACAATCATCCCCTCAAAACCCCTCCTGAAGTTCCAAAAGCTTGGCCTCAATGCCTCCTTGTGCAACTGGATCCTCAACTTTCTCACTTGCTGATCCCACTACGGATTGGCAACAACATCTGCTCCACAATCACCACGGCACATTTGAACCACAAAACTGCTTCCCATGACTACTGTATGTTTCCCTAGTTCATTATGAGTGCAAGATGGTGATGTGAAAGGAAGGTTCATATTTCAGGATGGATTGTAGTTGGTGTAAAACAGCATTCAAGGAAGAATTGAATTGTCTTGTGTTTCAACCAAACAAAGCCACTAAAGCAAAATACAGTGTCATTTATTCTACTGCTCTTCCTGCAACTTCTTCAAAAGTCATGTCTGGATTCAGAACTAATGTCTCTTTTCAGATTCACACTTGACCTTATGACTCTATGACTTAAAAAAGACAGTCAGGCAATTTATTTGTATTTATTTTATTTATTTATTTAGAGAATACATCCTGGAGTAGACCCTTCCGGCCTTTCGAGCCATGCTGCCCCAGCAACGCCCAATTTAATCCTAGCCTAATCATGGGACAATTTACAATGACCAATTAAACTACTAAGTGGTACGTCTTTGGATTGTGGAAGGAAACTGGCCTTCCATGGGGAGTATGTACAGTTTCTATGCAGATGACATCAGAATTGAACTCTGAACTCCAATGCCCCAAGCTGTAATAGCATCACGCTAACCGCTACGCTGCCGTGGCACCCCATTGATTTACATGGAAAGGCAAAGAACAGCGAAGCCAGTAAAATTTGCATGCAGACTGATGATGGTGGGGAGTTTACTAAAAGAGACCTGCGACCTTGTGCTGAAGCAGAATTCAATCAAACATGGTGACCTACATTTCCAAATCAATAATGTGTTCTGGTGCTGTTGCCATACACTCGGGCACTGTGAACCCAGACACAAGGCAAATCATACATCCACTAAACGCTGCAAACACTGGACATAAGGGAAGGAGAGAACAGATTGAATAGTTATACCCCTGGAAGAAATGAAAGGGAACCTCTTCAGAGTTTGAAAGATATAACTCCAGTTGTGTTACAAAAATATATTCAAGAGTCAGATTCCATAACAGGGATTGAGCCACCGGTATCTGCACAGAATGATTGCTTGATTACCTGAGGGTTGCATTGGTATTTCTTCATAGTCATTTATCAGCATGCATCCTTCATTCACCTCTTTAACACCTCATTTTCTTTTTACAGATTTATCCCCTTTGAAGAGGAAGCCGTCTTCAAAATCAGGTGATTCTTCTTGTTTACAGCTCAGTTAGAGACGGTAGTTGTGTTTGTCATTGGAGTCTAGCTGCACTGCTAGCCCAGAAGGGCCAAATGGATAAATGTAGGGAGTTGCAGATTTGGCTAAGCCTGATCCTGAGCTGGTAGGTGGAGTGCAGCAGCTTAACATTCAACGTTACCCAGAACATATGGGCACTCTTGCTCTTGCATGCTTGATTTTTTTAAAAAAAACAGGCTTCTCAATCTCTCTCTGAAACATGAGGAAATGTTTCTAAATTATGTTGCAATAGGTTAATATTGTCAACCACCAGCACGAAGACTTCCCAATTTTCATTGGGTCAAGCCTGACTGGCAGTGGGGGTAGGGACACTCCCAGCTGCATTCTTGCATGGAACACATCCCTTCGTTCCTCAGATCAGCAAGTTTATTATATCTCAACATCTAGGGAAATTATCTATGATAATAATCTATCCCGTAGACAACATCATGTATATCTATGATGCATTTTCTACAACCAATGTGCTGTGTTTAATTTGAGGTTTTGCTTTCTTCCTCTTAGTTTGCTTTTAAGTTTTAGGGTTTTTTTTAACAGCACACACTGAATTCCAGATCTTGTTTAAAAGAATAGTCTTCAAGGATCTTTTGAACTACCTGGTTTTTCCATCCAAATGCCTTACCTAACAATTCCAGAAATATCTCAGATATTTCCATTTCTCCATCCTTTGAATCTCTCAATTACACAGAAGGAGGCCATTTGGACATTCAGGGTGGCTTTTAGCAGAGCTTTGCCATCAGTTATATTTAACTGCAACTTATTCCCTCTTAACTGCCCACCAACTTCCCTTTGATTCTTTTGTAACTTGCCCACATGGAGGTAATTCAGAGTAGGCAATTAACTTATCAGCGGGTCAATAGGATGTGGCGGGAAACAAGAAGTGCTTGTGGGAAATCTGGGCATTCATTGGGAGAATGCGCAAACTCCACACAGAGAGCACCGGGGATCAGGATTGAACCTGGGCCCATGAAGTGGTCAGACAGCAGCATGAACTGATGCTCCAGCATGCCACCCTGAAAGAATGCAGGAATTTCTAGTAGCTTTACAACAGTACAGGGCCAGCACTGTGGGCTGCTGCCTCACTGTCGTGGTGCATGTAGGTACTAACGATATAGGAAGGAAGGGGGATGAGGTCCTACAAGCTGAATTTAGGGAGCTAGGAGATAAATTAAAGAGTAGGACCTCAAAGGTAGTAATCTCAGGATTATTACCGGTGCCACGAGCTAGCCAGGGTTGGAATAGCAGGATGGCTAGAATGAATATGTGGCTTGAGCAGTGGTGCAGGAGGGAGGCATCGGAACCACTTCTGGGGGAGGTGGGACCATTACCGTCCGGATGGTCTACATCTGGGCAGGACTGGGATCAAAGTCCAAGAGAGATTGTTTGCTAGTGCTGTTGGGGAGGTTTTAAACTAGCATGGCAGGGGGATGGGAACCCACACAGAAAAGAAGAGGGAAGTGATGCAGAGACCAAAGCTAGAGTTAGTGAAGAAAAAAGTAAGAGTAGAGTGCATAAAAGTAAACAGCAAAAATCCCATAGGTCACTAGATTCTAAAAGGACAAGGAGAATAAGGGCACTTTATCTAAATGCCCATAGTATTAGAAACAAGGTTGGTGAACTTGTGGCACAGATCAGTACCAAGCCATATGATTCAGTGGCCATTACAGAAACCTGGTTGCAAGGTGGAGATGACTGGGAATTAAATATCCAAGGTTTTGAGGTAATACGGAAAGATAGGCAGGAAGGCAAAGGAGGTGGGGTGGCGCTCTTAATTAAGGATGAGATCAGGGCGATTGTGAGAGACGATATAAGATCTATGGAGCAGAATGTTGAGTCCATCTGGGTGGAGATTAAGAATAGTAAAGAGGAAAAAATCACTGGTGGGAGTTGTCTATAGGCCACCTAATAAAAATATTGCAGTGGCAGAGACGATTAACCAAGAAATAACTGAGGCTTGTAAGAATGGAACGGCAGTTGTCATGGGGGATTTTAACTTCCACATAGATTGGGTGAATCAGGTTGGTCAAGGAAGTCTTGAGGAGGACTTCATAGAATGCATCCGTGATGGCTTTCTTGAGCAGCGTGTTAGTGAACCTACAAGGGAAAATACTATCTTAGATCTAGTCCTGTGCAATGAGACAGGTAAGATTAACGATCTCGTAGTCAGGGATCCTCTTGGAAAGAGTGATCATAGTATGACTGAATTTCGCAATCAGATGGATGATGAAATTGTTAGATCTAAAACTAGTGTATTATGCTTGAACAAAAGAGACTACAACAGGATGAGGGAGGAGTTGCCTAATGTGGATTGGGAGCACAGGCTATTTGGTAGGACAGTTGATGAACAGTGGAATACTTTCAAAGAGATTTTTCACAGTGCTCAGCAGAAGTATATTCCAGTTAAAAGTAAGGACAGTAAGTGTGGGGAGAGCCAGCGTTGGATAACTAAGGAAATAAAAGATAGTATCAAATTAAAAGCTCACGTGTACAAAGTCACAAAGAGTAGTGGGAGACTGGAGGATTGGGAAAACTTCAAAAAGCAACAGAGAACAACTAAACAAGAAATAAGGAAAGGGAAGATAGAGTATGAAAGTAAATTAGCACAAAATATAAAAACAGATAGCAAAAGTTTTTATAAATATATAAAGCGGAATAGGATGGCTAAGGTCAACGTCGGTCCCTTGGAAGACGAGAAGAGGAAATTGATATTGGTTGATAAGGAAATGGCTGAGGCATTGAATGACTATTTTGTTTCGGTCTTCACGGTGAAGGACATGCCTAATATGCCAATGAATGATACTATGGATGAAATGGGAGGTGAAGACCTCAATGAAATCACTGTCGGTAAAGAGATAGAGATAAGCAAACTAGAGGGCTTGATCCCTGGTCCTGATGGGATGCATCCCAGGGTGCTGAGGGAATTGGCGGAGGTTAGAGCAGACGTGTTGGTAATCATTTACCAAAATTCTCTAGACTTTGGGCAGGAACCGGCGGATTGGAAGACAGCAAATGTCACACCACTTTTGAAAAGGATATAGGCAAAAGACGGGCAACTATAGGCCAGTTAGCTTAACATCTGTAGTCAGGATAATGCTTGAAGCTTTCATTAAGGAAGAAATAGCGAAACATTCAGAAAGGAGTGGTTCTATTAGACAGACGCAGCATGGATTCAGAAAGGGCAGGTCCTGTTTGACAAACTTACTGGATTTACCAGGATGTTGCCTGGATTGGAGAGCAAGTCATATGGAGCAAGGTTAGCAGAGCTGGGACTTTTCTCTTTTGAGCGTAGAAGAATGAGAGGGGCCTTGATAGAGGTCTACAAGATTATGAGAGGCATAGATAGGGTGGATAGTCAGTACCTGTTTCCCAGGGCACCAATAGCAAACACCAGAGGGCATAGGTACAAAATTAAGGGAAGGAAGTTTAGGGGAGACATCAGGGGTAAGTTTTTTACACAGAGGGTTGTGAGTGCTTGGAATGACTTGCCAGGGATGGTGGTGGAGGCTGAAACATTAGGGGTATTTAAGAGCCTCTTGGACAGGCACATGGATGAAAGAAAAATGGAGGGTTATGGGGTAGTGTGGGTTTAGTACTTTTTTTTAAGGATTATATGGGTCGGCACAACATGGAGGGCTGAAGGGCCTGTACTGTGCTGTAGTGTTCTATGGTTCTATGGTTCTTTGAGGACATAATGAGTGCAGTGGATAGAGGGGAACAGGTGGATGTCATATACTTGGATTTCTAGAAGGCGTTCTAGAAGGATTTCTAGAAGTGCCGCACAAGAGACTTATAAATAAGATACAGATGCATGGAGTCGGAGGAAGTGTATTGGCATGGATAGTGGATTGGTTAACCAATAGAAGGCAGAGAGTTGGTATAAATGGGTGTTTCTCCGGTTGGCAGTCAGTAGTGAGTGGGGTGCCGCAGGGGTCGGTGCTGGGCCCACAGCTGTTTACCATTTACATTGATGATTTGGAAGAGGGGACTGAGTGTAGCGTAGCAAAATTTGCTGATGGCACTAAACTGAGTGGAAAAGCAAATGGTACAGAGGATGTGGAGAGTCTGCGGAGGGATATGGATAGGTTAAGTGAGTGGGCCAAGATCTTGCAGATGCAATACAATGTTGGTAAATGCGAGATTATCCACTTTGGAAGGAATAATAGAAGAGCAGATTATTATTTAAATGTTGAAAGATTGCAGCATGCTGTTGTGCAGAGGGACTTGGGAGTGGTGCTTGTTCATGAATCACAAAAAGTTGGCTTGCAGGTACAACAGGTTATTAAGAAGGCAAATGGAATGTTGTCCTTTATTGCTAGAGGGATTGAATTCAAGAGCAAGGAGGTCATGCTGCAACTATACAGGGTACTGGTGAGGCTGCACCTGGAGTACTGTGTGCAGTTATGGTCTTCATACTTGAGGAAGGATATACTGGCTTTAGAGGCAGTGCAGAGGAGGTTCACCAGGTTGATTCCAGAGATGAAGGGGTTAACCAATGAGGAGAGATTGAGTGACCTGGGACTATACACTCTGGAATTCAAAAATATAAGAGAGGATCTTATAGAAACATACAAAATTTTGAAAGGGATAGATAAGATAGAAGTCGAAAAGTTGTTTCCATTGGTAGATGAGACTAGAACTAGGAGACATTGCCTCAAGATTCAGGGGAGAAGATTTAGGATGGAGATGAGGAGAAACTGTTTTTCCCAGAGAGTGGTGAATCTGTGGAATTATCTGCCCAAGGAAGCAGTTGAGGCTTCTTCACTAAATATATTTAAGATACAGTTAGATAGGTTTTTACATAGTAAGGGAATTAAGGGCTATGGGGAAAAGGCAGGTTGATGGAGCTGAGTTTACAGACAGATCAGCCATGATCTTACTGAATGGCGGGGCAGGCTCGATGGGCTGGATGGCCTATTCCTGCTCCTATTTCTTATGTTTTTATGTTCTAATGTAAGAAGAGTTCAGGCCAGGATAAATCATCCATGAGCAGGTTGAATGACGGGGCTGGTTTGAGGGGCTAACTACTCATATTTTCATTTGTTCCTGTATGTTTTGAAGTAATTCATTGTGTAGAGACTGTTCTGCTATAAGAGTAAACTGCTTTAGATGCTAGCATTTTACAATGTCTGAATTCATTTCATACACAGCCCTTAACAGATTACAGGGAAGTGACAAGAGGTTCTGCTCAGTGTGTGCTTGCCCCATGCCCCAACTTGCTTTATCCCATCATGTCATCATTGATATGGAGAAGAGATACTGTGCATTTGGTTGGTCTACATGACAGTGTGTTCACAGTTGAAGTGAACAGTCCTGATGTCTTGAATAAAGGTGTTTTTTAAACTTTTCATAATGAGCACAGTTCTATTCCCTGCAAACGCGCCTCTGTAACGTAGTGGTTTGAACAACGCTATTAAAGCTCAGGGCGTTCCCGAGTTCAAGCCTGGTGTCCTGTATAATGTTCTCCCCATGGAATGTGTGGATTACCTCCAAATGTTCTGGTTTCCTCCCACAGTCCAAAGACATACAGGTTAGTAGGTTAATTGGTCATTGTAAATTATCCGGTGACTAGGCTGGGGTTAAATCAGGGGTTGTTGGGCAGCGTGGCTTGAAGGGCTGAAAGGGTCTATTCTATATTGTATCTCAATAAATAATAAAGTAACTTTTAAGGGGGATGGCATGCTTGCAGTTGTATCACACAATGTTATTAGATGGTTCATAATAAAAAATTCTTATTTGCTTGAAATGTTTGAGTGGTTGTAATGGTTAAGTTTGACATTTGATCTTCTTTAGGGCCGCCTCGATTGTTGGCGCCGCAGACTCATGTGGAGGTGAAGGCAGGGCAGCGAGCTGAGCTGACTGTTGGGATTGTAGGAACCCCTCCTATTGCTGCAACATGGCTGAAGGGGAAAACCCAGGTGCGTAGAAAGTGAGGCTTTATGATTCTGTTAGCAAATTAAAGGCTAAAGATTAACTTTATTTGTCACCTGTACACTGAAACATGCAGTGAAATGCATTATTTGCATCGACGACCAACACAGTCCGAGGATATGCTGAGGGCAGCATGCAAGTGTCACCAAGCTTCCAGCACCCACAACTCACTAACTGAAACCAGTAATGCTTTTTGGAATGTGAGAGGAAACCAGAGCACCTGGAGGAAAACCCATGTGGTCACAGACAGAACATACAAGCTCCTTACAGACAGCGGTGACAATTGAACGCTGATCTTCCGATCACTGGCGCTGTAAAGCATTACATTAACTACTATGCTACCATGCTGCCTCGGTGAATGCAGAAATGCAGAAGACCAGAGTAGAGATATTCTCATTTCATGTACTATTAACAACATTTGATTTACTTTAGAGAGGAGCATACTCCATCCAATATTTATATTTTGATGTAAACTTTTTCTTTCAGAGTCTTTCCACACAAATCTGACCACCACTAGGTCATTGATCCCAATGTGGGTAGTTTTTAGACAACTGTAAACCATTGCAAATAAAATTCTGTTTTTGATTTCATTTACAACCTTTATCATTTCCCATTCAACTCTGTTGACTCACCCCGCTTCTCCCATTGCACTGAAACCTCTCCGACTGTGCCACATTTCTGCTCTCATCGTTGATGTCAAGCTGCCTATCTGTTGTCCAACTGTTTCATCTAATGTACCTTCAAATTTGTATTGAGGTGAAGACTTATTGCGGCACCATTTTTCCAAGAACTCAAAATTCTAACTCTTTGCATTGGCTGTTTATTCTTTCCTTCTCTAAAGGCATCTAGAAGCAAAGTTCTTGGTTTATCCGACATATCCTTCTGCACGTTAAAGGGTGCTGATGGAAGCTTGTTACAAAGTGAGTCCTGGGGGTATGTGAAAGCGATAAGACAGGATGTTTTCACTGGAGACCCGAATCTGATTTACACCAATGAATTGGAACTGTCACACGGTTAAAATTTGACTAAGTCTAGGAGTCTCTCGTGTGCTGCTGGTCTGATGTCCAAGACTTATTGGACTGAACCTCTCACAGTGCACTTGCTGGATTTCGCACAGATTCCACAACTGGAGCCCGGTTTTTCAGGAAAGGCACAATGGCTCAGCCAGTAGAGCTGGTGCCTCTCCGCTCCAGTAACCTTGGTTCAGTCCTGGCTTCACGTGCTGTCTATGTAGAGCATGCATATTCTCCCTCGGCCTGTATGACTTTCCTTCATGTGCTCTGCTTTCCTCCCACATCCCAAAGACATGCGGTTTGTTGGGTTAATTGGCCATGGAAAAATGCCCTTGTGGGGAGTTGATGGGAATGTGGGGGCAAATAAAGTATAATTGGTATTATACTGTAGATGATTGCTTGGTGGAGATTAAAACAGAAATGCTCGACTTTGTTTAATTCTGTATTTTTATCTGCTTTAAGAAAAACATTCATGTATAATGTTGGAATGATTTGAAAGTTGGTATAACATCAACATGGTCTGAAATTGGGAGCTGCACCACCGGTTCTTCTCATTTGTTTCCATTAGATTGTGAATAGCTCTCAAATCTCTGTGGACACGACCAAAGCTGGGACCAAGCTCGTGATAAGAGCTGTGGAAGTGAGTGACGCTGGACTTTACACACTTGTGGTGAAAGACCAAAATGGGAATGTACAACATCAGATCCATTTGGCTGTTGTAGGTAGGTGGACATCAAATATGCTACTCAGGAACTTAAAGGTTTGAGCAAAGGAAGCCTTAACAGGACATACTGCGGATAATTCGAGTTCTGGGATATCCACCCATCTTGAAGCTCTGCCACTTGAAAGCTTGTCATTACCCAAGAATGTGAGACAAGTGAGAGAAAGCAGTCACTCTAGGGAGTGCTCTTGATGCTTGTAGCAGCAACATGCCACTAATGACCAGAAACCCAAGTAGAACCTAAGAGCCTACTCGGTCACAAATGATTGAAACATAGAAAACTAGCAGCACAATACAGGCCCTTCGACCCACAAAACTGTGCCAAACATGTCCTTACCTTAGAAATTACCTAGGGTTACCCATAGCCCTCTGTTTTTATAAGCTCCATGTACCTATCCAGGAGTCTCTTTAAAGACCCTATCGTATCTGCCTCCATCACCGTTGCCAGCAGCCCATTCCACACACTCACCACTCTCTGCGTAAAAAACTTACCCCTGACATCTCCTCTGTACCAGCTTCCAAGCATCTTAAAACAGTGCCCTCTTGTGTTAGCTATTTCAGCCCTGGGGAAAAAGCCTCTGACCATCCACATGATCAATGCTTCTCATCACCTTGTACACCTCTATAAGGTCACTTCTCATCCTCTGTCGCTCCAAGGAGAAAAGGCCAAGTTCACTCAACCTACTCTCATAAGGCATGCTCCCCAATCCAGGCAACATCCTTGTAAACAACACACACAAAATGCTGGTGGAACACGGCAGGCCAGGCAGCATCTATAGGGAGACTCATGTCGACAGTGCTTCTCCCTATAGATGCTGCCTGGCCTGCTGTGTTCCACCAGTATTTTGTGTGTGTTGTTTGAATTTCCAGCATCTGCAGATTTCCTCGTATTTGCTCTTTAAACATCCTTGTAAATCTCCTCTGCACCCTTCCTATGGTTTCCACATCCTTCCTGTAGTGAGGTGACCAGAATTGAGCACAACACTCCAAGTGGGGTCTGACCAGGGTCTTATGTAGCTGCAACATTACCTCTTGGCTCCTAAACTCAATCCCACAATTGATGAAGGCTAATGCACCGTATGCCTTCTTAACCTTAGCAGCAGCTTTGAGCGTCCTATGGACTCGGATCCCAAGATCCCTTTGATCCTCCACACTGCCAAGAGTCTTACCATTAATACTATATTCTGCCATCATATTTGACATACCAAAATGAACCACTTCACATTTATCTGGGTTGAACTCCATCTGCCACTTCTCAGCCCAGTTTTGCATCCTATCAATGTCCTGCTGTAACCTCTGACAGCCCTCCACACTGTCCACAACACCTCCAACCTTTGTGTCACAAACTAGAGTCCTGGAGGTTGTGGATAGTAGATGGTGGATGGATTGGGATTGGTGTTTGTAGTCCAGATGGCACTGGGAGCTGGAGACTGTGACCATGTGAGTAGCTGCTACAGGAAGGGTTGGGACTGCTGGATGACTTTGAACATTAGTTGCTCATTGAGGCTGGAGACACCATGGGTTTGCTGGATTGGTCAGGTCTTCAAGGGGTCATAGAATTGTGAGGAGGTCTGAGGTTGGAGGTGGTTGAGGCTTTTGCCTTTGGTCAGAGGTATGGTGGGATGAGAAGAGATTGGTGGATCGGGGGGGGGGGGTGGTTTGTACTGTGAGCTGAGAGGTTATTGAAGTTAAGTCAGTGACTTGTCCTGGATCTGATGGCATAGTGCTGTAAATACCAAGATTTCCTCAGAACATTTGATGATTGTCATTACTGGATAATTTGGATTTTCCCCTGTATGCTCCAAAAGAAATGTTGATGTCTTTTCCTATAATGTGTTTGTAATCACATTAAGTGTGCAGGTTGGATTGGAAAATAGCAGATTGAGATTCAGGAGGGATTGATGTTGACCTGGCAAATTAGACAGCAATACACAAACTAATTTCTAATGTAACACACAAAGTGCTGGAGGAACTCAGTGGGTCAGGAGAGAAATAATTAGTCAGAATTCAGATGAATGGTCTTAACTCAAAATGTCGACTTACTGTTTCCCTTCCTAGATGCTGCCTGACCTGCGGAGTTCCTCCAGTGTTTTGTGTGTTGCTCCAGATTCCAGCAGCTGTTGTCTCATCTCTCTTCAGCTAATCTCTAACCACTTGTTTCAATATGTAATCAATGGCTCATCTGGGAACTTCACCTCATTGTGGCAGGAAGTATGCTGTATTACTGAAGTTCAATTGGAATTCATACATCTGGGTCATATGGTAGGTAAACAACAATGGAATAATTGGCAAATAGATTAAAACCAGTTTCTATTTTATCTTAGACAGGCCAGAGCCTCCAGTGGGGAGGCCTTGTGTCTCTGATCTCTGCAAGAATTCCCTCAACCTGTCCTGGTCAGGCCCATGTTACGATGGTGGCAGTGCTATCAAGAACTATGTTATTGAGGTGAAGCAATCTGGTGATAAGGAATGGAAAACACTGACCGATTCCTGTTGTGACACATCGTATCATGTGGACAAACTGAAACCCGGTGTAGAGTACATCTTCCGTGTTTATGCAGTAAACTCATATGGCATTAGTGAAGTAGGTGAAGAATCCAAGCCCATCAAGATTACCACTGAAGGTAAGGATATGGACCCTGCAAGTTCTGCGTGGATTAAAATATTAAATTACAAATTAATACTGCTTAATTTTGGGATATTGTCTTCATCTTTATCTGAATCTTCTTCATAGCCACTGCTAGCACCTTGCTTTGCATCATCAGCTGTAAAAATGTTCAAGTATACTTCAGGTGACACTTTGTGAAATTTATTAAAATAAATACGTGAAGTTTCAAATTTTCTCTCGGTCAGTTTCCTGGTCTTAACCATCAGAATTACACTTCCAAGGGCTTGTGCCATTGCTGTGCTCAAGCCAACCACTTGAGCATTGCAAGGAATTGTGAAAATATACGAGGATGAAATTTGTAAATTGATTTAACTTTGTTCTAGATAGTACAGACCTTATCCAGATCTCACCAGAATGCTAATGTGCTAATCTCATTCAATCTTCCATGGTTATTGTAGCGGCTACTTGTAAAACAAATCAAACCTACTGAGACACTGGGTGAGGGAATGAACACTGTGTGACGCACTTCCAAATTACTGAGTTCCAAGTCAAGAAAAGTACATTTGAAGCTAGCAAAGACAAATGATCAAAAATAGCGATAAATACTAACAAAATTAGTGTAGCGAAGGCAAAATTAGTGGTTAACAAAAAATATCTCTTTCTTACTCTCTAACTAAGCAAACAGCATAAAGGGTGAATACATGATTATACTTATTTACTTCTACAATGTCCAAACTCACGTGACAAAATACCATAACTAATAATTTAAAAAACCACACAAAATACAATACAAACAGACAGAATTAGATACATGGCTTTTACAGTTATAATGGTACATCTTTTACATTTTTATTCATTCAAGACTGGGCTTCAGAGGCTGAGCCACCATTTAATTACCCATCCATAGTTGCCTTTGAGAACTGTATCAGAATCAGAATCAGCTTTAATATCACCGACATATGTTGTGAAATTTGTTTTGCGGCAGCAGTACAATGCAATGCATAATAATAAACACTATAAATTACAATATGCAAAATATATACATATATAAATTAAATTGAGAACATAGTGCAAAATGAGAGCTAACAAAATATAGGCAACACACACAAAATGCTGGAGGAACTCAGCAAGCCAGGCAGCATCTATGAATAAGAGTACAGTCGATGTTTCGGGCTGAGAATCTTCAAGTCCTGCTGAAAAGTCTCGGCCCTAAACGTCGACTGTACTCTTCTCCGTAGTTGTTGCCTAGCCTGCTGAGTTCCTCCAGTATTTTGAGTGTGTTGCTCTGGATTTCCAGCAACTGCAGATTTTCTTTTGTCTGTGATTGGTCTAAAAAAATATAGTGAGTTAGTGTTCACGGGTCGGTTCATTGTCCATTCAGAAATCTGATGGTGGAGGGGAAGAAGCTGTTCCTGAAACATTGAATGTATGTCTTCAGGCTTCTGTACTGCCTCCTTAATGGTAGCAATGAGAGGAGTGTATATCCTGGGTGATGGGAGTTCCTTAATGATAGATGGCGTCCGCCTTCTTGAGGCATCACCTTTTGAAGGCATTCTCGATATGGGGGGGCTAGTGCTCATGATGGAGCTGGCTGAATTTACAACTTTGTATAGCTTTTTCAGATCTTGTGCGATGGAAAGCACCCACCCTACCCATAAGAGTTGGTGATGCAACCAGTTAGAATGTACCCCATGGTTCACCTGTAGACATTTGTGAGAGTGTTTGGTGACATTCCAAATTTCCTCAAATTCCTAATGAAATATAGCCACTGTCATTACCTCTTTGCAATTGCATCAATATATTGGACCCAGGATAGATCCTCAGAGATGTTGACACCCAGGAACTTGAAACTGCTCACCCTTTCCACTGCTGATCCCTTGATGAGGACTGGTTAGAGTTCCCTTGACTTCCCCTTCCTGAAGTCCACAATCAATTCCTTGGTCTTACTGATGTTGAGTACAAGGTTGTTGCTACGACATTACTCAACCTGTACCTACCTCACTCCTGTACATCTCCTCGTCACTATCTGAAATTCTGCCATCAATAGTTGTGTCATTGGCAGATTTATAGGTGGTGTTTGAGCTGCGTCTAGCACCATTGCTATGGGTCTAGAGAGAGTCGAGCAGTGGGCTAAGCACACATCCTTGAGCAGTGCCGTTATTGATTGTCAGTGAGGAGATGTTATTTCTAATTCGCACTGACTCTGGTCTCCTCGTGAGGAAGTCAAGATCCAGCTGCAGAGGGAGGTACAGAGGCCCAGGTTTTGGAGTTTGTTAATTACAACTGAGAATAGGATTGTGTTGAATGCTGGACTGTAATCAATAAAAAAGCAGCCTGATGTATATATTAATATTATCCAGGTGATCCAAGGCCTCTAACTTCAACTGGAATTGTTTTCTCACTCTTAAAATACCCTTACGTAGGTCGTACCTGGATTTCCTGTATAGTGCTGAATCACTGGTCTTGAATGCCACAGGTCTAGCACTCAATAGACTACAAATCTCCTGGTTCATCCATGGTGATTTGCAATGGTGGCCTTGTTGGACACTAAGCACTACCATTCTCAATGACAGCAAAGAAAGTGGGCTTTAGGTTCTAATAATTAGGCTACTAATAATTTTTGTGTCAACTCTACCCTTAATGTTAGTGTGAGGCTTCAGTTTACATCTGTCAATTAGTGCAGAGTTCTTGAAGATCCCTTGAAGATTATTGTGAGAATTGAGGATTAATTGCTGATTGCTGAGTGCTAAATCTGTGGCATTTAAGTTTGGCGATCCAGGTCCGTACAAGAAAACCAGTTAGAACTTGCGGAGAGTGAAGAAACAATTCTGAGTGAGGTTAGAGGCAACATCAGATGCATGTCAGCTCTGGCAGAGTTTGCAGACATTACTTCCTACAAAACAAAACCCAACATCATGAATGGCAGCAATGCTTCACTACCAGACGAGGTCAATGCTTTTTATGCTTTTGCTATGAGGGTCCCTGCAGCATCCGGTGGACCTTGTGATCTCTGTCTTGGATGCCAACGTCAGACTGTCTTTCAGGTGGGTGAACTCTTGCAAGGTGGCTGGCCTTGATGGAGTACCTTATAAGGCTCTGAAAACTTGTACCAACCATCTGGCAGGGGTGTTCAAAGACACTTTCAATCTCTCACTTCTGCAGTCGGAAGTTCCCATCTGCTTCAAAAGGGCAACAATTATACCAGTGCCCAAGAAAAGCAGTGTGAGCTGCTTTAATGACTATTGCCCAGTAGCACTCACATCTATGGTGATGAAATGCTTTGAGAGTTGGTCATGGCCAAAATCAACTCCTGCCTCTGCAAGTACCTGGACCCACTGAAATTTGCCTATCACCACATTAGGTCTACAGCAGATGTGATCTCAATGGCTCTCCACGTGGCCTTGTATCACCTGAACTTTGCAAATACCTATGTCAGAATGTGGTTTATTGAATGTAACTCAGCATTTAGCTCCATCATCCCTGTAGTCCTGATCGAAAAGCTACAGAACCTATGCCTCTGTAACTTCCTGTGCAACTGGATCCTTGACTTCCTAACTGGAAGACCACATCACCATCTAGTATGCGGGGGGGGGGGGTCACTACTACACAAGATCAAAGTAAGTTGCAGAAACTTGTAAAATTAGTCAGCTCCATCTTGGGAACTCGCCTCCATAGTATCCAAGACCTATGCAAGGAGTGGTGCCTTAGGAAAGTGGCATCCATCATTGAGGACCCTCCCCTCCCCACCACGTAGGGCATGCCCTCTTCTCACTGTTACCATCAGGCAGGAGGTACAGAAGCCCAAAGGCAGACATTCAGCAATTTAGAAACAGCTTCTTTTTCTCTGCCATCTGATTTTTAAATGGTTATTGAACCCATGAACATTACTCCACTACTTCTTTTCCTGCTATTTTTCACTACTTATTTTAACTTAACTATTTAATAGACACATATGTACTTAATGTAACCCAGTTTTTCCTCTCTATTTATTTATCATGTATTTCATTGTACTGCTGCTGTAAAATTAACAAATTTCAAGACATGTCAGTGATAGTAAACCTGATTCTGATTCTGAAAATACATGTCTGTCACCATATACAATACAGAGATTCATTTTCTTGCAGGTATACTCAATAAATCCAATAACCATAATAGAATCAATGAAAGGCCACACCCAACTTGGGTATTCAACCAGTGTGCAAAAGACAACAATATGCAAATACAAAACAAGAATAAATAAGCAATAACTATCGAGAACATGAGATGCAATCTCCTTGAAAGTGAGTCCACAGTTTGTGGGAACAGTTCAGTGATGGGTTGAGTGAAGTTGTCCTTTCTGGTTCAAGTGTCTGATGTTTGAGGGTTAAGAACTGTTCCTGAACCTGGTGGTGTGAGAAGCGAGAAGAGAGCATGTCCTGGGTGATGGGAGTCCCTGATGATGGATGTTGCCTTTCTGTGACAGCGCTTCGTGTAGATGTGCTCCATGGTGAGGAGGACTTTACCTGCGATGGACTGGGCTGTATCCACTACATTTTGTAGGGTTTTCCAGACAAGGGCAATTAGTGTTTCTATACCAGGCTGTGATGCAGCCAGTCAATGTACTCTTCACCACACATCTATTGAAGTTTTAGATGTCATGCTGAATCTATGCAAATTTCTAAGGAAGTAGAGAATGTTTGCTTATTTTGTTATTATGCTTAATTACCCTAACTTGAACGCCAATTACTCTTATTTCGCTATATCGCTAATTTATTTTCAAAGGTTCAAAGGTACAACTTAATGTCAGAGAAATGTATACAATATACATTCTGAAATGCTTTTTCTTCGCAAACATCCATGAAAACAGAGGAATGCCCCAAGAACGAACGGCCGTTAAATGTTAGAACCCCAAAGTACCCCCCTAGCTCCCCTCCCTCCTGCGCATAAGCGGCAGCGAGCAATGATCCCCCTCCCCCAGGTGAAAATAAAGGGCACCTGCTACCAGCACTCAAGTGTAAGCAAAGCAATAGCAAAGTCACAGACTTGCAGTTACCCCAAAGACTACATTGTTCACCCGATAATTTGACATGCTTGCAGGGTCTCTCTCTCCTAATAAGGGAGAAACATACATCTCATTAGTTTTATTGCTATAAAATCGTTCATCTTTGCTAGTTTTGCAATAAAGGATCGACTGTACTTTTTCAGGTTGGAGCTCAGTAATTTGGAAGCGCGTCATACAGTGTCAACTCCCGTACTCAGTCTCGCAGTGGTTTGGGTTTGTTTGCAAGTAACCATTACATCTACTATGGGTGTGGGAATTGTCATCACCTCTTACTGACCATAAAACATAGGAGCAGAATTAGGCCAGTCAGTTCCGCCATTCCTTCGTGGCTGACTTATTATCCCTCTCAACCCCATTCTCCTGCTTTCTCCATGTAATCTTTGATGCCCTGACTAAACGTGAACCCATCAAACTCTACTTTAAATATACCCAATAATTTGGCTTCCACAGCCATCTGTGGCAATGAATTCCACAGATTCACTAGTCTCTGGCTAAAGAAATTCCTCCTCATCTCCATTTTAAAGGGATGTCTTTTATTGTGAGGCTGTGCTCTCTGGTCCTAGATTCCTCCACTGCAGGAAGCATCACCTCCACATCCACTCAATGTAGGCCTTTTAATATTTGATATGTTTAAATGAAATCTTATACAGTTTTCTTTTTTTTGAAGAAAAAGAAGAGGAGGAGGAGGAGGAAGAGGTAGCAGTTAATGTGATAATTAATACCTCTCAGAAGCTAACTGATCTGTACGTACAACAGGAATGTCTTGGCGTGTAAGTACAAACATCGTCAGCCCATCTGTCTTACTAAAGTGGCACAGACACTGCAACCTTGCACTTCTGGGATCTCTGGAATTAGGTGCATATAATGTCCTTTTTTCCAAGTTAAGTACTTGTACCAAGAAGTAGCATAGATGCATTATATCTGTGTTTAAAATTGCTGCACAAGCTTCTGTTTCAAGATTTTTTAATTTTCTAATTTACATGATGATGTGGTGTTTATTTAGTGTGAGATGCCCTGTTAATTTTGACATGCCAGTGAATTGGATCTGTTTGGAGATGAATAGTAAGTCTTCTTCATCAGGATACTGAGGAACAAACATTTTTTATTTGGTCATGAGATTTTATTGAACAAAATCTCATAGTAAGAAAAGCTGATTCTCTATTATCAAGGATTTTTTGTGGTTAATAAAGAAATCTAAAATTAAAGAAATTAAATTGCTTATTAAATTGCTTATTAAATACTCTGGGAAGGGAGTTGAGAACAAGAGGAGAGTAAAAATGGGATTAACGTAGATGCATGGTTTGATGGTGGGTGTGAACTCAGGGCCTGTTTCTGCTGTGAAATTCAGAGACTAAAGAAATCTAGTCACAGGAAATATTCTTTCTCTTTTATCAAAGAGAAAGCACATAATGTGTAAGTGCCACCACATTCAATTTGAAGTACTGCTGAATTCCCTCATTATCTGGAATTGTCACTTGTATCTCCAATGGTATATTATTTGACAGGGCCAATCAGAGATGAATGAGGTGCCTGCTTAGTAGTAAAGATAATGGGCAAAACAATAATGCTAACCCATGAGAGACCATTTGATCTTGCCTGCCTGCTTTCCCAGTGATCTGCAGGTAACAAGGTAGTAGCACTGGCAGAGCACAAAACAACAGCCAACCATTGACTTAAGTTGTATTGGGTGCATACGAATTGACAACATCTGAGCTGACCGAAATGTCAGACTGACTCAAATTTCTTTCAAGTGGTCTCTAACCAAGTAATTTTCTAACCAAGAAGTTTTTCTGCCCCCAGAGGAGCGTTTGGTAAGGTGTACAAGTTGTTGCAAAAATCCAGTGGAAAGATCCGAGCAGGCAAATTTTACAAAGCCCGCAGTCTTAAAGACAAGAAAAGTGCTCGTGATGAGATAGAGATTATGAACTGTCTACACCACACAAAGTTGGTGCAGTGCCTTGATGCCTTTGAGAGTCGGACGGAGATTGTCATGGTGATGGAATAGTAAGTAAGATAATGTATATAACAAATCTAATTTATGAGAGGCTGCTATGATATATAAAGAATTAAGTGTGGTAGTCTTTATATCAGTGGTAACATTTCTGGAATACATTTTGGTCAAACAGTCCTCCGAAATACATTCCATTGAATTTTGAGTATAGAGTGAATTCAGTGCTTCTGAGCAGGGGTATTAGGAGGCATTTCATCTTAACAATATGATTCAGTAGCTGGGGCCCAACAAAATAGACAATAGAGCCTCTAGCATTTATTTTGTTGCTTTTATAGGTTTTATGGATGTGATGCAGATGGACCAACAGATCAGGATTTAATTTTGCTCAGATCCTGCCACTGTTCAATAAATTCAATCATTTGTGAGTTTTTACCAGATTGTTGCTAAAGTCCCAAGGCCAAAAGGTTCTCCTTGCTGTGTAATAAATCAATTTTATTAAAAGCTGATGTGTAATGGAGACAATTCTGGACATTCAATTCCATTTCTCTCTGCTTATGATATGGAAGTGCCTGGAGGCACCAAGCCATGTTCAGTGATGTCAATCAGAATGGGACAGCTCATTGAAAATCATTCTGCTGTGCATGTGAGACTCTTAGGTGCCACAGCCCTTGAGCACAGAACAAGTACTTACTGCTGGCATTTCCTCACCAGGGTCACTGGTGTAATGTTTAAATTTGTGTTGCTCCAAACTCGCCTCTCATTGAACATCCATGTGGCCCATTCTAATCTCTCTCTCTCTGAACCACTCACAGTCATGTTACATTATGCCGAGAGGTTCACCGATCTAGCTTGGTAAGGCAGAAAGACACAAACTCCAATGATCTCCTTATAACTAGCTATTTTTGTTTACTAGGACAGATTAGCAAGCATTAAAACATGTATCTAGGTGTGCGTGAGCCCCTCACACTGCAGCACACCTCCTATTCTATCTGATCTGTGGCGAAGCCCCAAAATCTACTGAGTTCCCAACCACTCTACTTTATACCCACTCCTCTGATATAAAGTGCTGCAGTCAATGGGCCACTTCAAAACACCAAACCAACCATCACTTGTCACCACACTTCACGAGTCTCACCCCTGTGTCCAGATGACTTCCGTGTTCTCACAGTTGTATTGTATCCCCATCATCCCCTACTGTCATAAACAAAACTTCTCCAGCTAGTCACATAGTCACGTGCACCCAAGGCCATGGTGGTGAAGACATTTGGCAAGCACAAAGAGTAACCCTTTACAATACATTCCACCCCTCGAGTATCACTGCCCCGTAACTTCAAACCCGTAGGCTTTAATACAACCTGCATGGACGCATCACTGTATTACAAACAAATTGCAAAACCACTAAGCATAAAAGCAAAATGGCTATCATAATACCCCAGCACACTATGCTTGCCCTACCAGCCTCCTGGCATTTCAAATGACCACCAACTCCCTCCCAGGGTATAACAGTTATGGAACTATAATCCTATATTACATATTTTATATGTAATGGATATGGTCAGCCAGATCTGTTGTATTCTCTGATTCATGAGGGATGTATGTACAACACCCCTGGCCTGTTATGGTGCAGGCACCTCCTCCCTTTGCCAATACATTTTGTAGGGTCTCTGTCCTCATGGCTACCATTTCCGACAAAGCTGCATCAGTGTCTGCTTTGTTTGTGTCAAAGCTAGCGCAGTCTTGTTGGCTAATGCCTCCTTGACTGAGGTCATCAGGGTGGGCCTCCCTTGATAACTGGGCAGTTATACAGCCATGTGGTGGGGGTGTTGAAAGCTGTCATCCAAAACCAATGATACCCCTTTTCTGATATTTTGACCTAATGTTGGGTAGCCGGCCAGATCATCAATGTGATGCACATACGGCGCAACATACTCTAAACAGAGCTTCTTTTACAGTCATAGCTGACAAGTTCATGACCGGTTCATTCCATCCTACGTTTTCTGTGCCATTCAGACGGGCAGAGGTCAGTGCTTCTATGCCTAAACTGCATCGGAATTTGGGAGCACACCCAACACTTTGACATGTTCAGACCATAAACATATTTGTACAACATTCTGACAAAGGTATTAGTCAAGATCACTGTCATTGTTATGGCGAGGAGAAGTAACACATCTTCAGCAGAGAGAAACATCAGAGTGGTAGATATG
This sequence comes from Hemitrygon akajei, assembly GCF_048418815.1. Taxonomy (NCBI): domain Eukaryota; kingdom Metazoa; phylum Chordata; class Chondrichthyes; order Myliobatiformes; family Dasyatidae; genus Hemitrygon; species Hemitrygon akajei. Next base: position 5,322,606 of record NC_133141.1, on the reverse strand, counting down.
ATGGGGTTGGGAATCACTGGGACAAAATGTACCGTGACTGTCTTATCGAGTTTCGATATGTTTGCTCAGGTTAGGAGAAATGGAATGACAGGAAGTTAGGAGTGTTTGCCTGCAGACTCTGGCACTGCTGCCATTGAGGTTAAATAGATTCACTCGATGAATTTTATAAAGACTATTTCAGAAAGCAGTGTCAGCCCAGGCTCTGAATTACATTTGAAAAGCAAATGGTTGCAGTGTTCTGATGTGACTTGTCTTACACAGTGTCTCTGGAGGGGAGCTCTTTGAGCGAATCGTGGATGAGGATTTTGAGCTCACGGAGCCAACATGTGTTTCGTACGTCCGCCAGATCCTACAAGGGGTACACTTCATGCATCAGCAAAATATCGTGCACCTGGACCTGAAGCCAGAGAACGTAGTGTGCGTCAGCAAGGACAGCACGCGTATCAAAATCATTGACTTTGGACTGGCCCGAAAACTTGGTGAGTAAACTGTCTGATGTGGTGTAGTGAGTAGAGTCGCTGCCACACAGCCTCAGTCCTGACTTCCTCTTCACCTCTAGGAGCCCTTCTTGTCTGAGAGAGTACGTTCATCCCAACCTGACTACCTGAGGAATGTCTGTGCACAACCACTGAACGCTACGCTGGGAATTTTAGAGTTATCAGCACTTAAAAGATGATTGAATCCAAATCAGAATTAGGTTGAATATCACCAGAAAATGTCATGAAATTTGTTGTCTTTGTGAGAGCACTACAATGCAATACATAATAACAATAAAATGAATTACAGTAAATATATATAATAGCTAATTAAATAAGTAGTGAGGTAGTGTCCATCATTCAATGTCCGTTCAGAAATCGGATGGCAGAGGGGAAGAAGCTGTTCCTGAATCATTGAGTGAGTGCCTTCAGCTCCTGTACCTCCTCCCTGGTAGCAGTGAGAAGAGGGCACGTCCTAGGTGATGGGGGTCCTTAATGATGGATGCCGCCTTTTTGAGGCATCACTCCTTGAAGGTGTCCTCGATGCCACAGAGGATAATAGTCATGATGGAGCTGACTGAGTTCACAACTTCTGCAGCTTATTTTGATCCTGTGCAGTGACCCCTCCATACCAGACGGTGATGCAGCCAGTTAGAATGCTCTCCATGGTACATCTGTAGAAATTTGTGAGTGTCTTTGGTGACATACCAAATTCCTCAAACTCCTAATGAAATATAGCTGCTGCCATGCCTTCTTAGTAACTGCATTGAATCATTAGGCCCAGGATAGATCCTCAGAGATGTTGATGCCCAGGAATCTGAAATTGCTCACTCTTTTGTCAGAGCGGTAAGTTCTGAAGTAGTTGAAGTGAATTCTGACCATGGTGAGATCATCATTAGTATCTGCAGAAGGTACCATGTGTATTGCAGTGGTGGAGAGTGAATGTTGAACTTCATCACCGAAACGGTCCATTGAAACTGCATCAGAGTGAACTTGGTGTGATACTTTCAAAGGAGGGCAATGACTGCAAGAGAGAACATTAGATAATTTATTAATTTCAGTAAGTAGAGTTTAGTTAATTGTTCTTAACTTTAAAAAATAATTTCATTAACAACATTTTATTGATTTTTAAAATATATCTTTTGACCACTAGCATTTAGAAACTTAGAAAATCCTTGAGATAACAAGCCCATTTAAACCTATGGCTTGGCTGTTCGGTGTGTTCAATGGGCTCAGTCCAGCCCATCCCATGTGACAGCATGATGTTTTGTTAAGGTTAGAACAACTTGTTGATGCTGATGGACTGAGAAAAGTCAAAAGTTCCACCAGCAATCGTGGGCAACTCCTTAAACAGTCTAGAACTGCTTACGGGTGGCGATTAGCATCAGAATTAATATTTTGATCTGAAACACCAGCTCTTGTTTTTCCTTGCCCTGGAAGCTGTCAGACCTGCTGAGTGCTACCATTGCTTTCTGTTTTCTAGAAATAGTTGGTCGGCCACTTTATGTTCATTATTTATTTAGTCAACTTTTTCTAATCTTGTGTCTCATTATTAATTTTTGTTCGTGAATCTTCCTGTGAGCTGCCGGGGAAGTATTAAAAATGGGGCTTCTTGAGTACTGAGATACACTTATTCAGGCAAATGCAGAGGATTCGCTTGACTTGTGGTATGTAAATGTTGGAAATGGTTTGAAGTGTCAGGTGAGTCACCACAGAACATCCATCTGACCTTCTCACGCAGCCACACGATGTTGGGGCTGAGTTAGTTAAGTTTCAGCAATAACAATGAGTGCCCTATCCTTCCCTCCCTATAGGGACCCTCAAAATCCAGCCCCTGTGTTGTACTTTTCTGGCATCTCAACTCGATAAACATATATACAAGTAGCAGTATGAATAATAATCCATTGAAATGATCACAAAGGCTGGATTTCCCTTCCAGACATCTGAGCAATCATGTCACATTAATGGAAAGACTCTATTCACTGTCAAATGTTGTGCGGCAGCCTGCAGTTGAAGAGCCACCCCAGTGCAACTTCAGCTCTGCCAACACTCTGGTGCCATCCTTGATAAGTGTGTCCATTACTCCATCAGCAAACAAAATAATTACCACAGTGGCATTCCAGTTAGCGCGATGCTATTACAGCTTGGGGCATCAGAGTTCAGGGTTCAATTCCGATGATGTATGATCTTCCTGTGAGGATGTAGGTTTCCTCCCACATTCCAAAGATGTACCAGTTATTAGGTTAATTGGTCATTGTAAATTGTTCTGCAATTAGGCTAGGGTTAAATAAGAGGGTCGCTGGGCAGTGTGGTTCGTTGGGTCAGTATGGCCTACTCCATGCTGTATCTCTAAATAAAATTAAAAAAAAATTAAAACCATTGAAAATTAGTTTTTTTCATCTTCACCGAACCATTTCATAGTTGTGTAAGTTTGTATTATTCAATTTTATCTTAATTTTTTTTTGGTTTTGATATGTAAACTCTTGTGTTCCCAGGAAAGTCAGTGCTATTTTATGAGCTTTTCGTTATCTGTTATGTTAGCAATTATGTAGAGTTGACCTTGATCCATGCAGGTAAATTAACCCAGGACAACATGAATGCTGGTGATTTGGAGAGTAATGTATTTAATACATATTTCTCCATACTGTTTTGATCGATTCCACCTTTGGACTGAGATGACAAGAACAAAACCTAGGCCTTTAACTTTTAATTAATATCTAACTTGCGCTGTTCTGAGTTCAAAGCCATTGCTGCTCAGTTTCTTGGACAGTGATCCAGCTCCATATACTGGTATTGTGTGGTATTGCAGATTCCCCGAACACTACTTACTTTTGCTCTCCTTCTCTGCAGATGCAAATGACGTGATGAAAGTCTTGTTTGGGACACCAGAGTTTGTGGCACCAGAGGTCATCAATTATGATCCAGTAGGATTCCCCACAGATATTTGGAGCATTGGTGTCATCTGTTATATCCTGTAAGTGAACATGGCTATTGTAGAAAGAAGATCAAATCATCATCACCACCGAGACATAGCTCGCTCTATTCTTCATTGTCAGATTTGTTTTCTTCTAAAAACTACTTAATCTTGATTTTTTACCTGGTTCCCTGTACTAGTAACAGCCACTGATTTAATACACTTGTTGTGGTTTGTTACTTGGCTGATGAGGCAACCTAGCTTCTCAACAAGGTATTACTGAGAGATCCAGCACTCATTTGCAATATGTATAACTTTGGTCTTCAGGCCTTGGTGAGAACAGCTTTCTCCTCCACTGCAATGCCACATGGTGGGAAAAAGGTCTTCAAACCTTGTGGGTAAACATCTTAATTCTAATTCCCATTCACATCCTGATGTGTCGATCCATGGCCTCCTCTTGTGCCAAGATGAGACCACCCTCAGGGTGGAGGAGCAACACCTTATATTCTGTCTTGGTAGCCTCCAACCTGATGGCATGAATATCAATTTCTCCTTTCAGTAAAATAAAAATTTCAACCCCCTCCTCTTTTACTCTATTCCCTACACTGGCCTTTTACTCTTCTTACCTACCTATCACTTCCTCCGGGACCCTCCACCTTCCCTTTCCCTTACGGTCCACTCTGCTCTCCTATCAGATTCCTTCTTCCCCAGTCCTTTCCCTTTCCGACCCACCTGGCTCCACATATCACCTTGCAGTTGGCTGCCTTCCCCTCCTCTCACCTTTTTATTCTGGTGTCTTCCCCCTTCCTTTCCAGTCCTGAAGAAGAGTCTCAGCCTGAGACATCGACTGTTTATTCATTTCAATGGATGTTGACTGACCTGCTGAACTCCTCCAGCATTTTCTGTGTGTTGCTTCAAACCTTGATCCTTTTCACAGTAGTGTTTTTATTATTCTTACGGTGAGGTCCGTTTGTAGTGTTGAAGTTGCTTCATGGTCGACACGTTTATTGGCAACTCTAGGGAAATGGGGCCGTGGAGGAGCCTGGACTGGGGGACATTGTTGTCAAAATGACATCCGAGTTGTCCCACACATCTGGGCGCCAGCTGTGGCTCAGTCTCTCCCAGTCACAGATTCGGATGATCCATTTTCCACCTAAAGAACAAATAATTCTGCCTGTTGCAATCCTGACGTGCTGAATTTTGGATGCAATGCTAGATGTCAGCCTTGTTTCCCACTGGGTGGATGTAGAAATAATCCGATGCTGTCTTGCAGGAAAGCAAGGCATTGTCCTGATGTCAGGGCAAACAGGTCGGGAGGTTCCATAAGACCATAAGACATAGGAGCAGAATTAGGCTATTCAGCCCATTGTGTCTGTTCTGCCATTCCATCGTGGCTGATCCTGGATCCACCCAACCCCATACACCTGCCTTCTCACCATAACCTTTGATGCCCTGACCGATCAGGAAACAGACAACTCCGCCTTAAATATACCCACAGACTTGGCCTCCACCGCAGACTGTGGCAGGGTGTTCCACAAATTTACTGCCCTCTGGCTAAAAAAAATCCCCCTACCTCTGTTCTAAAGGGTCTCCCCTCAATTTTGAGGCTGTACCCTCTAGTTCTGGATACCCCCACCATAGGAAACATCCTCTCCACATCCACCCTATTAAGTCCTTTCAACATTTGGTAGGTTTCAATGAGATCCCCTGCAGTCTTCTAAATTCCCGTGAGTACAGGCCCAAAGCTGCCAAACACTCCTCATATGTTAACCCTTTCATTCCCAGAATCATCCTCACGAACCTCCTCTGGACTCTCTCCCATGACAACACAACCTTTCTGAGATATGGGGCCCAAAACTGTTGACAATACTCCAAGTGTAGCCTGACTAGTGTCTTATAAAGGCTCGGAATTATTTGCTTGCTATTCTCCTTGAAGTAAATGTCAACATTGCATTTTCCTTCTTTACCACAAACTCAACCTGTAAATTAACCTTCTGGGAGTCTTGCACGAGGACCCCTAAGTCCCTCTGGGCTGCTAATGTTTGAACCTTCTCCCCGTTTAGATAATCGTCTGCAGTATTGTTCCTTTTACCAAAATGCATTATCATACATTTCCCAACACTGTATTCCATCTGTCACTTTTTTGCCCATTCTTCTAATTAATAAGTCATGCTGCAATCACATTGCTTCCTCAGCACTTGTATCATCCGCAAGCTTCATATCATCCGTAAACTTTGCCACAAAGCCATCAATCCCATTATCTAAATCACTGACAAACAATGTGAAAAGTAGCAGTCCCAATACTGACCCCTGAGGAACACCACTAGTCACTGGCAGCCAACCAGAAAAGGCCCCCTCTATTCCCACTTGCTACCTCCTGTCTGTCAGCCATTTCTCTATCTATGCCTGTATCTTTCCTGTAACGCCATAGGACTTTATCTTGTTAAGCAGCCTCATGTGTGGCACCTTATCAAATGCCTCCTGAAAATCCAAGTAAATGACATCCACTGCTTCTCCTTTGTCCACCCTACTTGTTACTTCCTTGAAGAACTCGAACAGATTTTTCAGGCAAGATTTCCCTTTGCAGAAACCATGCTGACTTTGACTTATTTTATGATTAATCTCCAAGTACCTCAAAACCTCATCCTTAATATGGACTCCAACACTTCCCCACCCACTGAAGTTCGGCTAAATGGCCTATAATCTTCTTCCTTTTCCCTTCTTCCCTTCATTTGCTGTTTTAAGTTATTTAGGTGAGTGATAGAATCTGGGATCTGTCGGGAGATGTGATGATGAGATTGTGGAAAAATAAAATAGGTTTAGGGTAGGATTTGTGTCAATATTCCTTTATGGTTGATATGAATTCAGAGAACTGAAGAGCCTGTTTCCATCCTGTATCCCCATGTGTCTGTGTATAAAACTGGTGAAAACAAGTTAGAGTCATAGAAAAGCACAGCACAGAAACAGGCCCTTTGTCCCATCTACTCCATGCTGAAACCATTTAAACTGCCTACTCCCATCAACCTGCACCCGGACCATAGCTCTCCATATCCCTACTATTCACGTACCTATCTAAACTTCTCTCAAATATTGAAATTGTGCTCCCATGCACCATTTGTGCTGACAACTTGTTCCACACTCTCACGATCCTCTGAGTGAAGAGGTTTCCTCTCATATTCCTCTCAAATTTATTTGTAGTCCCACCCAACCTCAGTGGAAAAAGCCTGCTTGCATTTATCCTATCTATACCCCTCATAATTTTGTATACCTCTATCAAATCTCCTCTCAATCTTCTCCATTCCAAGGAATAAAGTCCTAACCTATTCAATCTTTTCTTAGTTCTCAAGTTCTCCTTGAAATCTGCTTCTGTTAATGGGGTCAAAGTGAAATAAAGTAGCTACCAGGCGTTGTAGTCTAAGCTGGAAATTTGCCTCCATTAATGTCACTGGAAGGCAAGTTTTAGATACAGAGCCCAATATGCAGACACCTCTCCATCTACCTCATTATGATCTTGTACCTTATTGTCTACCTAGAACATAGAACATAGAATAGTACAGTACAGTACAGGCCCTTCAGCCCACAATGTTATGCTGACCTTTTAACTTACTCCAAGATTAATCTAACCATTCACATAGTCCTTTATTTTTCTTTCATCGATGCATCTATCTAAGAGTTTTGTAAATATCCCGAGTATGTCCGCCTCTGTCACTATCCCTGGTAGGGCATTCCATGTATCTACCATTCTCTGTGTGAAAAAAAACCTACTTCTGACATCCCCCTCTATACTTTCCTCCAAACACCTTGAAATTATGCCTTTGTGTATTAGCCATTGCGACTCTGGGAATAAGTCTCTGGTTGTCCATTCTATCTATGTCTCTTATCTTATGCAACTCTATCAAGTCACCTCTCATCCTCCTTCACTCCAAAGAGAAAAGCCCTAGCTCACTCAGCCTACCCTCATAAGACATGCTCTCTCTTCCAGACAGCATCCTGGGAAATCTCCTCTGCAGCCTCTCTGAAGCTTCCACATTCACGTGAAGCTACCACATGAGGCGACTAGAACTGAACACAATACTCTTCCACTCCATTTTATCTGTAATTATTTTACTTAATTCTCCATTCTGTTATTTCATTCACTAGTGCCACCTCAGTGCACTGTAATTAATTGATGTGTATACATGCAATGCAAGACATGTGATAATCCTAAACCCAATTCCAATTCGATTGCCCATCTCACAAGCAGAGAGTTTCTGCCCTGCCACACGCTGTTTACAGAGTGATGTTGTATTTTTCATTCTGCAGCAATGACTACAGATTTAAAGAACTTCATGAGTTGTAAACTGCCGTTGGATATCAGAATTTGAGTGTGAACCTTGTTCAATTGCAGGCTGAGTGGCTTGTCTCCATTCCAAGGTGACAATGACTCCGAGACCCTGAGTAATGTTACTGCTGCTTCTTGGGAATTTGATAAGGACGCATTTGCTGAGATCTCTGAAAATGCAAAGAATTTTATCACTTGTTTGTTACAGAAGGATATGAGGTAAAGAAACTTCTCAAATGTTCCTTTGTAACTCTTCTCTAGATCTACAGCTTCCCATATCTGATATTATGGGTAGGTCTCATTTCTCTGGCAACTTCCTGTAAAACTCTGAGAATTTTACAGTTGATATTAAACCACTGACATGTTAGGGCCGAACTGCTGTGCCGTGGGTTCACTGCTCTTCAAGTACATATTTCCTCCTGTACCTCCATCTCAGGGAAAGGGAGTCGGTGCGCCCATATGATTCAGACATGAGGGGGGATTCTGTCATTGAATCTATCACTCTGAAGACAATGATTTCTAAACTGATTTGAAACTACCTAGGCCCTATTTTGTTTTGCATGCTTACAGACTTACAGGTTTAACATCACTGGCATATGTCATAAAATTTGTTATGCAACAGCAGTACATTAGTACATTGCAATACATAACAATAAAAACTGGAAGTGTATGTATATATATATATATATATATATATATATATATATATATATATATATATATATATGAGAAAGTTATATTAAATAAGTAGTGCAAAAAGAGAAAAAAAAGTAGTGAGGTAGTGCTCATGGGTTCAATGTCCATTTAGAAATCTGATAGCAGAGGGAAGGAAGCTATTACTGGAATGCTGAGTATATACCTTCAGGCTCCTGTTCCTCAATCCTGATAGTAACAATGCGAAGAGGGCATGTCCTGGGTGATGGGGATCCTTAATGATGGATGCCGCCTTTTTAAGGCATCGCTCCTTGAAGATGTCCTGGTTGCAGGGGAGGCTAGTGCCCATGATGGAGCTGACAGAGTTCACAACTTCCTGCAGTTTATTTCGATCCTGTGCTTTGCCCCCCCCCCCCAAACCAGACCGTGATGCAGCCAGTTAGAATGCTCTGCACCGTACATCTGTAGAAATTTGCAAGTGTTTTAGCGACATACCAAATCTCTTCAAACTCCTAATGAAGTATAGTCACTGTCTTGCCTTCTTTGTAACTGCATCGATATGTTGGACCCAGGATAGATCCTCAGAGCCACTGACACCCAGGGACTGGAAACTGCTCACCCTTTCCACTTTTGATCCCTTGATGAAAACTGGTATGTGTTCCTTCATCTTACCCTTCTGAAGTCCACAATCAGCTCTTCGGTCTTACTGATGTTGAGTGCCAGGTTGTTGTTGTGACACCACTGAACTAGCTGATCTAGCTTGTTCCTACACATGTTCTCATCACCATCTGAAATTCTGCCAACAATAGAAGCGCTGTCAGCAAACTTATAGATGGTGTTTGAGCTGTGGCTCAGTCACGGGTGTAGATAGACTAGAGTAGTGGGCTAAGCACATACCCCTGAGGTGCATTGGTGTTGATTATCACAATGAAACTGATTGCCCTGATCTAAACCTTGTTGTTGCCTCTGGAGTGTAAGCACTGTATCAAAGATTCAGGTAAACTAAAGCAATTTGGTCTCCTGTATCTTTAATGTTATTATAAGTTGGCCAACAGCTCTGTTTTATTTGGCAAGTGCCTGGTATATTTAACTTTATGATCATTATCTTGTATCTAGAAAACGTTTAACCAGTGGAGACTGCCTAAACCATCCATGGCTTCAGATCATGGAGAAAGGTTCAGCCAAGATGCTGTCAAAGGCGAGAATGAAACGGTTCCTAGCCAGGCAGAAATGGCGGGTAAGGACCTCAGCAGTAACTTGGAGGCTGCTTTGCTCCCCTTCCAATTGAAAATAAGACATGGATCCAAAGAACTGGGCCTGTGGCAAGGTTAAAGAAGGAGACTTTTCAAGTGACCGAAGTCAGGATCAAACCTGGAGCTGTGAAACAACAACACCGTGTGGTGTGCCATGTTTCTGCTGAATAGGTTTTGGGAAATCTATTTGATATGAAGGCTGGCAAGAAATGTGGGACAGGTTACCAAAAAAAAACAGATGTTGAGATATAAATTACAAACATGGCCTGAAACTCCTCCAAGGATCAATCTGATCTACTGACTTTGCCTTTTAAGGGTAATGCCAAGGTCTAAGTAAAGGAATCAGTAATCACTTTATCTTGCTGGTTCCAAAAGAGCTTACAGCAGAACCCTTACTGAAATCTATGTCCCTGATAGCACCCTCTCATGCCTAAAGGCTTTTGGATTCTACCTGAAGACCATTTTCTAATGCATCAGCTACTTTCCTGATTATCTGGGAATATGCACTGCCTTATTCTAGGTTTCTTCTTTAATTTAATGAAAGTGTTTAGAATTAAAAGGGACTTCGATTGAGTGGAATGAAGGAAGTTTTTTATTCCCTTGCAACAAACCATAAGCAAAAAGCATACATTTAAGATCATTGGCAAAATAAGCAGATAGGATGAAGGAAAGAATGCTTTTTTAAAACTGGTTTTACAACTAAAATTCAATGCCTAGGAGAGAGGAAGCAGATTCAAAAATACTGTTATAAAGGCAAATTAATTCTAACATAAAATGGAACTACTTGCATAGTTATGGGGAAAACACAAAGGAAGGGACTCTTTGGAAGGCAATCACTTTCTCAGGACCCCACTAAAGAGCACCGGGCCATTGTCTCCGACACTATCACTGACCTTATTAACTCTAGGGATCTCCCATCCACTGCCACCAACCTCATAGTTCTCAAACCCCACACCTCCCATTTCTACCTCCTACCCAAGATCCACAAACCTGCCTGTCCAGATAGACCCATTGTTTCAGCTTGTCCCTGTCCCATTGAACAAGGTATGGGATCCAGTTGGAGATGGTGGAAGTTATGGAGAATAATGTGCTGGATGCGGAAGCAGACTTTGACTCAGTTTTATCCCCCCGGTTCAGTCCATTCCTACCTACATCCGTGACACTTCACACGCTCTGGATCTTTTCAATGATTTCAGGTTCCCTGGCCCTGAGCATCTTATGTTCACTATGGATGTCCAGTCCCTACACACCTCCATCCCCCACCAGGAAGGCCTCAAAGCTCTCTGTTTCTTTTTGGACATCAGACCCAATCAGTTCCCCTCAACCACCAATCTCTTCTGTCTGGCAGAACTGGTCCTCACTCTTAATAATTTCTCCTTTGGCTCCTCCCATTTCCTTCAAACAAAAGGTGTAGCCATGGGCATTTGCGTGGATCCTGGGTATGCCTGCTTTTTGTTGGCTACGTGGAACAGTCTATGTTCCCAGCTTACACTGGTGTCCATCCCCCACTTTTCCAATGCTGAATTGACGACTGCATTGGTGCTGCTTCCTGCACCCATGTGGAGCTCGTCAACTTCATCAACTTTGCCTCCAACTTCCATCCTGCCCTCAAATTTACTTGGTCCATTTCCGACACCTCCCTCCCCTTTCTTGATCGCTCTGTCTCTACCTCTGGGAACAGCTTATCTCCTGATGTCTTTTATAAACTCACTGACTCTCACAGCTAACCTGGACTATACATTTTCCGACCCTGTTACATATAACAAAGCCATCCCCTTCTCTCAACTCCTTTGTCTCCACTGCATCTGCTCTTAGAATGAGGCTTTTCATTCCAGAACTAAGGAGATGTCCTCCTCCTTCAAAGAAAGGGGCTTCCCTTCCTCCACCATTAATGCTGCCCTCAACCCCATCTATTCCATTTTGCCCACATCTGCCTCACCCCATCCTCCCACCATCCCACTAGAGACAGGGTTCCTCTTGTCCTTTCCTACTACCCAACAGCTTCCATGTCCAGTACATAATTCTCCGTAATTTCCACCATCTCCAATGGGACCCCAACACCAAGCACATCCTTCCCTCCTCCCACTTTCTGTTTTCTGCAGGGATTGCTCCCTTAGCAACTCCCTTGTCCATTCATTCCTCCCCATTGGCACTTATTCTTGCAAGCAAAAAAGGCGCTGTACCTGCCCCAACATCTCCTCGCTCACTAACATTCAGGGCCCCATACATTCCTTCTAGCTGAGACGACACTTCACCTGTGAGTCTGTTGGGGTCATTTACTGTATCTGGTGCTCGTGCTGTGGCCTTCTGTATATCGATGAGACCCGACATAGATTGGGAGATCACTTTGCCGAAAACCTATGCTCCCTCTGCCAGAAAAAGTGGGATCTCCTAGTGGAATTTTAATTCCATTTTCCATATGTCAATCCATGACCTCCTCCACTGTTGTGATGAGGCCCCACTCAGGTTGGAGGAACAGCACCTTATATTCTGTCTGGGTAGCCTTCAACCTGATGGCATGAACATTGATTTCTTGGTAATGTTCCCCCGCCCCCACTGTTCCACAATTCTCTATCTCCTTTTCCCTCTCTCACCTTATCTCCATACCTGCCCATCACCTCCCTCCGGTGCTCCTCCCCCTTCCCTTTCCTACGTGGCCTTCTGTCCTCGCCTATCAGACTCCCCCTCCTCCAGACCTTTATCTCTTTCACCAATCAACTTCCAAGAATTTTACTTCAACCCTCACCCTCCCAGTTTCACCTATTACCTACTACCTTGTACTCTTCCTCCCACCCTCCCACCTTTTTACTCTGATATCTCATTTTTTCTCTCCAGTCCCGAAAAAGGGCCTCAGCCTGAAACATCGTCTGTACTCATTTCCATAGATGCTGCCTGGCCTGCTGAGTTCCCCCGGCATTTTGTGTGTGTTGCTTGCTTTTCCAGCATTTGCAGATTTTCTCCTGTTTGTGACTGCACCATTCAATACGGTATATTTTGTGCCATGCTTTTGTAGCTATTTTTAGAAAAAGAGGGTGCTTTTATTTGTAGAGAAGTTTAAAGTGTTATGCATTTCTTTATCATTTCAGAAAGCAGGCAAGGTACTACTTGCTCTCAAAAGACTGGCTTTCCCATTAAACAAGCATGATGATGCAGAATCTGTGGCTGATTCTCCAGACAAAAATGGTAATCCAATGAGTTTCAGTTCAAAGTCAATCATACTGTAGGGCAGCTACCACTTTGTTCTTTATCCTTGTTTATTTTCTGATCTCCTTTGAGCAATGATCTAACCTCACAGTGACCTGTGGGGAATACTTCCCTACTTACTGCCTGTTACACCGCTGGCGTTCAGGGCAGTAATGAAGATCCTCCATCTCTGATGGCGATGGAGTTTCCTTCAACATGCCAGTAGCTCCGTTTTCACTACTGTCAGTCATGCCAATCCCTGATGGAGACTCAGGAATACCATCACACTCAGATGAAGAAGGATTCCTCATTGTTATTTCCATAACAATTTTGTTTTACCAGTCGGGGTTGTTAGCCCTGAGCTGAACCCCTAAACCTGGAGGACTGGTGGACCACTCATAGTCTGGCCTCTGACCTATTTGGCACGGGTGACCCTACCAAGAGCCAAAGCATAAAGCTGTGACTCCAGTCAACATAGTTCTCTGGGTCATTGGTATGCAAACCTCCAAACTATGATAAAGTTTTGGTTCTCTTGGAAGGACCTGTGGGGAATCCATCCACCAAATGTCTTTGCAATCACTCCTAACTGGTTTCCAGGATAAAAGATATCAGTCAGATGTTCCCTGCCCCAGTGACTCCACTCTTTAGTTTAGTTCCTTCATTAGGACATTTATCTTATTGACAACTTTGACTTTAAACTGCTTTTAAGTTACCCAAAATATTGTCCATCCCTGCTACTAATTTGTATGTTCTCGTGTATCTCCAAATATAACTCAAGACTAGGGAACACTTTCAAACCTGACCATAATAGCCAGAAAAACAATTCTTTGCTGTCCCCTTGGTTATTATTGACACTTGTGTGTGAAGCATTAATGCAGAAAATGTCATTGAGCACATACAGTGGTGTCAAACACCTTGTTTGTGAAAAATTCTATCTGTGAAATGCCCAAGTGTTGAACATAGCATTCTGTTACAGTTTCAGTTGTCATGCAATAGGAAGGATGTGATTGTGCTGGAGAAAATGGAGAGGAGATTCACCAGCATGCTACCTGTATTAGCAGACTTGAAAATTCACAACAAGTTTATTATCAAAGTACATATATGTCACCATATACAACCCTAAGATTAATTTTCTTGTGGGCATACTCAATAAATCTATAGAATAATAACCATAATAGGATGAATGAAAGACTGCACCAACTTGAGTGTTCAGCCAATGTGCAGAAGACTGCAAACTGTGCAAATACAAAAAGAAAGAAATAATAATAATAAACAAATAAATAAATAAATAATAAATATCGAGAACATGAGAAGAAGAGTCCTTGAAAGCGAGTCCATTGGTTGTGGGGACATTTCAGTGATGGGGTAAGTGAAGTTGAGTGAAGTTATTCCCACTGGTTCAGGAACCTGATGGCTGAGGGGTAATAACTGTTACTGAACCTGGTGGTGGGAGTCCCGAGGCTGTTGTACCTTCTTCCCGATGGCAGTGGCAAAGAGAGGGCATGATCTGGGTGGTGGGGGTCCTTGAAGATGGATGCTGCTTTCCTGCAACAACACTCCTTGTGGATGTGCTCATTGGTGGGGAGGGCTCTATCCATGATGGACTGAGCTGTAATCACTACCTTTTATAGGATTTTCCACTCAAGAGCCTTGGTGTTTCCATACCAGACTTCAGTTATGGGGAGAGTTTGGATAGGTGAGACTTATTTTCACTAGAGAGGAGACAGCTGAGAGGTGACCTGATATATAAGGTTATGAAAGGCAAAAATAAAGTAGTCACAATCTTTTTCCCATGCTTGAGGTATCAAAAACAAGTGGGCATATCCTTAAGGTGAGAGGAAAGAGTTTAAAAGGAGTTCTGAGTGGTATGTATTTTACACAGACACTGCCAGAGAAGATTGTGGAATTAGATACAGTTACTATTTTCAAGGGATATTTGGATGGGTACTTAAATAGACAAAACACTGGAAATGGAAATTGGGATTAGGGTAGAATCTATGTAAGAATCTCCTAGGCCATTATCAAGGTCCAAGGAGCCTGCTTTCCTTTAGGTGGGTTCCTTTAACCTTGCTACTTACTGTCGCCACCCAAGACTGATGTACTTGGAGACAGTGAAAATAAAGGAGTCCACCCACTCCCTGGATCAAGGAAAGGTGATTATTGGCCGTGATTGTACACTGGAGGTCACTTAACATCCTTCCTTCACTGTCTTTCGTTTTTGTTTTTCAGTGTTGAGTCCAACTCAACACGAGAAGGTGTTGTCTCTCATGGATGAGCAAATTCAGAGGAAACCATTGTTCACCAAAGCCCTGAAGGATTCGGAAGAGCTTGAAGGCAGCGCATCCTGTTTACAATGTCACATTGAGGGTGAGTGCTTCTTCAACTATCAGTTCTAAATTATAGAGAAGAGCCTTGGTATTGTTGTGTTTCTATTCACGACAAATGATATTTGCAGATACTACCTCTTTCTGTCGGATGAGACTTCAGTAGCTTATTTGTGCTTCTTTTCAAGTTTGAAGATGGTTCATATGTTGCAGTTGTATAAAGGAGGGACTTGCATTTATATGGACCTTCTGTGATATCAAGATGTTGAAAGTGCTTTACACCACTGATGAATTTGTATTGAAACTTATCCCTTTCAATTACGTTGTAATTCTTCAGACTGCTTAAGCACTTGCACTTAAAGATAATTAAAATCTATCCATGCAAAATCAAAATTATGGGTTGACAGTAGTACTACTTAGAGGAAAGGTGCTTCACTTCAAGGCATCTGCATATGTGCATACTTGGTGTGTACCTATAAATTTCATCCTCTGTGTAATTGACACAACTGGATCTGCTGAATCAGTTGGAAAGTTAGCAGTCCAGAGATGAAGAAATATATAAGGCCCTCACAATCTCAGCTCTCAGTTCCCAAGCAGTGCTTACAACATGATTGTTACAATTTGCACATGGACTGATGAATGGTGTGGGCTCCGAGGAGGTAGAGCTCTGGAAGGTTAAACCTACTCCTGTCAATTAAAGGGCCCATCCTTCCCTGGGAGTACTGTCACAGATCCAGAACATCATACCATTCCTTACGATATGCACCAGTGTTGGCTCCACATCTGGAAAAACTCCCCCAATCACACCTGTAGAGACTGCTCAATCTGTGATTGGTACTCCATGATGATGTCCTTCTTGGTTGTCTTTCTAACCTCAGACTTCCTCCTTATCACTACCCTCTCAGTTCCTTTAATCTTCTAACTTCTTCCCCTTTCTCCTTCAGGGTCATACTCCAAATCCCCAATATCCTCAGTCCTTCTCTACCATAGCTTCCCCTATTGGGAAAATACTGAAAGTGATGTGCAATTAATGTTGTGATATAGTAAAGGTTGCAAGCAAATTGTTCAAAGTGTGTACCCACAAGTGATAATGTGACAATTACCAGAAAGTCCTATAGGAACAGGACACCAAGAGGAACTGCTTTGCTCTTCAAAATGGTACCATGAGATGCATCTGAAGTATGCACCTCCCTCCGTACACCATCAGTGCCTATTTCTTGTTCTTACATCTTGAGAAGGCACAAATCTGACCCTTGGTTGACTCTTTCACTTTCTATAACTATTCAGCTATTGCTCGAATCGAGTTTAGACCTTTTTGCAAACAAATTGGATATTGTGGCTGAACTCTTTTTGTTTTATTATATAGAGATAGAATTTTAACTAGGTTTAGAGCTAGTACTGGTGAATTGTCACTGAATGTCTTTCCCATTGTTTTCAGTAATTAGGAAATTCTGACTGGCAAGTTGAAAATCCTCCTGTGTGTTTCAGGGTTTCCTCTTATTAGTTCTGAGCTTTTCACTGTGGTCTGCCCGATTAAAGCTGATGATATAATGTTCTTTTTAAATTGGTAGTCATTTTATTTTTTCTAAATGTAACACTTACCCAACAGGCTGGTATATGTCTAGGGGAAAAGGAGATCCAGCCACTCACCAACCCCACCTCCCGTACACGCAGGTGCTGTGAGAATCAAGTTTATGCCGCGTGCACACACACACACCAGATACCGTTATAGAATACACTTTAAAGATTTTACTAAAACTAAAAGAATACTATGCAATACTTTATATATGAAGGAAAAGAAAATAAAGTAAAAGGCGCCAGCTTATCAAAGTTCAGTCAGTTTAGTGCACATCGTGGGAGCTCAACCATTGAACCATTCGACCCCTCGTCACTTTCCTCCGACCTCCACGTCCTTGCACCTGGGACCACCCCTGGTGGTCGACCGAGCAGTGCAGCGCACGTCCACCTTCCTCGGCGTCTCCTTCCCGCCTCCCCTGAAAAGACCGCGAAACCCCCAAGCTCCCAGCCTCACAAGACAAAATAACATTCCCCATTGGTTAACAAATGAATACAGTCCCCATATCAGCAAGTCCAAAGCTAAACAACTGCGAGAGAAAACACTTATCAAACATAAAAGCATTCCTACTCTAGCAAACCAAAGAAGCCATTTTGATTAACATACACAGTACATTGTACATAAAGTAACAAATAGCTTCACTCTATTAGATTCCAGTAAAGAGCAGATTAAAGAACTAATGCTTTAAACCAAAAAAATGCATTGATATTTTTATTTATATATTCTGATTGTTGCTTGTTCCATAGAATGACAGAAAGCTCATCTGGATAATTATCTTCCATAATTATAAGTGAAAACTCTCATTATTTAGAGGGACTTTACACAAAATGGCAGCACCTTTTTTCTCATAAGTTAGTGGGTTTCATAAGTCGTCAGTTGCTGCAATTCTCTGGGATGTTTCCTAAAATACTTGTTTCCTTTTTCTTGTGTTACATAATATCACTTCATCTGGATGGAATTGGCAGTGAACCAATTTGTTAACCATGTATGCAGATTTAAAATGTTAGATTTCTCTCCCCGCAGATGTTGACTTACTTGATGTTTTTTGCTGTTTTTGTTTTTGCTTCAGATTTCCATCATCTGGAGTTTTTTTGACTTTATGCATCTTCTAGGTTTAGGGAGGGAGATAAAGGGTGGGTGGGATTCAGAAATATTTTGTAATGTGATTATAGATTGAACTTTAAACTAGACGCCAACATTTGGATTAAGTTCTGGGGAAAGGTTCTTTGAAAGTCATCCTCTGCCCATTTCTGTTCTGATTCAGGTTATCCTGACCCTGAGGTGATTTGGTACAAAAATGGAGATCCACTCACTGAGTCGTCACATTATCAGATAGACTATCAAGAGGATGGGACCTGCTCACTGATCATCACGAATGTCACTCAGAAAGACTCTGGGAATTACACATGCAAAGCAATGAATGCATTGGGTGAGAAGACTTGTTCAGCCAGATTGATTGTTTACCCCCTGGAGCTGGTCCATCGCAGATAGAAACATGGCATCAAGAGATGAACAATTGTACTATATGTCAGCTACCCAGAACTCAGTCCTCAGTATCATAATGCACGCAGCAGTTATCAGTGACAGAAGGCAACTAGGTGACTTTTAATGCCCACCATTACTCTTAGGTGAGAGGTTGTTATGGAAACACTGTTAGGTGGGTGTGACCCTCAATGTACACACCACAGCAAAGCATGAAAATTTCAGGGATTGAAAATCAGACTTTCAGCTTTCTCAGTTCTTAGTTTGTGTTGAATGAATAGGCACTGTAGTGTGAGGGCTGCCTTTATAAGCTGTTTCTCAGCCATGATTAGAGCTCATTAAATGCAGACAGGATTAACTTTTCAGGCTTTCAAGCCATTTCACTCGTTCCTTGCAGCCAGATTCTTGCTGTGTCACCTCTAACCTTTGATTTACAGAAGCTGAAGGTTAAGCATTTGATGGCATGATTCCAAAAGTTAGGCACAAAATATTTTAAACAGTTATTGAATAAAATGGTAAAAGTGAACACAACTGCTTCTGTGGTCCATCTTTGGACAACATAGAGGCACTAATGCATCTTTTGAAAAAAGACATTTTAAATGTTTTTTTATGTTTTTAATTTTTTACTGCTTTAAACTAGATGTGTATCCTGTTTAGTTTAGTCCCTGATCTTAGCCTAGGTGAGCAGAGTGCAAAGGTTGTGGCAAAAGCAAGCAGGTGTGCAGTGTCTATCCTAGTGCAGGCGCTCTCTGCACCTGGCTTTCAGCCTGAAGATCTGTATCCAGAAAGGTGAAGAGAAATGGCTTAAATTAAGGCAAAACATGAGAGAGGACTGTGAAGAAATCATAAGGTTAAACCTTACTCAAATACCGCAACAGTTTATGCAGAGTGATCTCATCACCGGAATCTCAACAAGTTGTGGGCTCTGCTGGGCTCTGTCACTTCCTGCAGCAGCCCCATAGCAGATGAGAATATGAGATAATCATCCTGTTTCTGAACAGTTAGAACTTGGCCTTTATCTTTAACCACTGACACCAGTCAATAGCTCCCATAAGCTGAAGACTTCATATCTACTGTACGTTGGAGTCTGCAACATGCCTAGTATCTTTAAAACCGCAGTAAAGAGGTTTCTCTTTCTCTAACGGTTGCTGAGAAAAGCCTCGTATGCTTTTGGAGAATTGAGGGGTCTACTTGTGTACCATTATTTCTTTGGATCAGCTCCTGGTTCCTTATCCACAATGTAACCACCCAATGCTGCTCCCTTTCAACATCGAATTCCATTTTACTCTTACTAGATTGAAATAACACTATTTCTAAAAATTCTGTATTCTGATCCCCCAGATTTTCCATAGCATACAGGACCATAAGAAATAGGAACAGAATTAGGCCATTTGGCCCATTGAGTCTGCAATGCAATTTCATCATGGCTGATCCAATTATTCTCTCAGACCCAGTCTCCTGCCTTCTCTCCGTATCCCTTCATGCCATGGCCAATCAAGAACTTATCAACCTCTGCCTTAAATATACATAAAGGCATGGCCTCCATAACTGCCTGTCGCAAAGAATTTCACAGATTCAATACACTTCCTGATACTGTATTCCAACTGCCATTTCTTTGTCCATTCTCCTAATCTGTCCAAGTCCTTCTGTAGCCTCTCTACTTCCTCAAAACTACCTGCTCCTCCGCCTATCTTCATATCGTCTGCAAACTTTGCAACAAAGCCATCAATTTTATCATCCAAATCATTGACATATAACGTAAAATGAATCAGTCCCAACACAGACCCCTGTGGAACACCACTAGTCACTGACAGCCAGCCAGAAAAGTCTCCCTTTATTCCCACTCTTTGCCTCCTGCCAATCAGCCACTGCTTTATCCATGCTAGAATCTTTCCTGTAATACCATGGACTCATAGCTTGTTAAGCAGCCTCATGTGTGGCACCTTGTCAAACGTCTTCTGAAAATCCAAGTATACAACATCATTTGAATCTCCTTTGTCTATCCTGCTTGTTATTTCCTCAAAGAATTCCAGCAGGTTTGTCAGGCAAGGTTTTCCCCTGAAGAAACCATGCTGACTACGGCCTATTTTATCATGTGCCTCCAAATACCCTGAAACAACACCCTTAACAATCAACGCCAACATCTTCCCAGCCACTGAGGTCAGACTAACAGGCCTATAATTTCCTTTCTTCTGCCTCTGTCCCTTCTTGAAGTGTGGAGTGACATTTGCAATTTTCCAGTCTTCCAGTACAATTCCAATATCTAGTGATTCTTGAAAGATTGTTACTTATGCCTCCACAATCTCTTAAGCCACCTCTTTCAGGACCCTGAGGTGTACACCATTTGGTCCAGGTGATGAAGTTACCTTCAGACCTTTCAGTTTCCCAAGAACCTTCTCCCTAGTAATTGTAACATCACACACTTCATGACCCCTGACACCTGGAACTTCCAGCATATTCTCAGTATCTTCCACAGTGAGGACTGATGCAAAATACTTATTCAGTTCATCCACCATTTCCTTATCCCCCATTACGACCGCTCCAGCATCATTTTCCAGCAGTCCGATATTCACCATTGCCTCTCGTTTATACTTTATGTATCTGAAGAAACTTTTGGTATCCTCTTTAATATTATTAGCTAGCTTATTTTTATATTCCATCTTTACCTTCTTAATTAATTTTTAGTTGCCTTCTGTTAGTTTTTAAAAGCTTCCCAATTCTCCAAGCTCCCACTAATATCTGCAGTTTTTTAAGAGCCCTGCACATTTTAATGAAATCTATCTTTTCTAATTTAACAGACTTGCATTAAAACTCAAATAACAAAATTGTGATCTTCCGCCCATGTCATAAAGTTACTCTTAAACCTTGCATGATTAAGCATAAATTGATACCATATTCTATGCAGCTTTGGTTAAGAACTTGCTTGCTTTCAGCTTGTAAAATCTTGATGCAGGTTGAGTAACCCCCTCCGTAATTCCAACATCTAAAAACCTCTGGAATCCAAATTTTTTTTGAGTTGCTGACATGATGTCACAAATAGAAAGTTCCACCAGGCACTGGTAAAGTTCCCAGGCAATGCACAGATCTCTGCGCACCATGGACAATTCTGAGAAATGATCTCCCATGTGTAATAAACAAAAAAAGAAAAATGTTGTATAGAGCAAACAATGAAGATATCGATCATGTATTGAAAGATTGGTTTCATCACTGTCAGAGTGAACACATGCCGCTTAATGGTCTGCTGATCAAGAAACAAGCAAAGGCTATCACGACGAACTGAAAATCGAAGATAATTGTGAATATTCCACAGGCTGGTTGCAAAAATTTAAGAATAAGCATGGCATTAAATTTTTAAAGATTTGTGGTGATAAAGTATCTACTAATCACAGAGCAGCAGAGAAATTTATTGATAAGTTTGCCAAGATCATCAGTGATGAAAATCTAACACCCTGAACACTGTTAAGTACATACGTGTGATGAACAAGTGTAAGACAAAGACTGCTTACTGGTAGCACGTAAATTCATAGTTGGAAATGATGGCGATCCCAAACTATCTCTTTATATATTCCTAAATCCCAAAATACAAGCCTTTTGGATAAGGGGTGCTCAACCTGTAAAACAATTGTATTTTGAAAGGGTTTTAATCAGGCATCATAATATCTACTAACATAGTATATTTTTGCATAATTAACATTCTGGAGCTCATGTTATGATACCTGTGCATTGTAAAGAAAGGTTCTTGGGGCAATTTGTATTCAGTGTTATGTCAGAATTCACCAATAAAGTCAAATATTATGGAGACTTTACAAGTAAAGTTAAATAGTTATCAAATGGCTTTTGCCAACATCAGATGTTGTCATTTTGTCTCTGGTATTTGAGGTCAAGTTTTGTTGTAAAGTTTGGTGCTCTGGTAGAATTCGCCCTCCTGAATTCCTGAGTGTTCTTGACTTAATGCCGCAGCGTACCATCTGCCCCAGTCTTGTCACCAGTTTAGACTGATATTAGCTGAAAAATTCAACTGACAAGCAATAAGGTCTCAAAAGAAGATGGCATCCCTGCTCACATTCTAAAATTGGATGGAGAGAAACTTCAAATAGCTTCCTCTTCCAACGCTAAGCAGGGGAGGACATGCCAGGGGACCTCCAGATTTTTTAAATTGAGCACCCCAGGAAAGAAAACATTTAATTGTGGGCGTCTCTGCTTCCTGCCACAGGGGAATTTATCACCCAGGATTCTCCTCAACCACTTTTCCCAGTGGCCAAGAAGCTGCTTCTCAACATCCTTTGGAAATAATAATTTTATTGACCATCTACTTCTCCATTGACAGCATTCTCACCATCGGCCAGAACCTAAAATGAAACTGGCTCCTCAAATACTTCCCTTCATTTATCATGATGCACCTTCTCCCTGCCTCTGTGCTTAAGAAGCTCAACACAATCAAGGGAAAAGCAGCCTAGTTGCTATGCGTCCAAAACACTCCCTCCCTCCAGTGGCTGCAAAACACATTTCAGTTATTTTCTGGGGGTGACCAATGGGACCTCTCCAATGACCACCTGAAAATACCAGGGTGTCAGACTCATTGGTAAACCACCATTGTATTTTCCCCTGGAATTTATGCATCACCCTGGTTTGAAAATATATCTTCATTCTTTCACTCCTGGGTCTAGGTTGTAGACTGTAGTACAACTGCTAGAACCACTGCTTCAGAGTGCAAGAGACCTGGGTTCGATTGCAGAGTGTGTGGGGGTTATCTGCTCTCTCTCTGACCATGGGTTTCTTCTGGATGCTCTGGTTTTCTCTCACTGTGAGGTATGTGGGTTTGTTGATTAATTAGCAACTTAAAATAGCACCTAGCATGTACATGGGTGATAGAGTCTGAGGAAGGTTGCTGACAGCATGGGGAGAATAAAAATGAGGATTACTGCAAATGGATGGTTAATAGCACAGACTTGGTGACCAGACAGGCCTGTTTCCATGCTGTGTCTCTCTATGAGTCAATGGTAAGCATTTCCCTTTGGAATAGTTGGGAAGGGCCAGAGGAATTTGGCCTGCAGTCTCTATTCTCGCAACCAAATACTGATGTAAATTTCACCATGAAGCCAGCCTTAGAAATTTTGTCAGCTATATCTTTGAAAAGATATTAAATGTGAAGTGATAGAAGCTAAGGGAAACTATTTCAGCAGCTCTGCTGAGTAAGTGATTGTGAGGCAGCCCACAATATTGCACATAAGCTACATTCAGCTAACTCTTATCAGTGGGAATAATAAATTCCGGGGAAAAACATCATAACAGCACTAAAACTAATGTGTATCTTCACTGGATGTTCTTGCTTAGTTATAAGAATGTGGGCAGCAATAGTGCCACAGCTACCTCACAGTTGCAGTGATTTTGGATGCTGAATATGTTGAGAGAATGGATACTCTGGCTGATTCAGTGAGAGAAAAAGGACTGTGGATGAAAGCTAGGTTTAAATAGGCTGCAGGTGACAAGCTGGAAATGAGTGGCAGGTGACTCCTGTTTGCTGAGTGGAGACTGGGAGGTGCCTGCCTGTGCAGGCCTGACAATATGGTTTTTCCCCACATCTGAAGGGCTTTGAGTTGATTGGCTATTGTAAATACACTAGTGTAGATGGGTGATTGAATTGATGGCAACATGGGAAGTCATAGAAAGTTGGCAAAGGATTGATGTTGTTTTGTGAGCAACATTGATCGCTGGACTGAATGCACCATTTGTATCAAATCAACAACAGCAACCTGCATTTAATCATAACCTTTAATTGAAGGAAACAGTTAATCCGACCCTTTTAATGCTCATGTTTTTTTCCTGCAGTTAATGAATATTTATGCAAAAGAAGACAATCAAGCAGATTCTTTTAAATGCTTGTAACTGAATGACATTTTGGCCAAAATAAAAGAAAATAAAGGATTTGATTACAAAAATGTGCAATCCAGAATTAAGCAGTTTTGTGCTTTGGAAAGTACAGTGACTAATGAACTCACAGCAAGTACTAACAAGTGACATGAGGTCCTGCAGGTGCTGAAAATCTTAAGCAGCACACAAAATGCTGGAGGAATTCAATGGGTCAGGCAGCAGCAGCAGAGGGAAATGAAAGTCAACGTTTTGGGTCGAGACACAGGTAATAAAAAAGCGCAAAGTGGTAGGGATTGTTGCAAAGTGGGTATTAATGGCTAAAGACTGTTCAGAGACAAGGCATACAATGTTGTATATACACAAACACAGGGGATTCTACACATGCTGGAAATCTTGAGCAACACACAATGCTGGAGGAACTCAACAAATCAGACAGCACCAGTGGAGTGGAATAAACAGGCGATGTTTTGGCTGAGAGCCTTCTACAGGACTGGAAGAGGGCAGTAGCCAGAATAAGAAGGTGGAGGCAGGGGAAGCAGTACAAGCTGGCAGGTGACAGATGAGACCAAGTGAGGAGGAAGGTGTGGTCCGGTTAAACATAAAGGCTTCCTGAACATGGTAAAAAGATAAAAATAGAAGGCATTTTCTCTGACTAGACATAGCTTTCAAAAGGAACCAGATGAAATAAGAGCACAAAGTGAAATAAGTACAAAATAATAGGTATTAAGGAGGCATAGTTACAAAGTTAACAAGCTTGGGAAATAAAAGTTCCAGGGAACTCAACTTTTAAAAGAGAAGGCAAAGTGGAGGAGGTAATTTTTCTGAGTCTGAGGTAAAGAATTGTAGGAAGGGATCTTAGCTCAGCAAAAAATTAGAACTTTTTGCGGAGCCAAGAAAGTGCAAGCAGCAGAAAACTTTGATGTAATTTATGTCATCATCATCATTATGTGCCGCGCCATATTATGTGGGTGATGAAGGTCTCATGACCATGATATTTCTACAGAAGTGGTTTACAATTGCCTTCGTCTGGGCAGTATCTTTACAAGCCAGCCATTATCAATACTCTTCAGAGCTTGTCTTAAAGAAGGGTCTTGGTTACTCTTTTTCACAGATGCTGCTTGCCCTGCTGAGTTGCTCCACCATTATAGACCATAAGAGCAGAATTAGGCCATTCAGCCGATTCCATCATGGCTGATCCCAGACCTCACTCAACCCATACACCTGCCTTTTCGCCATATCCTTTGATGCCCTGACTGGTCAGGAAATGATCAACTTCCGCTTCAGATATACTCACAGATTTGGCCTCCACCACAGTCTGTGGCAGAGCATTCCACAGATTTACCACTCTCTGGCTAAAACAATTCCTCCTTTCCTCTGTTCTAAAGGGCCACCCCTCAATTTTGAGTATGTGCCCTCTAGTTCTGGATACCCCCACCAGAGGAAACATCCTCTCCACATCCATCTTATCTAGTCCTTTCAACATTTGGTAGATTTCAATGAGATCCCCCCATATTTTTCTAAATTCCCAAAGCTACCAAATACTCCTTGTATGTTAACCCCTTCATTCCTGGAATCATCCTTGTGAACCTCCTCTGGACTCTCTCCAATGACAACACATCCTTTCTGAGATATAGGGCCTAAAACTGTTGACAATACTCCCAAGTGCAGCCTGACTAGTATCTTATAAAGCCTCAGCATCATCTCCTTGCTTTTATATTCTATTCCCCTTCAAATAAATGCCAACATTGCATTTGCCTTCTTTACCACAGACGCAACCTATAAATGAACTTTCTGGAAGTCTTGTATGGAGACTCCAAAGTTCCTCCGCACCTCTGATGTTTGAACTTTCTCCCCAATTAGGTAATAATCTGCACTATTGTTCCTTTTACCAAAATGCATTATCATACATTTCCCAACACTGTATTCCATCTGCCACTTTTTTGCCCATTCTTCCAATATGTCTAAGTCCTGCTGCAATTGCATTGCTTCCTCAGCACTACCTACCCCTCCACCTATCTTTGTATCATCAGCAAATTTTGCACAAAGCCATCAATTCTATTATCTAAATCATTGGCAAACAATGTGAAAAGCAGTGGTCCCAACACTGACCCCTGAGGAACACCACTGGTAGCCAAACAGAAAAGGCCCCTTTTATTCCCACTCATTGCCTCCTGCCTGTCAGCCATTCCTCAATCTATGCCTGTGTCTTTCCTGTAATGCCATGGGATTTTATCTTGTTAAGTGGCCTCATGTGTGGCACCTTATCAAATGCCTTCTGAAAATCCAAGTAAATGACATCCACCTCTACTTCGTTCACCATGCTTGTTCTTCCTTGAAGAACTCTAACAGATTTGTCAGACAAGATTTCCTTTTACAGAAACCATGCAGACTTTGACTTATTTTATCAATAGTCTCCAACTAACCCAAAACCTCATCCTTAATAATGGACTCCAACACTTTCCCAAACACTGAGGTTAGGCTAACTGGCCTATAATTTCCTTTCTTTTGCCTTCCTCCCTCCTGAAAGTGTGGAGCGACATTTGCAATCTCCCAGTCCTTTGGGATCATGCTAGAAGCAAGTGATTCTTGAAAGATCATAACCAATGCATCCATTATCTCTTCAGCATCCTCTCTCAAAACTCTGGGATGTAGTCCATCTGGTCCAGGTGGGTGACCGATCCACCTTAAGACCTTTGAGTTTGCCTGGCACTTTTTCCTTTGTAATAGCAATGGCACTCACTCCTGCTCCCTGACACTCACAGACCTCTGGCACACTGCTAGTGTCTTCCACAGTGAAGACAGATGCAAAATACCCATTAAGTTCATCTGTCATTTCTTTGTCCCCTATTACTACCTCACCAGCATCATTTTTCAGTGGTCCAATATCAACTCTCACCTTCCTTTTACTCTTTATATAACTGAAAAAATGTTTGGTATCCTGCTTTATATTATCGGCTAGTCTGCCCTCATAGTTCATCTTTTTCCTTCTTATGGCTTTTTTAGTTGACTTCTGTTGGATTTTAAAAGCTTCCCAATCATTCAATTTCCCACTCACTTTTGCTACATTCTATGCCCTTTCCTTGGCTTTTATTCAGTCCTTAACTTCCTTTGTCAGCCACAGTTGCCTACCCCCTGCCATTTGAGAACAGCTTCTTCTGTGGGAGAAATCTATCCTGCGCCATGTGAACTATTCCCAGAAACTTCGGCCACCTCTGTTCTGTCATCATCCTCACCAGTATCCTCCCCCAATCTACCTGGGCAAGCTCGTCTCTCATGCCTCTGTAATTCCCTTTATTCCATTGTGATGCTCTTACATCTGACTTATGCTTCTCCCTCTCATTCTGCAGTGTGAATTCAATCATATTATGGTCACCGTCTTCTAAGGGTTCCTTTACATTAAGCTCCCTAATAAAATTTGGATTATTACACAACACCCAATCTAAGATAGCTTTTCCCCTAATAGGCTCAAGTACAAGCTGATCTAAGAAGCCATCTTACTGGCATTCAAAAAATTCCCTCTCTTGTGATCTGACAACAACGTAATTTTCCCAGTCCCCTTGCATATTGAAGTTCCCCATTACAATTGTGTCATTACCCTTATTACATGCCCTTTCCAGCTCCCTTTGCAATCTCAACCCCACATCATGGCTACTATTTGGAGGCCTATATATAATTCCCATAATGGTTTTTTTCAGTCTTGCATTTTCTTAACTCCACCCATAAAGATTCACCATTCTCTGACCCTGTATCACTTCTTTCTAGAGACGTAATTCCATCTCTTACCAACAGAACCACACCACCGCCCATGCATTCCTGCCTGTCCTTTCGATACAAAGTATATTGATGTTAAGCTCTTATCTATGACCTTCTTTCAGCCACAACTCAGTGATGCCCACAACATCATACCAACCAATCTGTAACTGCGCCACGAGTACATCCACCTTATTCCAAATGCTACACACATTTAAGTAAGCACCTTCAATCCTGTGTTCTTCACCCTTTTGAATTTTGCCTCTGTGGTACAATTTATCTCTTTGCTCTGTTTGCATTTGTACCCAATCATTGGCTTGTCCTTCCTTACATTCATGTTACACCCATCATCTACTTGTAAACCTGCTAGCTTATTCTCAGCTCTATCATCCTGGTTTCCATCCCCCTGCCAGATTAGTTTAAACCACTCCCAATAGCTCTAGTGTATCTGCCCTCAAGAATATTTGTCACCCTTGGATTCAAGTGCAATCCACCCCTTTTGTACAGGTCACACCTGCCCCGGAAGAGGTCCCAATGATCCAGAAATCTGAATCCCTGTGCCCTGGTCCAATTCTTCAGCCACGCATTTATCTGCCACATCACTCTATTCATATCCTCTCTGTCGCATGGCACAGGCAGTAATCCCGAGATTACTACACTTGAGGTCCTGCTTCCTAGCTTCCTTCCTAATTCCCTGTAGTCTGTTTTCAGGGCCTCCTCCCTTTTTCTAACTTATATCGTTGGTACCAATATGTACCACAACCTCCAGCTGTTCACTTTCCCTTTTCAGGATATTGTTGACGCGATCAGAAACTTCGTGGACCCTGGCACCTGGCCCATCTGTGTTTCTTCTTTGCGTCCGCAGAATCGCCTATCTGTCCCACTGACTATAGAGTCCCCTATCACTGCTGCCATCCTCTACAGTTTCTTATCCTTTTGAGCACGGCCGCTGTTGCTTCTCCCAGGTCAGTCGATTGTGTGTACGCTGCTTTGGATTTCCAGCATCTGCAGATATTCTCGTGTCTGTCTGGTGTCAGTGGTCACATAACCAGGACTTGTGTTGTGTGCCAGCTGCTCATACGACCATCCATTACCTGCTACCACGGCTTCACGTGACCCTCATCAGGGGCGGGGGGTGGGGGGGCTAAGCAGGTGCTACACTTGCTCAATGGTGACCTGCAGGCTAGCAGAGGGAAGGAGCGCTTTACGCCTCCTTCGGGAGAGACATATCTCCACCCAGTAAGTTGTGTAGTAAATAGATAAATGTTAGTGGTAACTTTTTTTTTTGGAGAGATTAAGGGAACTCGTAGCTGATAATCTGCCATCCAGTTGTTCAGAAATGCTGATAGTTTGAAATCTGTCCCATGTGGTACTGACACCCATTGGTTCCTACACATCAGGGTCCTGATTCCCACACACTCATTACACACCAAAGCCCCACTTCCTGTCCTTCCTTAAAAATACTGGGGCTCCAGCTCCTGAGGTTCCCTCTACACAATGGGACCCGGGTTCCATTGACACAACAGGGCTCTGTTGCCATATTAATCTGATGGGATTTTCAGTACAATCAGTACTTTACACTCACCCTGATTCTATTTCCCAAGTTCCCATGAACTCATCAAACCCCTTTCCTGCATGCCCTTTGAACTGATGGGGTTCACTGTAAGTTTTATTATGCCAGTTTGTATCATGTCAAAAACAAGTGATTTAAGAGTGGATTGGCATTAATGATTGGAACTCCATCCAGTGCCATGCACAGTGCTGAACACGTACAATCAGGGAGATGAGACGAGTGACATGAATGGCGAGGACCTGATTCAGAATGTAATAGAGTGTAATGCGGCAGATTGTGAGGTGCTCCCTTTTCGTAAAAAAACTGGAAAAGTAGAACATTATTTTTCAAGGGGCTTCTTAAGGTTATTACAGCTGGGGCGGGATGGTGGGGATAAGCTCCCACTACCTATTAAATGGTCCCAGGAGAAGGGGCCAAGGCGGGTTACTGGCACTTTAAAACCAGTCACTTTGGGTAGATGGGGCTCGTCAGCTGTGGTTGGCAGCTCACCTGGGTGAAGGAAAACTCTATGATCTCAAACCTCCACTACCTTGCGGCTATACCCACTAACGGGGAAGGCTTTGGGAATAAAAAAATCCAAAGCTGGAGTCTTTAAGGCAGTTCTACTTTGAGTTCAATGCTGACTGGAAACCGATGTGATGCTGCTGGTACTGAACTGTATCAGAAGTGTGGAGAGGGGGAGCTTGCTACATGGGCAACCACTTGCTCTCCATATCGTCCTGCCCAGGCTTGCGTACTGGTATGATTATCATGTAGGTAGCTACCACGCAACATTCATGGTCTATTTTTCAAGGACAGGAGAATGGAATGCATTGTTATTCTGAGGGACCCAGGCACACTTGAACAAATCACTTACAGTGCAGGTATAACAGGCAATTCAGAAGGCAAATGGTCAAGCAGCCTTTCGTAAATAAAAATATCCTGTAATTATTTTGATGAGACTGGCCCTGATTATTCTGCTTAAGTAAGATCTCTCTGCACAAGGCTGTAGCTGTGATAGAGGGATTGCAGTGAAGATTTACCAGACTGATCCCTGTCTGACAGATGATCATTACAGTGACATAGTGGTAGTGCAACATTATTACAGTGCGGGGCATCGGTGTTCAGAGTTCAGTTCTGACCTCTTCTCTAAGGAGTCTGTACTTCCTCCCTGTGAAATGTGTGGGTTTTCTCCGGTGCTCTGGTTTCCTCCCACAGTTCGAAGATGTACTGATCAGTAGGTTAAATGGTCATTGTAAGCGGTCCTGTGATTAGAGTAGGATTATACCAGGGGTTGCCGGGCAGCGAGGCTCAAAGGGCCAGAAGGGCCTGTTCCGTGCTGTATCACAATAAATAAAATAAAATAATTAACAGGAGAGGTGAAGCGAGTTGGAACTCTTCTTTCCTGAGTTTAGATCTTATTGAAACATACAAAACTGTTATTAACCGACAGGGTAGATGCAGAGAGGGTGATTGCCTTGGCTGTGGTGTGTCGAACCGGGGTCATTAGCTCAGAGGAAGGCATTAGCCACGGAGGATGGAGATGAAAAGAATCATCATCATCCAGAAAAGGTGGTGAGGGCAGTGAGGGGGACATATACATTCAGAACCCCCCTGGAACTGCTGAAGATTTATCAGAGTGATCCTTCCCTATGTTAGTGATGAGATAGACTTCTTGCAACTATACTGCTTCTGATCCTGTGCGACTATCAGGTTAATGCCTCTATATTCCACCAGGTGGCAGGCATGAGCCACTGATAGCCCACTGACAGAGGAGAGCCAGATTTCATGTGTCGGATAGGGCCAGAATTCTCCTTGTGAAGTTATGACGAATGGCAACACAGTAAAACTGACCAATGACTGTTAGTGCTGGGGAGAGGGAGGTGGAGTGAGAGATTCTCACAGGAATACAGTGCACATCAGAGATGTTCAAACCAGAGATCTGTACATGGGAGGTGGCCAGCATGTTTGTGTGTTGTGGGAGTAGGGGGCAAAGGGATGTGTATGGTGAGTGATTAGTGTCTGTGTGCATTGAAAGTGACCAGTGTCTGATGTGTGAGAGAGGAGTGACCAGTAATCTCTGTGTGTGCAGAGTGACCTTTGTGTGTGTGTGTCTGCAGTGAGTAGTGAATGTCTGTGAACTTGGAAACTGACTGCTGTCTCTATTTATGGGGAGTGACCTCTGACCCCATGTGTATGGTAAGTGACCTCTGACTCTGTGTTTATGGTGAGTGACCTCTGACTCTGTGTGTATGGAGAGTGACCTCTGACTCTGTCTGTTTGGGGAGTGACCTCTGACTCTGTGTTTATGGTGAGTGACCTCTGACTCTGTGTGTATGGAGAGTGACCTCTGACTCTGTGTTTATGGTGAGTGACCTCTGACTCTGTGTGTATGGAGAGTGACCTCTGACTCTGTCTGTTTGGGGAGTGACCTCTGACTCTGTGTTTATGGTGAGTGACCTCTGACTCTGTCTGTTTGGGGAGTGACCTCTGACTCTGTGTTTATGGTGAGTGACCTCTGACTCTGTCTGTTTGGGGAGTGACCTCTGACTCTGTGTTTATGGTGAGTGACCTCTGACTCTGTGTGTATGGAGAGTGACCTCTGACTCTGTCTGTTTGGGGAGTGACCTCTGACTCTGTGTTTATGGTGAGTGACCTCTGACTCTGTCTGTTTGGGGAGTGACCTCTGACTCTGTGTTTATGGTGAGTGACCTCTGACTCTGTCTGTTTGGGGAGTGACCTCTGACTCTGTGTTTATGGTGAGTGACCTCTGACTCTGTGTGTATGGAGAGTGACCTCTGACTCTGTGTTTATGGTGAGTGACCTCTGACTCTGTGTTTATGGTGAGTGACCTCTGACTCTGTCTGTTTGGGGAGTGACCTCTGACTCTGTGTTTGTGGTGAGTGACCTCTGACTCTGTGTTTATGGTGAGTGACCTCTGACTCTGTGTGTATGGAGAGTGACCTCTGACTCTGTGTTTGTGGTGGTGACTGGTGTCTCCATATTGGGGAAATGACCTGCGTCGCCAAGTGACTTCACTTCTTTAGAACGCAAGCTTTTAACGTCACTGATGCACATTAACAGTTCAGAATGTTTTTGGAAATGGTTCCAATGCCCAAAGTTTTTCTTCAAACTGCTTTAGGTTATCCTTCATTGTAGAGATAGGGTTTGAGGTAGGCTGTCACTGAGGAATATTGTTATAATTGACAATCTAATTTATGCGGCTGCATCAGAAGATGTGTAATTTATGCATAGTCTCCCTCAAACCCTCACACATACATTCACACACACAGTCATGTATCCAAACCATCAAACATGCTCAAACACCCAAACATACAACCACACTGACATGCACACTCATACATACACTTAGTCACACACACATATGCATGCAGGCAGCCATACAGACTTGAACGCGCACACACACATACAGAGTTGCACGTGTGCATAAATACACATTCACACACACACACTCTTTGTTCCTTTAGGCCTGTTTCTGGTAGAAACCTTTTAGTCCTATGTCATCCCTCATTCACTGTGGCCAGGCAGACCAGGTACCAGTGCTGAGTAACATTCACAACTTTAACAACAGTTGGATATTAAGAGAGAAGGAGAACTTTTGTGACATTGTCCTATTAAAAACACACTGCTTTGTCAGTAAGCCACTTCCTGTCTTGTGATAAAGCCACACTTTGTTTTTCCATTAGTTCAAAACAATTCTGTTATCATATTTCTGTTATTTCAAAGAATGACCTTTTATTGTCATGGGGGTTCAAAGCTGTGGAGAAAGTCTGGAAACTATGATACACTGTTTAAAGACACCAACAGCATGGCCTCAGACTTGAAAAGCTCAGTGTTGTGAATCTACCTGACAACTTCTTTGAGTTGTCTCCATCACAAATGGTGGAAGCAACAGAGAGGCCTTGTCTCTGGCCCCACCATCAGCGTGTGGCGCTTGCATATGGATCGCACCAAAGAGTTCATAGCTAAAGGCATCCTCTGCAAAAACCTCATCTATCACGAGCCCTTTTTAACATTATGCCATACACACCAAAGTGATAACATCTTCTTGGTACCGAATATCCTTTGAATGAATGATAAGAGTAATTTGAAGAGAAATCTTTTTAGGCTTTGGGCATTGCTAACAATATCTGTATCACAATCAGAATCAGGTTTAACATCACTGGCATCTGTCATGAAATTTGTTGTTTCACGGCAGCAGTACTGTGCAAGATGTTATAAAGAAAACTATAGATTAACGTAAGAAATACTATACATATGTATATATATATATAGTAAGTAGTTCAAAGTAAATTTATTATCCAAGTTTGGATATGTTGCCACATACAACCCCGAGATTCATTTCCTTGCGGGCATGCACAATAAATCCAATACCCATAATAAAATCATGGTGTAAGGTGGTGTGGCTGAAGGTGGGTAACAAATTATTGGCATTCGCAAGACAAGAATTACAAGTAAATACTTTATTAATAACTTTTTTTCTGTAAATAATTATGCTAAGCCATCACCACAAACAATGAAGAGGCAACCCAAGGTGAGGCTGACTGGAAAGTTAAGGCATGCTTAAGGAGAAGTGGTTGGAGTTGGAGGGAGTGGAGTGGAGGAGTTTTGGAGCCTGTCCTCCTGAACTGAGAGTGAGGTTTGATCAATCTGAGTACCGGGCCAATTTGGGCCAAAATGATGCGGCAGGGTTCAGACCCAAAGTGTATCGATGTGTTAGGGTGCAGGTCTTTGAGTGAAGAATGGCCCAGTGTTTTGACGATTTAAACGCCGGGCCAGATGGATTGAAAAGGCAGGGTGTCAGGACTGCAGACAAGGGTCAGGACAGTTTTGCTTGCTGCTCCATAACATTTGCTCTGCTATGTTCAGAACTAAGTCTGAGGCTCTGGGCCTGTTCTGGCTGCTTCATACTTCATGTTTATGGTCCTGAATGCCCTTGCTTGCTTTTATTGATTGCACAATTTGTCTTTTTTTCTCTCTCTCCGCACATTGGGTGTTTGTTGGATTTTTTAAAATGGGTTCTGTTGCAAATTCTTGTTTTATGGCTGCCTGTACGGAGATGAATCTAAAGGTTGTATATATCTTTTGATAATAAACGTACGTAGAACTTTGAAAGATCGCACCAACAGGACAGACAAACAATGTGCAAAAGTCAACAAACAGTGCAAATACAAGAAGAAAGGTAAACAGGAAATAATCATAATAATAATAAATTAATAAGCAATAAATATTAAGAATGTGGGATGAAAAGTCCATGAAAGGGAGTCCTTAAATAGTGGGAACAGTTCAGTGATGGACCGAGTAAAGTTGAATGAAGTTTTCCCCTCTGGTTCTGAAGCCTGATGGTTGAGGGGTAATAACTGTTCCTGAACCTGGTGATGTGGGTCCTGAGGCTCCTGCACCTTCTTCCTGATGACAGCAGAAGGAAGAGAGCATTTCCTGAGTGGTGAGGGTCCAGGCTAGTGCCCATGATCATAAGACCATGAGACCGTAAGACATAGGAGCAGAATTAGGCCATTCAGCCCATTGAGTCTGCTCTGCCATTTAGGAAACAATCAACTTCTGGCTTAAATATGAAATGGCCTCCACCACAGTCTACGGTTGAGCATTCCACAAATTCACTAATTTCTGGCTATAATTTCCTCCTTAACTTTATTCTAAATGGTCACCCCTCAATTTTGAGGCTGTACCCTCTAGTTCTGGATACCTCCACCATAGGAAACATCCACTCCACATCCACCTTAACTAGTGATTTCAACATTCGCTAGGTTTCAATGAGATCACCCCGTATTCTTCTAAATTCCTGTGAGTACAGGCCTAAAGCTGCCAAACGCTCCTCATATGTTAACCCCTTCATTCTCGGAATCATCCTCGTGAACCTCCTCTGGACTCTCTCCAATGACAACATATCCCTTCTGAGATATGAGGCCCAAAACTGTTGACAATACTCCAAGTGCAGCCTGACTAGTGTCTTATAAAGCCTCAGCATTATCTCCTTGCTTTTATATCCTATTCCCTTTGAAATAAATACCAACATTACATTTGCCTTCTTTACCACAGACTCAACCTGTAAATTAACCTTCTGGAAGTCCTGCATGAGGACCCCTAAGTTCCTCTGCACCTCTGATGTTTTAACCTTTTCCCTATTTAGATAATTGTCTACACAACTGTTCCTTTTATCAAAATGCATTATCATACATTTCCCAACACTGTATTCCTTCTGCCACTTTTTTTCCCATTCTTCCAATTTGTCTAAGTCCTGCTTCAATCACATTGCTTCCTCAGCACCACCTACCCCTCCACCTATATTCGTATTATCCACAAATGTTGCCACAAAGCCAACAATTCCATTATCTAAATCAATGGCAAACAATGTGAAAAGCAGCAGTTCCCAGTGCTGATACTTGAGGAATACCACTAGTCACTGGCAGCCAACCAGAAAAGGCCCCCTTTATTCCAACTTGCTGTCTCCTGCCTGTCAGCCATTCTGCTAACCATGCCTGCATGTTTCCTATAATGCCACTGCATTTTATCTTGTTAAGCAGCCTCATGTGTGGCACCTTATCAAAGGCCTTCTGAAAATCCAAATTAATGATGTCAACTATCTCTCCTTTGCCCACCCTGCTTGTTACTTTCTTGAAGAACTCTAACCGATTTGTCAGGCAAGATTTCCCTTCACAGAAACCATGCTGACTTTGACTTATTTTATCATTCGTCTCCAAGTACCCTGAAACTTCATCCTTAATAATGGACTCCAACATTTTCCCAACCACTGAGGTTAGGCTAACTGGCCTGTAATTCCCTTTCTTTTGCCTTCCTTCCCTCTTAAAGAGTGGAGTGACATTTGCAATCTTCCAGCCTTCTGGGACCATGCCAGATTCAAGTGATTCTTGAAAGATCATGACCAATGCATCCGTTATCTCTTCAGCAACCTCTCTCAGGACTCTGGGATGTAGTTCATCTGGCCCAGGTGATTTATCCACCTTAAGACCTTTGAGTTTGCCCAGCACTTTTTCCTTTGTAATAACAATGGCACTCACTCCTGCTCCCTGACACTCACAGACCTCTGGCACACTGCTAGAGTCTTCCATAGTGAAGACTGATGCAAAGATGATGGCGCTGACTGAGTTTCAACTTTCTGCAGCTGTGCAGTGGCCCCTGCATACTAAACTGTATACTCTGATGCTCATGGTGACCTGTGTTCTTCAGACACTCCCATCTGTGTGACAAGGACAGTAAATGCGAAGATTTTAACTTGTGCGAGTTAAAAGTGCAGGAGTAAATTATGCCACAGAAGGAGGAGATTTCATCCCTTGAGCCCATGTTCAGTCTGTGTTGCATCAATCCAAAGGTACCCACTCTGCTGCATACACAAGCCAAGTCATTAATTTATCAGAGACCACTGTGCTCCACCTCCAGTCTGAGAAACAATGGTTCACCACTGTTGCACACCATATTTGCAAGCCCATAGTCAGAATCAGAATCAGCTTTAATATCACCAGCATATGTTGTGAGATTTGTTGATGTGCAACAGCAGTACAATGTAGTATGTAATAATAGAGAAAAACATGAATTACAGTAAGTAGATATATAGCGTTCATTATGACCTTCCCACAATGATTGGGAGGGGATTTTGAGAGTAGGCTCATACATGAGTTACTGAGCATGCTTAGAGTCAAGAAGTCAAGACTATGCCTTATACCTGGGTGATCCCCAGCCCGAGAGGTTCAACCTGATATTGCTAGTCATGCTTGAAACCCTGGAGATCAATAAGAAGAATAAATGGAGTCAGTATATTGGGCATCTGGTCCACTGCTACAACTGTACACAGAATGAAGCCACCAGGTACTTGGCATATTATTTGATGTTGAGGCACAAAGCGAGGTTGCCTGTTGATATCTGTTTTGGGATGGGCGGGAAAAATTTGCCCCAGAAGTCCTATCTGAAGGATGTGGCTGACATGAGGAGGGAAATCCAAAAGGCTTATGAACCAGCAGAGGTCTCTAGAACCAAGGAAATAAGAGGAGATATGATTAGGTTCTCCCAACTGATGGCTGGAGATAGAGTTCTAGTAAGGAATTTGGGGCTACCAGAGAAGCACAACTTGGCTGACTGCTGGGTGGTTATGCCCTATGTAGTGGAGAGTCAGATGCCAAATGTGCCAGTTTTCTGGGTGAAGCCAGAAGAGAGGAATGGGCCTGTCAAAATTCTCCATTGGAACCACCTTCTACCTCTGGGACAAGAGGTACGTGTTGACCCAGAGCCCGACATGAACCCTACACCTAGTAGGAGGACTCTGCAGTGAAGTGGGAGAACAGAAAGACAATCAGTGGAGACAATGAAGGGGACATAACCATTGAATGCTGTATGGACTCAGAGGATGAGAAAATGAGGCGTGTGGTACGTTACCTTATGCAAACTCCCCAATAATTGATGAAGTGATTTCCGAATCTCCCCACGCAGATGTGGATGTAGTGGGGGCGGGACTAGCAGTGTACAGGCAGGCTTGTGGCTAGATAATGAAGGGGAACAGGGCTCCAAGGTAACTGGGGATGAAGTTGACAGGGTTGCCAGAAGGCACTAGTAATGGACAAGGGGTGTCTCTCCACATAGACAGGAAAGACCCCAAGGAGTGTCTGAAACTGAAAAAGTGGATGATGGGATAAGGTCTCAAAGAGTCAGGAAATCTCCAAATGGGCTGGCCTATAACGCACCAGGGGAACAGAGTGTTGCATCTATCCCCTTCTGTCACTAGCATTTACAAATGGATTGGAGGCCCTGACATCATAAAATTCCTTTAAAGCTATGTTATTAATGATCAGTTGATAAATTTCAAAGTCATGAGGACATGACTATTTTTGGTGGTGGAAGTGTGTAACACGCTGGTAAAGATTTTATTGCTAATGCTGTAGGGTATTTCATGTAATGGTTTTCTGTAGAAGCAGCGTGTTCTGCTGGTAGTGTTTGGGTAACTGTTAAAGATAAGGGATGCTTAGGAATGTTGTGTCATCCAATGAGGATGGTAGAACTGGGAGAATGTTCTAGATAATGCTGGGGAGAGGTTTTGTGATGGACATTGAGATAGGTCAAGGTCTTTTTGCAGTGGGAGATGGAGAAAACTGGCCATAGGATTCGATCTGGTGGGAACGTGCGATCTGACAGAGCCCAAGAAGGGAAATTCTACTGGTGATCGGTGAATATGAGCTGGTGCCGTGAGTACATTGAACACAACAGATTTTGGAAGATTTCAGCTCCAACCTGTGCACATTTGATTGTTTAATTATGATGGGCCCTTTTGTTTTTTTTCTCTTCTTTAATATCTGTTTGGTTAAGCTAAAATCATAACTATCTTTTCTTTATAATTGTATGCAGTGTACGGTCTGTTATTTCTCACCACTGGGCGATTGCACGGGAGCAGTAAGTTACACAGTAATTACACAGATTGGGGTCTGGGTGGGCGAGACATCCCAACCTCTCGGGTTTGCTGGGACCCAGGTCATATCAACCCTAGATGTGTGGACTTTGAGAAAGGTGGTTTGCTCACCGCTGAGTCCAGTGGCTGTTAGTGAGGGGCTAATGAGCTGCATCTCCAGAGAGGCCCAATGAAAAAGGTCTCATATATTTGAAATACTAAATTAAGTAATTAGTACAAAACTAGAAATAGAAATAGTAGTGAGGTGGGTTCAATGTCCATTCAGAAATTGGATGGCAGAGGGCAAGAAGCTATTCCTGAATCAATTGAAAGTGTGCCTTCAGGCTTCTGTATCTCCTCTCTGATGGTAGGAATGAATAGAATACCTATGTTGCCCTTTTGCTTCATTTCTGCTCAAGTCTATTATGCACTGCTTTGTTAAACCTTTAGAGAGTTCCACCCAGATTTCCCACATGGTGCTGGGACATTGAGCTCAACTGGCTCCAGTGAGTTTTTTTTTAAATTTAGGGGTGCTGCACAGTAACAGGCCACATTGATCAATCACACCCATGTAACCAATCAACCTACTTCTTAGAAACCAGAGCACCTTGTCATGGGGAGAATGTACAGGCAGTTGTGGGAATGGTCTTTCTCCATCTTTAACCTGCACTATGTTTAAAGGTACTGACCTCTGTCTGGAAAACACAAACAAGTTCAAGGGATTATTGTTAGAGGACAGTTTGAAAATTTAAGAATATAGATCGTATCTTTCTTTTTTCAGCTGGAAAGATAATAGTGTTTCTGATGTCAAAGTACAAAATGTTGCAATTTTATTTGGTTATCGTTTATTTGTACATTCAATGAACAGTTTAATTGGAGCAATCCCACAGAGATTTGGGCACTGCAGTTAGGCACTCATTTTACATGAAATGCCGAACAAGCATTTATTAATGTTCACTGATTGTAAGCAGTTTCTATCATAAAAAATATTCCATGAAAAGCAATACTGTTTAAATGAAACAACTTATCGATGTCCCGCTCTAATCTCTGACAGCCCTCCACACTATCCACAACACCCCCAACCTTTGCGTCATCAGCAAACTTACTAACCCATCCCTCCACTTCCTCATCCAGCTCATTTATAAAAATCACAAAGAGAGGGGGTTCCAGAACAGATCCCTGAGGCACACCACTGGTCACAGACCTCCATGCACAATATGACCCATCTACAACCATTCTTTGCCTTCTGTGGGCAAGCTAGTTCTGGATCCACAAAGCAAGGTCCCTTTGGATCCCATGCCTCCTTACTTTCTCAATAAGTCTTGCATGGGGTACCTTATCAAATACCTTGCTGAAATCCATATACTCTACATCTACTGTTCTACCTTCACAAATGTGTTTAGCCACATCCTCAAAAAATTCCAGGACGAAGGAGATGTCTTCCTTTTTTAAACAAAGGGGCTTCCTTTCCTCCATCATCAACTCTGCTCTCAAACGCATCTCTGCCACTTCACGCACACCTGCCCTAACCCCATCCGCCCGCCACCCCACTTGGGACAGGGTTCCCCTTGTCCTCACCTACCACCCCATCAGCCTCCGGGTCCAACATATAATTCTAGATAACTTCCGCCACCTCCAACGGGATCCCACTACCAAGCACACCTTTCCTTCCCCCACCACTTTATGCTTTCCACAGGGATCGCTCCCTACGCAACTCCCTAGTCCATTCATCCCCCCCACCCCTTCCCACCGATCTCCCTCCTGGCACTTATCCTTGTAAGCGGAACAAGTGCTACACCTGCCCTTACACTTCCTCCCTCACCACCATTCAGGGCCCCAGACAGTCCTTTCAGGTGAGGCGACACTTCACCTGTGAGTCGGCTGGTGTGGTATACTGCGTCCGGTGCTCCCGGTGTGGCCTTTTATATATTGGTGAGACCCGAAGCAGACTGGGAGACTGTTTCGCTGAACACCTACGCTCTGTCCACCAGAGAAAGCAGGATCTCCCAGTGGCCACACATTTTAATTCCACGTCCCATTCCCATTCTGATATGTCTATCCATGGCCTCCTCTACTGTCAAGATGAAGCCGCACTCAGGTTGGAGGAACAACACCTTATATACCGGCTGGGTAGCCTCCAACCTGATGGCATGAACATTGACTTCTCTAACTTCTGTTAATGCCCCTCCTCCCCTTTTAACACCATCCCTTATTTATTTATTTCCCCCCTTTCTCCTCCCCTCCTTTTTTTTACTTTTCTCTCTGCCCCTCTCACAATCACACCTTGCCTGTTCTCCACCCCCCTCTGGTGCTCCCCTCCCCCTTTCTTTTTCCCTAGGCCTCCCGTCACATGATCCTTTCCCTTCTCCAGCTCTATATCCCTTTTGCCAATCACCTTTCTAGCTCTTAGCTTCAACCCATCCCCTCC
The DNA here is from genome assembly GCF_048418815.1 of Hemitrygon akajei. Classification (NCBI taxonomy): domain Eukaryota; kingdom Metazoa; phylum Chordata; class Chondrichthyes; order Myliobatiformes; family Dasyatidae; genus Hemitrygon; species Hemitrygon akajei. The sequence continues at coordinate 5,281,389 of NC_133141.1, read as the reverse complement.
TGTCTTCTCCTATCATTTTGGATTTCCCCCTCCTCCTCCTACTTTCAAATCTCTTACTATCTTTTCTTTCAGTTAGTCCTGACGAAGGGTCTCGGCCCGAAACGTCGACTGTACTGCTTCCTATAGATGCTGCTTGGCCTGCTGCGTTTCACCAGCATTTTGTGTGTGTTGCTTAAAAAATTCAATCAGGCTCGTAAGGCACGACCTGCCTTTGACAAAGCCATGCTGACTCTTCCTAATCATATTATACCTCTCCAAATGTTCATAAATCCTGCCTCTCAGGATCTTCTCCATCAACTTACCAACCACTGAAGAAAGATTCACAGGTCTATAATTTCCTGGGCTATCTCTACTCCCTTTCTTGACTAAGGGAACAACATCCACAACCCTCCAACCCTCCAGAACCTCTCCCATCCCCATTGACGATGCAAATATCATTCCAGAGGCTCAGCAATCTCCTCCCTCGCCTCCCACAGTAGCCTGGGGTACATGTCGTCTGGTCCCGGTGACTTATCCAATTTGATGCTTTCCAAAAGCTCCAGCATATCCTCTTCCTTAATATCTACATGCTCAAGCTTTTCAGTCTGTTACAAGTCATCACTACAATCGCCAAGATCCTTTTCTGTAGTGAATACTGAAGCAAAGTATTTATTAAGTACCTTTGCTATCTCCTCCGGTTCCATACACACTTTTCCACTGTCACACTTGATTGGTCCTATTCTCTTACGTCTTATCCTCTTACTCTTCACATACTTGTAGAATGCCTTGGGGTTTTCCTTAATCCTGTTTGCCAAGGCCTTCTCATGGCCCCTTCTGGCTCTCCTAATTTCATTCTTAAGCTCTGTCCTACTAGCCTTATAATCTTCTAGATCTCTATCATTACCTAGTTTTTTGAAAGTTTTATAAACTCTTCTTCTTGAAGAGATTTTCAACAGCCTTTGTACACCATGGTCCTGTATCCTACCATCCTTTCCCTATTTCATTGGAACGTACCTATTCAGAATGCCACACAAATATCCCCTGAACATTTGCCACATCTCTTCTGTACATTTCCCTGAGAACATCTGTTTGCAATTTATGCTTTCAAGTTCCTGCCTGATAGGCTCATATTTCCCCTTACTCCAATTAAACTCTTTCCTAACTTGTCTGTTCCTATCCCTCTCCAATGCTATGGTAAAGGAGATAGAATTGTGATCACTATCTGCAAAGTGCTCTCTCACTGAGAGACCTGACACCGAACCAGGTTCATTTCCCAATACCAGATCAAGTACAGCCTTTCCTCTTGTAGGCTTATCTACATACTGTGTCAAGATACCTTCCTGAACACACCTAACAAGCTTCACCGAATCTAAACCCCTTGTTCTAGGGAGATGCCAATTGATATTTGGGAAATCAAAATCTCCCGCCACAACAACCGTGTTATTATTTCAGCTTTCCAGAATCTGTCTCTCAATCTGCTCCTCGATGTCCCTGTTACTATTGGGTGGTCCATAAAAAGCATCTAGTAAAGTTATTGACCCCTTCCTATTCCTAACCTCCACCCAGAGAGACTCAGTAGACAATCCCTCCATGGTGTCCACCTTTTCTGCAGCTGTGACACTATCTCTGATCAACAGTGCCACGCCCCCACCTCTTTTGCCCTTTCTGAACTTTCAGAAACATCTAAAACCTGGCACTTGAAGTAACCAATCCTGTCCCTGAGCCATCCAAGTCTCTGTAATAGCCACCACATCATATCTCCAAGTACTGATCCACACTCTAAGCTCATCCGCTTTGTTCACAACACTCCTTGCATTAAAATGGACACATCTCAAGCCTTCCGTCTGAGCGCGTCCCTTCTCTATCACCTGCCTGTCCTCCCTCTCGCATGATCTACAAGCTTTCTCTACTTGTGAGCTAACCTCCTCTTCCCCAGTCTCTTCAGTTCAGTTCCCACCCCCCAACAATTCTAGTTTAAACTCTCCCCAGTAGCCTTAGCAAATCTCCCCACCAGGATATTGGTCCCCCGGGATTCAAATGCAACCTGTCCTTTTTGTACAGGTCACACCTGCCCCAAAAGAGGTCCCAATGTTCCAGAAATCCGAATCTCTGCCCCCTGCTCCAATCCCTCAGCCACGCATTTATCCTCCACCTCATTCTATTCCTATACTCACTGTCACGTGGCACAGGCAGTAATCCCAAGATTACTACCTTTGAGGTCCTGTTTTTCAACTTCCTTCCTAACTCCCTGTAGTCTTTTTTCAGGACCTCTTCCCTTTTCCTACCTATGTCATTGGTACCAATATGTACCACGACCTCTGGCTGTTCTCCCTCCCACCACAGGATGTCTTGGATGCGATCAGAAACATCCCGGACCCTGGCACCTGGGAGACAAACTGCCATCCGAGTTTCTTTCCTGCGTCCACAGATTCGCCTGTCTGACCCCCTAACTATTGAGTCCCCTATCACTACTGCCTTCCTCTTCCTTTCCGTACCCTTCTGAGCCACAGGGCCAAACTCTGTGCCAGAGGCACGGCCAAAGCCGCTTCCCCAAGGTAGGCTGTCCCCCCCCCCAAACAGTGCCCAAACAGGAGTACTTATTGTCAAGTGGTACAGCCACAGGGGTACTCTCTAGTACCTGACTCTTCCCCTTCCCCCTCCTGACTGTGACCCACTTGTCTGTCTCCTGTGGCCCCAGTGTGACCACCTGCCTGTAACTCCTCTCTATCACTTCTTCACTCTCCCTGACCAGACAAAGTTCATTGAACTGCATCTCCAGTTCCCTAACTTGGTCCCTCAGGAGCTGCAGCTCGACACGCCTGGTGCAGATATGGCAGTTTTTTATAAACTTTAATAAACTCTTTTATAAGAGTTTTATAAACTCTTCTTTTCTTCTTGAAGAGATTTTCAACAGCCTTTGTACACCATGGTTCCTGTATCCTACCATCCTTTCCCTATTTCATTGGAATGTACCTATGCAGAACTCCAAGCAAATATCCCCTGAATACTTGCCACATTGCTGCCATACATTCCCCTGAGAACATCTGTTCCCAATTTATGCTTCCAAGTTCCTGCCTGATAGCTTCATATTTTCCCTTAATCCAATTAAACATTTTCCTTACTTGTCTGTTCCTATCCTTCTCCAATGTTAAGGTAAAGGAGATAGAATTGTGATCACTATCTCCAAAATGCTCTCCCACTGAGAGATCTGACACCTGACCAGGTTCATTTCCCAATACCAGATCAAGTACAGCCTCTCCTCTTATAGGCTTATCTACATATTGTGTCAAGAAACCTTCCTGAACACACCTAACAAACTCCACCCCATTTCAACCCCTCACTCTAGGGGGATGCCAATCGATACTGGGGAAATTAAAATCTCCCATCATATTATTACACCATTCCAGAATTTGTCTCCCTGTCTGCACTTCGATGTCCCTGTTTATAAAGGGTGGTCTATAAAAACACCCAGTAGAATTATTGACCCCTTCCTGTTTCTAACTTCCACCCACAGAGACTCCATAGACAACCCCTCCATGACTTCCTCCTTTTCTGCAGCTGTGACACTATCTTTGATCAACAGTACCTTGCCCCCACCTCTTTTGCCTCCCTCCCTGTCCTTTCTGAAACATCTAAAGTCTGGCACTTGAAGTAACCATTCCTGTCCCTGAACCATCCAAGTCTCTGTAATGGCCACAACATGATAACTTTAAGTACTGATCCATGCTCTAAGCTCATCTGTTTTGTTCACAATACTTCTTGCGTTAAAATAGACACATCTCAAACATCGGTCTGAGCGCATCCCTTCTCTATCACCTGCCTGTCCTCCCTCTTGCACTGTCTACAAGCTTTCTCTATTTGTGAGCTAACCGCCCCTTCGTCTGTCTCTTTAGTTTGGTTTCCACCCCCAAGCAATCCTAGTTTAAACTCTCCCCAACAGCCTTAGCAAACCTCCCCGCCAGGATATTGGTCCCCCTCGGATTCAAGTGCAGCCTGTCCTTTTTGTACAGGTCACACCTTCCCCAAAAGAGGTCCCAATGATCCAGAAATCTGAATCCCTGCCCCTTGCTCCAATTTCTCAGCCAAGCATTTATCCTCCACCTCATTCTCTTCACTGTGGCATGGCACAAGCAGTAATCCTGAGAGTACTACCTTTGAGGTCCTGCTTCTCAACTTCCTTCCTAACTCCCTGTAGTCTGTTTTCCTACCTATGTCGTTGGTACCAATATGTACCACGACTTCTGGCTGTTCTCCTTCCCACTTCAGGATATCGTGGATGTGATCAGAAACATCCCAGACCCTGGTCTAATCTTCTTGATCATAATCTTCTAATCTTCATCATATGTCCCCAATATTACCCACATTCCCATATTCCTGCAGACCTGAATTGAATATCAATTGAAAAATGATCAAAGGCATTATGGGAACCTTAGTATGCTTTCCTTGGCTGGTCAAATTGATGCCTCTATTCTCCCAGAGGGCTCTATCACATCCAATAGCTTGCGGAGCAACATCAATTCTTCCTCAAAGGTTGTACCTCCACATGGCTAATGCTTAATACTCACCAGTTCTGATGCTCTCGCTTTGATGGGTCCATTCAAACATTGGCTGAATTGTTATTTTCGAGCTCCAACAGGGCAGGTCAGATGGGATTGTCATGGGTATCTATGGGAACCTTATGTATTTTCTGTTCAAGGCCTGCTTAGCTGGGCCCACATGCTGCATTGCAGGGTTCTCACAATATTATGGAGCAACAGACAGGGAAATGTGATGTGTTGTCAAGTGTTCCATTGTGCAGTGAATTAGAAACAGCTGACTTCTGGTAAGGCAAGAGTTAAAGACAATGTCCAAGCAAGGATGGCCTGGGGCAGTTTGTAGTCAAGTGCGACCTCCGAAGACACCTCTGCTTACTACAGACGAGATAGACCGGGGTGACTGTGGCAGAGTGACTCAAGACAGACAAGTGAGGCCTCTGTAAGTGAGACTTTCCTAGAAATGTCTTCCTAAAACATACAGCCCCTTTACACAATAGGGGGTACCAGAGACAGACAAGATGAGAGTAATGGAAGGATGTGAAATACACTGAACAACTAAGGGACAATTGCTTTACTAACTTATCATTGGTTGTCAGCTTCAATTGACTTTAACACTTCTATTGTGGATGGCGATTGATCAAACATACACATTTACAACAATTTTTTTTCTACACAGCAAATGTTTATAATCTGGAATATATTGCCAGAGAAGGTGGTGAAGACAGGTACTCGCACCACATTTAAGATGACCATTTGATTTGTCAGGACTATTGAGCAAGTGCTGTTAGATGGAATTCGTTTAGATGGGTGCTGGTTGGTCAGCAGAAGATCCTGTTTCTATGCTGTATGATTGAATGACTATAAGCATGTATGCCTTTGTGATGATGCTTTCGTCATAGTCACAGAGTATAGAAAAGAGGCCCTTCAGTCCACCTTGCCCATGCTGACTAAGGTGCCTTGCTGTGATCGTCCCATTTGCCTGCATCTGGCCAATATCCCTCTAGATGGCCAGATATTCTATGTATCTGTCTAACATCTTTAAAACATTGTATTTGTACCCTTGTGCACTACTTCCTCTGGCAGTTTGTGAAAACCTTGCCTCTCAGGTCCCCTCTAAATCTCTCCCCTCTCAGCTTAAACCCATGATCTCCAGTCTTAGACTCCCCTGGGAAAAAGATGGTTCAATCCATCTTATCTATGACTGTCATGATTTTATAAACATCTACAAGTTTATCTCTGCCTCCTTCACAGCAGGAAAAACAATCCCAGTTTATGTGGTCTCTCCTTTAACTCGGACCTTCTTGGCCTCGTAAATCTTTTCTGTACCCTGTCACATCCTTCCAATACCACAATTAACCAGTAATGAAAGCAATAATCCAGGTGCAGTCTCACTAACATCTTGTACAGCTGTAATGTGATGTCCTGACTACACAGAAGCTGCAGACTTCAATATTAAACACACCAGCATGCAATGGTTCACCTGGGACCGGCACACCATGAACGACATCTGGAACCTGTGGACAGATGCTTCCCTTAGCCACTCAACGTTATGCAGTAAAGTCTGATTAGAGGGACGTTTGAGGGTGGAATGATGGTGAAAGAGGGCTTGGAAGTGAAGGATCCCCTCCCTGTCTGCTCTCCTCACAGTCCCACCCCATTCTGACCCAGGTCTGTCACTTAAACTGTGTGCTCACACTTAACAGGACCCAAGCGTATCATGGATCAGGAATCTGAACAGCCTGCCCCTACCTCCATTAAAGTGGTGAAGGTTGCGCCATGTATGTGATGTAAGAAGAGGAAGAGGAAAAGATTTGTTATTGCACAAGTCTCTGCATGGTATTTTACACAATGTTCCAGCAATGGTTCAGTGTTTGAGCTCATAATGGTTCAGTGTTTGAGTGGGCAAATTCATGACAGATGCAATTTAATGTGGATAAATGTGAGGTTATCCACTTTGGTTGCAAGAACAGGAAAACAGATTATTATCTGAACAGTGGCCGATTAGGAAAAGGGGAGATGCAACGAGACCTGGGTGTCATTGTACACCAGTCATTGAAGGTGGGCATGCAGGTACAGCAGGCGGTGAAAAAGGCAAATAGTATGTTGGCATTCATAGCAAAAGGATTTGAGTACAGGAGCAGGGAGGTTCTACTGCAGTTGTACAAGGCCTTGGTGAGACTGCACCTAGAGTATTGTGTGCAGTTTTGGTCCCCTAATCTGAGGAAAGACATTCTTGCCATAGAGGGAGTACAGAGAAGGTTCACCAGATTGATTCCTGGGATGGCAGGACTTTCATATGAAGAAAGACTGGATCGACTAGGCTTATACTCACTGGAATTTAGAAGATTGAGGGGGGAATCTTATTGAAACGTATAAAATTCTAAAGGGATTGGACAGGCTAGATGCAGGAAGATTGTTTCCGACGTTGGGGAAGTCCAGAATGAGGGGTCACAGTTTAAGGATAAAGGGGAAGCCTTTTAGGACTGAGATGAGGAAAAACTTCTTCACACAGAGAGTGGTGAATCTGTGGAATTCTCTGCCACAGGAAACAGTTGAGGCCGGTTCATTGGCTATATTTAAGAGGAAGTTAGATATGGCCCTTGTGGCTAAAGGGATCAGGGGGTATTGAGAGAAAGCAGATACAGGGTTCTGAGTTGGATGATCAGCCATGATCATACTGAATGGCAGTGCAGGCTCGAAGGGCCAAATGGCCTACCCCTGCACTTATTTTCTATGTTTCTATGTTTCTATATATACGTCGCTTGATGGCATCACTGGTCGATCACTATCAACAGGGCTTTTAACACATTTAGATAAAGAACAGAGATTGGCAGAGATCCGTTTGTAGGATCGGTTTCAGTTGATGCAGAGAATGAAAGGGAGACTATGAGAGATTGCCAGCAAGGTATCAGTTGGTGGGAATTCTTGAAGCCTAACAGCTCTCAGTGATGAGGGGACCCTGGTAATCCATTCCTCTGGCATTTCCCACAACTTCTCAGTGTGAAGAACCTTTGTTATCTCAGGGCAAACAACAACAAAACAAAAACTGCAGGTGCTGGAAATATGAACCAAAAACAAATAATTCTGGGAAACACTCAGTAGGTCTAGCAGCAACTGTAAGGGGAGAAACAGAGTTCATGTTCCAGATTGATGACAATTTGTTAATTAAAACTCTTAGAAAGCAAACACTTTTGGTGTCATGGCAAGTTAAAACATAGTTGATTCCAAAGTACCCTGAGAACAGGGGGTATTTGATTAAGGAAATTCAATGTCTCTGAGCCTGTACTAGTTCAGAAAGATAAGGGGGATCTCATCATAACCTACTGAATACTGAAAGGCCTGGATAGAGTGGACGTGGAGAGGATGTTTGCCTTAGGAGGAGGGTCTAGTTTCCAAGGGCACAGCCTCAGGATATAGGGACGTACCTTTAGAATTTAGCTGAGGAGAAACTTCTTCAACCAGAGGGTGGTGAATCTGTGCAATTCATTGCCACAGAGAGCTGTGGCAGTCAAATCATTGAGTGCATTTAAGGTAGAATTTGATAGGTTCTTGATTGGTAAGGGAGTTAAAGGTTATAAAGATAAGGCAGGAGAATGGTGTTGAGAAGAAGTTCAGTTGTGATTGAATGGTGGAACGGACTCAATGAGCGGAATGGCCTTATTCTGCACTTATGGTCTTATTGCCTGGAACTGTAGACCCTTGCAATGATATTTGTGTGTGTGGACACTAGCCTTCTACATTAACCAAACCATTCCCAAACTCCGATGACCTTAAACATTCACTTTGTTCCTCCCTGCACAGACGTGGGCTTACCTATCATGTTACCTCTGGTCTGATTGTCCAATCTATGCTGTTAACTAGCAAGAATATGAAAATGAGGAACAGGAGTAGGTGTATTGGCCCCATGAGCCTGCTCCACCATATTGCAGAGAACTCAGCAGAGCAGTACCACTATGGTGCTAGGTGTTGAAGGACAGCTCCACTGATGAGCCTGCAGTTAGCTTGCTGGATGGCTATTCCACGATGCAGACAAGAACATAAGAAATAGGAGTAGGAGTAGGCCATCTGGCCCAACAAGCCTGCTCCACCATTCAATAAGATCATGGATGATCTAGCCATGGACTCATCTCCACCTACCTGCCTTTTCCCTATAACCCTTAATTCCCCAACTATGCAAAAATCTGTCCAAACGTGTCTTAAATGTATTTACTGAGTTAGCCTCCGCTGCTTGATGTGATTTTGTTAGCAGTGCCTCTGGGCCTCATTGTCTGAGCTCCTCTGACTCCAGATCTCCATTGTCTCTGTACAGTTGAAGTAGGGGATGGATCTCAGTGTTGGACTGCTGCAGGACTAAGTCATCCTGACAACTGCCACAAAGTTCAGGCAGAACTCAAAAAACCCCTTGGTGGTGACACACTGCCAGGCCTGTATGCCTTTACAGTTGGGTAACCTGAAGGTTTCCTGTAATCCATAACAACTTGCTTCTGGGGGAGAATGAGAAAAGCCACGTACAACAAGGTCCACTCATTCTGACCAGCATCATAAATAGTGAACTTGATGTAACTGCCCATCATTGTAAAGAGGGCATGAGTCATCCCCTCTTAAGGGAAGAGATTTGAAATGGACCTGAGAGGCAACTTCTTCGTTCAGAGGGTGATGTGTACATGGACTGAAGTGGTTAAGGCAGGTACGTTAACAACATTTAAAATACATTGGGACAATTACATGACTAGGAAAGATTTAGAGGGAGAAGACAAAATACAGGCAAATGGGACTAGGTCAGCTGAGAAGATCATCGGGGTCTCTCTTCCCGCCATTACAGACATTTACACCACACGCTGCATCCGCAAAGGAAACAGCATTATGAAGGACCCCACGCACCCCTCATACAAACTCTTCTCCCTCCTGCCGTCTGGGAAAAGGCACCAAAGCATTCGGGCTCTCATGACCAGACTATGTAACAGTTTCTTCCCCCAAGCTATCAGACTCCTCAATACCCAGAGTCTGGACTGACACCAACTTACTGCCCTCTACTGTGCCTATTGTCTTGTTTATTATTTATTGTAATGCCTGAACTGTTTTGTGCATTTTATGCAGTCCTGGGTAGGTCTGTAGTCTAGTGTAGTTTTTTCTGTGTTGTTTTTACGTAGTTCAGTGTAGTTTTTGTATTGTTTCGTATAGCACCACATTCCTGAAAAACATTGTCTCGTTTTCATTGTGTACTGCACCAGCAGTTATGGTCAAAATGACAATAAAAAGTGACTTGACTTGACTTGACTAGTTCTGATAGGCACCATAGTCAGCATGGAACACACACAAAGTGCTGGAAGAACTCAACAGGCCAGGCAGCGAGGAAGAGAGTACAGTTGATGTTTTGGGCCGAAACCCTTCAACAGGGCTGGAGAAAAAAAAAGCTGAGGAGTAGATTTAAAAGGTGGGGGGAGGGAAGAGAGAAACACAAGATGATAGACATTACCAGAAGTTCAAGAAGTTCTGGTAATGCCCCCCTTCACCATTTCCCATCCCCTTTTCTCACTCTCACCTTATCTCCTTGCCTGCTCATCACCTCCCTCTGGTGCTCCTCCACACTTCTCTTTCTTCCATGGCCTTCTGTCTCTCTCACCAATTTACTTCCCAGTTCTTTACTTTGTACCTCCCTCTTCAGGTTTCTCCCTCCTTTCCATAGATGCTGCCTGGCCTACTGAGTTCCTGCAGCATTTTCTGTGTACTGCTCAGATTTCCAACATCTGCAGATTTTCTCTTGTTTATGATAGCATCAATTGGTTGAGCAAAAGTTTTGTTTAGAGATACAGTATGGTAACAGGCTCTTCCGGCCCAACAAGCCTGTGCCACCCAATTATACCCATATGATCAATTAACCCATTAACTGGTCATCTTTGGACTGTGGGAGGGAACTAGAGCACTCTTAAGAAACACATAGGGTCACAGGGAAAACGCACAAATTCCTTACAGGCAGACGTGGAATTGAACCCAGGTCACTGGTGCTGCAAAGCATTGTGCTTACCACTACACTACTGGGAGTCTGTGGGCTTTGTAGAACAGATGTGGTCTCATACAGATGGTCCCCTGTCAGCAGGGGTAGGGTAGACTGATGTTCTCCCTGACATTCGAGTCTGTTTCTCCACTAGGTTCCACTGTCTGGCAGTGTGTTCACAGTGTCCATTCTGACCTGGCTGTGGAGAGCTGGCAAAACAATTGTCACACTGGCTGCTCCAAAATGTGGAAGCTCCTGAAGACAATCCTTCAGAGTCACTTAATACAGTACCTGTGAGGAAGCAAAGTTTGATTCATAATCGTCAATCAGCTCCTCAGCCCCTATTGCTTACGTAATGATTCATGAGCAAGTTCCAGGAAACCTAGGCATTAAATTGTATAATTGCCAGTAATATTGCACTGACTAGCAATTGCTGAGTTATTGAGCAACTGGCAAACTGCTGTCCCAAGGGTTTTTCCCTATTAGAGCCCCCAACTCAGTCCAGAAGTTGAAGGGTTTGTGTTGGGGAACTTGCTTGCTGTTTCTGAACCGTCCACCACCCACACTCTCACAGAGATTGAACTAACTTTTCCAACATGTCTGAAAATCTTGGAAAATTGGAAAAAATTCCAACAAAAGAAGGGAATGTTAGTTGGGCTTGATGAAGACACAAGAGACTACAGATGTTACGACACACTAAGAGATGGAGAAATTCAGGCAGCATCTGGGGAGAGAAAAAGACAGTTGGCTTTTCGAGTCGAGATACTTCATCTGGATTAGGATGGGTTTGGGTTGCATTAAATGAAGCCCAGTGGGAGGGAATTTCTGAGGAGAATAAATGCAAGCAGAAGCTGGTTGGGTTGAATGGCCTTTTACAGAGCTGTGATTCTGGATAACGATGTTAGTTATTTCTAAGAGGAATCATTGTTGCAAAACAAGAGAGAAAGAACTAAGGTTCATCAAAGACAAAGTAAATAAATGGCATAGGTCCTTAAAGATGTACATTAAAAGAACAATTAAAGCCAAGCCCTTCTTACTGACTGGATGACACAATTGCCACAACCATCCAGATGGTGTGTACAAATTAACCAATGTGTGTGGAGCAAATGAAAAACCTATTTGGTGGGCTACGTCAATAAAGCAATAAAGGTGAGTTGCCCGTCATTTAAGAAGAGAACATTGACAGATGTGGATGACATTGTTCTGTGGTCATGAGCTGCACAGAGGCATGGCGGTTGGTGCTGCTTCCCCACTACTCCAGGGATCTGGGTTTGATCCAGATCTCTGGAGCAGAAGTTGTCCCCATCACTGTGTATTTGCCCCAGTTGCTTTGGCTTCCTCCCAGGTTGTTCATTTGCCTTTCAGGTTAGGGAAGTGGCAAAGGAATCAAGGGAGAGCATGTAGGAGAAGAAAATAACAGAAATGGGGTGTGAATGATGGGATTATCTTAGTGGGAAGGAGACATGGACTCAATGTGTTCAATTAGTAATTGATTTATTAATCTCACATGTATCAAGGTATTTTGAAAAGCCTTGCTTTGCACGCTGTCAAAACAAATCATTCCAATCATAAGTGCTCATTAACCATCAGGCTCTTGAACCAAAGGGGATAACTTAACTCAACTTCACTTGCTCCATCACTGTAATATTCCCACAACCAATGGACTCACTTTCAAGGACTCTTCATCTCATGTTCTCAATATTTATTGCTTATTTACTTATTTTTATTATTTCTTCTTTCTGTATTTGTACAGTTTGTAATCTTCTGCACTCTGGTTGAAAGTGCCAGTTGGGCTATCTTTCACTGATTCGTCATGATTATTATTCTATAGATTTACTGAGTATGTCCATAAGTAAATGAATCTCAGGGTTGTCTATGGTGATATATATGTAGAGTTAAAGAGTCGTAGAAAAGACTAGCATAGAAACAGATTCTTCAATCCATCTAGTTCATGGTGAACCATTTAAACTGCCTACTCCCATCGAACTGCACCGGAACCACAGCCCTCCATACATCTACCATCCATGTACCTATCCAAACTTCTCTTAAACATTGAATTCAAGCTCATATGCAACACTTGCATTGGCAGCTCATTCCACACTCTCATGACCCTCTGAGCAAAGAAGTTTGTCCTCATGCGCCCCTTAAACTTTGCACCTTTCACCCATAACCCATGACCTGTAGTTGTAGTCCCACCCTACCTCAGTGGAAAAAAGCCTGCTTGCATTTACCCTGTCTATATCCCTTGTAATTTTGTATTCCTCTATCAAATTGTCCCCCAATATTTTACTTTCCAAGGAATAAAGTCCTAACCAATTTAATCTTTCCTTAGAACTCAGTTCCTCCAGTCACAGCAACATCCTTGTAAATTTTCTCTGTATCCTTTCAACTTTATTTTCATCTTTCCTTCAGGTAGATGACCAAAACTGCACACAATACTCCAAATTAGGCCTCACCAATGTCTTATATAACTTCAACATAACATCCCGTCTCTTGTACTCAATACTTTGATTTATGAAGGCCAATGTGCCAAAAGCTTTCTTTTATGACTCTGTCTACCTGTGACACAACTTTCGATGAATTTTGGACCAGTATTCCCAGATCCCTTTGTTTTACCACACTTCTCAATGCCCTACCATTTACTATGTACAACACTGAAGTACAACACCTCACACTTGTCTACATTAAATTCCATCTGCCATTTTTCAGCCCATTTTTCATGCTGGTTCAGATCCTGCTGCAAGCTATGATACTCTTCTTCATTGTCCACTACACCCCCAATCTTGGTGTCATCTGCAAATTTGCTGACCCAGTTAACCACATTATCATCCAGATCTTTGATATAGATGGCAAACAACAACAGACCCATCACCGATCCCTGTGGCACACCACCAGTCAGAGGCCTCCAGATAGAGAGGCAACCCTCTACTACTACTCTCTGGCTTCTCCCACAAAGCCAATGTCCAATCCAAAGTACTACCTCATCGTGAATGCCAAGCGACTGAACCTTCTTGACCACGATCCCATGTGGGACCTTATCAAATGCCTTGCTAAAGTCCACGTCCTTGTAGACAACATCCACTGCCTTGCCTTCATCAATTTTTCTGGTAACTTCTTTGAAAAACTATAAGAACACAACCACAAAGCCATGCTGACAATCAATCCATGTCTATCCAAATACTTATATATCTGGTCCCTTAGAATAACTTCTGATAACTTTACCACTACTGATGTTAGGTTCACTAGCCTATAATTTTGTGGTTTATGTTTAGAGCTTTTCTTAAATAGCAGAACAACATTAGCTATCCTCCAATCCTCTGTTACCTCACCTGTCGCTAAAGATGATTTAAGTATCTCTGCTAGGGCCCTACAATTTCTGCACTGGTCTCCCACAGGGTCCAAGGGAACACCTTGTCAGGCCCTGGGAATTTATCCAGCTAATTTTCCTCAAGACGGTAAACACTTCCTCCTCGGTAATTTGTTCATGAAGTTGATGCCACTTTGCCTCACTTCTATCGAGTCTGTGTCTGATTCTTGAGTAAATACAGATGCAATAAATTCATTTAAGATCTCTCCCATTTCCTTTGGCACCATGCATGGATTACCATTCTGATCTTCCAGATGACCAATTTTCTCCTTGCAAACCTTTTGCTCTTAACATATCTGTAGAATCCCTTAGGATTCTCCTTCACTTTGTCTTCTTGGGCAACCACATGCCTTCTTTTAGCCTTCCTGATTTCTTTCTTAAGTGACCTTTTGCATTCTTTATACTCCAGAAGCACACCATTTGTTCCTACCTGCCTACACCGGCTATGTATCTCCTTTTTTTTCTTAACCAGGGCTTCAATATCTCTTGAAATCCAAGGCTCCCTAAACCTGTTATCTTTGCATTTTGTTCTGACAGGGATATAGAAGCTTCTTGAAATAAACACCCACATTGTATTTGCCTTCTTTACCACAGGCTCAATCTGTAAATTAACCTTCTGGAAATCTTGCACAAGGACTCCTAAGTCCCTCTGCACCTCTGATGTTTGAATTTTCTCCCCATTTAGATGATAGTCTGCTCTATTGTTCCTTTTACCAAAATGCATTTACCTAGATAATTTCTGATGCCATCAAAATTGGCCATTCTCCAATTTCAAATCTCAATTCATGGACCAGACCTACCTTTTTTTATGAAACTAATGGCATTATGATCACTAGGTGCAAAGTGTTCCCCTACGCAAACTTCTGTCACCTGCCCTGTTTCATTTTCTATTAGCAGATCAAGTATCACACATTCTCTCACTGGGACTTCTATTTACTCATTTAAGAAACTTTCTAAAACACATTTGACAAACTCTATCCCATATAGTCCTTTAACAGTATGGGAGTCCCATCAATATGTACAAATTTATAATCATTTACTATGACAATCTTGTATTTCTTGGAGTAGTCTGCGATCTCTTTACAAATTTGTTCCTCTAAATCCCTCGGACTGTAATATAGCCCCATTAACATGGTCATACCTTTCTTATTTCTCAGTTCCACCCATAACACCTCACTAGATGAGTACTCCAGTCCATCCTGACTGAGCACCGCCAAGACATTTTCCTTGACTAGTAATGCTACCCTTCCTCCTTTAATCCCTTCCACTTTTTCGAGTCTAAAACAATGGAACCCCAGAACACTGAGCTGACAGTTCTGCCCATCCTGCAACCAAGTCTCACTAATGGCTACAATATTATAATTCCATGTTTCGATCTATGCCCTGAGCTCATCTGCCTTTCCTACAGTACATCTTATATTAAAATATATGCAGCTCAGGATTTAGTCACACCATGCTCAACCTTTTGATTCCTGACTTAGAGGTATCAACACTACCTGTCTCTACAACCTATCCACCAACTTTTCTGGCACCCTGGTTCCCATCTCCCTGAAACTTTAGTTTAAACTTCCACATGCAACACTAGCAAACTTTCCGCTAGGATATTAGTCCCCTTCCAGTTCAGGTACAAATTGTCCCTTCTGTACAGGTCCCATCTTCCCTGGAAGACAGCCCAATGATCCAAAAATCTGACTATCTCCCTCCTACACCAACTCCTAAGCCACTTACTAAACTGAATAATCTTCTTTGTTCTGGTTGACTAGCACATGGCACAGGTAGCAATCCTGAGATCACACCCCCTGATCCTTGATCACAACCCAAAGTAAATAAATTTACTTTGAACTTTGAAATTTGAATATCAAATTAGTGCAAAGGAAAAAGCAATAACAAAAAGAAAAATATAGTGTTACAGTTAAAGACAATAAGGTGCAAGGGCTATGACAAGATGGATAGAGATATCAAGGGTTCGTCTTTATTATGCAAGAGTTCTGTTCAAGAGTCTTATACCAGCAGGATACTTTGCAGCTAGGTGGTGCGTGTTCTCAAGAATCAGTATATTTTATGAGAAGGAAGGAGGGAGAATGGGTGATTAGGGAGTAACATGCTCTATGTTGTAATATGTAAGCCAATCAGCCATTTAGGAGGATCGGAGAAATGGTACACAGGGAACCAATTTCTACTGAGTCAACTTGGATCTTTGACAGTGCTTCTCACCATGCAGACAGTGCTGATGACCTTCTGGTCTTCTTGAATGAAAATGAGGGATGGGAACTAGAGTGATAGGTCAGAGGATGGGTCAGTTGATAGAAAGGCAAATGCAATGTAAGAGAGACTGTGAGAAATGTTAGGAAATAGAAAGGGGATAATTGCAGTCAGTTGTATGAGTTGAAATGAGGGATGGAGGCAGATACATCTGCCCAACATTGTGGGCCAAAGGGTCTGTACTGTTCTGTAATGTCCTAAGTTCTATAAGTATCCTATCTCATTCAAGCAACATTGAATGTATGTGCTCCCCACAAACCAGACAAAACTAATTTTCAAGAAGTCACCTCCAAATTAAAACAGGAGAAATCTGAGCAGTCAAACAATGGAAGTCCTGTGGTATTTATTGTTTGCAGAAAGCTTCAGGCAAATTGAAGAGGATTGTGTAGTTTCACTCCTGTGGACATACTGAGGAGATGATCATGGACAAACTAGGTCAGAATGCTGGGAAGTGCTCCAACCTGCTCAAGCAAGTATCTGTTCTATTTCAAGTTCAAGTTCAGTTTATTGTCATTCAATTGTACACATGTATACCGCCAAACAAAACAATGTTCCTGTGTACCAAGGTGCGCAACACAGTACATGTAACTCACCCACATAACACACAAGGTTTCATAAGCTTTTCTGTTCTTCTGGACTAGATTTACAACAGTCTTTGTACACCATGGTTCCTGTACCCTACCATCCTTTCCCTGTCTCATTGGAATGTATCTACGCAGAACTCCACACAAATATCCCCTGAACATTTGCCACATTTCTTCTGTACATTTCCCTGAGAACATCTGTTCCCAATTTATGCTTCCAAGTTCCTGCCTGATAGCCTCTCATTTCCCCTTATTCCAATTAAAGGCTTTCCTAACTTGTCTGTTCCTATCCCTCTTCAATGCTATAGTAAAGGAGATAGAATTGTGATCACTATCTCCAAAATGCTCTCCCACTGAGAGATCTGACACCTGACACCAATACCAGATCAAGTACAGCCTCTCCTCTTGTAGGCTTATCTACATATTGTGTTAAGATACCTTCCTGAACACACCTAACAAACTCCACCCCATCTAAACCCCTTGCTCGAGGGAGATGCCAATCAATATCTGGGAAATTAAAATCTCCCACCACGACAACCTTGTTATTATTACACCTTTCCAGAATCTGTCTCCCTATCTGCTCCTTGATGTCCCTGTTACTATTGGGTGGTCTATAAAAAACACCCAGTAGAGTTATTGACCCCTTCCTGTTCCTAACTTCCACCCACAGAAACTCCATAGACAATCCCTCCATGACTTCCTTCTTTTCTGCAGCCGTGACACTATCTCTGATCAACAGAGCCACGCCCCCACTCTTTTGCCTCCCTCTCTGTCCTTTCTGAAACATCTAAAGCCTGGCACTCGAAGAAACCATTCCTGCCCATGAGCCATCCAAGTCTCTGTAATGGCCACAACATCATAGCTCCAAGTACTGATCCACGCTTTAAGCTCATCCGCTTTGTTCATAATACTTCTTGTATTAAAATAGGCACATCTCAAATCTTGAAAACATGTAGGTAACTGCCTTAATTAGCCAATGGGTAATATCCCATATATGTAGGTGATAGTAGAATTCAAGGGTGGAAGGGATGAGAGGTGGGTTGATGGGTGCGGGGAGAATAAGAATGGAATTAATATAGGATGTGTAAATGGGTGGTTAATGATCAGCACAGACTGGATGGGCTGAAGGGCCTGTTTTTATACTGCATCTCTCTATGAGCCTATTACTGTAATAAACTATATGCAGCAAATGTATTATATTCTACTTCTATTTTAAAACTCATCTAATTGCTACATTTCTGAATATATTGCTGTTTTTACAATTAGAAGTATGTCAATATTGGACCTGCTCTAGTTTGCCTGCAGCACTTTGTGCCCAATATAGATGCTTTTAATAACTTTGTGAGTGTTATCTTACTCTGCCAAATAAATTTTTAGCATTTTCTTGAAATCTATTTCTAGCAACCCTTTGCCATTGAAGCTACTGAGTAAAAATGTTGTTGTCATGTAAATCACTGCCGTCAGCAGACTTTGCCATTAGAAGGAAGTGATGTGCTGGCATTCAAGAGAGTCGACAGGATGTTCATGACGATGACCCCCAAGAATGGAAGTGTGAATGTATGAGGAGCGTTTGATGGCTCTGGGCCTGTACTCACTGGAGTTTAGAAGAATGGGGTGGAGGGAGTCTTGTTGAAACTGATCAAATATTGAAAGGTCTAGATAGAGTGGATGTGAAGAAGATGTCTCCTCCAGTGGGGGACTCTATGGCCAGGGAGTACAGTCTCAGAGCAGAAGGACATCCTTTCAGAACAGAGACAAGGAGGAATTTCTTTCGCCAGAGGGTGGTGAATCCATGGAGTTCATTACCACAGGTGGTTGTAGAGACTAAGTCATTGGGTAAATTTAGATTAGAGGTTGATAGGTTCTTGATTAGTAATGATGTCAAAGCTTATGGGGAGAAGGCAGGAAAATGGGGTTGAGAGGGATTTATAAATCAGCCACGATTTGAGGAGCAGATTCAATGGGCTGAATGGCCTAATTCTGCTCCTATGTCTTATGTTCTGAAAGCATTTTAAAAACTTGGAGAACTGAGGACTTTAGAAAATTGACAGAGTGAAAAGGGAGTTGAGGCCTGGAACTGATTGGTCATGATGTTGTTGACCAGTAGGGCAGGCTGAGGGGCCAGCTGACCTACTACTGCACCTATTTGTTTGAGTTTGTGTGCTTTTGTGACTTCTTCCTTCTGCAGCTATATTGAGCCTAAGGATGATGTTAGGACCTGGTTGTAATATTACCCAACATGATGCTGCCACTGTTTTCCTGCCAGATGTAGTATAGAAACATTTAGAAACATAGAAAACCTCCAGCACAATACAGGCCCTTCGGCCCACAATGCTGTGCCGAACATGTACCTACTTTAGAAATTGCCTAGGGTTACCCATAGCCCTCTATTTTTCTAAGCTCCAGGTGCCTATCCAGGAGCCTCTTAAAAGACTCTGTAGTATCCACCTCCACCACCGTCGCTGGCAGCCTATTCCATGCACTCACCACTCTCTGTGTAAAAAAACTTACCCCTGACATCTCCTCTGTACTTACTTCCAAACACCTTAAAACTGTGCCCTCTCATGTTAGCCATTTCAGCCCTGGGAAAAAGCCTCTGACTATCCACATGATCAATGCCTCTCATCATCTTATACACCTCTATCAGGTCACCTCTCATCCTCCGTTGCTCCAAGGAGAAAAGGCCGAGTTCACTCAACCTATTCTCATAAGTCATGCTCCCCAATCCAGGCAACATCCTTGTAAATCTCTTCTGCACCCTTTCTATGGTTTCCACATCCTTCCTGTAGTGAGGTGACCAGAACTGAGCACAGTACTCCAAGTGGGGTCTGACCAGGGTCCTATATAGCTGTAACATTACTTCTCGGCTCTTAAACTCAGTCCCACGATTGATGAAGGCCAATACACCGTATGCCTTCTTAACCACAGAGTCAACCTGCACAGCAGCTTTGAGTGTTCTATGGACTCAGACTCCAAGATTCCTCTGATCCTCCACACTGCCAAGAGTCTTACCATTAATACTATATTCTGCCATCATGTTTGACCTTCCAAAATGAACCACCTCACAGTTATCCGGGTTGAACTCCATCTGCCACTTCTCAGCCCAGTTTTGTATCCTATCAATGTCCCGCTGTAACCTCTGACAGCTCTCCACACTATTCACAACATCTCCACCCCCAAGCAAGTGGGAATCTGAGTCAAAGAAGCCTAACGGATAAACTTTTTCAGAGGCTGGGCACATAGGATTTTTCTTTGTTGACCCACGGGAAAGTTGAAGCCTAACTAGTCCTGTATTCAGCTTCTGCAATGTGAAATATCTGCAAAATGACCTGATGTCCCAGTATCAGTGGTGGGCTTATGGTAATATGATTTCATGTCACTTCTCATTGACTTCTGCCCGAAAGAGAAAATCACCCAGCACTAATGCTGCACCAACCGCTTATTACCTGTCAGACCACATCAATCGGAATTCAAACCTACTTTACTGAAGTGGCATTGGAGTCAACTGTCCAAAATTCCTCCTTACTGCATGCTTGTCAGCTCCAGGCTTAGTAGAATTGTATTTATCTCAGCTTAGCTTCTGGATCAGTGGGTGAGTTTCAAATCCATTTCCAAGCATACCTGGAGTTAATTTGGTCACATTTTATGCCAAGAACTGATACCTAAACTTGGGTACAAGTCCTTTCTGTTACAATCTGCATCCTAAACAAATGCACAGTTTGAAGAGATTTGGCATGTCAACAAATATACTCAAAAACTTCTATAGTTGTACTGTGGAGAGCATTCTGACAGGCTGCATCACTGTCTGGTCTGGGGGAGGGGGCTACTGCACAGGACCGAAAGAAGCTGCAGATGATTGTAAATCTAGTCAGCTCCATCTTGTGTACTCGCCTACAAAGTACCCAAGACATCTTCAGGGAGTGGTGTCTCAGAAAGGCAGCGTCCATTATTAAGGACCTCCAGCACCCAGGGCATGCCCTTTTCTCACTGTTACCATCAGGGAGGAGGTACAGAAGCCTGAAGGCACATACTCAGCAATTCAGGAACAGCTTCTTCCCCTCTGCCATCCAATTTCTAAATGGACATTGAACCCTTGGACACTACCTCACTTTTTTTTTAATATACAGTATTTCTGTCTTTTGCATGATTTTAATCTATTCAATACACATATACTGTAATTGATTTACTTGTTTATTTATTATTCTTATTATTTTTTCTCTCTCTCAGTTAGATAATGTATTGCATTGAACTGCTGCTGCTAAGTTAACAAATTTCACGTCACATGCCAGTGATAATAAACCTGATTCTGATTCTGATTCTGATCTGAGTAATCTTCCTCAAAATCACAATCTGTTTTTGAGACATGGGATGGGAACATTATAAAGGTTGCCTGTTCTAATCAGTTCTTAGCCATTGCAATTCTTATAGTGATTGTGTACAAGAGAGTTAGTTTAGTGAATTGCATGGTTTGTGTCTGGAGATAATGGTTGAAATGGAAGGCATAAAAGGTCAAGTGTTGTATCATTTGTGGCTGCATGGGAAGGTGCCATGTGAAGTGGGTCTTGGCATTCTTTCTTGAATAGAGACCTACAGTCCCCTCTCATCATTACCATCCTTTGTGTGAATGAACTTATTCTCACATTGAATACTTCTTTCTTTTACTTCCATCATTTTTTCCAAAGGAAAGACAGTGGAGCCTGGAAGGGGCTATGAAACACTTGTTGTATTTTGGCTCTGTGGAGCAGTCTTTGCTTCAGTTTATTCAAGCCCCTTCACTGGCCTCTTCTTCCAGCACATTGCTGACAGTGTTGATGGTACTTCCTGCTCCTATAGAGAACAAGATGTTTCATCCCCTTTGCTGGCAATTTGCACCATGTTCTCACAGTCTCTTGGGCTGTTTCTCATTCTCCACTTCATATTCTTGATTTCAGCCACTGATACCCTTTGAGAGCCCACACACTAGCACTGCTATCTTCACAGCACCCTCCTTCCTTTCTGTTGAAAGGCCTCCATTCAATTCCACTATTTCTCTGCTCAATTTCATCAGTTTTTCCCATATTTCTGCTCACTTAACCTTGCCCTATTCCTTGTTCTCTGCCTCATCAGCAGCCTCCATATTCAATTGACCATCCTCCATAATTTCCACCACCTTCAACATAATGCTGCCATGAAATACATCTGCCCATACATCATTCCAAAGTCTTTCTGCATCTCCCTAGTGCACTGTGCCCCCTTCACCACCACCCTCTCACTTACTCCTTCCAATTTAGGCATTGTACTCAATGTTCATGATGTGATATCTTCTGCATTGGAGAAACCTAATGCTAGTTGCATAACTGTTTGAGCATCTCTGTTCTGTTCAGAAGGATAACTGTAAGCTACCAACTGTCCATTACTGTAATTCTCTCTCCCACTCCCATTACCACTCTGATCTCCATAAATTTGTTCTTGTAACGTTCAAATGAAGCCCAACAGAATGTTGAGGAACAGCATCCCATCTTCTGACTGGGCACATCTGCAGTCCTCAAGACTCAACAATGAAGTCAAGAATTTCAGATAACCAGCCTTTCCAAAGTGTTTAAGAACTAGCCAGTCTCGATGAAAGGTCACTAATTCATAACATTATTTCCACGAATGTCATAATACCAGCAATATTTATTTCAGAATTGTCAGCAACTCTTTTATTCTGCATTTCACAACCACATCACTGCTTTTATTCTCTCTCTTTCATCTCTTTCTGTTTATATCTCTTCTGGACAGATCAGCTGCAATTAACAAACTTCTTAGTCAGTACCACTGTGCCATTCAGTCTCTTGGACTCCATCCTATCACAGACATTCCCTTTCTTCTCTCCTCTCTCTGAACCCAGCAACTTTAAACATGTTTGACTTTGAATGTTTTCTAAGTTCTGATGAAGGATCATTGATCTGAAATACTAACAGTGCTTGTCCCTCTCCATTCATATGAAATTTCCAGGAGTTTCTGCATTTACTTCAGATTTAAGTCATCTGCAGATGGTTTAGTTTTGCTTTCTATAATAACACATGTCCAAGCCGGGATAATGTTCAGATGAATTTGAGATTGCAGTCTGCAAGATGAGTGTCACTACAGTACATCCAGAATATTGCAAATCAAGATATTTATCACTGTGACAAGGGAGTCTGTTCACAAGGCTCCTTCCTTCCACATGGTGCTGAACTTCTTCAGTATTGTGGCTAACCTTTTCTAAATTAGTGTTGATTATTCCATTACACTGCTGATCTGATGCTTGTCAAAGGACTTAGGGGTCAGGTAAACCCCTTAAAGATGAGTAACCAACAACTGCTTTGATCTTTTCATAGTTTTGTTAACTTCAGTTGCTCAGTAAAGCTTCTGGCAATCTATGGTCACAGAAAAATGATGGAGGAAAATGCCAATCCACCTATTGAACCTGATCTATCTGTTTAAAATGGAGCTGCAAACTCATCTCCAACTTCTCTTTTCAAAACTGTAAACTGTAGAAACAGAAAAAGAGGATGTCCCTCTAGTAGAAGTTATACTAATTTGGAACATGACTGAAAGTGATGTAAGGCAACTGACTGACAGTGATCATCTCCATAACTTGACTTGGACCTCTGGAGGAAAAGGGTCAACACCTCACTCCTGGTACAAAGCTCATGGTTAGTTGGGCAGCCATGATCCCTATATGGTTCCAAGACCCAGATTACCTCAAGATACTCAAGATACCTCAAGCACCTCAAGATACTGGGAAAAAAATCTCACCAATACTATTTCCACAAAATCCTCCAGAATGACTGGAATGATAAGCAAAGGAACATCAGTGTCCTCCCCCAGGTTAACATCACAGAACTGAGGCCCTAATTATGGTCAATCATTGGATAGGTCCTGTTATGTGCACACCTGACAACAAACTATCAAAAGCCACACTACATTCTAAACTATCACAACAGCGCCTGCCAGGTGAACAGAGGAAAAGATTCAAGGATGTGTTCCAAACCTCGTTGAAGTGCAACACCCTCACTGACTCTTGGGATTCACCGGCCCATAATCACTTGAAGTGCAGAAGGAGCACTTGGAATAATATTCAGAACCATCACCCAGCAAAACACAGAAGCCCTGTGTAATCAACAGGAGTGCACCAGCTCACAAACTATTCACCTACCCAACCCAACAGACATCTCCTGTTCCCTCTGCAACAAGTTCTGTCCTGCACCAAATGGGCTACCTCAGAACCCATAAAACTGGAGTGGAAGACACAAGACTTAAGTTCAGCTCTCTATACATTGTGTGATATCCCATTGAAGAAAACAGTAACTGAGCAAGAAATCTTCTAAGCTATTCAAACATTCCAGATGTCTTCAGGATGTGACATCACTGAGAAGGTATTTAATGTCCATTTCCAATTCATCCTTGTTTTTCTGGGCTGCTTCAGAGGAAGATTAAGTGTAAACCATATTGTTCATCATCATTTACTTCTGCTTGCTGTTTTCTTAATGGGCCATCACACAATATATAGAGAGCTGAACTTAAGTCTCATGTCTTCTACTCTGGTTTTATGTGTCCTGACGTAACCCATTTGGTCAGGACAGATTCTGCTGCAGAAGGAGCAGGAGGTATCTGGTGGGGTGGGTGAAGGAACATTCATTTAGAACAAAGATGAGAAGGAATTTCTTTAGCTAGAGGGTAGTGAATCTGTGGAACTCATGGCCACAGGCAGCTGTGGAGGCCAAGTCATTGACTATATTTAAAGTGGAGGTTGATAGGTTCTTGGTTTGTCAGGATGTCAAAGGTTACAGGGAGAGGTAGGAGAATGGGGTTGAGAGGGAAAATAAATCAGCCATGATTGTCATGGTGATCACTGGCAGGAATGAACCCAGGTGCGGAGGAATGGCAGACTCCCACGTAGAGATGGAAACAAAAGGTTATACATTGGAATACCAACAGAACTTTGGTGGCTCGACCAAGTGACACTGTGCGACAAATCATTCTCCACACAAGGATCCCGCGATGAGTGTTAAATGATCATAGATCATAAATAACCATAGAATGTAGGAAACCCGTGCCAGTCACAACTAACCTGACAAGATTAAACAGAAACCACAAGGGCTTAACAACTCTTATTAAGACAAAAATTAGTAAATATTGGTGCTCAAGAAACCTAGAAGCCCAACACTTTACGGCACACCACAGAGGCCTGCAGGGCTGATGAGGATGGTGGAATGGTGGGGCAGACTCAATGGACCGAGTGGCCTAACTCTGCTTCTATGTCTAAAAAAATGGGAGGCTATTCAACTATGCATGCTGGCACAACATAGAGCAATTCCATGTCTGCTCACTTATGTTCCCTATGCAGTCCATCAAATCCTCTTTTATTCATTTTGTCACTTAAAACTACACCAAGAGATAGTTCATAGATGTCAATTAACTCACCAGCATTTTATTAAGAGTGAGAGGAAACTAGAACACTGGGCAGAAATCATCACAAACATGTCCCGTCAGCACTCAAGATCAGGATTGAATCTTGGGTCCCTAAATCTGTGAGGCATTTCCACTAACAGTGTGCCACTGTGTTAGTCAGGAGTCACATGTAGCCCAGACGGAGTGAGCCAGATGGGTTTGTGCAGACTTACGACAGCCAGTATTTCCACGAGCCTTTAAATCCAATTGTAGTTTATCATCAAAAGTGGTTTGCCATTGTCTTCATCTATCTTTACAATACAGTGACCCCAGCCATTATCAATACTCTTCAGAGATCGTCTGCCTGGTATCAGTGGTCGCATAGCCAGGACTTGTGATATGCACCAGCTGTTTGTATGACCATCCAGCACCTGCTCCCATGGTTTCATGTGACCCTGATTGGGTGGGGGGAGGGCTAAGCAGGTACCACACCTTGCCAAAGGTGACCTGCAGGCTAGCAGAGGGAAAGGGCACCTTACAATTCCTTTGGTAGAGATGTATCTCCGCCCCACCACCGAGCTGTAGTCATTCACTTTAATTTAATATCACGAGCTAGAAATGTGGGATTTGAACTCACATTTCCAGACCATAATTTAGTCTTAAAGATATTCCTTAATACATGGACGCCAAGCATTATTCCTGATGGGGGTCTTGGCCCAAATCATCGACTATTTACTTCCATGACTTGCTGAATTTCGCCATCATTTTGTATGTGTTGCTCAAGTTTTCCATTATCTGCAGAATCCCTTGTGTTTAAGCATTATGCATGGAATCTTTTTTTAACTTTCAAGAAATTTTGCAACAATTATCTTAGTTGGGCTATTCCAAATTTAGATCCAGTGACAGGGAACCTTGCCTCCAGGGTAATCATGAGAATCTACATGGACAGTTGGACTCGCATATCTCAACCAGCAGTATCGGAATGAGAAAAAAACAGATTTGGTTGGTGTGTTAATGAAAACGGGAGGTTCATTGTCTACAATAAAGTAGTCCTAGTGTAGGTGAATAGTCGAAGGTTAAGTGGGGAATTACACATTACAAATAACAACATATAAGCTCACACTTAGTGTTCTCATAAAAGGTAATTGAGAGGAGATATTAACGCTGCACATACTGCCTGAGCTCATGCCTTTGATGACATCATCCTATGCTGGCTCTCAGAGAATTACCTCAGTCCATACTCACTCCTATTTTCAATCGTTCTATAGTTCAACTTAATATCAGAGAATGTAAACAATATACAACCTGAAATCCTTACTCTTTACAGACATCCATGAAACAGAAGAAAACCCCAAAGAATGAATGACAGAAAACATTAGACCAACAAAGCCCCCCCCCCCACTTGCTCCAGCAAAAGCATCGACCCACGACCACCCACCATGCAAGCAATAGCAAAGCCCCCCACAGACCTTGATCTGGAGTCCATCAAAAACTACTGTCCATCCCAACACCTCGACATCTCTTTTCTTTTTCAATCTTTTTATTGTTTCATATTAGTAAACATAACAATAATGATAATGATACAAAGAGATCAGGATTACATTAACGGTTAACATATAGAAACACAGATTCCATGTAACAAATATAGTTTAGCCTCCCAATCTCTTAGTAACAAACCATGAAAAAGATATTGACATCTCAACAGGCTCTCTCTCTCTCACTAACGAGGGAGTGAGAGATATCACTCCTGCCACAGTGACAGGGAAGAGTAATAAGCTCAAACATATTACAAATAACAACATGTATACTTTACTTTATTGTCACCAAACAATTGATACTAGAGCGTACAATCATCACAGCAATATTTGACTCAGCACTTCGCGCTCCCTGAAGTACAAATTGAAGTAAATATAATAAAAATTTAAATTATAAATCATAATTAGAAAATAGAAAAGGGAAAGTACGGTAGTGCAAGTCAAGTCCAGATATTTGGAAGGTACGGCCCAGATCCGGGTCAGGATCTGTTCAGCAGTCTTATCACAGTTGGAAAGAAGCTGTTCTCAAATCTGGCCGTACAAATCTTCAAGCTCCTGAACCTTCTCCCGGAGGGAAGAGGGACAAAAAGTGTGTTGGCTGGGTGGGTCGTGTCCTTGATTATCCTGGCAGCACTGCTCCGACAGCGTGCGGTGTAAAGTGAGTCCAAGGATGGAAGATTGGTTTGTGTGATGTGCTGGGCTGTGTTCACGATCTTCTGCAGCTTCTTCCGGTCTTGGACAGGACAACTTCCATACCAGGTTGTGATGCACCCTAGAAGAATACTTCTTATGGTGCATCTATAAAAATTAGTGAGGGTTTTAGGGGACTGGCCAAATTTCTTCAGCTTTCTCAGGAAGTAAAGGCACTGGTGGACCTTCTTGGCAGTGGACTCTGCTTGGTTAGACCATGTCAGGTCATTTGTGATATTCACCCCGAGGAACTTAAAACTTTTGACCTGTTCCACCTGCGCACCACCAATGTACACTTTGTAGATGGGGTCGCGTGATCCACAACTCCTTCTGAAGTCAACAACCAATTCCTTCGTCTTGCTGACATTGAGGGATAGGTTATTGTCTTCACACCATGCCACCAGGTTCTTAATTTCCTCTCTGTACTCAGAAAGTCTTGCGAGTGTCCTGTCCAGGGTGAAGGCCTGGGCAAGGTTGTATGGAAGACCGGCAGTTGCCCAAGCAGCAAGTCTCCCCTCTCCACGCCACCGATGTTGTCCAAGGGAAGGGCAAGGGCCGATACAGCTTGGCACCAGTGTCGTCGCAGGAGTTGCCAGAGTGAGGTTGAAGGCAACGTCGGACTGCCTCGGGGACTCCAGCTCCAGATTTGTCCTCAGGGTTTACTCCCGAAGCCTTTCCCATGAGTGGGTATGACCACAAGGCAGCAGAGGTTTGAAAGCAGAGTTTTCCCTCTCTTAGATGGACTGCCTTCCCGGGCTGATGAGCTCCATCTACCCAAAGCACTGGTTTTAAGGTGCCAGGACCTGCCTTTGCCCCTTCTCCTGTCAGTAGAAATAGTTCCACTGGGCTTAGAGGCTAAGCCACACAAGAAGACCAGGAGTTGGACTTAGCTGTCAGAGGCTATTTGAGGCGCATGCCGCGAGGAGCACTTTTAAGTAGTGGGAGCTTGTCCCCATTACCACTCTTTGGCTTGACAACCTTCGAATTGATGTCACACATATATGTTTATAATTGTTTAATGTGGGCCTTCAGAAATGGTTCTCTTGGAAATGGTAAATTCTTCCTCATCATCTGCAAAGGCAATGCCAGAAGATTACTTTACTTTACTTTACTGTCACCAAACAATTGATACTAGAGCATACAATCATCACAGCAATATTTGATTCTGCGCTTCGCGCTCCCTGAAGTACAAATCAAAGTAAATATAATAAAAATTTAAATTATAAATCATAATTAGAAAATAGAAAAGGGAAAGTACGGTAGTGCAAGTCAGGTCCAGATATTTGGAAGGTACGGCCCAGATCCGGGTCAGGATCCGTTCAGCAGTCTTATCACAGTTGGAAAGAAGCTGTTCCCAAATCTGGCCGTACAAATCTTCAAGCTCCTGAACCTTCTCCCGGAGGGAAGAGGGACAAAAAGTGTGTTGGCTGGGTGGGTCGTGTCCTTGATTATGCTGGCTGCTCAGCCCCGACAGCGTGCGGTGTAAAGTGAGTCCAAGGATGGAAGATTGGTTTGTGAGATGTGCTGGGCTATGTTCACGATCTTCTACAGCTTCTTCCAGTCTTGGACAGGACAACTTCCATACCAGGTTTGAAGTAAAGGCGCTGGTGAGCCTTCTTGGCAGTGGACTCTGCTTGGTTAGACCAAGTCAGGTCATTTGTGATATTCACCCCAAGGAACTTAAAGCTTTTGACCTATTCCACCTGCGCACCACCGATGTAGATGGGGTTGTGTGGTCTGCTACTCCTTCTGAAGTCACCAACCAATTCCTTCGTCTTGCTGATGTTGAGGGATAGGTTATTGTCTTCGCACCATGCCACCAGGTTCTTAATTTCCTCTCTGTACTCAGACTCATCATTACCCAAGATACGGCCTACAATTGTGGTGTCATCAGCAAACTTGTATATTGAGTTTGATGGAAACTTGGCTACACAATCATGGGTGTACAGTGAGTACAGCAGGGGGCTGAGTACACAGCCTTGTGGGGCACCGGTGCTCAGAGTGATTGTAGAGGAGAGCCTGTCTCTTATTTTTACAGCCTGGGTCCTGTCTGTGAGGAAATTGAAGATCCAGCTACAGATCTGAGTGCTCAGACCCAGGTTCCGGAGCTTAGGAATCAGTTTATTTGGAATGATAGTATTAAAGGCAGAGCTGTAGTCAATGAAAAGGAGCCTTACATATGCGTCTTTATTCTCCAGGTGTTTTAAGGAGGAATGTAGTGCCAGAGAGATGGCATCCGCCATTGACCTGTTGAACATATAAATTCACATTAATCTTTCCATTATAACTGTTAACAATTCCCCCCTTAATCTTCTACCATTCACCTACACTAGGACTACTTTATTGTACTCAATGAACCTTCCATTTTCATTAACCCAACAAACAAGACATCTTTGGGAAGTTGGAAGAAACCTGAGCACTCGAGGGAAACCTGCTGAGTATTTCCAGCGTTCTGTTATCATTGCAGTAAGCTCATTAACATTAATTAATGATGAGGAAATATTTAGCGACCAAACTTCTAGCCTATAAAAATAAACTTCTTCTCACTTCATATTTATGGAACTGTTGAAGTGTTTGGATAAACATTAACAGATGGAGAGGTGGGTATAACAAATCCCAGTACATCCTATCAATAACAGTAATCTGGCTTCCCTAGTGAGCAGTGGGAGGATAACTTCAGTTGAATTATAACAAGAGATCCTTAATGGAAAGCTTTCAGACTTTTCAAGATTTTCAGATGGCGCCATGATACCATAGTATTTAGTGCAATGCTATTACAGCTCAGGGCATCATAGTTTGGAGTTCAATCCCAGTGTCCTCTGTTAAGAGTCTGTACGTCCTCCCCGTGGAATGTGTGGGTTTTCTCCGGGTGCTCCAGTTACCTCCCACACTCCAAAGATGTATCGGTTAATAGGCTAATTAGTCATTGTAAATTGTCCCTTGATTAGGTTAGGGTTAAATCGGGGATTGTCGAGGGTTGCTGGTCAACGCAGCTCGAAGGGCTGGAAGGGCCTATTCTGCGCTAAACCTCTAAATAAAAAATAAATAAAAGCTTCAAATTAAGGGAATTGGTTACTGAATTATTTGTTGTTGATTGTACAAAGTTTGAAGTTCAATGTAAATTTATTATCCAAATACATATACGTCACCATATACATCCCTGAGATTCATTGTCTTGCCAGCATGCTCAATAAATCTATAGAATAATACCCATAACAAAATCAATGAAAGACTGGCCAACATGGATGGTCCTGTAGTGTTTAGTTTGAAATTATGTGATTATGACAGGGTTCCCAGAGAATATGTTAAATCTGATGGTACCTCAAAATCAAAAGCATTTGCCAATTTGAGGCAATGTCTTGGCAGAGCCAAGTCTCTATTCACAGATAAATATAGGCTGCATTGCAGTGTCAACGTGTTCATTGCAGAAACTCTGCATTTGAGGAAGGTGTGAGTTATATGTTCTCTGTGGATTCCTGACATCCAACAAAGTCCACTTGCACAGGAGCATGAGTCCAAATTCCTCTTTATTCAACAGCTCCACGCAAACGGTCTCTGGAACTTTCTGTAAGCATTTTGTAGCCCAGAGAGCAGTTGGTTGGACAACAAATTTCTGAAAGGTGCAATAGTCTTGAATTAACAATTATTGTTAACAACCAAAATCACAGAAGGTATTGGAGAAGAGTTTACACTGAAGCCAAGAATAAAGTGTCTTGGGATTGTCTAGCGAGATCATACAAGATGGATGGGTACAAAGCCTATAAAAATGATTTAACTAGAGGACAGATAACCGCAAGCACATTTGTTTTGGCTACAGTTCAGCTAGAGGCATCTTGGCAAACCTACATTAAACTTAAATGCAACATTATGAGAGATCTGCACTATCAGAAATGCTGTCTTTTAAATGTGGTGTTTAAAGAAGGCTGTATCCCTTCCATGACCACAATTGTTATCCCCAGGAATTTCTAGCAAATGCAGAAAAAATGAAATTGAGTAATGAAAAGTAAGTGTGCAGGCATGAAGTGAGATGCCCAGCAGAGTCGTTAATGGTAACCTTGGTTCAGAAATTGTAAAACAGAATGGTGTAATTTGGTGTGTTGCGGCACTGATAGAATCTCTGGTGATGACATCACAGTAAAATGTGGCCTGGTGAGGAAAGATGTAAAGGGGAAGTGAATTCAGATTACTGCTCAGGACATTAACACTTTAGTCCCTCCCTCTGTACAGTGGGGTTTGTTTCAGTTTTTAAAAGCGGTTGGCTAATTATTTTAGAGAGAAAGCAGGGTCAGAAATTCTGAACACCATTTTCTAGTCAGTAGCATCCTTCCATATAGGGATGGAGTAAAACTTCCTGAGGCAAATGGCATCTTTGTAATAGCAGAGGAGCTGCAATGGGAAAAGAAGAACTGATACCCTTTTCTCCAGAGACACGAAGTGTGACTCATGTCCTGAGATCATCTCTCTAAATAATCAATAACTTCTCAATTTCAGTGATATACATGCAGATTTTAGGAGACCCAACCCCTTTCATGTTTACTGATTCCAGCCAGAAGTGTCTAATTTAATTTTAGTAAAATCAGAAGCAACCTTGATTTTGGTTTGAAAGTGTTTATGCTGGGTGTCAGAAAAACAATGACAATTCTCTTCTGAAGGTTGGGAGGACAGTTAAAGATCCTTCAGGATTTGCCTGCAGTTTCCTGGAATCAAAGGTTAAGCCGTAGAAAATCCTGTGATTAATCAAGGAGAAAAAAAATTCACTGCCATTTAAAAAAATGCTGCACTCTCTTTGATTTCCCTTCTGTTTCCCGATTAATAGTTTCAAAAATATTAGAGACGGTAAAGGCTATGAGTCATGCAAACCTCTCATTCTACCATGCCCTTTGCAGGTTTAAAACCATCATTACAGTGTGGTGCTCAGTTCTGAGCTCTACCTGCAACCAAACCAATGTTAGAAAAAATTTCATCATAACTTCCTTGTCTTTGTATCAATTCCTCTTTTAATACAAGTTAGATTTCCACATTATTATTTTTAAATTCTTAACTTAAAAACATAAAATGCTGGAAACATCATCAGGTCAGGCAGCAGAAAGAGAAACAGGGTCAACGTTTCAGGTCAAAGGGTGTGAAGAAGGATCTTGAACCTGAGACATTTCTCTTTGAACTGTCTGGTCCACCATTTTCTGTTATTGTTTCTCATTTCCAGCATTTGTGTTTAGTTTTGGATTTTTATGCTTCTTAATTCAGTCTGCTAAATTCAGAGACTTTGGTATAGAAATCTTCTAACTCTTGCTGTTCCTGCATCTCCTTTAACATTATTCCCTGGAAAATTTATCCCTGATCCACACAAACAAAATGCTGGAGGAACACAGTAGATCAGGCAGCATCTATGGAGGAAAATGAACCGTTGATTCATCCCTGGCTCATGGTGCAGGAAAAATGAAGCAGAGCAGACAGCAGAACCTTTTCCTTATGGTACATTCTAGGTTTGTGTCTTTCAGCTTATGTCATTTCTCCAAATCTGTTTCAGCAAATTATGTCTCCCACTTTGCCTTAGCATCTATCTTTCTAGTTACAGCTCAATAAATATCCTGGGATGTTTACTTAATTAAAAGCTCAGCATGAGTGCAGGTGCTTGCTGTGGTTGCAATATTATGATGAAAACCTCCGACTGGAGATTGCTGCTGGAAGTCCATGTTGTGGATGGGCTTTGCAGCATATTCTGGATAAATATGATGTTCCCTTCAACTTGGGGCTACATCTGAGCAAAGAGAAAAACTCCATAGATTTTCCTCTAAAAGTACAACAAACTTTCACTCCTGCTTTCTCAATTCTCCTTCCTGTTTTCCTCTTGTGAACCTACTGCACAGTTTCAGAATCACTCTGTCATATGGAAGCCACAAACAATTAAAGAAGACATTTTGTAATTAATTTTCGATTTTGTCCTTCTTTAAAAATAAAGGGCACCCATTTAAGACAGAAATGAAGTGTTTTTATTTCTCCCAGAATGTTGTGAGTCTTACAAGATTCACCAGATACATGTCTTGCTCTTTATGGCTGTAGGTCTGTAAGGGAAACTCTGAAGAAGCACAAATTGTATCCCTTCACTGTAGGAATTTATCAAGGAATCAAAACCTTAAGGTCATAAGGCAGGTCGCTAATAAACTTGCAGAAATTAATGGTGGACACATCAGTTCAATGAACCTTGCTGGTATTGTCACCCATTCTCTGCCCTTTTCTGTGACAATCACAATAAAAGAAATTCAACACCTACTAGTTACAAATACCAATGACTCAGAAATAATATGACACACACATATTTGGCTTCAAGATTTAGGTGATTGCATCTGAAGTGTGGCACAACAATACAATCAGTAGAGTTGCTCCTGCGATCCAAGTTCAATCCTGACATCTGGTGCTGTCAGTGTGGAGTCTGCATGTTCTCCCTGAACACACGTTTGCTGTGTGAGCTCATGTTTCCACCCACATATAGACAATAGACAATAGGTGCAGAAGTAGACCATTCGGCCCTTCGAGCCTGCACCGCCATTTTGAGATCATGGCTGATCATCTACTATCAATACCCAGTTTCTGCCTTGTCCCCATATCCCTTGATTCCCCTATCCATAAGATACCTATCTAGCTCCTTCTTGAAAGCATCCAGAGAACTGGCCTCCACTGCCTTCCGAGGCAGTGCATTCCAGACCCCCACAACTCTCTGGGAGAAGAAGTTTTTCCTTAACTCTGTCCTAAATGACCTACCCCTTATTCTCAAACTGTGCCCTCTGGTACTGGACTCTCCCAGCATCTGAAACATATTTCCTGCCTCTATCTTGTCCAGACCCTTAATAATCTTATATGTTTCAATCAGATCCCCTCTCAATCTCCTTAATTCCAGCGTGTATAAGCCCAGTCTCTCTAACCTCTCTGCGTAAGACAGTCCAGACATCCCAGGAATTAACCTCTTGTATCTACGCTGCACTTCCTCTACAGCCAGGATGTCCTTCCTTAACCCTGGAGACCAAAACTGTACACAATACTCCAGGTGTGGTCTCACCAGGGCTCTGTACAAATGCAAGAGGATTTCCTTGCTCTTGTACTCAATTCCCTTTGTAACAAAGGCCAACATTCCATTAGCCTTCTTCACTGCCTGCTACACTTGCTCATTCACCTTCAGTGACTGATGAACAAGGACTCCTAGATCTCTTTGTATTTCTCCCTTACCTAACTCTACACTGTTCAGATAATAATCTGCCTTCCTGTTCTTACTCCCAAAGTGGATAACCTCACACTTATTTACATTAAACATCATCTGCCAAGTATCTGCCCAAGTATGAAGACATTCAGGTTGGTATGTTAATTTCCCACTTTAAATTGTCCCCGGTGTGTTATGGAGTGGTAGAGTATGACAGGAGCTGATGGAATGTGAGGAAAATAAAATGTGATTAGTGTGAATGGGGGCTTGATGGTTGCCAGGGACTTAGTATGCTCAAGGGCCTGTTTCCACTCTGTGTCTCTTACACTATATAAAACCACAGATTTATTGTCTACTATATGAATAAATAAACAACCATATTTTTAGGTGTTAAGTATACTACTTTATACTTTTGATGCTGTGTACCTCACTACATTTTTATTTCTTACTTATTTATTGAGATACAGTGTAGAATAAGCTCTTCCAGCCCTCTAAGCTGCATTGCCCAGCAACCCCCGATGTAACCCTAGCCTAATCATGGGACATTTCACAATGACCCATTAGTCTACCATCTGGTACATCTTTGGACTGTGGGAGGAAGCCGGAGCACCCGAAGGAAGCCCACGTGGTCACGGGAAGGACATACAAACTTCTTACAGACGTCATTGGAATTGAACTCCGAAGTCCAACGCCCCAAGCTATAATATCATCACGCTAAAGAAAGCACAGTGTATGACTCCTCAGAGATTAGAAGCAGAAAGAAGTTGCTGAGCCAGATTTTGGTCTGGAATTCTATTCAGAAAACAACTTGCTCAGAAATAATCAAGACCCATCAGTGACAGGTATTAATATGTTGGACTACAGACAGCAGTTTCTATGAGGCACATCTCATTGAGGGAGGTCACATTATACTCCAAAAACACAGCTTGGCCACACATACAAAATGCTGGAGGCAGGGATGTATCTACGGAAAACAGCACCTATGACAAGCACTGAAATTGCACCCCTGTCCAAACATCTAACACCCATCTTTTAGATAACTTTACCATAATATCAGCTCAAAAATACAAGTCATGCTCGTTAATCTTTTAATTAACAAATTATGGCACTACATGAAAATTATAACTGCACCTTCCTTGCTTTCACTGATGCAAATTGGTCTATGATGTGATCAAAGTCAGTTTTTTCAGTTTCTTCTCTTTCTACACTCAGCAGAGCAAGATCACAGAGTCTGCCTTGACCCATGGAGGCTCTCAAATACAAAAGTAATAGTTTTAACTTGCTGAATGATCTCTCGCAGCTGGCAATGGAAGCTGCGATGGTTAGCATTATCTGAATAGCAATGCGAAGATTGGGGAAGACGCTCTCACTTCTATACTGAACAATAAATTCAAGAAGCTCTTCAGGTCTTGATACTTTCATGTTGACCTGCCTTGATAGCAACATTCTGCAACCCAAAATTTCTTCATATAGCTGCTGTCCATCAACATCAGAGCTGTACAATTCGCCCAAATTTTCACGCTTCTTTTTTAGGTCATTACTGTCGGTGCCGTAACACAGTCCCTCAACATTGAGAAGGAACCCAAACTTGACATCAGTGTCATGCAAACGAGCAAACCTTCCGTCCATTTCTCTGTGAAGACAGTCGGGTGTTCCCTTCATAACTCTTTCCATTTCCACCTTAGCTGTTAACCCAGCATCTCTCAAGTTCTCATCAGCCATTCGTTTCTTTTGTCTCTGATGTCTTTCAACTTCAATATTCCATTCTTGACAGAGACCGACTCCTTCTTCGAGTGACTCACTGACCAACACTTCTCTTTCATCATAAGAATGATCAGAGGGCTTTCAAATCCAGGGCAGCATTGTGGAAGTTCATGCTAGGATCCTGCAGCCCCTTTTAAATACTGAGTACTTTGTTCCAAAATCCTAGCAAAATCAGAAAATTGTAACTCAACATGCGGTTGTACGGCTGCCTTGTGTCACTTCTTGTTTCACTGGTCTTGTTTTCAATGTCTATCATGTCCTGGAGAACTTGAAGTATCTCCTCAAGGTACTTGTTGACAGGCCTCACTGCTTCTGTCCTTGCACTCCACCTGGTTTCGGACTCCGACTTAACAACCACAGGCATGGTGTTTTTGAGTTTTTCCCAGCGCTGTGTTGAACGAGAGAAAAACACGTAGAGAGCTTCGATGGTTCCAAAAAACGTGACCATCATTGTATTCTGCTTGGCTGCATGTACACCCACCAAGTTGACTGAGTGATTGTCACAATTCACAAACACTTCCAGGTTGTTTTTCTCACTTATTCTTTGATGAACACCACTTCTGTGTCCAGCCATCACAGCAGCATTGTCATAGCAATGTGACCGACAATCCTGTAGCTCCATTTTGTCCTTCTCTAGCTGTTTCAAGATATATTCAACCAAGCTCTCAGCATCCTTCTGGCTTATCTGAATAAAACCAAGAAAAGACTCTCTAACACTGACTGTTTTCCTCTCAATATCAACTTCCACATACCTCACTACTTCTGACATCTGCTCACGGTGTGCCTGATCAGGAGTCGAGTCGAACATGAGACCATAGTACTTGGCTTTACAAAGGCTTCTCAGTAAACTCTAGCACACAGTGGAAGCCATAATGTGGATGAATTCGTTCTGGGCACCCAGTGAAAGATAAGACGTGGAACCAGGATGACTTTCCACATGAGTGAGGTGTTCTTTTATGACAGGGTCAAAGATGGCCAGTAGTTTCAGTAATCCAAGGAAATTTCCCACATTGGAGTCATTGTCTAGCTGAAGTGACTCCCTGTGTCCTTGCAAAGCAGGTTCTGAGACGCAAGGAATTTTATGCTGTGAAGGATTCTTGTCAAGATATCATGCCACTTCTGCTTTTCCTTCTCAATCTGTGACTGAAATACCTCATCAATAACTCCTCTGTTTCTAGCTAAATTTCTTTCCATTTCTTTCCACTGTGTGAGGCATTCCCGATGATTCTTGGCATTTTCATGAACACTAATCTTTCAGGTGCTTTCCACTGGTTGAATCCACTTTCCTGCTGCAATGAGGATTGACAGACTGACTGGGAATAGAGAAGACAACAGATACAAAATGCATACTTTTTAGAAGGGGAATAGACCAGCCATGAGTGAGTCACTTCCTCACCACGACCATTTCCCAATTTCCTCTTGAACCAAGTTTTGTTCATTGAGCGGTTATTTGTTCATAGGAGAGGCCCCTCACTGTTCTGGAAATACTTTGAACCCAGCTTTATTATTTCTGTTCTCAATGTGTCAGGCAGAATTGCTTTTCCAGTATCCTTGTCAAACTTCGGAAGTCCAGTGTCATGCTGTTCAATCACTTCTTGTATGACAGTTCAAGGCTCTTTGACACCATCCAGTTCACTAGGTTCAGTGTCGTCAGGTTCAATCTCGTCAGGTAAAATCCCATCAATAAACTCAACATCATCACCACCACCATCGTCTTCCCCTCCTGTCATGTCCACATTCTCTGTGGCAGCCTCACTCTTAATCTCGTCATACTCGTCATCTGACTTGACTTCTTCCTCGGCTTGTGACCACCTTTGATCCACCTTTGGATTTTAACAAACTTGTAGCAGGTGCAGGTGACTCCATGGAACGTGTCGAGCTACTTGTTCCGGGCTTTTCAAAGAAGGGCATGAAGAACTTGCTCGGTTTCTTGGCTTCCTCCGCCTCCAATTTTCGTCTCTTCCGTCCTTCAGCTCTACTTCCCTTCTTCTTCATGAAGAAACGTTTCATGGTCTTCTTACACAATGCTCTGAAATAAGGCCATCCTAGTGTTTCTCACCCATGATAATCAAAGACAGATCATACATCTGAAGAAAATTCTTTTTTCACTATCTGAGGATGTATTGTCTGACTTTAATAGAAACTGCTCAGTGGCTCCCCCCTTCAAGAGGCGCCCAGGGCACGTGCCATACTTGCCATACCTTAGATATGCCACTGGCTGGAGGAACTCAGCAGGTCAGGCAGCATCCATGGAAATGACCAAAGAGTCGACGTTTTGGGCCGAGACCCTTCTTCAGGACTGGAAAGGAAGGGGAAGATGCCAGAATAAAACGATGAGGAGAGCAGAAGGAGAATAGCTAAGCCACCCTACCATTCCCTTGAAGAAATTCAGGCAACCATCATTTCTGTTTAGCAGTGCTCTCAGCCCAGACTCTTTCTGCCATCAGTACCCTCCTGCTGACTTGTTTCCCATTTATTCCGTTAGCAAACTATCTCAGAGCTTCTTGCATACCACAGTTTCTTCGGATTTGCAAGTGACCAGTTATCTTCTGATATTATAAGATATAGAAACATAGAAAACCTACAGCACAATACAGGCCTTTCGGCCCACAATGCTGTGCCGAACATGTACTTACTTTAGAAAGTAACTTTAAAACTTACTTTCCTCTGCATCATTAATGGAAAGTATGTGGACCATTGAGCTTTGGAAGAAGCCCTGCAGAAATCTGCCGAAAGCACAACTTTCTCCATTTAATATCATCATCTGCTTCCTGTTCTTAGGCTCATTTTCAACCCAATTAGCTAATGTGCCATTAATTCTGTAAACATTAATCTTCTCTGTAATCTTCAGTGAAAGTTTATCGGGTGACTTCCAAACCCTGATTCTGCTCTGCATTTCTCACATAAGATACTTTAGTTAGACCATTAATGCATTCTATTCCATCTTGCTAGTCTGGATTTACTACACTTACTTCATTACCAGTTATTTTCAGCTGATTATCAGCAGTAGTAATGAAATACATATTTTTTAAATAATAAAAATGAGAAGAAAGTTCATCTTTCTAAGTTTTAATAATCAGCACCCCTCCCCTGTTGGAAAGGCCCGTAACACAATGGACCAGCTGTCTGATTCTCATTTCCAACACCAAGTTTATACCCAGACATGGATTAAAAATCAAATGATGGATTATTTCTTTCCATACATTGTGTTGAGAAATACCAGTATTTCACAGTTTTTCTTTTTTTTAAATTTCTGATTTGCAATTTGGGATCGAGCTGCTTCACAATTACTCATCAATATTCAAAGCCCTTCTCCTGTTTCAATCTCCCATCAATTTATAATTCCAAGACTGTTCTGAATTTTGTTGTGCTCATTCAATTTCAATGTAGAAGATTGAGAGGAGATTTGATAGAGCTATACAAAATTATGAGGGGTATAGTTAGGGTAAATGCAAACAGGCTTATTCTACTGAGGTTGGTTGGGACAACAACCTGTGGTCATGGGTCAGAGGGTGATAGGTGAAAAGTTTAAGGGGAACATGAGGGGAAATTTCTTCACTCAGAGGTTTGTGAGAATGTGGAATCAGCTACCAGCACAAGTGGTACATGCAAGAACATCTTCAACACTTAAGAGAAGTTTGGATAGGTACATGGATGGTAGGGGTATAGAAGGCTATGGGCTGGGTGCAGGTTGACTGGAGTAGGCAGTTTAAATGGTTTGGCATGGAATAGATGGGCCAAAGAGCCTGTTTCTGTGCTGTACTTTTCTATGGCTCTATGACATTAGAAAATATTGACAGCTAAGGTATTCAGAAGTAAATGTGTGCAATGAATGGTTGACCTTTATCATGCACATTAGCAGATCTCTAATCTGACTAATGATAATCTGAAAACAACTGAAGTCAAATGGCTTGAATTCTTACCAAAGTATGTTAAAGTTCCCCTTAACTTGAGTCATTTGTGCATGTGTTTTAGAGCAAGTAAGAAGTGACCTATGACAGTAAGTATGATGGTGCAAACAAAAAGTGTTAACATTGTGCAGGAAGCTAAAATTCTACAGAAAATGTGTTATCCACGAGAGAATGTTTCTATATTGGTAGTAACTATGAGATCAGAAGCAACATGGGAAAACTGTTGAGATTTTGCACTGACTCAAGTAAGGGCAGCGTTTAGCAGAGAACCACACACCAAGATCCATTAGATGACCTTGACTTGCTTATGAATGGTTTAAGTAGTGGTGCAGTGAGCCAGCATTTCTAAGCCACTTATGTGTGAATTTTCATGAGGAGATTCAAGTGAGTAAACCTTGTAAATTTCTGCCTCAATGTATGTAACATTGAACCATGACATAAAAGAGGTGAAGTGGTGGTAGAAAAATACACTGTTGATTTGTTCTGATAATGAGAAATGACAATAATTTTAGCAAATTCAGATGTAAATAGGTCAGGCCATTTTGTGTGTTCCATTGATGAGGACATGCTTGTTGGAAGAGAATAGGGAATATCCAACATGAAGGAAGCCGAGTAAATAAAGGCCATTCATGCAACCAATGTGACTGGCAGAGAGGGGGTGGAAACTGTTGGCTACAGGAAAGGCTGTGTAGTCTTGAGCACTGAGGAGAGAAAACTGGCCCAGATCCCCAGTAAGGGCTCAGAGATGTTGCCAAAAGGTAGAACTTCCTTTACGCCATTGGCTTGCAACCTGAGGTCCATGGACCCTTCAGTTAATGGTAGGGGTCCATGGCTTAAAAAAGGTTGGGAACCCCTGCCTTAGGCAGTTGTCCTACATTCCAGTGCTAATAGCTAGAGCGGTTTTTACAAAAATTCTTCTCACCAACTGCAGTGAAAAATTCCTGGTGCCGCTAGCCATTACTTGAACTGTCTGAACAATGATCTAACTTTGGTCCTATGAGAAGGTGGAGAACAAATGAATTGCAATGCTGAAATTGTCTGTCAGATGTTGGATGAAGAGATGGTCTCCAATGGTATGAATCCAAGTAAGGAGACAAAAACAGTTCACAGTAATCCATGTGAGGTTTCACCAAGTGTCTGCACAGTAAGACCTCCTGACACTTTTCACTCTATCTTCTTTGTAACATTCTATTTATCACGATAAGTGGGGCTATAAAATCATACAACACAGAAATGGGTAAATGGCTCATTTGCCCATTACCCATTAACTCTAATCCTACACTCATCCCATTTTATTCTAATTACATTTCACCACCCATCCACACACTGGGGGACCTTAACAGTGGCTATTTAGTCTACAAGTCTCTGGGATGTGGAGTACCCAGCGGAAGCTCATGCAGTTACAGGGAGAATGTGCAAACTCTATGTAGACTGTTGGAGGTTAAGATTGATTCAAGGTCACAGAAGCTTCTGGTTATCATGTTCTCTCTAAAGAGCAAAGTGTTTTGTAGCCTCTCTCCATTTAAACAGTATTCGGCTGTAAAGGTCTTTCTACCAGAGTGAATGATCATTGTTACGGTACACACACGACTGGGCCAGTCTCTTGGAGCTTAGATGCTCCGATTCACCAGAGCATGGATACTGATGTAGTCCCTTTAAAGATTCTGGATTACTTTGCTGATTGGCGTCAATGTTTTGGTGCCAAGATTTGGATATTTAAAGAGCATCTGAACTCAGGTTTGGTGCTCAATCGTCAGCTCAACTTTAGTTCAGTCTGCAATTGCGTTTAGGATTTCTGCCTTGTTTTGATCCTCGGCTAGACTCAGGTTCTCATCTAGCATCTAGTCAAGAACCCTGTTCACATCTCAGTCTTGAAATCATTTCCCGATTCTAGTCTTGGATACACCAGCACTTGAGTCCTTACCATCCTCACCTAGGGCTCTTGTCACAGATCATATTTCCTCACTCTATACCCCATATACCAACATTTTGCCCACTCTTTTAACTAATCTTTGTCCATTGACAGACTCTTTTGAACTTCCTGAAAACTTGGTTTTCTGCCTATTTTTGTATTTCTAGCACTTACGGTTGTAGTACATTCAACTCCTCCATCAAAATCATTAATAGTTGAGGCCCAGTGCAGATCTCTGTTTACAGCTTGTCATCCTGAAAATGAATCATTTATTCCAACTCTGTGTTTATTTGGTAAACCAGTCTCATATTCACACAACTAAATTACCTCCAACGACATGGACACTTTCTTAGCTT
The DNA here is from genome assembly GCF_048418815.1 of Hemitrygon akajei. Taxonomy (NCBI): domain Eukaryota; kingdom Metazoa; phylum Chordata; class Chondrichthyes; order Myliobatiformes; family Dasyatidae; genus Hemitrygon; species Hemitrygon akajei. The sequence goes on along the minus strand of NC_133141.1, from coordinate 5,238,910 downwards.
TTGCAGATCCTTTTATACGGCACTTTAACTAATGCTTCTGTAATGCAAATATCTTATCTCTGACTACTCTACTTCATTCATCCTCAAGGAACTATGAGAAATTTGTTAATTATTTCCCTTCCATGGAACCCATTGAACCTACTTGATTGTTTAATGATTTTGTTAATGCTCAAAGTTCAAAGTAGAATTTATTATCAGAGTATATACATGTCGCCACATACAACCCTGAGATTCCCTTTCTGTGGGCATACTCAGCAAATCTATAGAACAGTCACTGTAAACAGGATTAATGAAAGAGCAAGAGCATAGAAGACAAAAAAATGTGCAAATGAAACAGAATCAGAATCAGGTTTATTATCACCGGCATGTGACATGAAATTTGTTAACTTAGCAGCAGCGGTTCAATGCAATACATAATCTAGCAGAGAGAGAAAAATAATAATAAATAAAATAAAACATAATAATAAAAAACAAGTAAATCAATTATATGTATTGAATAGATTTTTAAAATGTGCAAAAACAGAAATACTGTATATTAAAAAAAGTGAGGTAGTGTCCAAAGCTTCAATGTCCATTTAGGAATCTGATGGCAGAGGGGAAGAAGCTGTTCCTGAATCACTGAGTGTGTGCCTTCAGGCTTCTGTACCTCCTCCCTGATGGTAACAGTGAGAAAAGGGCATGTCCTGGGTGCTGGAGGTCCTGCATAATGGACGCTGCCTTTCTGAGACACCGCTCCCTGAAGATGCCTTAAGTACTCCGTAGGCTCATACCCAAGATGGAGCTGACTCAATTTATAACCGCCTGCAGCTTCTTTCGGTCCTATGCAGTTGCCCCTCCAGACCAGACAGTGATGCACTCTGTTAAAATGCTCTCCACGGTACACCTATAGAAGTTTTTGAGTGTATTTGTTGTCATGCAAAATCTCTTCAAACTCCTAATGAAGTATAGCCGCTATCTTGCCTTCTTTATGACTGCGGTGACATATTGGGACCAGGTTAGATCCTCAGAGATCTTGACACACAGGAACTTGAAACTGCTCACTCTCTCCACTTCTGATCCTTCTGTGCGGATTGGTACGTGTTCCTTCATCCTCCCATTCCTGAAGTCCACAATCAGCTCTTTTGTCTTACTGACATTGAGTGCCAGTTTGTTGCTGTGGCACCATTCCACTAGTTGGCATATCTCACTCCTGTATGTCCTCTCGTCACCATCTGAGATTCTACCAACAATGGTTGTATCATCAGAAAATTTATAGATGGTATTTGAGCTATGCCTAGTCACACAGTCACGTGTATACAGAGAGTAGAGCAGTGGGCTATGCACACACCCCTGAGGTGCGCCAGTGTTGATTGTCAACGAAGAGGATATATTATCACCAATCTGCACAGACTGTGGTCTTCCGGTTAGGAAGTCGAGGATTCAATTGCAGAGGGAGGTATAGAGGCCCAGGTTCTGCAACTTCTTAATCAGGATTGTGGGAATGGTGGTATTAAATCCTGAGCTATAGTCGATGAACAGCATCCTGACATAGCAGTTTGTGTTGTCTAGGTGGTCTAAAGCCGTGTGGAGAGCCATTTAGATTGCGTCTGCCGTTGACCTATTGTGGCGATAGGCAAATTGCAATGGGTCCAGCTCCTTGCTGAGGCAGGAGTTCAGTCTAGCCATAGCCAAGCTCTCAAAGCATTTCATTACTGTTGATGTGAGTGCTACCGGGCGATAGTCATTAAGGCAGCCCTCATTATTCTTATTTGGCATTGGTATAATTGTTGCCTTTTTGAAGCAAGTGAAAACTTCTGCCCATTGCAGTGAGGGGTTGAAAATGTCCTTGAATACTCCTGCTAGTTGGTTGGCACAGGTTTTCAGAGCCTTACCTGGTACTCCATCAGGACCTTCTGCCTTGCAAATATAAGTAAATAGCAATAAATAGCGAGAACATGAAATAACAAGATAAAGAGTCCTTAAAGTGAGATCATTGGTCATGGGAACACCAGAAATAGAGCCTGATGGTTGAGGGGTAGTAACTGTTCTTGAAATTGATGTGAGTCCTGAGGCACCTGTACCTTCTACATAGTGGCAGTAGTGAGAAAAGAGCATGGCCTGGGTGGTGAGGATCTTTGACGATGGATGCTGCTTTTGTACAGCAACGTTTCATGTGGATGTGCTCAATGGTTGGGAGGGTTTTACCTGTGATGTACTGGGCCAAATCCACTACCTTTTGAGGGATTTTCCACTCAAAGGCATAGGTGATCCCATTCCAAGCCATAATGCAGCCAGTCAGCGCACTTTCTACTACACATCTATAGAAGTTTGTCAAGGTTTTTGATGATATGCCAAATCTCTTCAGATTCCTGAGGAAGTAGAGGTACTGTCGTGATTTCTTTGCAATTACATTTATATGATGTGTCCAGTTTTGCCAGTACTTCTTTAATAATGGATTTCAGCAATGAGACATGTTAAACAAATTGGCCTATAGTGTCTTACTTTTGGTCTCCCTCCTTTCTTTAACATGAGTGCTTCATGTGCAGATGTTCAATCCAACAAACTTGGTAGCTCACAGGTGATACACCTATGATGGCTTCACTGCCTCTGCTGTAGGATATCACGTCAAAGGGGATTGTCACTTGTTGCCTGATCCTTCTTCTCTGGACATTACAATTGTTTCTTTCCTTCATTCCTTTCACTCTAGATTTTCTATCACTGGATGGTTTTAATGAATTCTACCATGAATTTAATACAAAATATTTGTACAAAGTCTCTGCTATTTCCTGTTATGAATTTCCCCATTTCTATTTTATGATTAATGTAAGAGATAATGACAAGGCTGTATCCTCTCCCTCACCTGTTTAATTTGCAAGCAAAAAAAATCTTCAGAGAAGCCGCATACGAGGAGAATTGAGGGGTGAAAATGAGTGGCAGAGTCATTAATAACCTTCATTATGCTGATATCACAACAATACTGGCTGAAAATGAAGAAGGCCTGAAGCAAATGCTAACAAACACCAAGGAACATAGCCTCAAGATGGGTTTATACCTTAACTTGAAGAAGAGGAAGATTCTGACTACTGGCAGCACAACCAATTTCAGAGGAAATTGAAGTGGTTGACAGTTTCAACTTACTTGGATCAATGATTAACACCAAAGCAGTAAGCAGTCAAGAATTACAACAAAGTTACATTCTACTTGGTCTTGTTTTAAAATTCAACCATTTTGGATAAATCTAAGACTTTTATTGGAACAAATTACTGGAGTACAACTCCCACATAGTCCAGTATTATTTTTATTAGGAGACATTGAAGGGAAAATACCGAAACTTAAATTGAATAAGTATCAGAAAAAATTTATAAAAATTGCATTGGCAGTAGCCAAAAAAGTTATCGCAGTTACTTGGAAATCTGATTTATATTTAACTATGGATTGTTGGAATAATGAAATACATAGTTGTATTCCACTTGAAAAAATTACATACAATCTAAGAAATGAATATGATATATTTTTGAAAATTTGGCTCCCATACTTACAAAAGATAGGATTAAATACATAGGTCCTTTGAAGATAAAATTATAAAGTAATTGGGGAAAGTAAAAATAAATATTAAAATTATTTTGAACTCCATGGAGCATGTGGGGATCCTCCGATATCCAGGCAATCTTTCTCTTTTTTTTTCTTTCTTTAGACAAGGGTTAAGGGGGGGAGGGTTAAGGGAAGGGGGGAGGGTTAATATTATTTTTCCCACTATTTCATCATCTCTTTTATTCTTGTAATTTTCTAAAATTTAATAAATAAATTAAAAAAAAATTAAAAAGAATTACAACAAAGTATCGCCCTTGGCAGAGCAGCCATGAAGGATTTAGAGAAGATCCTCAGGAGCAGGTATCTATTTCTACATACAAAGATTGGACTTGTGCAAGCGGTGGTGTTCTCAATGACATTATATGGATGTGAAAGTTGGATGGTAACGAAGAAGGATAGGAAGCATATTGATGCCTTTGAACTGTGATGCTGGAGAAAAATACTACACATCTTGTAGACCTCTCACAGAACAAATGAACTGGTCCTCAGTGAGATCAAACCAAGTCTCTCACTGGAGGCTCAAATGACAAGAATCCAACTGTGGTACTTTGGGCACATTATGTGAAGAAACAGCTCCCTGCACAAGGATGCTCCACAAGGTGGAAGGACAATGGAAGAGAGGAAGGCTGCCAATCACATGGATGGACACAATAAGGACGCCGATGAACACAAAGTTATCTACAATGAGCCACCTTTGCAAGGATCAAAACTCACTTAGGGCAACTATCCATAGGGTCGCCATGAATCGATGCCAACTCAATGACACTTAACAACAACCGCAATATATGCTGGCTCCCTTCCTCCTTTATAATATACACAGAGAAGCTCTCATGGAGAAGCTCTTTCTATCTGTTTTTATATTTCTGCTTTCCTTAATCTGATTCTGCCCCCTTTAACATATTGGACACCCTTCACAGGTTTCTAAAATATTTGCAATCCTCTGGCCTACCACTAACCATTGCAATGTTATGCATCTTTCCATTCAATTTTACACCAACCTCAACTTCAGTAATTAATCATAGAGGGATTGTCCTTTGAGTTTCCATTTCTCAATAGAATATATCATTTTTGGGTATTATGAAGTACCCACCATGACTTATCTATTTTCCAAGACCATAATGACCAACTCTGTTTTCAAATCTTTGTAAATGCCTTTATTTAATTTGAAGAGATTAGATTCATACCAAGGTTTCTCAGTCTCAAACTGAAGATGACATAGTATGTCAAGATCACTGCTCACTGGAGAAACCTTGACAAAGAGTGGCAGTGACACTGAACATCCAGATAACAGCATCAAGATGGACTGGGGGTAAAACTGTAAGATCAACACAAAAGACATTTTGAGCTGAAGTGTTTTGTCACCCGTTAATAGATTATGAGTGCTTACCAGGGGAAAATAATCACAGAAACACTGATCTTCCTGAACAACTGAATCTTCAAGAATTATTTAAGAATGTCATTAAATTCATAATCTAAATTCAATAAATTAATGTTAAATGGTTAATCTGGCTTTACAAAAACTCCTTGCCCATGGAACATTTCTTATAATATACATTATGTACACAGAAATGTGCAACTGTTAAACATTGCTGATCACCAATATTTATAATCCCAGTACAGTACTGAGCACTCTCCAGAATTCACTCTGGAGATCTTCCAGTGTGCCATAAATGTTTAGACAGGGATCTGTGGATTGATATTATGTAGCAGATGAATATGACATTTTACTTATTGGTTTTGTTGTGGGGTCACTCATGATATTACTTTGTCAAGTCTCAGCCTCTGTAAAGGAGAGAGCCATTCAGCCCCTCTCTGCTGTTCTATGATTCAGAAAGATTGAAGCCATCTGACCCTTGCTCCACATTTCTTAATGCCTCTACCTGAGAAAAATCTAGTGAGGTCACTGTTGAAAGTTTCAAATGATCAAAGCATTCATTTTTTTGGGGGAGAGATGGCTCCAGAAATTCATTTACTTTAAAATTACTTCCTGATTTCACTTCTAACTGACCTAACTGTGAGTTTCAGCAGATGTGGTCTTGTTTTGCATTCATTCATCAGCAAGTATGGTATCTGACCTTACATTATATACCTTGAAGAAAATTAGCTGCTTGAAGATGCCAGGATACACATCGATGTGACCTGTCCTGCTAATGGAATTACTTAATCTGTGTACCCACCACTCCAAATCCCATACATCCTTCTTGAGGGTTAGTCCCTAAAGCGGAAAGCAGTAGTGCAAATGCGGTCTGGAACACAAGCAGCACTTCCTCACTTCTGTGATCCAGCCCATCGAGGTTCTGAATAACTTTGTTTTGAACAGCTTTTGTACTCCTGAACTATTTTTTTTGAGAGAAATCCAGATTTATCACAACCCTGTTCTTTCATTGAAGTCACAGTGTGCTTTGTGTGAAGACGTATCAGAGCAGGAGGGGTGAACAAAACCTTACTTTGCAGTTGGTGACCTGGGCAAGCCTGCTCCTGGCACTGAAACTTGGAAAGTTTCAAGTGTCCACTATCACCAGGCTTCTGTTTAATTTGGAAATGTATGTACTTCTTTTAGACTATAATAAAAGATGCCCTACAAAGATGTCCTGGGGTGACACAATAGCGTAGTGGTTAGCACAATACTTTACAGTACAGGAGGCCCAGCTTCAATTCCCACCGCTGCCTGTAAAGAGTTTGTACTTTCTCTCCGTGACCACGTAGAGTTTCTCTGGGTGCTCGGTTTTCCTCTCAAAATCCAAAGACGTACTGGTTGGTGGGTTAATTGGTCATTGTAAATTGTTCCGTGATTAGGCTGGGATTAAATTGGGATTGCTGCGTGACACAGCTCAAAGGGCGGGAAGGGCCTATTCCATACTGTATCTCAATGAATCAATAAAATAAACAATGCCTGATGCTGCAGCTGATATATGAACTCACAAATCTTCCAGAATCTGAGCTCTTACCATATGGGTGAAGATGGTCTCCACTCCGACAATCTCATTTGTCCAAGTAACTAACCAGTGAATTCTGTCATCTGAGAAACCTATGAAGTAAACTTGGCCTGTGGAGTGTGTTAGGTAATGTGGTGAGGATGAGGATGTGCTGAGCTGAAGAAGAGCTGATAAAGCTTATAGTTACACACAAAATACTGGAAGAACTCAGCAAGTCAGGCAGCATCTATGAAAATGAATAAACTGCTGACGTTTCAGCCTGTGACTCATCTTCAGGACTGAAAAGGAAGGGATAAGACACCAGAATAAAAAGGTGGGGGGGAAGGGAAGCAAGATTGCTATAAGATGATAGGTGAAGCCAAATAGGTAGGAAAGATAAAGGGCTGGAGAGGAAGGAATCTGATAGGAGAGGAGAGTGGACCATGCGAAAAAAATGAAAAAGGAGGGGCACCAGGTGGAGGTGATAGGCAGGTGAGGAGAAGAGGTAAGAGGCTAGAGTGAGAAGAAGAGGGAAGGGGAGGGAAAAACAGAGGAAAAAAACTGTCAGATGGAGAAACTGATGTTGATGTAATCAGATTGGAGGCTATCGAGATGCAATATGAAGTGTTGCCCCTCCACACTGAGAGTACCCTCATCGTGGTTGAAGAGAAGGCTAGGGACCAACATGTCGGAACAGGACTGGGGATAGGAATTTAAAAGGTTAGTTACCAGGAAATTCTCATAAAAGCTTACAGATGCTTTGTGTGTTCAGGAGAAAGATTCCTGTTCATTCTGAATAAACAAACATTGTACATTTGAAAACTTATTTTAGAAGTTTCCCAGGCTGCTCAAGAAATGTAGTCCACCCATAGCTTCCACTGGAATAGATTAATTTTGAAATGGGTGTTAAGTACCTCATTAGAAAGAAAAAGTGCAATACTGGTTGCATCACACACTTGTTGGTGGAATACATAAGTTTCAATTACTTATACCTTTGTTAGGGTCCAGTCCGGAGCTCGCCTTCTGGGTCTTGCTCCGGTCCGCGGACTCCGACTCCGGGCCTTGCAGCCAGCCCTCCTGTCACCCAGAGCCATTGGATCATCTTGGCTTAAGGAGGTACACCTGTCACCTATTAGGGGGCAGATATTTATAAGGGGCTCAGGGAGTGAGCCTAGTTGGTTGGTTGATCGATCGATCTGAAGTTGGGGTAATGGATTCTGGATCCAGTTCTGACATGCTTTGTATTGGTTCTGTCCAGGTTTGTCTTGTTTTCCTGCTTCTGTTGTGTGTGCTGGTCCCACTGTTCTGCTGTATTTGCCTTGCCTGTGCTGTTGTGCTGTCTACTTGCTTCTCCCTATTTACTGGTGTATCCTGGTTGTCCTGTTGCTCACCCTGGACCCAGCTCCCTTCTGTTCCCTTGCCTCTGTCAGGACTTGGTCCCCTTCCTACCCCTCACCTCAGATGGGTTGTACCCTGCACCTGCCCAGGTGTCTGTGCCTTGCCCAGGCCTCTGTGCTTCTGCCTGGGAGGTGGCCCTGCCTGGGATCCATGTGGCCTGCCCTGAGGACTCTGACCCTTTCCACCCATTGCTCCCTATAGGTTGTGCCCACACCTGCCCAGGGTTCTGCATCTTGCCTGGGCCTCTGTGTTCCTCCCTGGGAGGTGGCCCTGCCCAGGAGTTATGTGTTGCCCCAGGGGGCTCTTCTGCCTGCCTTGCTGGAACTCTGGAATCCTGCTCTGCCTGCCCCACTGGAACTCTGAGATCCTGCCCTGCCTGCATTACCCCTTACCTGCCATGGCATCCCCATCCTGTCCTACCCCTAGTACTTCAGTGCCTGCGTCCTGCATTTGGGTCCATTCCATGTTCGCTCCTGACAACCTTCTTCTGAGCCATAACATAATGCAAATTAAGTTTTGTTCACAGACACAGAGTTTAACTTACATACAAGTTCATGTCAGAGGATAAATTTCAAAAGTGTTGGAACTGAAATCACATGTATCCATGCTGGATTTAAAAGAAGCAGGTTGAATACAACAGATAAGTGACTTTACTATAGTAGTTCATCTGTGCTCAATGTTACCCAATCAAACCTCACATCTCATAACCCAAGCACAGAGTGAGCTTCCTCCTGAACACAATTCAAACCATTCCCCACGACCAACAGTCACACAGTAGTTATCCCCATTGGCAATGGCCCAAATAATCACACATGTCTATTGAAAACCCATCAGAATTGATTTAATGTGGTTGGTAACCTTTACATTAATTGTTAAGCATCTGTCTGTGGCTACCTGGGTGTTGTTTTGTTTCCTTGGGCTCTAACATGTACATTATGATTCTATAGAATATGATTAAGAAGCATTTAATTTTGCAAATAATTTTTAATTTGCTGGTCACATTAATTACAATATGATATTTCTGATTTGGGTTTAGTAAGCATTTACAGACTTTATTGGTGATAGTTATCTCAACTTGCGTATGCTTCTAGAGGTAAGTAACCAGCCCAATATCTACACAAGAGTCTGAAGCAGACTGAAGATCCCTTATCTGATTATTTTGATGGTTTAGTTTTTTCTTCTATGGATAAATTTGGTAATCATGCACAACTGGCTTTTGAAAATCATACTACAGTCCTTCGTGACTTACTCTTCAGAATGAGTAATCAATTACAGTTCTGGGGATTTTTTTTGTCAAAAGATCTAGAAATTAATATCAACTGTGGTTTTAAGTGTTGATTTAAATAAAACCTAGCTTTTGTAACAAATAGTAGATGATAAGTTAATCGATTTAAAGTAGATTTTATACACTCTCTGGAAGTTGAAAAAGAAATTGGAGCTTGAAATGATCATTGGGTTGGGTTCTAATGAGAACTGGGATGGGGTTAATGACTGGATCATTAATTTACAAAAGTGCGAAGCCTAAACCTACACAGGAAGTTGAACTATTATAGTACCTATGATTCTGAAACTTTACTCTCATCTTACTCTAACACAGGCGTTGGAACTTGCTGATCTGTGTGGTTCCTATTATTTGCAATGGAGTTACAGGAAGCAAAGTTCCTTCTGATTAAATATCCAATTGAATTCTGACTTTAAGGCGAAGACTGAAATGCCATTGGTTCAAATAACAGCAGCCACAATTAAGAAATTGCTTACATTTAGTCATGCTGAAGTTTAATTTGTAATAAATCTCTTGGATACACAAAATATAAATTTAGTCAACTCAGGAACTTGCAATGGCTGGTTGACTGCAATGTGTAAGGTAGTTATAAAATTCTGCACAATGAATATATTAATAGAACCTTGGCACATGGTAGAATCCTTTTCATTGAAGTATTAGAACAGACTATTTGAAAAGTGACAGTCATTTTATCTTATTAGAATGAGGTCAGTTGAGCCCACGCTGGGTCTCAGGGTGATCCCATCAATCCAGATTTCTCCTGCATTTCCTCACACTTTCTCTCTTGGGGAAACGGAATGGGAGCAGTGTCCCTGTAAGATTAAAGAGAGCATTGAACTCCAGGCCACAACGTAAGTAGCTTGGGTCCTGGTGTGTTGTGGAGAACATAGGAAAGAGAGTCCCGAGATTGGGGGCACTAGGAGAACACCAGGCCCAATATACTGTGGAGAGCCTGGTCATCAACTGAACCTTCAGGTTTTCTGAAATCCTAGCAGATTATTTGAGTTTGGCTGTGTTACATTGCTCTGGGCATTGATACTCTATATTAATAGAGTATACTAGTGGCACAGCCATTAACTTACTGGACTAACAACCAGAGACCTGATTCATACTTATTTCAGCTGCTTGGCATTTTCAAAGTTCAAAGTACATTTATTGTCAAAGTATGTATACTTTATACAAACTTGAGATTTGTCTCGTTACAGGCAGCCACAAAACAAAGACACCCTATAGAGCCCATTAAAACAAAAGAAGACCGTCAAACACCAAACGTGCAGAGAAAACAAATTGTGCAAACAATAAAAGTAAACAAATAACATTCAGAACTGAAGTTCACGAAAGTGAGTCTGCAGCCACAAAGGCAGTGCAGCCGACTCAGAAGCCCATTTGTTGTAGGCCGCAAGCTCAGTTAAGTAAACCTCATGGCATACCAGTAAACCAGCCCACACCTCCAGCCCCAACACACCAACCTTTTCAATCTGGCCCAGTGCTTAAATGCAAGCAACACACACAAAATGGCAGAGGAACTCAGCAGGCCAGGCAGCATCTATGGAAAAGAGTACAGTTGACGTTTCGGGCTGAGACTGGAGAAAAAAAATGAGGAGCAGATTTAAGAAGTGGGCGGAGGGGAGGGAGAAACACAAGATGACAGGCTGCAGAGATTCTCTAGTGTTTTGTGGTGTCTCTTTGAGGGATGCCTAGACTGAAGAGGTTTAAATCTTCCCTCCGACAGGAATTCAATGCAACCCCTCTCTCACTGTTCCCCCTCTGTGATCTCTCCAGTCTTCCAACTCTTTGATCACGTGCTTACCCAGACCTGCTACCTCAGCCACGTCTTCTTCCTGGGAACATGGCTTTGCTGCCAGCTTGTCACCTTGCGCTTCTCCCTCCCTTTCCCACCTTTTAACTCTACCCCTCAACTCTTTTTCTCCAGTCCTGCTGAAGTGTCTCAGCCTGAAATGTTGACTGCACTCTTTTCCACAGATGCTGCTTGGCCTGCTGAGTTCCTCCAGCATTTTGTGTGTGTTGCTTGGATTTCCAGCATCTGCAAACTTCCTCTAGTTTGTGACTGGTGCTTAAATAGCCTTTTCTATTCTGGCACTATTGGGTTGAATTGAAAGAAAGACATAAATTTAAGTAATTCATGAACAGCTGACTCAGTTGAGACTGGGATAAAACTTGGTCTCGAAGGCTCAGCCCTACAGTTCCTAGTTCTTTCCTCTCACTATCATGGCAGAGAGAAATGTTAAGGAGCATAAAAACAGCAATGTTCTTGTTTGTGATGGTTTGCCATTCCCTTTGTGAGTTTGATTACAATCAACAAAGGAACATATACCTTAATGAATTAAGACCTTTCAGTCTTCACTTCTATCTATCACCTTTTAAAACAAAGTCAACATCACACAATCGCTATTGCTCTGATTCACCTCAATTTAGCACTCCGTTTTTTAAATATGTGACAGCATTACAGGCCAAAGAAATTCACTCTGCTTTCTGGATGAGAAAATTCAAAATGTTTTGGTAAATGCCTCCAGTGTTTTATTTTATTCATTTAAGAGATATGAACACTCCAGGTAAGGAGAGTTATTGCTCATCCCTGATTGAACTCAAAACTTTTTTGAAGAAGTTCTAGCATTTAGCTCCAATAACAATAAACAAACCGTTATATTTCAAGGTAACTTTATTATCAAAGTACAGATGTCACCATACACACCATGAGGGTCATTTTCTTGTGGCCATACTCAGTAAATCCAGAATAGAATAATAACCATAATAGAATCGATGAAAGACCGCACCAACTTGGCATTCAACCAGAGTGCAAAGAGAACAAACTGTTCAGATACAAAAAAAAATAATAATAATAAATAAATAAGCAATAAATATCGAGAACATGTGAAGAAGAGTCCTTGAAAGTGAGTCCATAGGTTGTGGGAACATTTCAATGATAGGGTGAGTGAAGTTATCCCCTTTGGTTCAAGAGCTTAATGGTTGAGCAGTAATAACTGTTCCTGAGCCTGCTGGTGCGAGTCCTGAAGCTCCTGTACCTTTTTGCTGATGGCAGCAATGAGAAGAGCATGACCTGGGTGGTGGAGGTCCCTGATGATGCTTTCCTGCGACAGTGTTCCTTACAGATGTGCTCAGTGGTAGGGAGGGTTTACCCATGATGGACTGGGCTGTATCCACTCCTTTTTGTAGGACAATCAGGCCAACCAGGGTGGTGTATGTTGAATAAACCAATAATTGGCATTGATTGTGGTTACAATGTTAATGCCATATGAATGTACTGTAGATTGTTGTTAATGTCACTTTTTAACCATTGAAAACTGAGTCAAAAGAAAAGAGCAGCAGTATAATAGCACTATTTATATGTCGATAACATGCTGAGTCGTATTTTACTGCATTTGAATTGCTTTGGAAATGCACTGTGTAATGGAAACAACAAAGTATTGAGTGGAAGAAACGACCTGGTCAGTGGCAGGACAAGGTAGAGCCCAATGGGATAGGCTGGATGTATTCCCATTTCTTGTGTTCATTCATCTGTGCTTAGCACACTGGCACTGTTGTAAGAACTTCATTGTTGGGTAGGTTATGCAAATAACTGCAACATTAGGACTTGGGGGTAGGGGCAGTGGAAACATTCATCTGTTTAAATTCCTTCCATCTGTTAATGGATCTGGTCCAGCATACACTGGGAACAATGTGCTTAAGGACCAAATTCACACTGCACTTTTCCTATAAACCAGTCAATTGAATCTAGTGTTGTAAATTAAAGAATTCACGGAGCACAGTCTGAAAACTGATTTAGTAAAAAAACATAAGCCTTGGAGTTGCTGTGATCCGAGAGAAGGTACACACATTAGCAGGACTACAAATTTAACTGCATCGTTAACTTTTTGCATTTAAGTAAGTTCCTACCTGTGATACACAGTAGAGAGGAGAATTTAATGAGTGTACTCCCGGAGCTCCGGTACTCCGGTTTCCTCCCGCAGTCCAAAGACATACCGGTTAATAGGTTATTGGTCATTGTAAATTGTCCCATGATTAGGCTAGGATGAAATTGGTGCTTGCTGGGGTGGTGCAGCACGAAGGGCCTATTCTGCATTGTACATCAAAATAAGTAAAAATATATATGTGTTTGAGAATGACTTCCAAAGTACAGTAGACAGAGGAGTTACAATTTTCATTGCCTGATACAGGTAAGTCACTATTCATTACAACATGGAAGTCACTATCATTATTAGATGAATATGACACACTCAGACAGACACCTGTTTGTACAGACGCCTTGGGCAGGGGGTGGGGGTGTGGAGAATAGATTGGTTTTGGTTATTCACTTGTTTGAAGACAATAGAAACAAGCAAAATCGGGTTTATATGCCCAGTGGCCAAAACTCTCACATGTAAACTAAAGACAATTTCTCACCTTCATTGTCCAATGTGTAATGAGATGTCAGAGGTGCCATCCTTTGGATAAAGCATCTTGGCCTGTTTACAACAAGTTTCTGAGGCTCAAGTTCAAAGTACATATTCATCACCATATTCTTTACTGAGATTCATTTCTTACCGGCATCCACAGTAAATGCAATGAAACTTAATAAAGATGGACAAACAACCAATGTATAAAAACAAAAAAAAAACTGCAAGTACAAAAAAAAGAAAAAAATAAGAAACAAATAAGCGATATATATTGAGGAGAGGAGTTGTAGAGTATGTAAGAGTGAGTCTGTGGATTATGGAGTCAGTTTATTGTTGGGATGAGTGACGTTATCCCCTCTGGTACAAGAGCCTGATGGTTGAGGGGTAATAACTGTTCTTGAAACTGGTAGTGTGGGAATTGAGGCTCCTGTATTTCCTTCCTGATGACAAGATCAGAGTATCAGATCCTGGATGGTGGGGTCCTTGACGGGTGCTTTTTTCCTGTTATAGTGCTCCTTGTAAATGTGCTCAATGGTGGGAAGGTCCTTCACATAGACCATAAGACACAAGAGCAGAATCGGGCCATTTGACCCATCAAGTCTGCTCTGCTATTCAATCATGGCTGATCCTTTTTTCCCGCTCCTCAGCCCCATTCCCTGGCCTTCTCCCCGTAACCTTTGATGCTATGTCCAACCAAGAACCTATAAATCTCTGCCTTAACTACACCCAACGACCTGGCCTCCAGAGCTGCACGTGGCAACAAATTCCACAAATTCACCACCATCTGGTTAAAGAAATTTCTCCGCATCTTGGTTTTAAAAGGATGCCCCTCTATACAGAGTCTGTACCCTCCTGTCCTGGATTCCCCCAGCATAGGAAACATCCTTTCCACATCTACTCTGTGTAGGTATGGTGCCAGAGGACTGGAAAATTGCAAATGTCACTCCACTCTTTAAGTAAGGAGGAAGGCAGCAGAAAGGAAATTATAGACCAGTCAGCCTGACCTCAGTGGTTGGGAAGATGTTGGAGTCAATTGTTATGGATGAGGTTATGGAGTACTTGGTGACACAGGACAAGATATGAAAAAGTCAGCATGGTTTCCTTAAGGGAAAATCCTGCCTGACGAACCTGTTGGAATTCTTTGAGGAGATTACAAGTAGGATAGATAAAGGGGATGCAGTGGATGTTGTATATTTGGATTTTCAGAAGGCCTTTGACCAGGTGCCACATGTGAGGCTACTTATCAAGTTAAGAGCCCATGGTATTACAGGAAAGGTACTGACATGGTTTGAGCATTGGCTGATTGGTAGGAGGCAGTGAGTGGGAATAAAAGGATCCTTTTCTGGTTGGCTGCCAGTGACTAGTGGTGTTCCACAAGGGTAGGTGTTGGGACCTATGCTGTATATCAATGATTTAGATGATGGCTTTGTTTCCAAGTTTGCAGATGATTTAAAGATTGGTGGAGGGGCAGGTAGTGTTGAGGAAACAGGTAGGATGTAGAAGGACTTAGACAGATTAGGAGAATGGGCAAAAGAGTGGTAAATGAAATACAATGTTGGAAAATGCACGGTCATGCACTTTGGTAGTAGAAATAAATATGCGGACTATTTTCTAAACAGGGAGAAAATCCAAAAATCTGAGATGCAAAGGGACTTGGGAGTCCTTGTGAAAAATAAACTAAAGGTTAACTTGCAGGTTGAGTCGGTGGTGAAGAAGGCAAATGCAGTGTTAGCATTCATTTCAAGAGGTCTAAAATACAGGAGCAGGGATGTGATGGTGAGGCTTTATAAGGCACAGGTGAGGCCTCACCTTGAGTATTGTGAACAGTTTTGGGCTCCTCATCTAAGAAAAGATGTGCTGCCATTGGAGAGCGTTCAGAGGAGATTCACAAGGATGATTCCAGGAATGAAAGGGTTATCATACGAGGAACATTTGATCGCTCTGGGTCTGTACTCGCTGGAATTTAGAAGGATGAGGCGGGGGGTGGGATCTGATTAAAACTTTTTGAATGTTAATAGGCCTGGACAGAGTAGATGTGAAAAGGATATTTCCCATGGTGAGGGAGCCTAGAACAAGAGGGCACAGCCTCAGGATAGAGGGGAGTCCATTTAAAACAGAGATGAGGAGAAATTCTTTAGCTAGAGGGTGGTGAATTTGTGGAGTTTGTTACCACAGGCAGCTGTGGAGGCCAGGTTGTTGGGTAGATTTAAAGTAGAGCTTGATATGTTCTTGACTGGACACAGCATCAAAGGTTATGGGGAGAAGGTTGGGAGTGGGGCTGAGGAGAAGAGAAAAGGATCAGCCATGATTGAATGGCAGAGTAGACTCGATGGGTCAAATAGACTAGTTCTGCTCCTATGTTTTATGGTCATTACCAGCCTGATTTTCCCAATCAACCTGCAAGTTGAAATCTCCCATGATGATCAGAACATTGCCCTTTTGACACGCATTTTCTATTTCCTGTTGTAATCTGTGGTCCACATCCCAGCTGCTGTTGAGAGGCCTGCATATAACTGCCATCGGGGTCCTTTTACCCTTGCAGTTTCTGAACTTAACCCACAAGGATTCAACATCTTCTGATCCTATGTCACATCTTTCCATTGATTTGATGCCATTCTTTACCAGCAGAGCCATGCCACATTCTCTGCTCACCTTCCTATCCCTCTGAAACTATGTGTAACCTTGGACATTCAGCTCCCAACTACAACCATCCTTCAGCCACGATTCAGTGATGGCCACACCATCATACCTAGCAATCTGTAATATTGCAACAAGATTATCCACCTTATTTCTTATACTCTGTGCATTGAGATACAACACTTTGAGTGAAGTATTTGCTACCCTTTTTGATTCTGCATCCCTAATGCACTGATATTCATTCTGCTGATATTCATTCATTGTCCTATCACCTGCTTGCCCTTCCCGACAGTCTAACTGCACACTATCTTTGCTTTTTTACCATCTGTCCTATTCTGAGTCCCTTCACTCCAGTTCCCACCTCCCTGCCAAATTAGTTTAAACCCTCCCCAACAGCTCTAACAAACCTGCCCTTGAGAATATTGGTCCCCCTTGGGTTCAGGTGCAACCCATTCCTTTTGTACAGGTCATACCTCTCTTAGAGGACATCCCAATGATCCAACAATCTGAACCCCTGCCCTTGCACCAGCTTCTCAGCCACACATTAATCTGCTTCAACCCTCACTGGTATGTGACACAGGTAGCAATCCAGAAATTACTACCCAGGAGGTCCTGCTTCTCAGCTTTCTGCCTAGCTCTCTAAATTCTCTCTTCAGGACCTCTCTGCTTTTCCTTCGTATGTCATTGGTACCAATATGTACCAAGACATTTGGCTGCTCTCCCTCACCCTCCAAAATGTCGTGGATGTGATCCGAGATGTCCCTGACCCTGGCACCTGGGAGGCAACATAACATTCAGGTGTCCCGTTCATGTCCACAGAATTTTCTGTCTGTTCCTCTGCCTATTTAGTCCCTTATCACTACCACTCCCTGTTCTCCCTGTTCCCCTTCTGTACCACAGACCCATGCTCAGTGCCAGTAACCTGGTCTCCATGGCATTCCGGGGGGGGGGGGGGGGGGGTCATCCCCCACAACAATATCCAAAACAGTATACTTATTATCGAGGTGAATGGCCACAGGGGTGCTCCGCACTAACTGCTTATTTACATTTCCATTTCTCCTGACAGTCACCCAGCTACTCGCTTCCTGCAACTTCGGGGTGACTGCTTCCCTGTAACTCTGATCGATGATCTCCTCACTCTCCCGTACAAGCTGAAGGTCATCCAGCTGCTGCTCCAGATCCCTAACACGGTCTTCAAGGAGCTGCAGCCGGATGCACTTCACGCAGGTGTAGTTCCCTGAGAGACTCTTGGTGTCCCAGGACTCCAACATCTAACATGAACAACACAGAATGGCCATTTACTACACTAGGTACAGTAAGAGACGTAAAAAGGGAACCTTAACAGAAGCTTACCCAGAGTCAACACCTCTTTCAAGATGTAGCCTCCTTTGAGCCAAAGCCCAACATTCCTACTCTCACCACTAGCCTACTCCCAACAGTGGCTGCCCCGCTTGCCCCTTCTGTACTTTTATTTAATTCGTTGTGCTCTGCTCCCGCTGCTGAATGGGCTGCCAGAATAAGCCCGAACACCTATTTCTGATGGACTGTGCTGTATCCACTACTTTTTCTAGGACTTTCTGTTCAAGGGCATTGGTGTTTCCATACCAGGCCATGATGCACCCAATCAATATACTCTCCATCGTGCATGTATAGAAGTTTGTCAAAGTTTTAGATAACATGGTGAATCTATGCAATCTTCTAAGAAAGTAGAGGCACTGTCGTGCTTTCTTTGTGATGGCAGTTACCTGCTGGACCCAGGACAAGTCTTCTGAAATGATAACGCTGAGGAACTTAAAATTACTGACCCTCTCCACATCTGATCTCCTGATGAGGACTGGCTCATGGACTTCCACTTTTCTCCTCCTGCAGTCAATAATCAGTCCTTTGGTTTTGCTGACATTGAGTAAGAGGTTGTTCTGGCACCACTGAGCCAGATTTCCATTTTCTCTTCTACATGCTGATTCGTCACCACCTTTGATTCAGCCAATGACAGTGGTGTCAGCAGCAAACTTAAATATGGCATTGGAGCTGTGCTTAGCCTCAGTCATAAGTGTAAGGTGAGTATAAATATTCACACATCCACATCAGCCCATAAACATGCAGGCAAGTATTGCTGGTCTCCTTAGATCAAGATGAAAATCCCACAACACCAATCAAAGATGCACATAGTGAGCAATATTCAAGCTCTCCTAACAAGCCAGGTTGACTGATTGTTCACGCTATTGTTTTACTTGCAATGTTTCTGGTTCACCGTGCTTTTTTTCCCATATGAAAGCACTCTAAAGGTAATTAATCGCATGAAGGGCTTAATGTTGGTTTAGTGACAGAATAAATTGATCTAACTGCATTGTGTAGTTAGCCAGCTCTGTGCTGAACTAAGGGTATATAGATAAGAAGTCTTTGTGGACTTCAGTTCAGAATGCAGAATGCATGATTTTTTTTGTCTCTGCACATTGGGAGTTTGATGGTCTTTTTAAATGTTTTTTTGGGTGTTTTTGTTTTGTGGCTGCCTGTTAGGAGACGAATCTCAATGTTGTATAATATACTTTGATAATAAATGGACTTTGAACTTTTATGATTCAAAGAAGCAAGTCCCCAAATTACTTGACTTCTGCTGTACATTATTTGAAACAGCTGCTGTGTCATTTTCCTTTTTTTCAAAGCACACAATTTATTCAAATGTTACACTATTCAAACCCACTGTAGTTGTACAAAACACTCACAGAGTATGATGCACTGGGCATTGTTGACAATCTAATGCATCAATGAGTTAACTAGAATTTATTTTGACTTCTGAGTTTGTGGTGCAGTTACCTGATTATTTTTAAGAGCATTGCAACTTAATTGAAAGGTCACCATCCTGAAATGTTAACTCTGTTTCTCTCTCTGCAGTCACTGTCTAACCTTCTGAATATTTCAAGAACTTTGTGTTTTCATTTTGCCTTAATAACCTGGTTAAGTCAATTATCAAAGGACGCTGATGGATAGTCCACTATCCCAGCCTATCCTATTCCTTCTTCTTCAGCCATTATCTCTCCCACCTATCACCGCCCAGTTTCTTACTTCGCTCCCCCCCCCCCCCAACCTGGTTTTACCAATCACCTACCAGCTTATCATCCTTCCTCTCCCCTCACTCTCTTATTCTGGCTTCTGACCCCTTCCTTTCCAGTCCCAATAAAGGGTCTCAGCCTAAGACATCGACTGTTTATTCATTTCCATAGATGCTGCCTGACCAGCTGAGTTCCTTCAACATTTCATAGCTGTGAAAGACTGGGAACCTCATGGACAATGCCTCAGACACATCTGAGGTTAGAGGC
Source organism: Hemitrygon akajei (assembly GCF_048418815.1). Lineage (NCBI taxonomy): Eukaryota > Metazoa > Chordata > Chondrichthyes > Myliobatiformes > Dasyatidae > Hemitrygon > Hemitrygon akajei. Next base: position 5,219,376 of record NC_133141.1, on the reverse strand, counting down.
TTGGAATTATAGGGATCTACCTCAGAGCATTTGCTCCAAACTGATAATCTGGGATAGACTGCAGTCTGTGCAGACAAGGTTCAGGTAAAAACTTCAAAGTAAATTTATAATCAAAGTACATAAGTATATATCACCATATACAACCCTGAGATTTATTTATTTTCCTGGGGGCATACTCATCAAATCCATAGAATAGTAACTATAACAGGATCAATGAAAGATTGATCAGAGTGCAGAAGACAACAAACTGTGCAAATGCAAATATAAATAATAACAATAAATAATGAGAACATGAGATAATGAGAAAGAATCCTTAAAGTGAGATCATTTGTTGTGGGAACATCTCAATGGATGGGCAAGTGAGTGTCGTTATCCCCTGTTGTTCAAGAACCTGATGGTTGTGGGGTAGTAGCTATTCTTGAACCTGTTGGTGCAAGTCCTGTGAGTCTTGTACCTTGTACCAGATGGCAGCACAAGAAAAGAGCATGAGTACCGGGATCCGAGGCAAGAGCCAATTTCACTTGCTCTCCATGATGGTCACTCCTCTCTTGGTGGCACTAAGGCTATGAAGACCACGCTGCTCCGGGGTTTGGATCTCAGGACTCAGTTTGGTTTGGAATGTTGTTGTCTGCATGATTTCCTTTTGCTTTTTGTTGCGCATTGAGTGTTGGTCTTTATTTTTATTTTATTTTTTCTTTAATTTGGTTCTTTCAGGTTTCTTGCCTTGTGAGTACCTATGAGCAAACAAATCTCCAGGTTGTATAATTTATACATTCTTTGATAATAAATGCACTTGGATTAATACTGTAATGGTCCTTGTATAAACTGGATATAAATAGAATCATCCTACAAGCCCTGCGTCCCGTACTAAAGACACACATCATGAGCATCCCATTCTATGATGCATGGTTTTGCAATTTTAGGCTTTATTTGTCATTCCGACTGGGTCATATCTATCGTGCAGCCAGCATATGCAATCATATAGTTGGGTTCTGATGTAACTGAACATATACTAAGGAATCATGACATTGATTCTAGAGGCCCGAGATGTGGTAAGGTACTAGATCTGGTCCACCATTTGCTTGGTCAACCTGAGAGACTATATTATTCATCATTTCTTTTGGTAAGAGTGGGACATGGGGGTTGTCAGTGTTATATTTGTAGCCCAAATTGAAAATGCATGAATATTAATATCCAGTAGAGATAAGATTGTGACGGCTTTTTTTGAACCATGATTGTCCACGCTAAAGAGTAACAACACTCACAGTAAAGCTTCTCACTTTAAAAATCGGCATTTGTGTGAAGAGACTGCTGATTGTCTGACAACAATGTCAACCACCACAACAACTTGCATTTATATTGTATCCTTTAGCATGAGAAATTGTCCCAAATTGTATTGTGTGGAAATATCATCAAACATAATCTGACAGCAAGCCAGATCATGAGATGTCAGGACTACTGGCCAAAAATCAGAATCACATTTAATATCACTGATATGTGATGTGAAATGTGTTGTTCTGCAGCTGCAGTAGAGTGCAAAATATGGAATAATGATATAGTGTTTGTGGGTTCATGGACCTGATGCACCATCAATAACTCACTCTGAGACGTAAAAGCGAGGTATCGGCTTTTATTGACTGAAGAAGGAACAAGCAGTGAGTGACCACTATACTACATCCTGGAGACAGAGAGGCCGGGCTCAGACCTCCATCACCTTTATACCGGGGTCTGTGGGAGGAGCCACAGGAGCAGTCATCAGGGGGCGTGTCCAGACAGGTATATGTAGTTCACCACAGGACTATTCAGAAAATTGATGGTGGAGGGGAAGAAGCTGTTTCTAATTTGTTGAGTGTGAGTTTTCAGGCAATAATACCTCCTTCCTGATGACAGTAACATGAATAAAGCATTTCCTGGATGGTGGGGTGGCACAGTAACGTAGTAGTTAGCACAACTCTCTACATTACAGGTGACCTGGGTTCAATTCCTGCCACTGCCTGAAAGTTTTCCCCATAACCGCATGGGTTTCCGGGTGCTCCGGTTTCCTCCCGCATCCAAAGACATACCAGTTGGTAGGTCAATTGGTCATTGTAACTTTTCCCGTGATTAGGCTAGGGTTAAATCAGAGGATTGTTGGGTGGCATGGCTCAAAGGGCCAGAAGGGCCTATTCTGCATTGTATCTCAATAAATGAATTAAGTAATTAGGAGTGAGTGAGTGAGTGAGTGTGTGTGTGTGTGTGAGTGTGAGAGAGAGAGAGAGAAATTTTAAGGTATTTCTTAAGGTAATTAAGGTAATAACTGGATGGTGCTGGCTGGGTGGATCCAGAGGGGAGGGATGTTGTTGAAGGAAGTACCACTTACCCACAGTCTTCTGTAATCTCATTCTTATTTCAAGGAATAACTATATAAACAAACAGAATGAGACACAGAATGAAAACTTGTCATATTGAATATAATTTTATGCATTGATGACATTAAACAGCTTGTAGTTCAGAATAAGTTGTGCTGGAGTTAATTGAAGGGTCCATGGAAAATATGCAAAACCACAAGAGTAGAGTTTTAAATTGCTTTTGAATGGCATCGGAAATCAGAGATTAGCATGTTCTTTTCACAGCCTTACACTACATCTTTATGAAATGTACAGTGCAATTTAAAAAAAAGAAAAAGTATTGATGATTACTAAAAGCACAACTGATCTGACCCTGATTTGAGACCTGAAGGGCAAGCTCATCACTGTGTGTCTAATACTATCAAATAATTCTCAAGTAATTATTTTTTGTTGATCATAGACAGGATGATAGTATGATGGTGATTCCATAATTAATTCAGGAAGTGGAATTTTACCATGCCTTTCAGAACACACTCTTTAAAACTTATATTAAACACTGGAAATGTAGTTTGGTGCCTGTTGCTATTTATTTATTTAAAAGGATGGCTTTCTTCTTAAAATCACAGAGATTTTTCCAGCACTGTGGTCATGCAACCTCTACTAATGGAGCAGCCTATTTGTTTACATTTTGTTCATCCCTCTATTCCTTTAAAGTCTTGTCTACTTTCCCCTGAAATCACCTTCAATTATGACAGTGAGATTCATCTTATCACATTTCTATTGCAAAAACAAACCTCCGGCAATGTTTTTCGGTTTTCTCTGGACGTCAAGGTTGAGGTAACCTTTGTTGCACAAAGGACTAAATTTACAGAGATTTACTAAACTGTCAGAGTGAACCATTGTTGTGGGTTTTGTATCACATCAAGTCCAGGCAGATTATGACACCAATCTTCTTTCCCTAATGGGGTTTTAACAACAAACTATTCTTCATTATTGATACAATTATTAACTAAATTGAAATTTCCCAGACATCGTGATGAGATTCATATTTATATCTTCCTATTGCTAGTAACTTAACCACCATGTAATCATACTTGGTAAGGGATTTATTAGTTATGTCCACAATTTGGGTCTCAGCAGATTTAAAGATGGATACAATGCTTTGGTGGCTTTAAGGATAGATAAATTGGAAGGATCTAGTGAAGGTATCTCAGCTGTTATGGGAGGCAAAGGAGGAGATTATTGCGAGCCTGACAGAGATTTTTAAGTCTTCGCTGACACAATGAAGGCAATAGATGACTGGAGAACAATAAATGCAGGATTCCCTAAAGGTTAATTTGCAGGTTGAATTGGTGGTAAGGAAGGCAAATGCAATATTAGCATTCATTTCAAGAGAACTAGAATATAAAAGCAAAGATGTCATGTTGAGGCTTTATAAGGCACTGGTCCGACTGCACTTGGAGTATTGTGAGCAGTTTTGGGCCCTTATCGAATAAAAGATGTGCTGGTATTGGAGAGAGTCCAGAGGAGGATCATGAAAATGATTCTGGGAATGAAAGGGGTAATATACAGGCCTTGGGCCTGTACTCACTGGAGTTTGGAAGAATGAGGGGAATCTCATTTAAACCTACAGAATGTTGAAAGGCTTAGATAGGGTAGATTTGAAGAGAATGTTTCCTATAGTGGGTGAGTCTAGGATTGGAGGGCACAGCCTCAGAATAGAGATAAGGAGGATTTTTTTCAGCTAAAGGGTGGTGAATCTGTGGAATTCATTGCCATAGACGGCTGTGGAGGTGGTCATTGGGTATATTTAAAGTGGAGTTTGATAGGTTCCTGATTAGTCAGGGTGACAAAGGTTATGGGGAGAAGGCAGGAGAATCAGATAGAGAGAGATAATAAACCAGCCATGATGGAATGGCGGAGATACCTTTGTTTAGGAAGAACATCAGGGATGATACAGATAATTAATCTTAACATCAGTGGTAGGAATTGTTTAGGAAGAGGTCCTGAAGTACAGAATTAATCTATGCAATCTCCAAATTATGTAAGGGTTCCAGGTCCTAAGAACTTGTCCATAAGCCTATATCTCTATGTCAGAAATGTCTTTATCTTTTACTACCTATATCATTATGCTTTACATAATTCTTCTGTGAAATTGAATAATCATCTTAATGCTATCGATAATTAAAACTAATGGAAAAGATACTATTCCAGTTATTAATGAATACCATGAGGTATCTTATTGTTTTTATTAGCTTCAAAATTGCTTTATAAATGTATGGGAGAATTTGCATAAAATTGGATTTTTGTAAATCAGGTTGTTCATACCCTGGGAGACACTGTGCTTGGAAACAGAAGGATAAATCAAAGATGGTCAGTGTGTTTTTATTGGGGGAGATCCTGTTTGACAGATTTGAATAAATGTTTTGGAAATGCGAGAGAAGGTGTTGATGAGAGCACTGCAAATGATATACTCCACAAGGTCTCCAGTGAAGAGTTTAACAAGGACATATATAGGAGACTGGTGCAAAGGGTTAGAGTCCAAGGAATCCAACAGAAGTTAGCAACTTGAATTCAAACTTAGATGGGTGATAGGAGACAGAGAGTGACAGTGGAGGGTTGTCTGTTCTGCCTACATGGGTGTGGTAGCAAATATTCCCACGACAAGTGTCTAAATGAGCATTTGAATTGTTAAGAGTGAGAAAGCTGTGGACCAAATGTTGGTGAGTGACATTGGTGTAAATAGATATTCAATGGATAGCATGAACATGGTGGGTTTCTATGCTGTATCACTTTCAGACTACAAATTAAAACTGAAAATTGTCAATGCTGGAAAATCTGAAATAAAAACACTCGGCAGGTCAGTCAGCATCTATGGAGAGAAAAACAATTAACATATCAAGTTGGCAGAGGCAGCTGCGGGAATCTCGTAGAGAGAAGGCGATGGGATGGGGCGCGATGTTTGACTACATTTCATCAATTAAATATTTCATTGTTCACTGATTAAAGCAATGAGGGAGATTGAAACATTGAGGTGAATGCAGAAGGTGAGCACTGGTTGCCTGCCTTTTGATCACTGGTGGGATCACTCTGCTGCTGGAGAGGGGAGACTGCCTTTTGATCACTGGTGGGATCACTCTGCTACGGAGAGGGGAGATTGCCTTTTGATCACCGGTGGGATCGCTCTGCTACGGAGAGGGGAGACTGCCTTTTGATCACTGGTGGGATCACTCTGCTGCAGGAGAGGGGAGACTGCATTTTGATCACTGTGGGATCGTTCTGCTACGGAGAGGGGAGACTGCCTTTTGATCACTGGTAGGATCACTCTGCTGCAGGAGAGGGGAGACTGCATTTTGATCACTGTGGGATCGTTCTGCTACGGAGAGGGGAGACTGCCTTTAATTCACTGGTGGGATTTCTCCGCTATGGAGAGGGGAGACTGCCTTTTGATCACTGGTGGGATCACTCTGCTAATAGAGAGGGGAGACTGCCTTTTGATCACTGGTGGGATCGCTCTGCTAATAGAGAGGATAGACTGCCTTTTGATCACTGGAGGGACCGTTCTGCTAATAGAGAGGAGAGACTGCCTTTTGATCACTGGAGGGACCGTTCTGCTGCCGGAGAGGGGAGAGCCTGCTGCTGGGCCCAGAGAATGTTACCCAGGTTTTCTGCATTTTGGATATGAACTTGGACTGTGGACTTTTTTTCAATCTTATTTTTTATATTCTATGTTTCTTGCCCAATCTTTTTCAATTTATAGTGTGTAGGGGAGGGGGATTTGGGTGACGATGTGCCTTGTTATAACAGTGCAGGAGGGCTCAAACAGAATCAATGTGAATGGAGGATTCAAATGGCAGGCAACCGGAAGCTCAGGTCTTTCCTGCAGACTGAACACAGGTTCTCAGCAACATAATCGCACAATCTGGGTTTTGTTTCTCCAGTGAGACCAAATTGCCAACACTCAATGCAGTACACTAGATTAGAGGAAATGCAAGTGAATTACTGCTGCACTTGGAAAGAACGTTAGGGTGGGTCTCCCAGTGGTGGGAAAGGATGAAATAAATTGCAAATGATGCACCTCCAGTTGTTACATCTACATGTCCACAGTTTCTAATACTTTTTTCAATCTCTAACAAAAGGTCTTCAATTTGATATATTACTCTGTTGACTGACCTGTTGAGTGTTTCTTTATAAAAGTTGTATGAAAGGTTGAAGGAATGATTGCTAAATTTGCTGAAGTGTGACTATAGGTAGGAGTGTAAGTAGTGAAGAGGACATAAGGGGACTAAAAGCACAGAAGTAGTTTAACTGAGTGGACAGGGATCTGGAAAAAAAGATTATCAAGTGAAACAATGTGAGATTATCAGGAAAATAAATTAAAAGAGGCTTATCTAAATGGTAATGAACTGCAGAATTCTGAGATACAGTGGGATCTGGGTATCCTAGAACACAATTCTGAAGAAATACTGGAATTGGAAATTGAAATGAAATTGGAATAGAAAATTCAGCAAGTAATTGAGGAGGCTCACATGTTATGGGGGAGGGGAGGGAGAGAAAAGAAAAATTCATATGTCACCAAAGATTCTAGCAAATTTCGACACAATGTGGAGAGCATTCTAACTGATTGCATCACTGTCCAGTATGCAGCTGATATGGTGAGAAGCTGCACAGGGTTGCTAACTCAGTCAGCTCCATCTTGGGCGATAGCCTTCCCAGCACTGACAGCATCTTTGAAAGGTGATGCCTCAAAAAGGAAGCATTCATTATTAAGGACCCCAACCATCCAGGGCATGCTCTACCATCAGAGAGGAGGTTCAGGAGCCTGAAGACATACAGTGCATTCAATATTTTAGGAACAGCTTCTTCCCCTCCACCATCAGATTTCTGAATGGATAATGAACCGACCCATGAACACAAGCTCTTTGCTCTGTTTTTCCACAACTTATTTAATTTATTTTTTTATATCCAGTAAATTACTCATTGATAGTTTTTTTATGTATTGCACTGGACCGCAAATTTCTCCACGTTTGTCAGTGGTAATAAACCTGACTCTGACTTTCTCAAGGGAGCTGAAAGTTGATAGTTGCACATTTCCAAGGCAGAGATGGATAGTTTCCTGAAAAGCAGGGAGGCTAATGATTATTGTGGGTAAGTAGGAATGGGAACCTACAATCAGATTAAGCCATGTGGGGGCTAGAAGTGCCAGATGAATGACCCCTGTTCCTAATTCATTATTCAAGTGCTGGTATGGAGAAACCTTCCAACTATCATCAGTATCTCAAGCTCAGACACTAAGTGGCATAGTAATGTAATGGGTAGCACAATGCTTTACAGTACAGGTAACCTGGGTTCAATTCCAACCACCGCCTGTAATGAGTCTCTGCGCATTCTCCCCGTACAATATGTGCGTTTCCTCCCCCAGTCCAATGATGTATTGGTCAGTAGGTTAATTGGTCTTTGTAATTTGTCCATGATTTGGCTAGGGTTAAATTGGGGGATTTTTGGGTGGCAGGGCTCAAAGGGCCAGGAAGGCCTATACCATGCTGTATCTCAATAAATAAATAACTTAGATATTGCAATTTCACTGGTTTGGAGCTATGGTTTGTTTAACCTAAATGGAGAAGTATAATTACACATTGGATCAGAATTCTGTCATAACCATAGCGAAGGTTCACTATGTGGATAGTGTAAGTGTCAGATTTATCACAAGAGGTGATATTGTGCTATCAATGTACCATTCTTTTTGAGTATTAATATGATAAGCTGTGTCAGTTAGAATGTCTCTTTTATTGGGATTCTGTTATCCAAAGCTTCCCTTCATGTTTTGCATCATGACCCTTGAATGTATCTTGGCATTACTTTATCACTGCTGCCGCAAAATGTCCTGCCTACCACCATTGTCGGAGCACTTCAACCTTAATGAGCACAGCAATTCAAGAAGAGACACCATCAAAGGACACAGCTTCTATCCCACTGTTATCAGACTCTTGAACAGACCTCTTCTGAAATAAAATGAACTTTTGGCCTCAATCTGAATCAGGTTTAATATCATCTCCATATGTTGTGAAATTTGTTGTTATGCAACTGTAGTAGAATCAGAATCAGGTTTATTATCACTGGCATGTGATGTGAAATTTGTTAACTTAGCAGCAGCAGTTCAATGCAATACATAATCTAGCAGAGAGAGAAAAAAATAACAAATAAAATAAAACATGATAATAAATAAACAAGTAAATCAATTACATATATTGAATTGATTTTTTAAATGTGCAAAAACAGAAATACTGTATATTTAAAAAGTGAGTTGCTGTTCGTGAGTTCAATGTCCATTTAGGAATCGGATGCCAGAAGGGAAGAAGCTGTTCCTGAATCGCTGAGTGTGTGCCTTCAGGTTTCTGTATCTCCTCCCTGATGGTAACAGTGAGAAAAGGCCATGTCCTGGGTGCTGGAGGTCCTTAATAATGGACACTGCCTTTCTGAGACACCGTTCCCTAAAGATGTCCTGGGTACTTTGTAGGCTAGTGCCCAAAATGGAGCTGACTAGATTTACCACGTTCTGCAGCTTCTTTCGGTCCTGTGCAGTAGTCCCTCCATACCAGACAGTGATGCGGCCTGTCAGAATGCTCTCCACACCTATAGAAGTTTATGAGTGTATTGGTTGATATGCCAAATCTCTTCAAACTCCTAATAAAGTATAGCCGCTGTCTTGCCTTCTTTATAACTACATCGATATGTTGGGAACCAGGTTAGATCCTCAGAGGAATCTAACACCCAGGAACTTGAAACTGCTCACTCTCTCCACTTCTGATCCCTCTGTGAGGATTGGTATGTGCTCCTTTGTCTTACCCTTCCTGAAGACCATAATCAGCTCTTTTGTCTTACTGATGTTGAGTGTCAGGTTGTTGCTGTGACACCACTCTACTAGTTGGCATATCTCACTCCTGCACGCCCTCTCATCATCACCTGAGATTCTACCAATAATGGTTGTATCGTCAGAAAATTTATAGATGGTATTTGAGCTATGCCAAGCCACACAGTCATGTGTATACAGAGAGTAGAGCAGTGGGCTATGCACACACCCCTGAGGTGCGCCAGTGCTGATCGTCAGCAAGGAGGACATGTTATCACCAATCCGCACAGATTGTGGTCTTCCAGTTAGGAAGCTGAGGATCTAATTGTAGAGGGAGGTACAGAGGCCCAGGTTCTGCAACTTCTCAATCAGGATTGTGGGAATGTTGATATTAAATGCCGAGCTATAATCAATGAACATCATCCTGACATAGGTGTTTGTGTTGTCTAGGTGGTCTAAAGCCTTATGGAGAGCCATTGAGATTGCATCTGCCATTGACCTATTGATAGGAAAATTGCAATGGGTCCAGGGGCTTGCTGAAGCAGGAGTTCAGTCTAGTCATGACCAACCTCTCAAAGCATTTCATCACTGTTGATGTGAGTGCTACCGGGCAATAAACATTAAGGCAGCCCACATTATTGTTCTTAGGCACTGGTATAATTGTTACCTTTTTGAAGCAAGTGGGAACTTCTGCCCATAGCAGTGAGAGGTTGAAAATGTCCTTGAATACTCCCGCTAGTTGGTTGGCACAGGTTTTCAGAGCCTTACCAGGTACTCTACTGGGATCTTCTGCCTTACAAGGGTTTACTCTCTTTAAAGACAGTCTAACATCGGCCTCTGAGGCAGAGGTCACATTGTCAGCGGGTGCAGCAGGGATCTGCCCAGCTGTAGTTGTGTTCTCTCTTTCAAAACGGGCATAGAATGCATTGAGTTCATCTGGTAGTGAAGCATCACTGCCATTCATACTATTGGGTTTCGCTTTGTAAGAAGTAATGTCTTGCAGACCCTGCCAGAGCTGTCGTGCATCTGATATCGCCTTCAACCTCATTTGAAATTGTCTCTTCGCTCTCGAAATAGCCCTTCACAAATCATACCTGGTTTTCTGGTACAGGCCTGTGTTTCCAGACTTGAATGTCACAGATCTAGCCTTCAGCAGACGACGTACCTCCTGGTTCATCCACGGCTTTTGGTTTGGGAATGTACAGTAAGTCTTTGTAGGCACACACTCATCCACACAGGTTTTAATGAAGTTGATAACAACGGCAGCATACTCATCCAGGTTCAAAGATGAATCTCTGAATACAGTTCAGTCCACCGATTCAAAACAGTCCTGTAGGCGCTCCTGTGCTTCCCTTGTCCATACCTTCTTGGTCCTCACTGCTGGTGCTGCAGTCTTCAGTCTCTGCCTATACTCAGGGAGTAGAAGTACAGCCAGGTGATCAGACTTCCTGAAGTGAGGGTGTGGAATAGCACGGTAGGCATTCTTGATGGTGGTGTAACAATGGTCCAGTGTGTTGTTTCTTCTGCTATTGCAAGTGATCTGTTGATGGTGATTGCTTAGTGATTTTTTCAGACTGGCCTTGTTAAAATCCCCCAAAACGATGGTGAAGACATTAGGGTGCGCTGTTTCGTGCATGTTGATCCCATTGCTCAGATCATCTAAAGCCTGATTGACATTGGCTTGAGGTGGTGTGTAAACTGCTACCAAAATGACTCCGGAGAACTCCCGTGGTAGGTAAAAAGGACGGCACTTAACTGCTAGATATTCCAGGTTTGGTGAGCAGAATTGGGACAGCAATACATAATGATAAAAACTGTAGAGTACATATATAAATTAAATAAGTAGGGCAAAAAGAGGAAAAAAGAGTGGTGAGTTAGTGTTTATGGGTTCAATGCCCATTCAGCAATCTGATGGCAGAGAGGAAGAAGCCATTCCTGTATCGTTAAGTTTGTGCCTTCAAGCTTCTGTACCACCCTCCCTGAATCTTGTTATAACCTTGCACTTTAACATTTACCTGCACTGCACTTTTTCAGTAGGTTTTACACTTTATTCTGCATTGTTATTGATTTACATTACTCTACCTCAATGCACCGTGTAATGTTCTGATCTGTATGAATAGTATGCAAGACAAACTTTTCACTGTACCTTGGTAAATGTGACAATAATACCAATACCTGTTTCACAAGAGCCTTTAAGAAATCTCTTAGTATCTTTCCTTTCAGTTAGTCCTGATGAAGGGTCTCAGCCCGAAACGTCGACAGTGCTTCTCCTTCTAGATGCTGCCTGGCCTGCTGTGTTCCACCAGCATTTTGTGTGTGTGTTGTTTGAATTTCCAGCATCTGCAGATTTCCTCGTGTTTGCCATATCTAATCTGTTCAGGCCTTTTAACATTCAGAATGCTTCTATGAGATCCCCCCTCATTCTCCTGAACTCCAGGGAATACAGCCCAAGAGCTGCCAGACGTTCCTCATATGGTAACCCTTTCATTCCTGGAATCATTCTCGTGAATCTTCTCTGAACCTTCTCCAATGTCAGTATATCGTTTCTGAAACAAGGAGCCCAAAACTGCACACAATAACCCCAAGAATGATCACACACTCTGAAATGCCTCTTGCTTTCTCATATACATGAAGCCTCCACTCCAATTGCTGGGTCCAAGTTTAACAACCTCCAAGCAAATTAGTACAATCATATTTAGTGGGTATAAACTAAGGCACCGAGTAACTGGTGTAATGTTTTATTTTGTGTGAGGACTATGACATAGCAGATAGTATTAATTTACTGTCTGTAACCAGAACCAGCAGAGACTGCAAACTAAGACTAAATTGGATTAATTATTCACTTATTGGTACAGGTTCCGCTATATTCACTCCATCCTGCTGCTGTTGTGCTTGGATCTTTACAAATTCCAATGACATTGCTTCCTTGAAGCTTTTATTTAGACTGTGTTACAAGATGAAAAGGAATGACGGGGACTCAGTTGAAAGCCACACTAAAGGCCACCAATTTCACTTATCCTATAATTCATGTTGTCTAAATTCTGCTTTTATGTGCTTGGAATAATCACAGATGCAATTGCAAAAGGGCCTTCAAAATAGACAGAAATAGACATTGGTTTAAGATCAACCAAATGGTCTACAGTCATGAATAGAAAAGAAGTATTTAATTTATTCAAAGCAAATAATTTAAAAATATAAATGTAAAAGTAAAGCTTGCAATTAAGTGGCACCTCATCATGTCTAGGAAAATATTTTAGAAGGTGACAGGCAATAATTATTACTGGAACTCAGTTTCTGTGTAAAGCAAGTACAAAGGCAACTTGTATGTTGGTCACAACTTTAACTTAATGTGATGAGTCCAGGCAAGTCAAAGAGCACTCCAAGCAAAAAGTGATAGCAAAGTACTAATGGGGTATTAGGACAGATGAACAAAAGTTTAAGGACAACTTTACATATTGGAGAAAAATGTGAAGGGTTTCCAAGGATTTAGGACCTAGGAATGACCAAGGGCAACCCATTAGCATAGTGGTTAGCACAATGTTTTACAGTATCAGTGACCCGGGTGTATTTCCTGCTGCTGTCAGTAAGGAATTTGTACATTCTCCCTGTGACCACAGGGGTTTCCTCCAGGTGCTCTGGTTTTCCTCCCACAGTCCAAAAACGTACTGGTCAGGTGGTTAATTGTAAGTTTTCTGGCGATTAAGCTGACATTAAATTGGGAGATGCTGGGTGGTGCAGCTCAAAGGGCCAGAAGGGCCTGTTCCACACTGTATCTCAATCTATAAATTAAAAAATAATCAAAATGATCAGATTCTGTCCAATGAAATTAAATTAGATAATCAAATAATCAGGCTCTGCATGTCAGGTAGGATCTGTGGAGAGAGAAACAGAGCTAATATTTATCAAGACTTTCACTTGAGACTCCATCAGCAGATAGGATGATTAGTCCAAAAGAATTAGGGAAATCAGGGCACAAGGAAGAGTTAAGGGATAAGGAAGTGAGGTGGACATGCTTTTGACTATAAGGCAAGTATGGGACCAATCCTAACGGTGTCCCAGATGGTGATTTCCAGGTCAATGAGGACTAAATTTGCCAGCAACAGTCAAGAGAAACATCATACAATGAATGGCATAAACTAATGCTGACAATGTTATGTGACTGCTCCAATCCCTGAAATTGCATACAGCCACTGAAATGGTCGAAAGGTACTTGTAAATTGCATGATTATGAAATAAATAATACAAAACAATGAAATGTATTTGCTATTCTCTTTAAAACTTCTTACTGGAATTGAGGAATTGCATCTGTTTCTTTGTGTTAAAGAATATAGCAAGGTTCACCCAACAGGATAACAAGACTTACCAGTGCTCTGTTTGACTGGTGGCAACTATGTGTGAAGGTCATAAAAATAAATCTTGCAAATGCTGGGAATCTGGAATTAAAGCATAAAGTTCTGGATTTTTGGTGATACCCAGTAGGTAGGACTGCACCTGTGGAGAGAGAAACAGCTAATATTTCAGGTTGATGATATTTATTATTGAAATTGAGACAAGCTGGAGAAAAACAGATTCATGACGAAGAGAAAGGGAGAAAGAAATAGAACCAAAATAAGGTCTGTGATGGAAAGCAGGGGAAATTTAATTGACAAAGAGATGATAGAGTAACATAAGGAAATGGTAGCAGGACTAAGATATGTAGAGAATCAGTCCACAGGAACTGTAAGTGAGAGAGCCTAGTGTTGAGTCCTGGACTCCGTAATGTGCAAATTTGGGAAATGTAATTTTACATTGAGTTTCATTGGAAAAATGTAAAGGTCAGAGTGAGAGTGAACAGATAATTAATACAATTGATGGCCCAAAGCTTAGAGTCATTCTTCCTGTCTGCATTAAGGCACTCTGAACAGTTTCTTAATCCATGATCTTTACTCCCCAGTGGAGGGAAGATTACAATGTAAGGTTGCAACACAAAGACCTAGAACAAATACAAGTGGTTGCTTAACATGAGGAGAGTGTTTGTAATGAAGGACCTCCATCTTGGTGGTGTTCAGGACTTTTTTCATTTTGTCAGTAGCTTCTGTCAGTCAGGCAAGTCCTGAATGGAGACTCAGGAATACTGTCGCACTCAGATGTAAAAGGAGTCTTCAGTGCTGTTTCTGTAACAATTTTGTTTTACTAGTCAGCATTGGAGGACAGGTGGATCACTCTTAGAGGATATAGTGCTTTTGCACCATGCAAATGTTGAGGTCTTCCACAAGTGGGAGATTCTCAAATGAGAAGTGGTGAAAAGGTGTGTATTTGGACATTTAAAGCTGAGGTGAATTGTGTCACACAGAGGGTGGTAAATCTCTGGACTTCCCTACCCCAGAGCGTTGTGGAAGGTAGATCATTGGAGATAACAAAGAGAAAATAAATTGGTTTTTAAAAGATCAGGGAATTGAGAACTATGGAAAGCAGAAGAATTGGGGTCATGTGCAGAGCAGCCATAACAAAGCAGAACAACAGGGCAGGCTTCAAAGCCAAGTGGCCTACTCCTGCTCCTATTTTCTTGTGGTCTTAGCTCCTGGATTGTGAGAAAGGAGTTGAAGCAAAGGGAAAGTTTTGTTTCCTGCAGATACATGGGAAGGTGCCTTGGAAAAGAGAATGGGTATTGGTAGAGATAGAAAATGCCACAGAGAGAAAAGAAGATATGTGTGATGGTGACAACATATAGTAAGTGTCAGAGATGGCAGAACATGAGCCTTTGAATGTGAAGGTTTAACGTGTGGAAGATGAGGTCAAGTGGTCACTCTTCCATTTAGTACAGAGAGAGAGAAGGTTTGTGAGCAAGAGGCAGACATGATGGAGTGGAATATTTGGTTGATGAAAACAGAAGACAAGTTAGAAACATTAGTGTGGAATGAGGCTTTAGAACAGTTGGAAAGTTAGAACAATAGAATAGAGTTTGCAAGGGAAGAAGAGATAAAGGATATGTAGTCAGAATTGGTGTGGAAGTAGGTGGGTTTCTGTCACTAGCTTTTTCCCTGCGATACTAAAGTCAAGAAAGGGAAGAGTCAAAACTGAAAGAAAAGCAGAATTTGGAAGCAAAATTGATGAAACCTAGCGTGGTGGGAGAGAAGGAAGCAGTAGCTATTCATTCACCAGAATACCAAGAGAATAAGTGAAGGAGGGGTCGAGTAGTTCTGAATTGCGGAACATCAGACATATCCTACAAAGGGTGGGCATCGATTAGACCTATAAAGGCTCCCATTAGCAAAACCTTTTACTCAGAAGAAGTAAGTGAAATGAAAGAAGAGGTGAGCACAAGTTCACTCAGGAGCTTATGGGTAGAAATGTGTTAGTCTGCTATGAATAATGTATTTGTTAATAATGGATCTCTAATTAATAATGACGGACATTGGATAGTGAAGGAATCTGATATTTATCATACCTTGCAAAGAAGGCTGGCATTCTGGGGAAAATAAAAACAATATACCAAATATCAAAGGACTGCTGGTAATGAACCCTAGCTACTAATGATGGATATTTGGTAATGGAGAATACCTAAGATAATGGACGTGGGGGAATGAATCACAGAGCTGTACTGTACTACGGGACCATGGAGAATGGCATTCGCCTGAAAATGAGAACTATTCAATGTATTAACATTAACATTTGAAACCAAATTACAGACCCAACCATGGGAATGTAATAAGTAGAAGGTGGAACAAGGAGGCAAACGCACAGGGCCCTTCCAGCAATCAACCACTAAAATAAAAATGAGTTTAAGGACATTCTCACAGAGAATTGGACCATAAACAATCTGCTGGAGGATCTCAATGGATTGACCAGAAGGTATCCCCACAGATATTTGCCCCAGAGCTTGAGGATACATGCATGTGTCCTACAAAATCTGGCATATTTAAATTCCTGTGCACAGTCCTGTTGCCAGAAAACTGTTTTTAATACAACAATTATTTAAATTTTAGAGAATGATTTTGATTCTGGTTTTGTTCAGAGGTTGCTGCACTCGTACTGATAGTAAAACAGCTCTCACAAGGGAGCGACACTTCAGATGTAAGATGATTACATGTATTGTTGTTCATTTGGCTGCAAAATTATTGCAGTGTTAGCAGGGACATTATCAATGAACTTGTTGCTTTCTCCATTTTAGAGAGAACAATGACTAACAGTGATTGATTATATGACAGTAATCTAATTGATGCATTACATTTTTTTCATTAACCTTGCAAGTAGTTTAAAAATCAGTGCAAAGTCTTCTGCATTAATTAGGATATGGAGTAATTTATACGTTACGGGACTGAACAGTAGTAGTATGTAAGTTATTTATTATATAGCAAAGTTGTGCAACTTACTGAGTTATAGGTATATATGCTGCAATACTGGACTCTGAGGTCTTAATGTTTGAGTGCCTTGGAGGATAACTTGAACTCATATTTGTTGTGCATGCTGTCCACCATAACTTAAAGGGCAATTGACATGTAAATCATATGCCGAGTAAGCAGACTGCTATGTCTGTTTAAGAGTAGGGACGTTAGGTGCAGTTATACAAGGCTTTGGTGGGACTAAACCTCAAGTATTGTGTACAGTTTTGGTCATCCTGTTATAGAAGAGACCATTAAACAAGAAAGAGTGTAAAGAAGATTTACGAGGACTATTTAGAAGGTTCCAGAGGGATAACTTCTACGTGTAGAGGCTTTGGTGCATACAGTATATGAAGCCAGTGCTTCAAAGAGGAATTCTATCTCAGATAATAAGTAACTGAGGAAAAAGGCATTATGATAAAAGGTCAGTGATAACTTCATCCAGCGGTGGAGCAGCATGAGGGGCTGACTGCCCTACTGCTTCTATGTCTTTGGCTCTTATGCTCAACAAGTTAACTCGATGTGCTATCCATGTGGAGAAGCACAGGGAAGAATGCCTACCCACACCTAAATCATTTAAAGGACTCTTATTTCTTGCAGGCATGTTGGGGGTTGATTGGAAGGAGGGTTGATGGTCAGCATGGACTCGATGGGCTGAAAGACCTGTTCCCGTGTTGCATCTCTCTAAGACTCCATAATGAAAGGCTGTGCGGATTTGCCAGAGTTGGATGAGTGGACAACATTGTAGTCTGAGACAGAGTGCAGTGGCTTAAGGTAAACCTTGACTGTGACCTCAACCTGTGTTGCCAGGCAAGGATTGAGAGTAGGCTGGGGTGTGGTGGAGGGGACTGATCCTTGTCTGGGAGAGTGGGGGGAGTAGCAGGAAGGGGAGCAGATCTGCATTGTCTGCCAGAAGAGTGAGCAGGAGGAGAGGAAGATTCCTAGCAGGGTTCCAAACAATATCAAGTCATTAGGGCTCAGTTCGACAGGTAACTGAGGGGTAAAATGCCCAGGGTCTGTCACATAACCAGCTTGCTAGTGGCTGGCGGTGAGTGACTAGAGCTATTGCTCCCTGTGTTTTAGGCACTTTATAGGCTGGTACTTGGGATCTCAAGACTGCAGCATCTTACTGCATGAAGGAGGCAACAGAAGCTCTTTACCCTGGGAAAGCAAAACCTACAGCTCTGGCTAGAGTGCAGCAGCAAATGTGATCTTGGGGCATTCTCCAGGGTAGCAGTATTTCCCAATGGTGTAAAGAGCAAAGAAAAATGCTTCTCATATTCAAGCTTCAGTGGCAGCCAGGACAACCATCCAAAACTTCCAGATCCCCTGTCCATGCTCTCCAGACAATGCAACTGGCTCACAGCTCTAGCTACCCCCAGGTCTGATCCTGACCTGTCTCCACTGTCTCCCTGTGGACATGTGGGTTTCCTCCCAGTGACATGCAGATTAGTAGATGAAGCATCCAATGTGTAAATTTTATCCAGTGTATAAGTGGGATAGGAGAAATTGTGAGACCTTGGTGGACATGCATGAGAGAAGAGATTACAGGGAGATTAGTGGATGAATGGTATAGCTCTAAGAGCCAGCATAGATTTAATGGGTTGACCAGCCTTTGGTGTTGTGAGGAACTATGAGAACCTACCTGAAGCCAACTTTCTGCCTACTGTAATTAAAAGCTGGCAAGTTCAGGAATTCTGCTCAAGAATGGAAGCATTTCAGGGTGATGAATTTTCTGATGAAGTACTTCATTTACCAAATGAACATGGAAATTCTAACATTGCCTGCTCGAAAGGTTCTTCAGGCAAGATTTCTTAAAAAATGTACAAGGGTGAATTAGGAATGGCACTCAGTATATTTAGAACAAAGGTAGGTAAATGGGGTGTAGCTACAGACCAACTGAAAAACTCAGAAGGCTCATGCAGCTGATTGTTCATTGCTGCTCCAATGAAGCAAAATGAAGGTCAAAGTAAATTTATTATCAAAGTACATATATGTCACCATATACAACTGCGAGATTCATTTTCTTGTAGGTATACTCAGTAAATCTATAAAATAGTAACTATAACAGAATTAGTGAATGACCACCCAACTAGGACATTCAACAAGAGTGCAGAAGACAACAAAGTGCAAATGCAAAAAGAAGAAACAATAATATAAATAAATAAGCAACAAATATTGAGATGAAGAGTCCTTGAAAGTAAGTCCATTGTTTGTGGCTTGAATATTAACAGTCTTATAAAGTTAAATCAAGCAACATGGGAGACAGCAGGACTTCACTTCCAGATGAGCTCAATGCATTCTATGCTTGCTTTGACCATCAAAACATGAGGAACCAGCACAAACTCCCACATCCCCCAATGATCCGATGATTTCAGTCTCTGAAACACAGGGAACATAAATTATACTTCGATAATTTTTTTAAATCAAAGTATGTATATGTCACCATATACTACCTTGAGATTCATTTTTTCAAGTATACGATTGTTTATCAAGAATATACTTTGGCCAAGAAATGTCTTTGAATGACCTGAATATATATAATAATTTGCTGTAAAAGTGCAATAAAAAACAGCAATCGGAGGGTGAATCGGCATCTGTCAAAGCAAAAAGTGTAAGTCAGGAAAGAAAGAGAAGAGGAAGGGTTGCCAGTACGTGGTTGGGATGGTGGGGAGGACAGGCTGTGATAGGATTTGGAGGGAGGGGTATAGAGACTGGGAGGTGACAGGTGGAAATAGATGGGGAGGAGGTAGAGCCAAGTGGGGGAGAGGTGAAGGGAAAAGTTAACAAAGGTAGAAGAAAACCAGGTGAATGGATGAGTGGGTGTGAGAGGAAAACATGGTGTAAGTTACCTGAAACTGGAAAATTCAATGTTCATAACTAACCAAGCAGAATATAAGATTTTGTTCTTCCATTTTGTGTTTGGCCTTTCCAGTGGTCAGGCTGGCGTTGGAGTGGAAAGCTCAGAACAGCTGATGCAGACAGATCACGGTGCTGTGCAAAGAGTCACCTAGACTAGACACATGGTTTCACCAGTGTGGCGGCGGCCACACCACAGGAACTGAAAGCAGTCAACCATATTGGAAGAGGATCAGGTAAATTCTTGCCTCATCCGGAAAGGCTCTTTGGGTCTCTGGATGGTGGTGAGAAAGGTGGTGCTGGAGCAAGTGTTATATAGTTAGAGGGGAAAGAGACAGGGAATGGGAAGGGATGAGTGCACCAGGGAGTCATGAAGCAATTGGTCCCTGTGAAAAACATAGAAACATAAAGTTGGGGAGGGCGATGGAGATGAGATGCGGCTAGTCATGGGATTGTATAAAGTCTAGTGGGTGAAAGTAACTCTTCTCATTGTTGGTCGAGGTAAGATCAGATATGCAGGAAATGGAGGAAATGCATTTACCTCCATAGATGCTGCTGAACTCAGAGTTCTTCCAGCATTCTGTATTTATTTAATTTTAAGTTGCTTCAGGGTGCTTTTTTGATCATCTGACTAAAAAATAAAAAAGCAAGATTGCATTCTATTTCCAGGAGAGTTGGTTATATTTCTCCAGAGAGTGATACAGTAGATCATGAGGGAAACTTGCAAATGATGAAAAACTGGAAAAGCACAGTGGGTGAAGGTAGAGGGTAAACCAGCTTCTGTTAAGTTTCACATGGATAGTCGGTACATGCCAAACAAAGGAGATAATATGAGGAATGTTGTTAGCACGGCTCTTGCATGCCATTATGTTGCACAGTGACACAAAGTCAAAAATCAGACCTTGATAAAAATATTAACTTTCCAGATGTTGAGTATCTCGCTAGACTTGCAAATGATCCATATGTTCCTCTCAAATAATGCCACAGACCAATGCAACCTTTGCACTTGGAACAAATCTTAAGTTTTTTTGTGCTGTTAGAACTTCATTGGATTCATTTAATTATTTCCTCCATTATTGTCACATGCAGTGAAAAATATTGTTTTGCATGCCATTCATACAAATCATCACATCAGTACATCAAGGTAGTTTGATAATAAAATTTACTTTGAACCTTTAGTACAAGGGAAAACAAGAACAGAATGTGCCAGTCACAGAGAAAGTGCAGTGCAGACAGACAATAAGGCGCAAGGTCGTGGCAAGGTGGATCGTGAGGTTCAGAGTCCATTTTATCCTACTAGAGGCTGTTCAAAGGGTTTATAACAGAGGGATAGAAACTGTCCTTAAGCCGGGTGGTATATGCTTTTAGGCTTTTGTATCTTCTGCCCGATGGGAGAGGGGACAGAATGTCTGGGGCGGGTGCACTGCTGCTTTATCAAGGAAGAGAGAAGTGCTATCATAATGCAAGGAGCACAGAAATCCATTTTGTGATGCTGACTAAATAATCAGGTGGCCAACCATTTTAATTCCTATTCCCCTTCCAGTGCCAACATGTCAGTCCATGGTCTCCTCTTCTACCACAAAGACGCCACTCTCAGGTTGGAGAAACCACAGCTCATATTCCGTCTTCGTAGCCTCCAACCTGGTGGTATGAATATCAATTGCTCCTTCCTGCAATTCTCTACCCCCTCCCCCACACTGGCCTCTTACTTTTTTTCACCTGCATATCACCTCCATCTTCCCTCTCTCCCATAGTCCACTCTCCGCTCCTATCAGATTCCTCCTTTCCCACCCACCTGGCTCCACCTATCACCTTCCGGTTATAGTCCTCCTTCATCTCTCCCCACCTTGTTGTTCTGGCGTATTCCCCCTTCCTTTTCAGTCCTGAAGAAGGGTCTGGGTCCGAAAAGTCGATGGTTCCTTCATTTCCGTAGACGCTGCCTGATCTGCTGAGTTCCTTCAGCATTTTGTGTGTGTTGCTCTAATATGCAGGGGTGCAATAAAGTAGGAATTAAATCTGCAGCTCTCTCTCTCTCTCTCGGAGGCTGGTTAAGTTTAGAAGCAGGGCTGAATGGCAGAAATAAGGGAGATTACTGGTACAACTTTCCTCCTTTTTTGACGCTGGCCCACTCGCCCAATTTCCAATGATGAGCAGGTAGATGGTGAGTGGGAGGCGTTAGGGCCACGCGGATGCTCCTGCCTCCGCTGTCATTCTTGCTGAGGCAGTAAGCTCCGGCAGGTAGCTGGCGCTGCCGGGTGATGGCTGCATCCCTTGAAGGATCTTCGCCTCCACCGGACTCCAGCCGGCGACAATCCCGGGGTCATTCTTTGCAATAGCTGCTCTTGCAATCTTAACTCGGGGAAATGCAACCGAGCGACCTGCACCTTGGGGGGAAATGCATTCAAAATAAAACATTGCAGATCCACATGGTGCCTGCAGGTCGGAAAGGAACGCTACAGCAATATAAAATTTAGAGCTCCTCGAGTACCTAGACAGAGATCCGCAGTTTCACAGGCAAGGACAAGCTTATTGAATAGTAGCAGAGGCGAGAGAGGGAGAGCCCGTGCTAAGAGCGGGGCTGAAACGGAAACCCGAGGTTTCACACTGCTGTGTGTAACTGCGAGCTTACTGTCTGAACCTCACTTCCTCTCTCTTTCCCTCTTTACGAGGGGACATTGCCATTTCTCTCGTTGTGGATGCGGGGTCCTGACTCGGGAGTTGCTAACCAAAGCTGGACTGTTTGCGACTTCTCACCCTCATGTGGAGATTCGGACATGGATTTTATTGGCTGTGAAATCATTTGGAATCATCGGGTTGAAAGTGGAGACTCTCACGCGAACATCTTAAAGGATTTTATTTGTGGTCTTTGAGTGTGTTTGGGGTAGGACCCCTGGCTTCTCTTTTTCTCCCCTTTATACTGTTGTTATATTTTTCTTGATTAATTTGGACTGTTGCCCCTTGGTCAATCCTGGATAGTGTGAAGTTCAACGTGTTGAAGCACTTTCCTGGGTCCAGGATGGGGAATGCAGCCGGGAGTATGGAAGTTTCCCCGGGGAAGGAGATCAAGACTCAGCAGGCGACCGTCCCCAAGCAGCCGGTGCCGATTAACGAGGGGGAGCTGGAGGAGAGGTTCTCTCAAGTGTTGGTGAGTAATGATATCGCACACACAGGGCAAGGGGTGGTTCAGATATCCGCCATTCTAAGCAATCTCTCGGACACTTTACAAACGCATTCGGAGAAGGTTCACAAGGGGTTCCGTAAGCCCCCCTCCTATTATTTGAACACCTTCCTAGTATCCACATAATTGAGTAATATGAGTAGCAGGTGGTGGTGGTGGGGTGCCTTGTGAGAAACATCCAGAAGAGATGCCTTCCGAGTTGGGGAAGGAGAACAGGGTTGCGAGAAACCGAATTGTTCTGCATGTACTTGAAGCAGGGAGATGGGCCAGACGTATGGTAAAATGCCAGCATAATCCCAGTATGTCCTGGCAGCAACCTTGGACTTAAACTGCAGAGCTCTCCAAAATCGCGAGGAATAAATGGCGCATTACTTGCACTTGGGTATAAACTTGAACCCCAGATCGGAAGTGTTTTGCCTCTCCCCATACCCCGCCTACACGGTTTCTGAGTTTGCACCGAAGTCTGGTGTGTTCAGTGACACCGATTACTGTTGAAACAGTCAATACCTCCACCTTGTTCCCCTGCCACTGCTAATTGCTTATTTACAGTATCCACAGGAGGCTAATAAATGTGAAGGCATAGTCATCGAACAACCTGCTTTAGTAAATACTGAATGTGTATATATTTGTATTTATAATATATAAACAATTGCTAGTTAATTAAATGCTGCACGCGGATCCCTGATCGGCCGCTGTTTAAATTACACACGTGCCCCAACCAACTGGCCATGACATCCCGCGCATAGTACTTAAAGATGGGCCAAGCACGTAATAGAGCGAATGTTCTGCCGCTACTGTCTGAGGAAGGTCAGAAGTCGGAAACAGTTGCAGCTCTACAGTGGCTGCTGAGTTCCTGGACGCGGTGAACGATACGCCTACCTTGCAGAATGCACCATTATACACGTGTAGATGTAGCTCAAGGTTATAAGCACCATCTGACACAAACCATTTAAAGCGATTTTAATCGAATCGCAAAAGCCTTTGACATTGGATAAAATTACAGCTCAGGATGCTGATGACTGAGTTGTATAAGATTTATCTTTAAACTGTAGCTAGTATTTGTAGTTATAATGGGGTATGAAGTGCTGAATTTCTCATTAACTGCCTTATTTACAATCACTGTTTCAAATTATCTGGTGATAGAATTTTATTGGTGAAAACATAGTTAAAATATCATGCACATTGTCACAGTTTGAACTCTAGTAGTTACCCTTCATCAGAAAGCTTCTTATTATATGTGGGATCATGTATTTTTTTCCCCCTCTAGTCAACAGTTCTGCCAGATATTGAGGGACTTTAGACTCTATCTAGTAGTCGTTTGCCATCAGAATGGCTCCTGTTAATGAAATCTCTTCCGACACATTGAGGGTATTTTTCTAGGTTACAGATTGCTGGATATTGAGAGGTGTTGAGTGCCTAGTGATGAACTCAGCGTAGCTCCCATTAACATACATTTGATGTGGATATAATGTGTGGTCTTCTGTCTGAAAGAAAGCATGGAAGTAATTATACATTTGTTCTAGTTTTTATAGCAGTGACCTTGTCAGAGAATAAATCATTAATAGTTATTGATGTCATAATATGGAGCTGAGATGAAATGGAACATGAGCTATTTGGTTGGATGCGCAAACAGAATATTATCAAGGCAAATACAAGGACAGATGTACCATAATTCAGTGATTACTGTCAACCTGGAAAAACTGACAGCAGCCAAGTGGAAAGGTAGTTTTTCCATTGTCCCTTAAGTGAGACTTACTCAGCATTTCCATCATCTAAAGGGGCATTGTATTTGTAAGCTGACTGCCTGTGAATGTTGCAGCACTCTGTGGGACAAGCCAAAGTGCTTTGATGGAAATGACTTTTTGAGTATGGTTATTATTCTTTAGACAAGTACAGCAGCTACCCTGAGGACAGCCAGTTCTTAGGCACAGCAGGTAGTAGTTCTGCATACTGTATCGGAGGGTTTAGGGTGAGTCGTGGGAATGACCAATTCCTAAGTCCATCCTGATTCTCTCTGGTCTGAGCATTTGGAGTTACTAAAAGCCTGGAGCAGCTTTCAAAAAAAACAAGTCAGCTTGGCTTTAAGAAATGGGGGTTACTGAAGCACCAGGGCTTTCACCTACTGCAGTTCCTCCCTATCATTTCAGTAACACCAATAATGTAGGGTAGGCTTTCTCCACTTGTCTGCTCAACAATTTCTGTGAAGAATGGTAGATGCCAACAGAACCAAATTCCACACCTTTACTCCGTTCTTAACATGGTATTTTGTTTTATAACATAGTCTTGAATTAATTCACATTTTACACCCTTCACTGTCAACTATGTAATGGTAGGAGGGAGGCACCCTAAGGGCTGTTGATAATCCCTCTCACATTTTGAATTTAAAGATGTAACTCTAAATATTGCACATTCTGATAAATGGCAACACACACACAAAATGTTGGAGGAATTCTGCAGGCTAGGCAGCATCTGTAGAAAAGAGTCAATGTTTCAGGCAGAGACCCTTCATCAGAACACTTTTAGCAGAAAACGTCTGCAGTTCAAAAAAGTGTCATCTTCCCCCTCCTCCCAAACTTCTCCAGGACAATTGGACATGGATACTAAACGCTGGTCTTGCTTGTACATCCTGTCAAATTAGTAAATAAAAAGGAACTTTTTCTTCATTTTCTTGTGGCTGTGTGGCTTTGACATTCTGATTGTTACCAGATACAAGGATCTAATGTTGGAACCTCTAAAATTTCTGGCCTGGTTTAGCACAATGTGTGAGTAAAAACTGCAAAGAATTATCAGAGCTGACTTTTCAATCTCACATCTGATCAGGAAAAGGATAAAATGTGATCTTAGCAGATGAAAAAGACCTCACAGAGAGAGGGACATTTGTACGTGAAATTGAATGAACGAACCAGTCTCAAATGCTGTGGGAGCTAAGTGTGACCAACTGCACTACCATGTTTGATGTTATCAAGGTGGTGGCTGCTCAGATGAGAGTCATTGAGTGTGAAGTTGTGGAAGAAAGCCATCTTTATCAGCATGAGTCATCTTCTAGATCATAGGCTCATATCGTACAGCCCATCCAATCCCTGCTGGCTTTCAAGCACCCAGTTATACTAATTCTATGCTCATTTTGTTTTAGTTTCCCAACATGCCCTCAAAATTCCCTGGATTCTACAACCCTCCTTCATGCTAGTGGAAACTTACATGAATGTACTAACCTGCATCTCTTTGGTATGTGGGAGGAAACTGGAGCCCATGAAATACAAAGGAAGGATATGCACACTCCACACAAACAGCAGCAGAGCACAGCGAGCTAGAGCTGTTGATTGCACCACTGTGCTGTCAATTATTAGTGAATAATTGCTAATTAGTAGTGGTGTGATGAAGGGATGTAAATATAAGTGGAGTAGGATGTGGAACTAAGAATAAAGTGTACAACATATACTGCAGGTCGTGTAAAGTGACATGGCAGATTACAGTTTCAGGTTAAAATTTTAACCAGTTTTGTCTACTTCAGATACTAACCTGTTTTGTATTCAGCATCACATGGCTATTCACCCAAAGGGAATATTTTGATTAAGGGCTCAGTGTGCTTCCTCACCCAGAAGCTTCCCTTGGATTATCGAGTGACAGTCTTTGAGAGATCGAATTGGTGGGGAATGGTGATTCATAATTAACCACCAACTGTGAACTGTCCAAGGGCTAACAGGTTGATAGCTTGTTTCTTGGTCATACATCCTTGAGCTCAAATATTCAGCTCCTTAGTTTTAACATGTGATTATTGTTTTCTACTCTGTGTGTTAATTTTTATGCCAACAACCCATGCTTTAATTCCACTTTGTAGAAGAATTAGTCATCAAAAATATTGAGAAATTATCTGAAGCCTAGTGGCAGTTGCTCTTGCTGTCTAACTGGCTAATGCATCTTTAATAGTTTAATCTCTTAAACTCTGTAGATGGATTTGAAATCTTGCTAATTTCTGAATGTGTGACATTGACCTGTAATTGAAGTACAGCTTGCACTGCAGAGTTTGGCAGCTTGGGACTACATAAACTAATAATAAATGCGTCAGTTTGTGCTGATGTGGTCTTGTGGAGGCTAATGTGTTGCAGTCATCACCTCTAAGGAGCACACCAATGGACTGTGAATATGGTTGGTAGACAGCTTGCTTTCCCAAATGTGTAGTGCTGATAGCTCACGTGTTCTGCACACCTATCAGATATTAACATTCTGCCATGTAAGTGAGAGGATGTTGTTGCTTGGACTGTCCCATTTTAAGGGATGGGTGATGTGAGCTTCGACACATTTCCAAAAGAACATCCTGGAAAACAGTGCCAGCCACAAAAAAATGTAAGTCATAGTTACTGCTGTCGTACATTTAAGCTTCTGCAGACTGCAGTTACCATACTTTCTTGATGGGCTGGCGAGAGAGCTGACCAAGCAGTATAACTGTTAAAGATTAAACTGGAATGTGAAGTTGCATATTGCCTAAAAAGGTTTTAGTGGATCAGTTGAATGCTATGTAAAGAAAAGCACTATTACACTGTCACATTTCACTCTTTCTTTATGAGATGCTATTTTTAATGCTCTCTTTTCAATAATTCTGCTAAATTGCACCCATGATGTAATCAGAACAGTGCATACTTTGTGTGAACCCAATTGGTTATATATTTTGCTGAGTTCAGAATTAATACTAGGGAACATTGAAATCGGCAGGCCAACATTTAAGGTCATACTGTACTGAAACAGGCTCTTTGGCCCACCATTTCTTTGCTGGCCATTCATCTCCACTTATCAAATAGGTCCAAATGCACCTTTTAGATTTGTCTAACAGGGTTTAGTGAGATCTCTGTCCAAATCTTGAGCTTCCAGTTTGAATTATAACACCGTGTAGATACAGTGACTCTTCCATTCCTGGGAGTAGCCCCAAGCCCTAACAACTTCACCATCAGGCACCCATGCTGCTGAAGGTAGGGGCAAAACCTTCGGAAGTGACAAGTGAGAAGAAAGGTAACCTTAGACCAATTCATTTTGGGTAATGCATTTCGTTCAATAGGTGTACATTTCCCATCAGGATTCTATTTTACCAGAAAGATGCAGTGTAAGACTCTTCAGACTATGTAAATGCTTTAATTCAATGCTTAACTGTAAACCATGACTCAATCATGTTTCACTTATGAGATGGGGGAATAACAGATTCAGTCCGCTGATATGATCATAAAGCCACCAGTGCAGGATGGAAGGACTGTTCTATTATGAATGTGCTGACTTTCAGAAAGACATTAAACTGGGGGCTGTCTTCACTTTCTGCCTTGTCTCTACTGTGAGGAAATGTAGGGATTTCTGATCCTGGGAACTTGCTTTAAACAGAATGGCTGCTACCACAGTAATGGGCCTTATTTAACTGTGGTTTGGGAAAGCCCCTGGGCTGCGAAAAGCTGTGACTAGAGAAGTTTTTCAGTTTTGGATGTGTAGCCAACATTATGGCGTTTAGAAACCCAGGCATTGAGACAAACATCACCTGTTGCTGTAAGATCGGTGCCTCAGCAGAAGAAGCCTTTCAGTCTGTTTGAAACTGTGATCTTCCAGTACAGGGAGAGATCTATCACTAAATGTTGCTTTCTGACACATTCTGAGGTTCAGAGTTACATGGAACTCAGTGCTGTTATTGTGAAGGCTCTGTAGGAAATGCAGTGTAGGCGCCTTCTGCCGTTTGACTTTGAGAGGCTCTAACCCATGTCAAAATTTGTGGGATAGTTTGGTTATGGAGCTATCCCTCAACTATCAGGCTCTTGAACCAAAGGGGATAACTTCACTCAACTTCACTTGCTCTGTCATTGAAATGTTCCCACAACCAATGGACTCACTTTCAAGGACTTTTCATCTCATTTTCTTGATATTTATTGCTTATTTATTATTATTTATTTTTTATTTGCAGAGTTTGTTGTCTTCTGCACTCTGGTTGAATGTGCAAGTTGGGCAGTCTTTCATTGATACTGTTATGGTTATTATTCTATATATTTTTGAGTATGCCCATAAGAAATTGAATCTCAGGGTTGTAAATGGTGACATATACGTACTCTAATAATAAATTTACTTTGAGCATGAACACCTTAGAAGGGTACTTTGTACTGTGAAAAACAACATGTTTAGTGTTATGTATTTGTAAATTTTATGAATAAAGTTTGTTTTTGGGGAAAAAATTATGTGGTTAGAGTTCATGAGAGCTGAAAGTGTCAATCAAATTATTATTGGAATCAATAAATACTGAGTGACAAGTGCAGACTGCATATTTCAACAAAAGTATTCAACACTTCACAGAAACCGGGTCCTCCTCCCTGGACTCTATCTATACTTCTTACTGTCTTGGTAAAGCAGCCAGAATAATCGAAGACCACATCCACCCTGGATGTTCTAACTTCTCCCCCTCCCACTGGGCAGGAGGTGCAAAAGCCTGAAAGCACGTACCATCAGGCTTAAGGTCAGCTTTTATCCCACTGTTATCAGACTATTGAACAGTTCCCTAGTATGATAAAATGGATTTCCGACTTCACAATCTATCTCAATATGATCTTGCATCTTATTGCCTACCTGCACTTCACTTCCTCTGTAGCCGTTACACTTTATTCAACATTGTTATTGTTTTACCTTGTTCTACCTCAATGCACTGGGCAATGATCTGATCTGCACGTACACTACGCAAGACGAGCTTTTCACTGTATCTCGGTTCATGTGACAATAATATACCAGTAAGCCAATTCCAAATTGAATTAATACAAAGAATCTTTTTTTTACTGCAAGATGCTAGGGCCAAGTATCCTGTGTTAAAACTGGACTACATTCCTCTTACCCTCCTTAGCGAAATTTTCCAGAATGCAATAAATCAAGTACTCTTTTTCATCAATCTCTGGAGAATATTGGAAGAGTTCCTGGTGGTGGAAGGCATGTTGAGTTTGAATTCTTGTGTGGGTAAATGGGGGCAGTTGATATCAATAATCAGTGTCTTTTAATGTCCCTTGGCTTTGATATCGACTGTTGTTTACCACTAAGTGTGCCTGTTTTCATTTTCTATCTAATGGCTGTGTGATTGGGAGGGAGGGTGGGAGTTGAAGGGTAGGGGTGTGATTGGGAGGGAGAGTGGGAATGTGAACGCAACATTGACTTGATGAGCCTGTTGGCCTTTGATTGATTCTGTTCTTAACACGTTGCGAGGAAGAGCACCATTCAGTTTGGGTTAAGCAGGAAGGAGGAATTTGAGAGGAAGGCTGCAAGGAACCATGCATTTGAAAATTTTAACCAGTGTTGGAAACCTGGAAATGCAGTCTTGGTAATTAGTATAGGAGTATTCCAAACTGTTCAGCTGTACATCCCCCGCATAGAATCATGCACCTGTGGGTTTATATAATATGTTTTAGTGACATAGCACAGAGCCCTGCTGCCCCAACAAACCCAATTTAAGCCTAACCTAATTATGGGACAATTTGTAATGACATATTAACGTCTTTGGATTGTGGGAGGAAACTGGACTGCCCAGGAAAAACCCATGCCTTCCATGGGAAGGATGTGTGGAGACTCCTTACAGATGACGCCAGAATTGAGCTCCGAACTCCAATGTCCTGAGATGTAATAGCATCATTAGCCGCTAACCACTACTCTACTATGTCACCCATGAGGGTGGGATTTGAAAAGGATGAAGTCATGCACAAGGGGAAGCACACACCTCTGACATATTAAGTAGCTTGTCAGGAATTATTGGGAGAGGACCGTTAGCAAAATGTACCTTCAATCACTGAGCAGTATCTATTTAATAGAACACAAGGTCAAGGTGGGAATTTGCACTTGTATTGAAGTGCTTTCAATCAATTGTTTTACAGGATGCCAAGATGTAAAAAGCCTATCATATAAAACCAGGTGGTTGATGGATGCCCTGGGCATGTTTTTTGTTGATGGATGCAGGAAGTAGCAAATAATATAATTTGATTTTCATGGTTCTGAATTGAACATCTTCCAATTGTCAGCTGATAATAGAACTGTTAGAATACAGAAGAACATTTTGTCCATGGGATGAATGATGTATATTTTTGTAAAACCAGTTAGTAGGTCCCATTCCCTGCTTCCTTCCCTGTGTTCCTGGACTGTTTTTTCCTCTGGTATTCTAATTTATTTCTGAACTGTAGGGTAATATGTGCAGCACCAATAGGTGCCACACAGTGAACTCTCCATAAGCAGATATACTGATGAACATTATCTTGTTTTGCTTGGAATTTACCTAACTAATATTGAGAGAAGTGATTTGGAATGGATCGAGCCCAGACCATTGATGTAAAAAGTTTATTTATCATCCAGTCTGTTGCCTTACATCTTTCTAAGTTAAAGCAGTTGAACGGATTGTAGCAGAATCTGATATTCTCAAACTGTATCTAAATTACACTGATAACAACAGAAACTTTCTCAGAAGGAGGAATTGTGCAGAGAAGAGAAAGGCAAAGCTTTAAAAGTGCGGGTTACTTGAAAGAACAATCTATGGTTTTCATGACCTTACTGTGCTGGGAAGTGTTTCACAGCCAATGTAGCAGTTAACTTACACAAAATGCTGGTGGAATTTGGCAGGCCAGGCAGCATCTATGGAAAAGAGTACAGTCAATGCTTAGGGCTGAGGCCCTTCATCAGGATTTAACTTGAACATAACCAATAATATAAAAGCAGATTTACTCCTGGTTGGAAGTTAAATATTGACCAGTCATCAGAGAGAAATCTCCTGCTCTTTAAGCTAGTCCATGAGGGATGCAACATAGAAATAGGCCTTGTCATGACAGTGAGTGAAGCCACCAGAGGGATGCGGCTGGTAGATGTAAAAGTCTTTATTCGGGATGCACACAAGCTGACAGCTTTTGGAGTCACTCGAGAAAGATGCTCCCTGTCCCAACATTACAGCACATTTTTGTATGTTAAAGAACAAAGATAGCAGGACAATTTCTATAGTTACAATGCCCTCATTAGACTTCTTTTGGGTTGCATGTAATTTTTCAAATTCCTGAGTCTTCCCACCAATGCACCCAAAATGAGTGTTAATTGTTGGGGTGTCTGAGTTGTATTCGTGCAATGGGGTGTTGATTGCATTCATGTAAGTGCAAACATCTCAGGTCAATTGGATATTTACTCTAAAATGCAGCTCCAGGGAGACCATCGTTCCAATTTTAAATTCAATCTACAATCCATATTCAGATCAGAAGGCTGGTTGCTGTTGAAATTAATATTTTCAATATTGCATATCTCCAGAATGCTCCCTGGCAGGTCTTTTGGTTCATTGGGTTTGTGCTGGACATCAACCACCCATTTACACTAATCCCACCTTAATCCCAACATCTTGTTTTAAATTCTCCCTACATTCTTCATCAACTTATTTAAAATTCCATGACTGATTTATACACGAGGGCAATTTATAACAGCCAATCAACCAACCAACCAACCAACCCACATATCTTTGGAATTTGGGAGGAAACAGAGCTTCTGGAGGAAAAACATTTGGTCACAATGAGAATGTGTGAACTCCACATGGATTGAACCCGAGGTCATGATCAAACTTGGGTTGCTGGAACTGTGAGACAGTGGCTTTTCTAGCTTCATCACTGTGCAGCTGAAATAAAGTTTTGGAGATTTTATATGTTCTTCTGATTGGAAAGTCAGTTTAATTGTTAATCTAAGAGTGAAGCACTCTAATGTGGGAGTAGCAGCCCATAACCTGCTAGCTTGGGGAGGAGAATGCTGTAGTGACAGTTAAAAGAATGATGCTGCTGAAAGGCAATATGTTGTAGGTTCTGTGTCTTGCAGCTTCATCAGGATTACAAAGCACACAGATTCCATGATGTTATTGTGCTCGAATAACATTGCAGTACTTGTTGTCAAGCAAAGTGTGGATTCTTGACTTGGAGGTTTGGAGTAGACTTTCAGATTCTTTCAGGAAATAGTCAGACTCTCAGGCCTGTTGATGACCTAATTGGAGCTTGATACTCTGACGGGAAATTATAAAGTTGATCCAGGCCATTGTTCAGCAGGTAAGTTTAACGGTGTTTGTTGAAAGATAAATATTGGCAGGACAAAGGGGAATGGTGTCGGTTTCCATAGGTGTAATAATGACACCCAGTTCTAATTCACTACCACCTCTCCTTACCTCTCCACTCTCTCTAAACATGTGGCTTGCTTATCTGACAGCACTGAATAAGCAGAAATGTCCTGCAGCTAAATAAGGGGAGGTATGATGCCCTGGTTGTCAGTTTCTGTGACCCCCGCCCCTTCCAGACCACTGAATTCTGCTCCTTTTCCTGCATGTTAACGGAACCATTCTATTTACAACCATCATGTTGTATTTGACTCTTGAAGCTGGCACCTGCCATCTTATAGTTTTTTACATTCTGTTTTTTGCCTTATCTTTCTCATTTTTTGTGTGTGGGGGAGGGTGAGGGTGTTTTGATGTACCAGTTCCATTTTTTGTTCAATGTTTTGTGTAGAGAGGGGATTTGGGAGTTGATGATTATCCTGCCATTCTTTTCTTGGTTTTGTGACTATCTGGAGAAGAAGAATTTCAGAGTTGTATACTTTGATAATAAGTAAACCTTTTGAGCTTTTTGACCCAAGATTGACTCTTGGACAAAGTTCTGATTGTTGAGATATTGTTTCAAATCTGCGTCTATAACAATGCCCAGATATGCCAGCAGCTATTCCTCAATGAAACCCTAATCATTGCCCTTGCTAGCACATACCTTGGCTCTTCCAATGTCCTCCTGGCTGGCCTCCTTTTATACTTGAGAAGTCCAACACACTGTTCTACCTCATTTCAAGCCCAATTTAGCCATTGTCCCAGACTAGCATTGATTTTAAAATTCAGTTTCTTCCTTTCAAGTTCTTCTGTAGACTTAGGATCTTGTCATCTCCTCCAGCAATATAATTCTTGCCTTTTATTCATCGTGGGATGTCTTTCACCACCATTGTACTCTTATTGTTCTGCTGCCCTGCCCTGGTCCTTGGCTTTGGAACTTCCTTGCTAACTCTCTGCCTTTTCTTTCCAATATTAAAGAGCAGCTTAACCACTAAGTCATTGACCACAAATTTGCTCTGATTCAGTAAAAAAAAATTGTTTGAATACACTTCTGTGGAGTGCCCAGCTAATGCTGCTAGCTTATTAATGCAATATACTGTAAATACAAGTTGATAGTTATTGTAATAATAACTTGGGTCACTGACTTTAAAAATTAGTAATTTGGGAGTGAGAAGGGAAATCTATTCATTTCCTCCAAAGGATGGTGGGCTTGATTTAGTGTAAATCAGATGAGAAGGTTCATTGATAATACACTGCTTTACAGAGAGAACGCTAGAAGTCTAATTTTGAATAAGACATTAAACTAAGGACATGGCTACTTAAATAGGCACTGAAGATTTAAAGACTCTTTTGATGAAGGTTGTCCTGGTTAGTTTGCATATCACCACCAAAAAGGTTTAAAAAGTTCAAAGTACATTTATTATCAAAGTATGTATAAATGGTACAAACCTGAGATTCATCTCCTGACAACACAAGAAACCCAAAAGAACCCATTAAAAAAAAACAAAGATCAATGTGCAGAGAGAAAGAAAAAAGAAACAAATTGTGCAAACAATAAAAGTATGCAAGTCGCATATAGAATGAAAGCGAATCCTCAGACACGAAGCCCGGAGCAGCCGGAACAAGCTCACAGATTGATGTCAGTTCAGGACATAATGGAGTAAAAATTGTCACTTATCACAATTATAAATGTTTTGGTTGTAAGGTGCTTTGAAATATTTGGGAAATGTAGAAGGTTTTGCATTTTTTTGTGTTGTGTTTTAGGTTTGGGGCCAGATACAGCAAAGGCCAAAGGATAACCGGATAAATACCTGGTGAGAGGAGGGACTAATGACATGGGTCCAAGTAGGATAGGCATGTTTGCATAACAAGATGGAATGTTTATTCGGACTTGTAGATTTTACTTTTGGCTAGATGCAGTTAGTTATTTAAAACCTAAGCTAAAGAGGTCTCAATTGCCCATTCCCCAGAGAGTCTGTGGTAATTTGTGTTGTCCAGTGTGGAATAAAAATTAAAACATTATAGTTTATGCCAAAATTAAGTGTATTCTCATCTGCACAAGTACATGTATGCATAGGTGCAATGAAAAACTGACTTGCAGCAGTGTCACAGGCATAGAGCATCCGATACACAACATTCACAAGGAAAGCATAGATCAAAAATAGACTCAACTTTTACCAGAAAAGACAATCAAAACCAAAAAAAACCCTTCATTTTATTGCAAAGTGGTCAGTATTCTTAGTATTGCTGAACTGTACTGATTGGGATTGTGCTGGATGGTTCAAGAATTGAATGCTTGAAGGTAATTTGCTGTTTTAACATTCAAAGTACAGTGTGTCTCTTTTATTTTCTATATGTCACTGTGCCTATGGTAACATGCACAAGAAATTACACTGGCAAGGTTATCTTTTAATTATCTTTCTTGATTCAGGTATTTAAGATTAGCCTGTAGTGAAAAATCAAAAGGGAGGTAAAGGTCTTAAGGTTGAACTGTCCAGAACCTTCCAAATTTCACACATAGCTTCTTACTTTTGTTTTTCCTCAGCAGATGTTCTTATGGTATCCAGGGAAATGTTAGACAATGAAAGGCCATGCTACATCCATTTCTTCCATTATTCTAGTGGTTGTATGACATTGTAATAATGACCAATTCACGATCATAGTGATTAGAGCTTGAGAGATGTGAGGTAAAGAAGAGTGCAGTGACTCAAAGCTCACAGGGCACAGGTAGACAGTCACCTGTTCTACCTGACCATTCCTCACACAGCACACATCCTACTTGGAGATGTCCTCACAGCTTTGTTTCTTTTGCAGTGCCATTGCCATGGTTTCCAATAGTAAGTTTTGTTGGATAAATGCCTATAAATGAAAATGCTTTACTTCTTTGCGATCTTTAATGCTGCTTTTGTTGTGATATGATTTGATGATTTTAACTAGTTGTTTTATAGACGATGTACAAGTCTGAAGAAAATAGAAATCAATTCAGTATTGCAGCAGTATTTGTTTGTAAAGGTCTTGTATCTAGAATTAACACAGTTTTTGCCAATCAAACTAGTAGGTCAAATGTCACACCTTGTTACAGTAGAAATTAACTTCAAACCAGAAAACTACAAGCAGTTGCAATTGCCCTCTCAAGGATTTATGACCAACTCCTGTTGCCAAAAGTTGGCCGTTTCATCCAACAGAGCTCGAGGAACAGGAAGGATGATAGCTAACAATGTTAGACGTCCTCCATGATCTGCTGTCTGAAAGGATGAAGGATTTAGAAAACGTTTGATCTTAACGCCGTAAAACTGCTGAATAGAATAATTAAAGAAATGAAATTAGTAGTTGCAATATTTACAGGGAGAGTGAGGGGAGAATCTAGCACCGGTGTAGTGTTCCATTGACATAACTAATGTAATTTTTATATAACCATATAACCATATAACCATATAACAATCACAGCACGGAAACAGGCCATTCCGACCCTCCTAGTCCGTGCCGAACTCTTAATCTCACCTAGTCCCACCTACCCGCACTCAGCCCATAACCCTCCACTCCTTTCCTATCCATATACCTATCCAATTTTACCTTAAATGACACAACTGAACTGGCCTCTACTACTTCTACAGGAAGCTCATTCCACACAGCTATCACTCTCTGAGTAAAGAAATACCCCCTCGTGTTTCCCTTAAACTTTTGCCCCCTAACTCTCAAATCATGTCCTCTCGTTTGAATCTCCCCTACTCTCAATGGAAACAGCCTATTCACGTCAACTCTATCTATCCCTCTCAACATTTTAAATACCTCGATCAAATCCCCCCTCAACCTTCTACGCTCCAATGAATAGAGACCTAACTTGTTCAACCTTTCTCTGTAACTTAAGTGCTGAAACCCAGGTAACATCCTAGTAAATCGTCTCTGCACTCTCTCTAATTTATTGATATCTTTCCTATAATTCGGTGACCAGAACTGTACACAATATTCCAAATTTGGCCTTACCAATGCCTTGTACAATTTTAACATTACATCCCAACTTCTGTACTCAATGCTCTGATTTATAAAGGCCAGCGTTCCAAAAGCCTTCTTCACCACCCTATCTACATGAGACTCCACCTTCAGGGAACTATGCACTGTTATTCCTAGATCTCTCTGTTCCACTGCATTCCTCAATGCCCTACCATTTACCCTGTATGTTCTATTTGGATTATTCCTGCCAAAATGTAGAACCTCACACTTCTCAGCATTAAACTCCATCTGCCAACGTTCAGCCCATTCTTCTAACCGGCATAAATCTCCCTGCAAGCTTTGAAAACCCACCTCATTATCCACAACACCTCCTACCTTAGTATCATCAGCATACTTACTAATCCAATTTACCACCCCATCATCCAGATCATTTATGTATATTACAAACAACATTGGGCCCAAAACAGATCCCTGAGGCACCCCGCTAGTCACCGGCCTCCATCCCGATAAACAATTATCCACCACTACTCTCTGGCATCTCCCATCTAGCCACTGTTGAATCCATTTTATTACTCCAGCATTAATACCTAACGACTGAACCTTCTTAACTAACCTTCCATGTGGAACTTTGTCAAAGGCCTTGCTGAAGTCCATATAGACTACATCCACTGCCTTACCCTCGTCAACATTCCTCGTAACTACTTCAAAAAATTCAATAAGGTTTGTCAAACATGACCTTCCACGCACAAATCCATGCTGGCTACTCCTAATCAGATCCTGTCTATCCAGATAATTATAAATACTATCTCGAAGAATACTTTCCATTAATTTACCCACCACTGATGTCAAACTGACAGGTCTATAATTGCCAGGCTTACTTCTAGAACCCTTTTTAAACAATGGAACCACATGAGCAATACGCCAATCCTCCGGCACAATCCCCGTTTCTAATGACATCTGAAAGATCTCCGTCAGAGCTCCTGCTATCTCTACACAAACTTCCCTCAAGGTCCTGGGGAATATCCGGTCAGGACCCGGAGATTTATCCACTTTTAAATTTCTTAAAAGTGCCAGTACTTCCACCTCTTTAATTGTCATAGGTTCCATAACTTCCTTACTTGTTTCCCACACCTTACACCATTCAATATCCTTCTCCTTAGTGAATACCGAAGAGAAGAAATTGTTCAAAATCTCTCCCATCTCCCTCGGCTCCACACATAGCTGACCACCCTGATTCTCTAAGGGACCAATTTTATCCCTCACTATCCTCTTGCTTTTAATATAACTGTAGAAGCCTTTCGGATTTACTTCCACCTTATTTGCCAAACCAAACTCGTAACTTCTTTTAGCTTTTCTAATCTCTTTCTTAAGTTTCCTTTTACATTCTTTATATTCCTCGAGCAATTCCTTTACTCCATGCTGCCTATATCTATTGTAGACATCCCTCTTTTTTCGAACCAAGTTTCTAATATCCCTTGAAAACCATGGCGCTTTCAAACCTTTAACCTTTCCTTTCAACCGAACAGGAACATAAAGATTCTGTACCCTCATAATTTCACCCTTAAATGACCTCCATTTCTCTATTACATCCTTCCCATAAAACAACTTGACCCATTCCACTCTCTCTAAATCCCTGCGCATCTCCTCAAAGTTAGCCTTTCTCCAATCAAAAATCTCAACTCTAGGTCCAGTCCTGTCCTTCTCCATAATTATATTGAAGCTAATGCTATTGTGATCACTGGACCCGAAGTGCTCCCCAACACATACATCTGTCAGCTGACCTATCGCATTCCCTAACAGGAGATCCAACACTGCCCCATCTCTAGTCGGTACTTCTATGTATTGTTGCAAAAAGCTATCCTGCACACATTTCACAAACTCTAAACCATCCAGCCCTTTTACAGAATGAGCTTCCCAATCTATGTGTGGAAAATTAAAATCTCCCACAATCACCACCTTGTGTTTACTACAAATATCTGCTATCTCCTTACACATTTGCTCTTCCAACTCACGCTCCCCATTAGGTGGCCTATAATACACTCCTATCAGTGTTACTACACCTTTCCCATTCCTCAATTCCACCCAAATAGCCTCCCTAGAGGAGCTCTGTAATCTATCCTTCCAAAGCACCGCCATAAGATTTTCTCGGACAAGCAATGCAACACCTCCTCCTCTGGCCCCTCCTACTCTATCACACCTGAAGCAACTAAATCCAGGAATATTTAGTTGCCAATCACACCCTTCCTGCAACCATGTTTCACTAATAGCTACAACATCATAATTCCAGGTATCAATCCACACTTTAAGCTCATCCACCTTTCTTACAATGCTCCTAGCATTAAAATAGATACATTTAAGATACTCTCCACCTCCTCCTCTCTTTTCATCCCTAGCAATGCATTCAAATTTATTATCCTTTTCTTTCTTCTCCCCTACAACTTCGGGCTGAGCGCATCCCTCCTCCATCACCTGCCTGTCCTCCCTCACACACGGTCTACTTACTTGCTCTACTGGTGAACTAACCTCCTCTCCCATAGTTTCCTCAAATTGATTTCCGCCCCCCCATCTTACTAGTTTAAAGTCTGCCCCGTAGCCCTAGCAAACCTCCCCGCTAGGATATTGGTCCCCCCAGGATTCAAGTGTAACCCGTCCTTCTTGAACAGGTCACGCCTGCCCCAGAAGAGGTCCCAATGATCCAGAAACTTGAATCCCTGCCCCCTGCTCCAATCCCTCAACCACGCATTCATCCTCCACCTAATTCCATTCCTACTCTCACTGTCGCGTGGCACAGGCAGTAATCCCGAGATTACTACCTTTGCAGTCCTTCTTCTTAACTGCCTTCCTAACTCCCTATACTCTCGTTTCAGGACCTCTTCCCCTTTCCTACCTATGTCATTGGTACCTACATGTACCACGACCTCTGGCTCCTCACCCTCCCACTTCAGGATATCTTGGACGCGATCAGAAACGTCCCGGACCCTGGCACCAGGGAGGCAAACTACCATCCGGGACTCCCGATCACCTCCACAGAACCGCCTGTCTGAACCCCTGACTATCGAGTCCCCTATTACTATGGTCCTCTTTCTTCTATCCCTACCCTTCTGAGCTACAGGGCCGTCCTCTGTGCTGGAGGCCCGGCCACTGTCACTTCCTCCAGGTAGGCTGTCCCCCCCAACAGTACTCAAACATGAGTACTTATTGTCAAGGGGTACAGCCACTGGGGTACTCTCTAGTACCTGCCCCTTCCCCTTCCTGACCGTGACCCACCTATCTGCCTCCCGTGGCCCCGGAGTGACCACCTGCCTGTAACTCCTCTCTATCACCTCCTCACTCTCCCTGACCAGGCGAAGGTCATCGAGCTGCAGCTCCAGTTCCCTAATTCGGTCCCTCAGGAGCTGCAGTTCGGCGCACCCTGCGCAGATGTGGACGTCCGGGAGGCTCGGAGACTCCAGAATCTCCCACATCCGACACCGAGAACAACAAGCTGCCCTCACACTCATACTTCCCGAATAACTGAAAATAACAAGAACTAAAAGATAAGCCTACTGTGTCCTCTTCCGCCTAAGCCCTCTGAGCCCAAGCCCTACACTCTGCTCCCGGCTCACTCCGCTGCCCGCTGCTTAAGGCTGCGTTCTTTTTATATCTTCCCTCCTTCCCAGGCCTCCTTCACGCGCCTGCGCAGTCCCGCCTCTCAGAACTCCAATCTGAGAAGCAATTTGAAAATGGCCGCCGCCGCACTTCTTCTCAAAGCCTCGCTGTCCTCTTCCAAAAAATCTTCTGTTGCTGGTTAAATGGGTGGGCTGGCTGTGCCAAGTGGGCAGGTTAGCAGAAGGAGATGCTCTCAGAATCAGGTTTAATATCACTGGTGTATTTCATGAAATTTGTTGCTTTTCAGCAGCTGAGCAATGCAACACATAACAAAAGCTATAAATTACAATAAAAAGTGTGAATATATAAGTAGTGCAAAAAGAGAGGAAAATTACTGAGTTAGTGTTCATGGGTTCATTGTCTATTCAGAAATCTGATGGTGTGGGGAAGAAACTGTCCCCCGAAGTGTTGAGTGTGTGTCTTCAGGCTCCTGTACCTCCTCCTTGATGACAGCAATGAGACGAGGGCACGTCCTGGGTAATGGGGGTCCTCGATGGATGCTGCCTTTTTAAGGCATTGCATTTTGAAGATGTCCTCGATGGTGCCCATGATGGAGTTGGCTGAGTTTACAACCCTCTGCAGCTTTTTCTGATCCCATGCATTGGGCCCTCCATACCAAACCAGGTGGCAATGCCACCAGTTAGAATTCTCTCCTGGGTATGACGGGCTGCAAAAAGAAGAGCCTTCAGGACCGTCATAGAGGCTGCTAAGTGAGCATCCAGATGGCTGTGGATCAAGAGATGTGACAATAGACAATAGGTGCAGGAATAGGCCATTCGGCCCTTCGAGCCAGCACCACCATTCAGTGTGATCATGGCTGATCATCCACAATCAGTACCCCGTTTCTGCCTTCTCCCCATATCCCTTGACTCTGCTATCTTTAAGAGCTCTATCTAACTCTTTCTTGAAAGCATCCAGAGAATTGGCCTCCACTGCCTTCTGAGGCAGAGCATTCCACAGATCCACAACTCTCTGGGTGAAAAAGTTTTTCCTCAACTCCGTTCTAAATGGCCTACTCCTTATTCTTAAACTGTGTCCTCTGGTTCTGGACTCCCCCAACATTGGGAACATGTTTCCTGCCTCGAGCGTGTCCAATCCCTTAATAATCTTGTATGTTTCAATCAGATCCCCTCTCATCCTTCTCATCCTTCCAGGTGACCTGTAGACCAATGCTGCTGGGACACAAGCCAGGGACTGATCGACCATGTTGGTCACCTGGGTGAGAGTGCCAGATATGGAAAGACCTGAAATATCTGATGACCCCAGGTTACATCACTGATGATGTGTCCCAGAGCATTGCAGGATGAGGCTCGTGGTGGGTTGATGGCAACTTGAGTGAAATCCTTCCTTCTCCCAGGCAGCTTGACCAGCTTATAGGTGACAGGTCAATTCACTGTGATGCCGTAACATTCTATGGAGCTGAATATTGAGGCGACATGGTTAATGCACACTAATGATGTATTTATTTAAATTTTTGGATGTAATATTTAACTAAAGACTATTAGAATGTTTGCTTTAATTCCTTGGAATGGGGCTGATGGAACTCCAGAAGTTCTGTCTCTCTGCCAAAAAGTAAAACTAAACAGTCCCTGAAGTGGAATTAGATGAGCTGCCAGTGCAGTCTGAACATGGTTGAAGACTGGTAGTGCTGAACAGCCTGCTTCTGAACTATATGTACCGTGTGAACTTACTAAAGGGCCAAAGCAGTGTATGGGAAAGAAATGGCATTTGAATGTAGTCGTGGCAATTGTCCTCAGTCAGGACTTGAACAAGTTGTAGAGACTTACAGGCACGCATGGACATGTACATCAGACAGGCTTACACACACATACACAAATGAATGCACAAGCGCGCACACACACACACACAATTAAATGGAGAACATCAGTGGAAAGATCAGTGTTGTAATGTAAGCTGTAATCAAATCAGTTTCCACGGTGTACGTGCTGCTGGCTTTGCCCCTCTCTAAACAATGGCAGCAAGCCTCCCTCAGTTCTACCTGTGTTAGATGACATTTTGTGAACCGATTTCTCCTTGGCGGAGGGTGAGTGTGTCAAATGTTGCAGGCATCTGGCTCATTGCAGGTTAGAAATGCTGTGGTAGTCACATCTGTCTGTGACGTGATCTGACACTGAAAGGAAATGCAACAAGTTGAGAATTCAAAAACAAGGGCGGTGTCTCCTCGAGATTTTATCTCATGTGACAACGTTTTTCACCTTTCTGTTAACTGAGCCATCTAGTCCATATCCACTGAGGGCAA
Source organism: Hemitrygon akajei (assembly GCF_048418815.1). Lineage (NCBI taxonomy): Eukaryota > Metazoa > Chordata > Chondrichthyes > Myliobatiformes > Dasyatidae > Hemitrygon > Hemitrygon akajei. The sequence continues at coordinate 5,176,852 of NC_133141.1, read as the reverse complement.
GTAGGTAAAAGTAGGAATGGTCCACTCAGCCTTCAGCCTGGTTTGTCAGATCATGGCTGACCTCTGCCTCAGTCCCACTTACCCTCGTGCCTTACCTACCAAAGATTTGCCACTTACAATCAAACTCCGGAGTCTGACAAGTTGGAATTTCAGATTGCCACTGTCCTGATCAAATAGAGGAGGCGAGCTTCCCCAGAAATGGGCACAGCGATCTTGATATAATGTTAACCCACTATTAAGCCTGTACTTTGAATGCTGGTGTGATGCAGACTTCCTGCAGCCTCCTACTTAGGAATGCCTGCTATCTGTTGATTGCCTCAGCAGAACCTAAAGTTGCTACTGACCAGTACAGCTTAAAGCTACCTTGTGTTACTGCAGAGCAGCTTGAAGCCTTATAAGGGAGGTCTGCACAAGTTTCAGAGCTCCATGCTGATGTAGGTAAAGGGCCAGCAATGGTGACCAAGCAGCAGAAATCACACTGCAAGATTTTCGGGTAGTGGAAGGAGGAAGCACAGTTAATCCATTGGGATCCTCCAAAAGCAATAATGGTGACAGTCAAGCCTAGGGACCTGATTGCACTTCCATGAAGCTCTGCCTCTTATGGTCAGGGTTAGTCAGTTCACCTTTAAGTGGCAACTCCCATTTTTCCCTCCTGCTGCTTCAGAAACCAGGGACACTCTTTGCCAAGAATGAGGTTTGGACAAAAGAATCAGGTTTATTATCACTGACACATGTTGTGAAATTTGTCGTTTTGTGGCAGTAGTGCAATGTAAAAGTAACAGGTTATTATAAGTTGTGATTAAACAGATAAATAAGCAATTCAAGATAAGAATAGTGCAATAATGTTCATAGGCTCGTGGACTGTTCAGAAATCAGATGGCAGAGGGAAAGAAAACATTAAGTGTTGGGTCTTCAGGCTCCTGTACCTCCTCCCTGAGGGTAGTAATGAGAAGAGGGCATGCCCTGAGGGGTGAGAATCCTTAATAATGGATGCTGTCTTCAATGGTGGGGAGTCTTGAGCCCATAATAGCCTGTGAGGACTTGTAGCTGACATTCATAGATCCACCTCATCCACACGTTAAAATCCAGCAGGATGGACAAACAGCCAATGTGCAAAATACAGTAAACTGCAAATACAAAATAAAAAAACAGAAATAATAGCAATAAATAAATAATAAATATCAGGAACATGACACGAAGATTAGTGAAGTTCATGCACAGTTGCATTCACTAGTGATGTTCCTGATGGCATATAATCCTTTCTGATGTTGAAGGTATCATTCCTCAGTCCCAGCACCCTTCACTCCCACTAGCCACCCCTCCCAATGTGCACCACTCCACCGACCCCTTTGTCCCAACTCAGCACAAACTTATCTGTTGTCCTTTCTCCTTTCAGGCACCCAGTGAATGCAACCTGCCGATAGATAGATAGATACTTTATTCATCCCCATGGGGAAATTCAACTTTTTTTCCAATGTCCCATACACTTGTTGTAGCAAAACTAATTACATACAATACTTAACTCAGTAAAAAAAAATATGATATGCATCTAAATCACCGTCTCAAAAAGCATTAATAATAGCTTTTAAAAAGTTCTTAAGTCCTGGCGGTAGAATTGTAAAGCCTAATGGCATTGGGGAGTATTGACCTCTTCATCCTGTCTGAGGAGCATTGCATCGATAGTAACCTGTCACTGAAACTGCTTCTCTGTCTCTGGATGGTGCTATGTAGAGGATGTTCAGAGTTATCCATAATTGACCGTAGCCTACTCAGCGCCCTTCGCTCAGCTACCGATGTTAAACTCTCCAGTACTTTGCCCACGACAGAGCCCGCCTTCCTTACCAGCTTATTAAGACGTGAGGCGTCCCTCTTCTTAATGCTTCCTCCCCAACACGCCACCACAAAGAAGAGTGCAGTGTAAAAACCCAAGTAGCAATGACTCGAATGCGACAGGAAGTGACAGTGTACAAATTAAGAGTAAGCTGCAAACGGGATCGGAGGATGAAAAAATGATAAACATTTCTTTAAACAAAGATTGAATAAATATACATTTTCTGGATTGTATAAAGGCTCGATACTGAAGATTCTGGAGTACTTGATGTTTTGTTGAGGAGACAGAACAGAAAATATGGCTGTGTTATATCATGTTAATATAGGATGAGATCAGTATAGTTGAAAGAGGTGATCTTGTCAGAAAATCAAGCTGTAGTATCTGTCTGGCAGGAGATGAGAAACAGAGATGGAGCACATAAAAAATACTGCAACTTACAGACTAAACAGATCAAACTGGAGAAGTAGTCTTGATAAAGAATTCGTAGAATGTATTCAGGTCAGATAAAATAAGTAACATTTCATGCTGGGTCTGATCATGCGTATTGTGATAGCATTAATATTGTCACAGTAAAGGGAAAGAGTGACTGTACCATGATAAATGTTTGTACTTAGTTTGAGAGAGAAATAGATTTATAAACTATTGAAAAATTGCTAACTGGCAGGATTTATCTTCACTTGGATTGATTAAGGATAGGCAGCATAGCTTTGTTCATGGGGAAAACAGTCATGTTAATTTGATTTTGAGGAAGCATATTGATGAGGGATGTGTAGTAGATGGTGTCTATAGGGACTTTTGACAAGGCCCCACATACATGCTGGTCCACAGGGTTAGGATCCATGGAATTCAGGTCAGTTTGGCAAATGACAGGCGATAACGTAGTGTAGCGGTTAGTGTGACGTTATTACAGATCGGGTGTTGGTATTCGGAGTTCAGTACTGGTGTCTCTGTACGACCTACACGTGGAGTGTGTGGGTTTCTCCAGGTGATCCAGTTTCTTCCCACAGTCCAAATACCTACCAGGTAGGTTAATTGGTCACTGTAAATTGTCCCTTGATTAATTAGGGCTAAATCAGGTTTGTTGGGATTACTGCGTGGTGTGACTCGAAGGGCCCATTCCTCACTGTATCTCTAAATAAAATAATATTGAATCCAAAACTGGCTCAGAAATAGAAAGCAGAGTGAGGTGGTGGACGATTGCTTCTTTGATTGTAAGTCTGTGAATCACAAGGATTGATGTGGTGACCCTTGATTGTGATATAATTAACAACTTGGATATGAATGTACATTACAAGAGGTGTACATTTGGAAATGTACAAGAAAATACGTTTGGAAATGGTATGAAAATCGATTTTTTTTTGTAAGTTATAAGAAGTTTGTCTCATGCCACAGCATGACATAGATCAGCTGGAGTGCTGGTCAGAGTAACATCAAGTGGAACTTAACTCTGGCAAATGCAAGGTGATGTATTATCTGAGTAGGGAGTATAGAGTAAATGGTGGACCTTAGGGAGTGTTGATGAGTAGAGCAATTTGCAGGTCCATACACCCCTGAGAGAGGCAGCACAGGTAAAATGATGAAGAAAGCAATGGAATTCATGCTTTCATTGGTCATGGCATAGAATTTAAGAGCTGGAACAGAATTATCAAACATTGGTTTGAGCACAGTAACAGTTCCGTTTCCTGCACTCCGGTAAAGTAGTGATTGTGCTGGAGTTGCTGCAGAAAGAATTTAACAGGGTGCTGTCTGGACTGGAGCATTACGGTTATAGGGGGAGACCAGATAGACTGGATTTGTTTTCCCACAGGTGGAGCAGGTTGCAGGGTGATTTGGTAGAACAGCATAAAAAATTATAAGGGGCTCGCTAGGGCAGATAGAAATTTTTTTCCCATGGCGGGTGGTTGTGTTTAAGGCAAGGGGGCACAGGTTTAAGGTGAGAAGTAGAAGATTTAGAAGGGATGCAGGGGGATTTCTTTTCCCACCCAGTGTGCTTAGAGTCTGGAATGAGCTACCTGATGATGTGGTGGAGGCAGAAATTCAGAAAGCAGCCAGACAAGTACATGAATTGGCAAGGCACAGTCTCTACGTGGGTTAATGTGATTAGGGTAGATGGATACAATGGGCATCATGATCATGATGGGCTGAGGAGGTGATTTCTGTGCAGTATCACTTTACAACTCTATTAAAAAGGTATAATAATTGCTAATAAGTTGCAGATATTTAAAGGAACAGTTCTCAATTCTCAACAAAAATGCATTGAATTGTAAAATAAAAACAGTACAGGAAAGATTTCTCATCTGTGGATAACTATGAAAGGTAATGATGACATCAAAATGGAAAATGCAGGAAATATCCACCAGGTCAGCAGAAAGAAGAAACAGGTGACTTTTCAAGTCTCGAATCCTTCATCAGGATTGGGAAAGAATTAAGTTAGTTTCAGGTGAAAAAGGAGGGGAGGGGGATGGATGAACAAAGGGTATGAAAGGTCCTCGATCTGTAATATTACATTTAGATCTGTCATATTAGATGTTGCCTGACCTACTGAGTATTTCTAGTGTTTTCTGTTCTTATTTCAGTTTTCCAGCATCTACATGCGAGCTCAATTTCAACGTCGAAGAGAAGTTTGGATAGGTACATGATCCCGGTGCAGGTCGATGGGACTAGGCAGTTTAAATGGTTCAGCACGGACTAGGTGGGCCAGAGGGCCTAGTTCTGTGCTGTAGTTTTCTACGACTCTATCTGTATATTCTTTTTTTCATCTTTTTCAACTTAATTTTATTACATTAAAAGGAAGTGTAAAGTGTTCCAAAGGTTAGTGGGGCAAGAAAAAGTGGAGAATTTTAGCAAAAAAAGGCCTAATTTTTTTGAGAATAGGCTGGCAACAAATATTACATTAAACAGCAAAAGTTATATAAACGGATAAGACTGTGGAATTAGTAATGGAAAATGAGCAACTGACACATATATTGAGCTAGTATTTTTTTCTCTGTCTTCACACAAGTGTAACCTGGATTGTGCAGATATTTGTGGAGCCTGACACTGACAGGGGAATATTGACTTGGAGAGAGGACTTGAAGTTTTTTTAGGAGCTCTTCTTTTTGTTTTAAGGCTTGTGGGACAATGCATTAGGGAAAGAAACATGCAAATTAATGATTAATATGGCTTTGTGGATTGTTCAGGAGCCCCGGTGTTGGTGTGAATTGTAGGTGCTGATGATGAAAAGCTTTACAGTGCATAAACATGCAAATCACTCCACTCTGAAAACCAAAGAGACTTTTGGGTTGACTCATGGTGCTTTTGCAGGAGGTTATTTTTGGGAGTTTTCTCTTGCATCAGTATGAAGGTGAGATAGTTATTACATATAACTTGTCCATTACATTGTGATGGAAAATTCTAAAATAATTTACTCAGTCAGATTCAAAATTAGTGAAGAACACCCCCCCAATTCACCAATTTAATCTGGGTTATCTGTGGTTGGCTAAGAGCTGTAAGAACTGGCATTACAAAGAACTTCGATCTGTGGAACCATGCAAAAAATGTGAATTTGAAGGGATTGTTTATTCCAGTTCATGCATACAACTTGACCTACGGAGTTCCTCCAGCATTTAGTGTGTGATGCTCAGGATTTCCAGCATCTGCAGAATCTCTTGTATTTTGGATATTTTGATCTCCCATTTATCTTCTGGCAGCCTTTGTGAGTGAATCCTGGCTAGTCTTGCCTTTATAAGCTTTCCAGCAGCACATTTCATGGGGTAGTACATTGAATATTCTTTCCCATTATACCAAAGCCAGTGGCAATAGCGCCATCAGCAAAATTCACATTTATGGCATTAAACCAAGGTTGCATCTGCCACCCACCCCAGAGAGGTGTAAAAGATCCAATTATGCTGCTTGGAACAAAATTTTGAGTTCTCACCATTGCCCTGGCCAACATTCATCCTCAGTCCACATCACTGAAACAGATGAGCTAGTCGCTATCACATTGTGTTTATAGATACAGCTGTATGTAAATTAATAGCGATTACTACCATGGCTGTCACTACTGGGCTTCAGAAGTAAAACCAAAAAAAACTGAATATTTCTAGTTCAAAACAGTCAACATTTCTGAGGAAAAGTCACTAAACCCAAACGTTAACTGGTTTCGCTTTACAAAAACTGCTTCAGTGACTGATCTCTTCCAGCATTTCTGTTTAAAGTTTAGAGAAATTTCCCTATGGTGGTAAACTGCCTTACACAATCCAAAGTCATAAAAATTGCAACCCAAAGAAAAATATTGTTGTTGTCATCTCAGCAATTAGCATGTGGCCTCCCTAACTTGCCTGGGTTAGCTATGTCCAAGCAATCGCCATACGAAGAACCCAGTAGAAATATAAGGTGGAAGTCTGACCAACAGTCTTTGACCTGAAATGTTGACTGCTTCACTTACCATCAATTCATCGATACAGCTTGACCTCTGGTGTATTTCCAGCATATTCTGGTTTTAATTTAGAATTATAAACTAGCTTATGACCCCATGCCAACTTGCCTTGCCACACACTTAGAACAATATGTGTGCCTATGATCTGTAATGAATTTCTAGTCTAAAATTAAACATTGAGGTTGATGTCTTTGGTTAAGTACATGGGTAGGAGGGATTTAGAAGGATATTGCTCATATGGACTATTTATTTATTTAGTTATTGTGATACAGTGTGGAATAGGCCCTTCTGGCCCTTCAAGCCATGCCACCCAGCAACCCCCGATTTAACGCTAGCCAAATTACAGGACAATTTACAATGACCAACTAACCTATCAACCGGTATGTCTTTGGAATGTGTGAGGAAACTGGAGCACCCAGAGGAAACCCATGTGATCACGGGGGTAATGTACAAACTCCTTACAGACAGCGGCGGGAATTGAACCTGGGTCATTGGTACTGTAAAGTGTTGTGCTTCGCTACCATGCTGCCCCATGCTTAGTGCCATGTTTGGCATGGTTGAATTGGGTTGAAGGGCCTGTTTCCTTTCTGTGACTCCAAATGCTTCTTTGTTTTACTTTACTTACGTGGCTACATATCCTTTAGAGATATTGTCTAGATAACTCAAACAACAGACATTGAGTTGATGAGTTGGGGAAGATTTGCTTTGAAAAATAACAAATGGGCTGAGTAACACATAAACAAACAGTTACACTCTATTGTATGTGTACCTTGCAACATAGCCCTCAGATTCCCATGGCAACAGCTGCTTGGACAAAACATAAAATCCAATAGGTTGTGAAAATCTTTGGTTTCTGGGTGATGACCAATTTCTTGTCACAAACCACTTTCCTTAACCAATGTGGTCTCTGGTGATGCAATTGGTGTTCACTCACCCCAAACTCTGGGAAAATTTATTTATACTTATCACAGTGATTTTAAGCTTGGAAGATTTCAGAACATAGACAAGGGCTGGAGTACCATTGTAATACCTTGAGCACTGTATCCCAGTTAGGAGTAAGTGCAGTACCCATACAATGCTGCACTGTTGGAGGTGTTATCTTTGAGATGTGGCCTACAGCTCTGCCTACTTCCCTTTCCACCCCTGTGTATGGATGAAAGAAACCACACAATGAAGTTCCAGAGCTATTCAATCTGTACATCACATTGGAAGTCTTGGGGACAAGGTCTGTGTGAAATCAAAGGACCAAAAGCATGTTCAGAGAAGTTGGCTTGGGAGATTATTTAGAAGAGGAGGGCAAGCCCGAGAGTTACAGAGATTCTCAAATTCCACCAACTACAGAGTGTCAATTGGGAGTGTGATGGAATACTCTCCAATTGCCTGGAGGCGCAAAATTTCAGCAGTTTGAAAAGGGTTCAGGAGCAAACAAGATACAGCAACTTAGATGATTAGCCCTCACTCCACCAGTTTAAACATTCATTTTGTCCACTACCACCATACCATAGATCCAGAGTGTACAAGCTATAAAGTACACTGCAGTTACTCATCTTGCCTACTCTGACAGCACCACCCAAACATGCATCCATTACTAACAAGATAATCAGTTATCCCACATCCTGACTGATAGTAATTCCTCAGATTATTTGACCAATATCATGTTGCTGTCTGTGGAAACTTGATGTGCCTAAATAGACTTTTTGGTTTCGATGTTACACTAATGATTACCACTTTTAAATAACTGTTTTCAAGTGCTTTATGATGCATGTGGCCATGAAAGATGTTATATGAATGCTAATCTATCTTTATTAGTTTTGACTTCTGAATCATCAATCCAGATTTAGTGATCAGATGAAAGAATATACTCACATATTGTGTGTCAGTATCTTCAGATATCCTCAACAGTTAAGAGCTAGTGAATTCATTTTGAAGTAGATAGTACACACTACACTAGTTAATGCCACTGGTGCAGTGAATGAATCAGTAGGTGACTGTCAAGTGGACTGCTTTGTCCTGGATGCTGTTGAGCTTCCTTTGATATCTACATTAAGAAGAGAGCATTCCATTGTTCTCCTGGTTTGTGCCTTGTAGATAGATGCAATTCTCACATTCCACTATCTCTGCTTGGTCACAATATTTTTGAAGATCTTGGAGAGAGGCAGAGACAAAGCCACGAGGAATTGGAAAACAGGAAAATGCTAAAATTATCTCTCGGTTGAGTTGTACCTACACTGTTTAGGGAGGACAGAGTGTTGAGCGAATGGGCATAATGTGAGATATGGGAACTTAATCATAGGGAACGGAGAAAGAGAGAGGTTGGGTAGAAGTTCATTGCAATACTTAAATGTAGTGGCAATGCAGTGGAAATCTCCAGCATTTTCTGTTTTACTTTTGGGGTTCCAGCATCTACAGTTTTTTTTGTGTTTTCAGAATTATTGTCTTTTACACTCTGTGGTGAGGAAGGCAAAGTTTGAGTCAGTTAGGACTTTATTCCTTGGAATGTAGAAGATTAAAAAGAAACTTGATAGAGGTGTACAAAATTATGAAGGGTATAGACAGGGTTAATCCAAGCAGACCTTTTTCACTGAGGTTGGGTGAGGCCAGAACTAGAGGTCAATGGTTAAGGGTGAAAGATGAAATGTTTAAGGTGAACAAGAGGGGAAACTTCTTCACTCAGAGGGCTGTGAGAGTGTGTGGAAAGAGCTGCCAGCACAGGTGGTGCATGCAAGTTCAATTTCAATGTTTAAGAGAAGTTTGGATAGGTACATGGATGGTAGGGGCAAAGAGCTATGGTCCAGGTGCAGGTTGATGGGAGTAGGTAGTTTAAATGGTTTGGTACAGACCAGATGGGCAGAAGGGCCTGATCTTTGCTGTACTTTTCTATGACTCTAAGGCTCAGCTTTTTTGCCATTTATTTGACCTATATAATTATTCTTCCTGGAGTTGATTGTGTTGGATCTGTGTCTGGTATCTGGGCTGCGGAAATACTTGTCTGGTTAAATGGTGCAAATGGATTCTTGTGCAGAATGAAATTTTCTGGGTTTGACTTCACGGTGGAATAAATTGTAAGTGGACAGTCTGAATCAGAATCATGTTTAATATCACTGGCACATGTGGTGAAATCTGTACATTGCAATACATAAAAAAACTATAAACTACAATAAGAAATTCAGTGGATCCCGGTTAATTGGGGCAGATAGCAACCAGAGCATTTTGGCCCATTTAAGTGTTTGTCCTAATTAGCTGAAGTTTCATGGAAATAGTTTAAAAAGTATAAAAAAGAAAAACTACGGTTTAACTGAGTAACAAATTATGTTTTTAAATTAAATACAGAACAAATTAGAACACTATCAATGCTACGACAGTACTATAAAACTGTGTAATAGTCCCTAATAGTTATTGACAGAGGAATTTATCCAGTGTGCACTGTTGTGTTCTTTCGATTGACTGTAAATAAACAAAATCAGTACAGGCACCTAGTACAGATACTAGACTACCTTCAAGCAGTGCTTTCAATGATTGCATCATCCAAATCTTCATTTGCATTGTAATATTCAAGATGATTGTCGATACCTTCAAATACAAACCCCATTTCCAGAAAAGTTCGGATATTTTCCAAAATGCAATAAAAACAAAAATCTGTGATATGTTAATTCACGTGAACCTTTATTTAACTGACAAAAGTACAAAGAAAAGATTTTCAATAGTTTTTCTGACCAACTTAATTGTATTTTGTAAATATACAGAAGTTTAGAATTTGATGGCTGCAACACACTCAACAAAAGTTGGAACAGAGGCATGTTTACCATTGTGTTACATCACCTTTCCTTTTAATAACACTTTTTAATTGTTTTGGAACTGAGGATACTAATTGTAGTAGATTTGCAATTGGAAATTTTGTCCATTCTTGCTTGATATAAGACTTCAGCTGCTCAACATTCCGTGGTCTCTATTGTCTGATTCTCCTCTTCATGATGCGCCATACATTTTCAATAGGAGATAGATCTGGACTGGCAGCAGACCAGTCAAGCACACGCACTCTGTGTCTACAAAGCCACGCTGTTGTAGCCCGTGCAGAATGTGGTCTGGCATTGTCCTGCTGAAATAAGCAGGGACGTCCCGGGAAGAGATGTCGCCTTGATGGCAACATACGTCTCTCTAAAATCCTAATATACACCTCAGAGTCAATGGTACCTTCACATACATGCAACTCACCCATGCCGTGGGCACTGATGCACCCCCATACCATCACAGATGCTGGCTTTTGCACCTTTCGCTGATAACAATCAGGATGGTCATTTTCATCTTTGGCACGGAGACCTCAACGCCCATTTTTTCCGAAAACTAGCTGAAATGTGGACTCATCTGACCACAGCACATGGTTCCACAGTCTTTCGGTCCATCTGAGATGAGCTTGGGCCCAGAGAACTCGCCGGCGTTTCTGCATAGAGTTGATGCATGGCTTCCTCCTTGCGTAATACAGTTTCAAGTTGCATTTCTGGATGCAGCGACGGACTGTGTTAAGTGACAATGGTTTTCCGAAGTACTGCCGAGCCCAGGTGGCTATAATTGTCACAGTAGCATGATGGTTTCTTAGGCAGTGCCACCTGAGGGCTCGAAGATCACGCGCATTCAACAGTGGTTTCCGACCTTGCCCTTTACGCACTGAGATGTCTCTGAATTCTCTGAATCTTTTCACAATATTATGTACTGTAGATGTTGAAAGACCTAAATTCTCTGCAATCTTGCATTGAGAAATGTTCTTTTTGAACTGACTAACAATTCTCTCACGAATTTTGGTACAAAGGGGTGAGCCACGAGCCATCCTTGTTTGCAAAGACTGAGCCTTTGATGGACGCTACTTTTATACCCAGTCATGATACCTCACCTGCTACCAACTAGCCTGCTTAATGTGGAGTCTTCCAAACCGGTGTTACTTGAATATTCTGTGCACTTTTCAATCTTATTTTAACTCTGTCCCAACTTTTGTTGAGTGTGTTGCAGCCATCAAATTCTAAATTTGTGTATATTTACAAAATACAATTAAGTTGGTCAGTAAAACTATTGAAAATCTTTTCTTTGTACTTTTGTCAGTTAAATAAAGGTTCACGTGAATTAACATATCACAGATTTTTGTTTTTATTGCATTTTGGAAAATATCCCAACTTTTCTGGAAATGGGGTTTGTACTTCATAGTCCCTTACTTGTTGAAGTAGTGAAATCAGTTTGTTTTCACTCCTGGCTGTTTCTGGCATCTCCATGCCTAAATACTTGAAACTGCAGTGAGCAAAACAGTTCTGAACTGTCTTATTGCTTATTTCTAGCCAAGTATCAGTGAGAAAAATCACTACTTTCTGCACGCGCGCACACACACACCTATTTGCTCTAAGTACAGTGTACTTCTAACATTCACAAAAGTGCTTACAATTGATGCTAGTTAGAAACTGAAGCAATACACACAAAATGTTGGAGGAACTCAGCAAGCCAGGCAGCATCAATGGAAAAGAGTAAACAGTCGATGTTTTAGGCTGAGACCCTTGGTCAGGACTGGAAAAAAAGATGAGAAATTAGAGCAAGAAGGTGGGGGGGTGGGGAGGAAGAAGTACAAGGTGATAGGTAAAGCCAAGAGAAAGGGAGGGGTGAAGTAAAGAGCTGGGAAGTTGATTGGTGAAGGAGATAAAGGGCTGGAGAAAGGGGAATCTGATAAGAGAGGTTAGAAGACAATGGAAGAAAGGGAAGAGGGTGGAGCACCAGAGGGAGGTGATGGGCAGGTAAGGAGATAAGTTGAGTGGTGAAGCGGGGTGAGCGATTACTGGAAGTTTGAGAAATTGATGTTCAACTGCAGATTTTCTCATCTTTGTGCTAGTTAGAAACTGTTTGGCAACAGTATCCTGTCCTAATTAAGCAGCATAGTGTCCCAAGTAAACAAAAGGGATCCTGGCTATTTTTTCAAATAGTTTTTGTTCTTCAAGAGTTGTCCCAAATAAGTGGCTGCCCGATTAACCAATGGCCCAATTATCCACCTTATGTATATAAAAATCAGTAGCACAAAAGGAGAGCAAAAAATACTGAGGTAGTGTTCATGGATTCAATGTCCATTCACAAATCTGATGGTAGAGGGGAAGAAGCTGCTCCTGAACTATTGAATGTGTGTCTTCAGGTTCCTGTACCTCATCCTTGAGACAGCAATGAGAAGAGGGCATGTGGTGTCCTTAATGATGGATGCTGCCTTTTTGAGGCATCGCATTTTGAAGGTGTCCTCGACGGTGGGAAGACTAGTGCCCCTGATGGTGCTGGTTGAGTTTACAACTTTCTGCAGCTTTTTCTGATCCTGTGTAGTGGCCCCTCCATACCAGACGGTGATGCAACCAGTTAGAATGCTCTCCACGGTACATGTGTGGAAATTTGCTTGAGTCTTTGGTGTCATACCAAATCACCTCAAACCACTGTCAGGTCTTCTTTGTAATTGCATCAAACATAGTGCAGTCTAGTGAGAAATAGTTTACCACACAATTGCCCATTCAGCACAATAAGGCTGTTAGCTATCTATTTATTATCTACTCAAGGACAAATACAGTGTTCTTAAGTCAATAGAAAATCAACAGAAAATCAAAAGCAATAGGACCTAAGAAGCTTCTCATTGCTGTAACACACTATTATTTAAAATCATGTGTTATTTACTAGGGGCTGAAATGATATAAGAGCAGAATCTTATTCTGAATGTTTTCATGCAATTTAAGTGTAAAATAAACAATAAGTTAGCCTGCTATGAAAACATCAATGCCCTTGAATAAAAAAAATCCTACAACACGTAGTGGATACAGCCCTCCCCACCACTGAGCACATCTACACAGAGCACTGTCACAGGAAAGCAGCATCCATCATCAGGGCTCTCCACTACACAGGACATGCTAGCTTCTCACTGCTGCCTTCAGGATGGAGGTACAGGAGCCTCAGGACTCTCACCACCAGGTTCAGGAACAGTTATTACCTCTCAGCTATCAGGCTCTTGAACCAAAGGGGATAACATCACTCAACTTCACTTGCCCCATCATTGAAATGTTCCCACAACCTACGGACTCACTTTCAGGGACACTTTATCTCATTTTCTCAATATTTATTATTATGATTATACCGGTAGTTATTATTATCATTAATTTCATTTCTTTGTATTTACTGTGAATCCCTACAAGAAAATGATTCTCAGGGGTGTATATGGTATCGTATATGTACTTTGATGATAAATATACTTTGAATTTTATAGAAATTTATCATGTCCTCTTTTATCTTAAGAACGTCACAGGTAGTGGGTTATTTTATAGAAGCTGTCCTTGTGATACCTGTACATACTGTTGGCAGCTTTTACACAGCAAGATCCCAATAGCAAATGTCAGATTATTTTGTCTATTTTTCATACTATTGGATGAGAGATGAGTGTTGGCCACAACCCTGGGATAGCCCATTCTTTTAAAATTAATACTGTGGGGTGTTTTAGTTGGCAAATGACACTTTGGTTAACAGCTTATCCAAAAGTCTGTCATCTCCACTATTGGAATATCCCTTGTAAAGTGCAAACTTAACAGGCATGTTGGTAAGTTGTTCCAATTCTTGAGTTGCTCCACAATATTTATTTTGAGTCTGATTTGAAATGGTGACAATGATGACAGTGATAGCAGTCCAGAGGTAGATAAATCCTAACTCAATACAATTAAGCAACACACACAAAATGCTGGTGGAACGCAGCAGGCCAGGCAGCATCTATAGGAAGAAGTACAGTCGACGTTTTGGGTCGAGACCCTTCACCAGGACTAATGGAAAAAAGAGATAGTAAGAGATTTGAAAGGGGGAGTGGGAGACCTAAAATGATAGGAGAAGACAGGAGGGGGAGGGATGAAGCTAAGAGTTGGGAAGTTGATTGGCAAAAGAGACAGTAAACTGGTGATTCCTGATGTACAGTATGTCACCTACTGGCCACATCTAACTTATGGAATGGGTTGATCAACAGGCAAGGAACCATCCCTATTCACCCCTCCCCTGTCTGCAGTGACAACCACCCCATTACAACTTGGTCTCTGAAGTGTGTTCCTGATCAGTGATGCAGTGACCCTAATGATTGTCTTCCCAGTCAATGATCCAAGTCCTGCCACCCCACCCTGAAACAGTTCGACAGCTGGATAAGCCACAGGTTTGTTGCCTCTTAAAACTATCGAAAGACTTTGTACTCTGCACAATTCACATCTACAGATTTGATTATTTGGAACATGATAAATCCTACTATTAAAATATCAGTAACCTTTCAAAAGCATGAATAAATATTTAAAACAAATCGTATCAAAATACATTTAGGTTTAAAGTTCAATATATTTAAATTAACTCATTTGCCTCGAAAGATCTAAACATCCTGAAACTTGGCTCCCTCCGGGTGGCACCTCTATGTTGAAGTAAAGTGGAGAGGGTCAGCAACTTTAAATTCCTCGGCGTTATCATTTCAGAGGATCTGTCCTGGGTTTAGCACCTACATGCCATTATAAAGAAGGCACATCAGCACCACTACTTTCTTTGGAGTCTGCACAGATCTGGCATGTTATCTAAAACTTTGACAAACTTCTATAGATGTATGGTGGAGGGTATACCGACTGGTTGCATCTCTACCTCATTTGGAAACACAATGTTCTTGAACAGAAAAGCCTACAAAAAGTAATTTACACAGCCCAGTCCATCATGAGTAAAGCCCTCCCCACCATTCAGTAGCATGGTAGCATAGTGGTTAGCACAACGCTTTACAGTACCAGCAACCCAAGTTCAATTCCCGCCAATGTCTGTAAGGAGTTTGTACATTCTCCCCTTGAACACATGGCTTTCCTCCCACAGTCCAAAGAAGTACTGGTTGGTATGCCAATTGGTCATTGTAAATTGTCCCATGATAACACTAGGATGAAATTGGGGGATTGCTGGGTGGCGCGGAATGGCCTACTCTGCACTGTATGTCGATAAAATAAAATGTAAAAATCTGCAAGGAGTGTGTCACAGGAAAATGCCACCAGTCATCAAGGACCACCAACATCCGCGCCTTGCTCTCTTCTCACTGCTGCCATCAGGAAGAAGGTACAGGAGCCTCAGAACTCACACCACCAGGTTCAGGAACAGTTACTATCCCTTGAACATCAGGCCCTTGAACCAAAGGGGGTAACTTCACTCATCCCAACACTGAACTGATTGTACAACCCATAGACTCACTTTTAAGGACTCTACAACTGATGTTCTAGATATTTATTGCTTATTTATTATTATTATTTTTCTTTTTTTGTATTTACAGTCTTTGGATTTTTTTCATTGATTCTATTACGTTTCTTTATATTTACATTGAATGCCCACAAGAAAATGAATCTCAGGGTTGCATACAGTGACATATGTGCACTTTGATGATAAATTTACTTTGAACAGGATTACTAATTGTGTTTCAGGTTGATGCTGGTAAGGCTTTTTGTACTGATTTCCCGGCATCACTGCCTTGGGACTTCCTGGTGAGTCTGGTGTTGTACCACAGTGTTGGGAAGGATCATTCTCTTATGTGACTGGGTTTGTCAGAATGGTCCTTTGCCACTGATCCCCTTGCCAAAAGTGCTGTGTGCTTTTGGTGGCATGCCTGGCCCCTCTCCTAAAATAGCTATACATGAAGAGCAGTAAAGTTCTTTGGTCTGCACTTATTCCTAGAACATAAGGGTCCATGGCATGAAAAGATTGGGAACTCCTGTCCTAGAGTAATGTCACCAAAACATTACCTTGTCATTACAGTACCTCAGGGCTGTTGGTAAACTGGTGGCATAGTTCCCTAGACAACACTGTAAAAGTACCTAATTAGATGTGAAATTGTTTGGTAGACCCTGATGCTGTTTTATAAATGCAGGCTCTTGATGTTGAAATTCATTCTCTGCTTTCATTGAGAGGGGCTTACTGAGATATGAGAAGTGGCTGTCATTGTGGATTTTTAATGCTATACAGCAGGGGCAGGTTGGTGGATGTTTTGTAAATATTTAGTGTAGGGCCTATTCCCGCAATTACAAACTGTCGGGTGTCTGATTCCAGGACTATGATACTAGCCTCCGTACTTCAGCACACCTTGCCACACAATCCCAGTTTACCAGCTTTGAATCCCATGGCTTTGGAAACATCTTGGCTGAACTTGATTCTGGCTTTATCAAGCATGAACATCTCACTAAGCCTTTGCATTTGTACTTGATAAATGAAATATGCCTTTTCAATCCATGAGGTGGAATTCAGTCAGTAGTTTGAGTAGTGGTAACTATTCTCTGACATTGGGCGGTGCAGTGCTTTAACGCACAGGGAACACCAGGCTGGATAATGATTACTAATAGAAAGTCTGGCTTACTCTTTTCAATTCTTTTCAATAAAGGTTTTTTATTACACTCTGCCTGCATTCAAAAACAAATGATTCTTTTTTTTGTCAAAGGATACTTTATTTATGAACTAGTGTATTATTTATTTGCAAATTTTATCTGTCACTATACACAGTACAAGACATAAAATTCTACCTGCAACATTTATACCATATCAGTATGAGGTCACTTTTCCCATTGCATACGTTCTATGACTGCACAGGCAGGGTTTAAACTCTGATCCTGACCCTTGGATGCAACAGCAGGAGGATCTTAACTTGTGGATTTTCCACATTGAACTTTTGTGGATTGTACTCAGTAGATCAAGTACATCCTTGAGATCCATTTCTAGACCTTGTCGATGGCTCCTTGCACATGACGATGGCCACTTTCAGGCTGAGCAGATGGCATTTCTCCCCAGTGAAAATCTTTCAGCAGCAGTTGATGTTTGTTTCAGTACATGTCATGGGGAATGTCCCAAGGAGCACAGTCTCCTTTGTCATTATGTTCTGGCTTCTTTTGGATATTTTTCTTTTCCTTCAAGTCAGTGTGAATGTTTGGCATCCAGGATTACACACAGTGCTATAGTGAGCAGCTTCAAGTTCCTGGGTGTCAATATCTCAGAGGATCTGTCCTGGGCCCAATGTACTGATGCAATCATGAAGAAGGCATGTTGGCTATACTTCATTAGGGGTTTGAGGAGACTTGCTGTGTCAACAAAGTCTTGAGAAAATTTCTACCATGGAGAGCATTCTGACTGGTTTCATCATTGCCTCATATGAAGGCTCCAATGTAGAGGATGGAATGAGGCTGCAGCAGGTTGTAGATGTCAGCCAGCTCTATGATGGGCACAAGCCTATTAAGGCCATTCCTTGCCATTAAGGATATCTTCAAAGGGTGGTGCTTCAAGAAGATCGTATCCATCATTAAGGACTTAACTACTTGGGCACGCCCTCTTTTCATCACTACCATCAGGGAGGAGGTACAGGAGCCTGAAGACCAGAAACAGTTTCTCCTTTTCAACCATCAGATTTCTGAATGGTCCAGAAATCCCGCAATTTAACCCTAGCCTAATCACAAGACAATTTACAATGACCAATTAACCTACTGAGCCGTACGTCTTTGGACTGTGGGAGGAAATCAGAGCACCTGGAGGAAACCCACACTGTCACTGGGAGAACGTATAAACTCCTTACAGGCAGTGACAGGAATTGAACCCAGCTCACCTGTTCTGTAAAGCGTCGTACTAACCACTATGCTGCCACTGCATTATGTATACATTAGCATTATATATGTGCACATGAGAGAATAGAGATTATTGAGGTTCTCGGCACAAAGCTGATTTGCTCTGGATAACCAGCATTGTTAAATCCTTGTGGTTGTCTGTTAGAAGCAAGGACCGAGTGTAAAACCCCATTGTCTGCACTTTGGTCTCACCTCCCTTAAGTTAATAAAGTCTGTATTATTCAAGTGCAAGCTAGATAATAAACACTGAGTACTGGAAATGATTGCAGCAGCAAATTAGCAAGGAGGCGTCAACTTAAGGGCAGTATGGTACAAACAAATGTTACTTCAGTGTGTATCAAAAGCACTAAAATATTGGCTAGCAAATTTCAGAGGTTACTACTGAGAATATTGTCTTGTCTGACTAAATGATGGGGTGCATGCCCACAGAATTGCTATATCTGGCTTTTCCTGGCTGTGCTTTTACACATTTCAGTGTACTATGTAGCTCGCACTGCCAGCCCACTGTTTCTAAGTCAGCTGCTACTGCATTGTCCATTGCAACGTGGTATCCTGTCTGGGCTGCTGGAAGAACATCTGTCTAGGATGAGTAATACTGAATGCAAGAAACAAAATCAAGTGAAAATATTATTGACATTCTGCAGGTCCCTGGTGTGATGTAAGTGGAAGAAGACCAGCTAGACAAAAAGGCATGATATTTAGCATTCCAAAGACTTGAGGAAATTTCAAAATGCTGAGTGGCCTGTTATGCATTTTCAAGCCTTGTTTTTGGAGAGAGTAATTTTCTAAACTGTTCCATTTGATGAATGGTACCCGTTAGAATCCATTGCTGTATACAAGATGCAGGACAGTCTGGATAAGATTATAGTTTGAGGATAGGAACATTCTGCTACATAAGCATTATTTGGTATGAGAAGGGCAATGATAAATACTCAACAGGCCGGTCAACAGCCACGCAGAGAGGAAAGGAAAATATTTTGGTTATCAGTGCTGATTGCAGACGTTCACCAAGTACAAAAACCAGTCTTCATTCTTTACATATACTGGCCAAAAGTTAACCCAATATTAACTTTGATTTTTGACAGATTATTAGATGTTGAAATGTCAGTCCAGACTCTGATCATTTCACCTTCTTTCATCTGCATCTATTTCTATTTCTGGTAGTGGATTCAGCCCAGTCCATCACGGGTAAATTCCTCCCCTCCATTGACCACTGATACATGAAAAGCTATTGCAGGAAGGCAGCATCCATCATCAGGGATCCTCAACACCCAGGCCACGCTCTCTTCTCACTGCTGCCATCACAAAGAAGGTACAGGAGCCTTAATACTCATACCACCAGGTTCAGAAACAGTCATTACCCCTCAACAATCAGGCTCTTGAACCAGTGGAGATAACTTCACTCACCCCATCACTGAACTGTTCCCATAAACTTTTCTTTCTTTTTGTATGTGCACAGTTTGTTCCCATTTGCATACTATAAGACCATAAGACATAGAGCAGAATTGGACCATTTGGCACACCAAGTCTGCTTCGCCATTCAATCATGGCTGATCCCCTTTTTTCCCCTCTCCTCAGCCCAGCTCCCTGACCTTCTCATAGCCTTTGATGCCATGTCCAATCAAGAACCCAATGATCTGGCCTCCAGAGCTGCATGTCCCTAGAGATTTAGATGGGGTGGAGTTTGTCAGGTGTGTTCAAGAAGGTTTCTTGACACAATATGTAGATAAGCCTACAAGAGGAGAGGCTGTACTTGATCTGGTATTGGGAAATGAACCTAGATAGGTGTCAGATCTCACAGTGGGAGAGCATTTTGGAGATAGTGATCACAATTCTACCTCCTTTACCATAGCATTGGAGAGGGATAGGAACAGATAAGTTAGGAAAGCGTTTAATTGGAGTAAGGGGAAGTATGAGGCTATCAGGCAGGAACTTGGAAGCATAAATTGGGAACAGATGTTCTCAGGGAAATGTATGGAAGAAATATGACAAATGTTCAGGGAATATTTGCATGGAATTCTACATAGGTACGTTCCAATAAAACAGGGAAAGGATGGTAGGGTACAGGAACCGTGGGGTACAAAGGCTGTTGTAAATCTAGTCAAGAAGAAAAGAAGAGATTACGAAAGGTTCAAAATCCAATGATAGAGAACTAGAAGATTATAAGGCTAGCAGGAAGGAGTTTAAGAATGAAATTAGGAGAAACAGAAGGGGCCATGAGAAAACCTTGGCGGGCAGGATTAAGGAAAGCTGGAAAGCATTCTTCAAGTATGTGAAGAGCAAGAGCATAAGACGTGAGAGAATAGGACCAATCAAGTGTGACAGTGGAAAAGTGTGTATGAAACCGGAGGAGATAGCAGAGATACTTAAGGAATACTTTGCTTCAGAATTCACTATGAAAAAGGACCTTGGCGATTGTAGGGATGATTTTCAGTGGACTGAAAAGTTTGAGCATGCAGATATTAAGAAAGAGGATGTGCAGGAGCTTTTGAAAAGCATCAAGTTGGATAAGTCACTGGGACCGGACAAAATATGCCCCAGTCTACCGTGGGAAATGAGGGAGGAGATTGCTGAGCCTCTGGCGATGATCTTTGCATCATCAATGGGGATGGGAGAGGTTCTGGAGGATTGGAGGGTTGTGGATGTTGTTCCATTATTCAAGAAAGGGAGTAGAGATAGCCCAGGAAAATATAGACCAGTGAGTCTTACTTCAGTGGTTGGTAAGATGATGGCGAAGATCCTAAGAGGCAGGTTTTATGAGCATTTGGAGAGGCATAATATAATTAGGAATAGTCAGCATGGCTTTGTGAAAGGTGGGTCGTGCCTTACGAGCTTGATTGAATTTTTTGAGGATGTGACTAAACACATCGATGATAGTAGAGCAGTAGATGTAGTGTATATGGATTTCAGCAAGGCATTTGACAAGGTACCCTATGCAAGGCTTATTGAGAAAGTAGTGAGGCATGGGATCCAAGGGGAAATTGCTTTGTGGATCCAGAACTGGCTTGCCCACAGAAGGCAAAGAGTGGTTGTAGATGGGTCATATTCTGCATGAAGGTCGGTGACCAATGGTGTGCCTCAGGGATCTGTTATGGGTCCCCTCCTCTTCATGATTTTTATAAATGACCTGGTTGAGGAAGTGGAGGGATGGGTTAGTAAATTTGCTGATGACACAAAGGTTGGAGGTGTTGTGGATGGTGTGGAGAGCTGTCAAAGGTTACAGCTGGACATTGATAGGATGCAAAACTGGGCTGAGAAGTGGCAAATGGAGTTCAACCCAGGTAAGTGTGAGGTGGTTTATTTTGGTAGGTCAAATATGATGACAGAATATAGTGTTAATGGTAAGACTCTTGGTAGTGTGGAGGATCAGAGGGATCTTGGGGTCTGTGTCCATTAGACACTCAAGGCTGGTTGACTCTGTGGTTAAGAAAGCAGACGGTGCATTGGCCTTCATCAACCGTGGGATTAAGTTTAGGAGCCAAGAGGTAATGTTGCAGCTATATAGGACCCTGGTCAGACCCCATTTGGAGTACTGTGCTCAGTTCTGGTCGCCTCATTATAGGAAGAATGTGGAAACTATAGAAAGGGTGCAGAGGGGACTCCTGGACAGGTATGTGGAACTCAGAAAAATAGAGGGCTATGGGTAACCCTAGGTAATTTCTAAGGTAAGGACATGTTCAGCACAGCATTGTGGGCTGAAGAGCCTGTATTGTGCTGTAGATGTTTCTGTGTTTCTTAGATGAACATGACTGAGAATGGGCATTATTTGCCCATTCCAATTTCCACTGACTGCAGGAGGCACGAGGACATTAGTGAATCAGATGGGGTTTCGATGACAGTTTTATAGTCACCATCATTTTTTTATTTTTTTTGTTGTTAACCTCTCAGTAATTCTCACCTGGTCTCTGAATGATAATGAATATAAAGGACTGTCACAGCAGCAGGTTGTTAGATTACCAGCCTTTCCAGTTGATGTGACCTATGTTTTGGAGAAACATCGTAGCCAGAACTGATTTAAGCGCCTTACCTGTATATATAATTTACTCCAATGATGTGGGAGACAATTGGTCATATAGGAGTTGTTAAGACTGGTGGAGGGTAAATTTAAGGGAGAAGAAGTGAAATATTAGAGAGGTTTAAGGAGGGAATTCTAAATTACTGACATTCCAATAGTGGTGCA
Organism: Hemitrygon akajei; assembly: GCF_048418815.1. Lineage (NCBI taxonomy): Eukaryota > Metazoa > Chordata > Chondrichthyes > Myliobatiformes > Dasyatidae > Hemitrygon > Hemitrygon akajei. Next base: position 5,154,785 of record NC_133141.1, on the reverse strand, counting down.
ATGGATATCGGATGAATAAGAGGCTCATCTAACTGGGGTTAGCTGAGAGAATTGAGAGTGGACTCACACCTGGGTTTTCTGCTAGTCCGTGATACTCACCCCCATGATGAGCCCTCGTGATAGTCTCGCCAAAGTTGGTCAATAACCGTGACAATGACAGCATTCAAAAAAGAGCTGGAATAACTCCAAAGGTGAACCAGAAGGAAGTGAAACAAGTTGGTGGATCTCCCAGTGCTCCAAGTTGCAGTTCTGGGCATCTGGAGAGGCTGTCTTGTGACATCCTCCAAGGGAAGGCTATTTTTATGATGCAGAAGTGGCCAATGCATACCCTGGCAATGAGCAAACATGGATTTTCTGCTGTCACTGTTAACTGCTTCATCTGTTCAGTGCAAGAATAGAAGTGAAGATTAAAATCCATACACTGGAACATGCCCACAAGCATCTTTTACCTTCCAGCTTGAATGTTTGATCCACAAATCTTGTCTTACAACCTGAATTTTTCTATGTTCTGTGTTAATTGTGGGGTGCTTTTCTGGAATGGAAATGAATATTTGAAAGAGTACTGCACACTGGAGCCTGTTGGGAAATGCATGGACATCAGTGGTACAAGAACTGGCATAAAGATGGTCAAATTTCCATGTCTAAGCTGGACATTATCCTTGGTCAAGGAAGCAGTATTCATGGTAACTTTAAATATGGAATTGGGAAAGTAAAGTTCAAAGAAAATTTTATTATCAAAGTACATTTATGTCACTATATACCACCCTGAAATTTATTTTCTTGTAGTCGTACTCAATAATTCCATAATAGAATAATAACCATAACAGAATCAATGAAGGACTACCCAACTATGGCATTCAACCAAAGTGCAGAAAACAACAAACTGTGCAAATACAAAAAAAAGAAACAATAATAATAAATAAATAATCAAGAAATTTTACAAACATGAGATGAAGAGTCCTTGAAATTTGAGACTGTAGGTTGTGGGAATATTTCAGTGATGGGTAAGTGAAGTTGAGTGACGTTATCCCCTCTGCTTCAAGACCCTGATGGTTGAGGAGTAATAACTGTTCCTGAACCTGGTAGTGAGTCCTGAGGCTCTTTCCCTCCTTCCTGATAGAGACAGTGAGAAAAGACCATGTCCAAAGTGGTGGGGGTCCCTGATGCCGCTTTCCTGCAACAGCATTTCTTGTAGATGTGCTCAATGGTTGGTAGGGCTTTTTTGACGAAGGAAGTATTTGAAGAAAGAAATATAAAAATTCATTTGAGGAAGATGCAGCAATGTGATGCAGTAGAAATAAAGGGCTGTCATTCAGATGAGAGTTTACTGCTTGCTTTACTATTTGGACTCAAGTCCTGTGATAATATTTTGTGAAAGAATGGGGAAGCTCTTCCATGCTCTGGCCCAATATCAATCTCTCCATCAACATCACAAATCTAGTTCTTATCACTAGGCTGACTGGGAGCATGTTAAAAATATTCTTTTAAGCTACTTTGAAGCAACAGTAGCTTCACTTTTATGTGTGTTTTATTGCTTTTGGTAATCTGAAGCCATAAGACAGACTGCGTAAAAGCAAGTTGTCATTTCTGTCTTTCAATTGGTCAGAAAGCCAGCATAGATAGATTGGCTGAAAGGTGTCCTGCATTCTGATTCCATTTCCATTAGTTCTCCCATGATGAGGGTACACTGTGGATATTAGCTTCTCCATAAGTATTCCAGAATAGGTCGTTACTTGGCACCACTGAAGTGGGATGAAGGAAAGTTGTTAAATCTTTCATGGATTTCACCAACAGAGTGGAATGGTTCTCTTACTTCTGGCTGGCCACTGACTGAGTGTGGTCAATTACAGCAACTAAGTGACTTTAAATGAGAAATGATCAAAGAGCTTAACATCTTGCTCCTTTCCTAATTGCACTCGGATATGGTGAGCATTGCTATTCCTTGACATTCTTACAAAGGTTTTGCCACATGAAACCTTAGCTGTTTCTCGTCCTACCAAAGAAATATTTCCAGCATTTTTTAAAGATTTTCTTTATCTGCAGTGTTCTTTTTCATTTTCAGCATTAGTCTTACTTTGGTTAGAAGCTGCAAATTTGACTTTAGACCTATCGGCTTGCGTTTACAACTTGAAAGCACAGTGACCTCTGATATCAAGGGGTCCATCTGGAATAGCAGAACATCATTAATGGCCTGAATTGCTGAGAGTCTTGCTGCTAATAATCATTTAATTTTTTGACACACTCGCCATAAGATCAGCAGATTCATGTGAAAAATTTTGAGTATTTTGAAATATTTATGACTCATTGTAAATTGGGGGACTGCTTTGTCGAACAACTCTGCTCCATCTACCAAAAATGGAACTTACCGGTGGCCAAACCATCGACTGCTTATTCATTTCTGTAGATGCTGCCTGGTTTGCTGAGTTCCTCCAGCATTTTGTGTGTTGCTTTTGAGTATTTTGCCCAATAAGGTATGCAGGATTCCCAAAATCTCTCAGCCATTGGTGTGAGAGAGTAGTAGAAATGCCATGCTCCACCAGAAGGGGAATATTCATCCTAACCTGCCCTGTCTTTTCACAGTGCAGTGACCCTTATGGAGGTTCACTGAGGGAGGAAGCTACTATTTAAAATAAAATGATGATAAAAAAAGACTTCATTGTGATAGTCCTCGTAATTGCATACAAATAGACTGGAGGGAATTGTGCATGAGTAACAAGTGTCAGTATGTTCTATGAGAAGAAAAGAATTCCCTCTGGTTTCAGTGGGGTTCTAAACACAGTAGGGTGATTCCATGTATCCTGAAAAATCATACCCCTTCATCAAGAACTCTTTACCTAGTATTTGCAATCCAGTTAAGTCATAGGAGCATGGTGAAATTGCTCCCCACCCCACCATTCCTATCTTTCCAGCAAGGGAGGGGGAAGGAGCAAACCTTATAATGGGAATTTAGAAGCTTTGAACCTGAATTTTAAACTTTGTCCACACCTTTCATAAAGTGCCCCCAGATCTTATTTTTAAAGTTAATTAATTTATCATCTCCATAGTAGATTTTTCTTCTGAAGTTCTTGGACAGAAGTCTTCTCATAGGAAAAAGAGTGTCAACCTTTTGGGCTGAGACCCTTCATTAGGACTGGAAAGGAAGGGGAAAGACTCTATTCCTTTCCATAGATGCTCCCTGACCTGCTGAGTTCCAGCGGCATTTTGTCTGATTGTGATGTCATTGCCTGACCCACGTGCAACTGCACTGGTTCAGTGAGGATGCTGGAGACCGAGGATTGACAATACTTGTGTGCTTTTTCTATCTTCCTTTCCCACCCTTCACCCTATCTCGGCTACCCAGCCCTGCTTTTGAACCTAGATAATGCTAGTCCTGGCTGATCCCACTCCAAGTGTGTGGAACATGCCCAGTTAGTAAAAGCAAGATGCCTGCTGCTGCTCACTCTCAGAATGAAGCAGGTTTGTATGTAATGATCCTTTATTCCTTTTCCTCCAGCGAACAGCTTAGAGATGTGCACTGCCTAACTTTACACATGGAGTCTGCACCATTTGCTCTGTACACTCATAACTGTGTCACCACCCACAGCTTCAATCTGCTAATTAATTTTGCTGACAATACTACATTGATTGGCCTTATCTCAAACAATAATGAGGTGGCCTACAGGGAAGAAGTCATCTCTCTGACACAGTGGTGTCAAGAAAACAACCTCTCCCTCAATGTCACAAAAACAAAGGAGCTGGTTGTGGACTATAGGAGGAATGGAGACAGGCTAACCCCTATTGACATCAATTGATCTGGGGTTGAGAGGGTAAACAGCTTTAAGTTCCTCGGCGTCCACATCACCGAGGACCTCACGGGGCCTGTACACACTGGCTGTGTGGTGAAAAAGGCACAACAACACCTCTTTCACCCCAGACGGTTGAGGAAGTTTAGTATGGGCCCCCAAATTCTTTCTACAGTGGCACAATTGAGAGCATCTTGACTGGCTTCATCACTGCCTGGTATGGGAACTGTACCTCCCTTAATTGCAGGACTCTGCAGAGAGTGGTGCGGACAGCCCAGCACATCTGTAGTTGTGAACTTCCCATGATTCAGGACATTTACAAGGACTGGTGTGTAAAAAGGGCCTGAAGGATCATTGGGGACCCAAGTCACCCCAACCACAATCTGTTCCAGCTGCTACCATCTGGGAAATGGTACTGCAGCTTAAAAGCCAGGACCAACAGGCTCTGGGACAACTTCTTCCACCAGGCCATCAGACTGATTAATTCACGCTGATACAACTGTATTTCCATGTTATATTGACTGTCCTGTTGTACATAATATTTATTATAAATTACTATAAATTGCACAATGCACATTTAGATGGAGATGTAACATAAGGATTTTTACTCCTCATGTATATGAAGGATGTAAGTAATAAATTCAATTCAATTAACTTTGTGTTCAGAAGCATAGCCCAGTGATAACAAACAGATTTCAGAGAGAAGTTTGAACAAAATTGTGTAAAGGCAGAATTACCAATATCACTGCTGGCTGGAGATTGGGCAAAATTCTGGATTTAATTTAAAGGCTATAGAGTTAAATGTTTCAGTAGGAAACCACTATTAAAAATCCCATCCATTCATGCAGCATCTGCTTTAACTTTCTACCATCAGGCAGGCGACTGCAATGGATAAAAACAAGAACAGTCAGGATGAGAAACAGTTCCTTCCCCTAGCCCATTAGGCTTCTAAACTCCCTGCCGCATCCTATTCAAAGTGTCACTGATTAATTTGTTCTGTACCTTACAATATTTAATATTAACACACTTTAGTTTGTTATTTATGTGTGATTAATTTTATCCTTACCTTCACAAGTTATTGTGTTCTATGTGTTTTACATCCTGGTTTGAAAGGTTCAAAAGTTTATTTATTATCAAAGTGTACAATTCTGAAATTATTCTTCTCCAGATAGTCACGAAACCATGAAAGAAAAGAATGTTCTACTTGAAATCCGAGATGTTTGCAATTGAGTGATGCACAATGTTAGGCTTTTTGAGTCACCCAGAAGCTAAATAGTGACTTAAGTTGTTGGGAGAATCTGTTGTTAATCACATTATTTTATTAGCAAGACTAGCTTTGTAAGGAAGATTCTGAGTGTGAAATCTCAGTGTTTGGAACATGATTTTGGCTTGGCATTACTAAAATCAAGCATGGTCACTCTGTCATTGGTGAGGCTGGATACTGGCATTGGGCCTTGGATCTAAAATTAAATTCATTTTAATGAGCCAGAATAGAAACTTCAACAGAAATGAAAAATTCTGTTTTGTATTCACAGATTTTAGGAATAGAAACAAAGACTAATGCCGTTATCAGGAGACCGAAGGGAACAAAATTCAATTGCATCTCCTGTGATGAACAACTTAAACTTGCTCCACAGTAACAAAAGTATGAAGCACCATTATCTGTCCTTGCCTGTATGTTGGCGACCCTTTGGTCTCACTTCTGGTAATGCACTCTAGAGAGGGAACGAAAATGAGGATAGTCCTTGGCTCAGGTACATTAAGATGTGGATTACTTGGACAGGGATTTGCAGTTGCATATTTTGTTGGATGATTTGTGGCCCCTTGTTTAAAAGGGGAAGGCATGGGGTGAGACTGGACAATAGGGGTTTGTTTGTTTTCAGATCTGTGAAGTGCCTGAGGTGGTTGTGACAATGAAGCTCCTAGCTTCCTTGAAGAGGGTCATTTAATGCCTCTTTGTAAAACAGTGAAGTTAGGACAGAGAATGGACACAGGTTAATGGGAGCATGGGTAAGCTATCTGTCCCCTCAAATCTGCCGCATCAATCAGTATGATTGTGGCTCATCTGTCCCATGCCGTAACTCCTCTTCAGTGCCTGCAAATCCCTGATTCTTAAAACATATCAACTTCTTTCAAGCACCTCCAGTGACCTAGACCCCACATCCTCTGTGGTAGAGAATTCCAGAGAGTCACCATCGTCTGTAAGAAGGAATTTCTATGGACTTCAGTTTGAACAATTTGAACTGCTTTGGAATGTCCTGTGGCCACTTTGAACAAGTGTTTATTCTTGTTTTAAATTAAAATAGTACAGCATACTCTTGGCCATCTAGAATCCCTAGGGAGTTGTGGAGCAAAGATTGCATGAATATGCTTGCTGTAAGAGAATTGTTTAAAAACATTATTGTACATCACACTTTCATAAGCTTTAAATATATTGCTGATCTTTATCTCAACTGCTTATACCTGTACTTTTAGATACCATTTTGCACTGCGGTTCTGTCATTTAAGTCTGAACAGTACTAACTTAATGTAAAATACTGCAAAAAATGAATCAGGTGCATGACTATGCTCATTGCGTGAAGTGCCAAATATTCAAAGAGGGTGCTGTTGTGTGGACTGCCCCATGATACATATAATATCTGCTCAATGTCAGAAAGTCCGAGGAACTGATTGTAGACTACAGGAGAAGGAAATCGGTGATCCATGAGCCAGTAATCATCGGAGGATCAGAGGTGGAGAGGGTCAGTAACTTTAAATTCCTGGGTATCATTATTTCAGATGACCTGTCCTGGACCCATCATAGAAATATTATTGTGAAGAAAGCATGACAGCGCCTCTACTTCCTCAGGGGTCTGCAGAGGTTTGGCACGTCATTGAAAACCCTGGAAAACCTCTATAGATGTGTGGTGGAAAATGTGCTGAACTGCCTGCATCACAGTCTGGGATGGGAACACCAGTGCCTTTGTGTGGAAAATCCTACAAAAGGTAGTGGATTCGGCCCAGTATGGGTAAAGCCCTCTCAACCATTGAGCACATCCACATTAAAAGAAGCAGCATCCATCATCAAAGATCCTCACCACCCAGGCCATGCTCTTTTCTCACGGCTACCATCAGGTAAGAGGTACAAGAGCCTCAGGACTCACACCACCAGCTTCAAGAACTGTTACTACCACTCAACCATCAGGCTCTTGAGCAAAAGGGGATCGCTACACTTATTTCAGGACTCTGTTATATTGTTATTTCAAGCTTGTTATTTATTGCTATTTATTTATGTCTGCATTTGCAGTTTATTTAGAGTTAACAGTTCTTGATGTTTACAGTTACTGTTCTATAGATTTTCGCAGAAAAAGAATCTGAGTTGTATGTAGTGCCATGTATGTATTCTGATAATAAATTTTACTTTGAACTTTAAACTTCAATAAAATAAAAATGTCTTTGGACCCTTATTTTGCTTAACACTTGAAAAGAAATTCACTGTTTAAGCATATTTTCATAAAATCATAATTTTATAAAATCATATTTTTGGTTTGTGTGAATTCTGGATTCATTAATACTGGATAAATGGGTTTACTGCAGATTAGTTAGTTGGAATTTGATGATCAGGTTACAGAGATATTTTTAAAAATTGGTCAGTTTCAACTTTTGAAAGACATTGATGTCTTAAGTTTCCCAGTCATGCACTTTTGAACATGGTTAGGCAATGTCTTCATGATGCCACTCTGAGTTATTGCATCAGTAGCTCATGGGTTCAAGACCCATTATACAGTGTTTAATACAATTTAGGATGAAGCGCTGACACAGAATGTGAAGCAGATGAATCTGCTTGATGCAATTCTCTGTCTCTCCACCACCCACCATACAGATATAAAATATCTGATGAACTCTGCTAGAGGGGAAAAGTCATTGTAGTAGCTACCAATAGTTAACCTTCAACTCCACCATTAAATACTGTATCTTGTTATTTGGATCACTACTGTTTGAGAGAACTTGCTATGTACAACTTGCTGTGTTTTCTATTTTTCAGCAGTGACTGAAACTCAAAGATATATCATTGAATGTAAAGTGCCTTCATAATGAAAGGCTTTTTGTGAATTGCTATATTTCTCTAAATCTCAGAATAATATGCTGAGTGTTTTGAAAATGTAAGGAGCTGGTGGAAGTGATTAATTTAGAGGTTGTAATTTAGAGACTAGAATGGGGTTTCCCAACCTTTTTTATGTCATGGACCCCTCAGTTAATGGCAATGGTCTGCGGACCTTTTGTTGGGAGCCCCTGATCTGGAATGTGTTTGAGATGTTGGTTGCAAAATTGGGCTTCCCATTTGAGCCAAAAATCCAGGTAAGTTGTGGTAATTGGTTTGCAGTGTACTGAGGTGTACCTGTAGTCCTGTGCTGCTATCTGGCTGAGGTGTTTACCCACAATCCAAATAAAAACAAAGAGTATAGGGAGAATTCAGCAGGTCAGGTAATATCTCTGCAGCCAGGAATGTTTGATGTTTCAGGTCAGTGTTCAGACCTGCCCTGGTCATGGATCATTAGCCGAATATATATGAACTCTCTTCCTCTCTCTGCCTGAGCTGTTGAGTACTTCTGGCATTTTCTGTCTTTATTTCAGATTGAAACCATCTGAAATGTTTTGTCCTGTTACTGGTGATCCCCCTGCATTATGGCAAATCAGGTTATGGAAATACACTCTTACAGAATTCACAAATCACCACTCAAAAAGCTGAGATGTGGAATAAAATTCACTCTCACAGAATTTATGTGGGGGGAGAAAATTAATTAAATCAACACAATTTTATTTCAACTGCCATTTCAGTGGTAGCTGTATGGAATGAGCTTCCAGTAGAAGTGGTAGAGGCAGGTTCGATATTGTCATTGAAAGTAAAATTGGATAGGTATATGGACAGGATAGGAATTGAGGGTTATGGGCTGAGTGCGGGCCAGTGGGACTAGGTGAGAGTAAGCATTTGGCATGGACTAGAAGGTCCGAGATGGCCTGTTTCTGTGCTGTAATTGTTATATGGTTATATGGTATGGGAGTGATGTTTTGTGATTAGATCGGGAGCGATAGGGGCATCTGGCCATGGTTGACGACGGAGTTGGGTTAGTGATTACAGTAATGAGTGAAGATTGTGAGCTTGGGTGGGACCAAGTCCTATGTTGTGGTTGCTGGGTTGAAATGGTGGATGTCAGTTCTGTGTGGGGTGTTGAACATGAGCTCAAGCAATAAAATGTAAGAATGGGCCTTGTATTACAAGGTCCCAGTCCACTGCTGCACTGTTGAGTAGTCCTGGAAATAATTTCCCCTTCCACAATTACACAGAACTGATACTATATATGTCCAGATGGTGCACGCCCTGATGAGATTCTTGTAAGGGAGAACAGCCCCAGAGGGCCTGGCTAAACTTCCTGAGTACAAAGTGACCCCGAAATGACTGTAACCCTTAAAACATTATGCAACAATCTGTTCGGTTTACATTCTATGCACAGATTGCACAATATGTGTAGTCAATGGGTCAGGAGGCATCTATAGAGGGGAATGAACATGTAACGTTTCAGGCAGAGACCCTTCACCTGGGGTGTATTTCTCTCTCCAGATGCCGAGTTCCTCAGCAGTTCATATGTTGCTTTGGATTCCGACATCTACCATCTCTGGTGTCTTCAGTTTCATAACTGGACGAAGTTGCATTTAGCATTATTGTAATTAAATTAAGTGAGTAACTTTGTTGCTGGGAAGAGGGTAAAGGCAGTTACTGAAGACTCAGTTTGTTTCATTTGTTGTTCCTTTTCACTTGCTTCTCTCTTTAGATGGTTTGTTACCACATCCGGGACACACCCTGCACTGTTTTCTCCCCTCTGAGTATCACTAAACTATGCTGTGAAACATGTTCAGTTCAGCTTCAGTTTGTTATTATTAACAGCCCTACCACCTTTAGCAATGTTGGTACCTGTATTTGGTTGAAGCTGTTGTAGTTTCTTGTAATGACCAAAGCCACTGTATAATGAATGTCATGCGGAGAACGTACAAACTCCTTACAGGCAGTGGTGGGAATTGAATCACAGTCACCTGGACTGTACAACGTCGTGCTAACCACTAAGCTACCGTGCTGCCCTTTATGTTCATTGCTTTGCTGAAACCACACAAGAATATTCTCAAATGGCCTCTTTGTGATGGGCAGTAATAATATGTATCAAATGCAGTCAATCATCATGGCCAACCTTGCATTAATATAGAGCTTATAATGTGGAAGTTATGATGCATATTTGCTTTCAGGCAAATAATGCTACCCAGGCAAATAGTTATAACCAAAAGCTTGGTCAGAGAGGTAGATTTTAAAGGAGGGAAGAAGGGCAGAGGTCAAGAAAGGAATTCTGGGTCTAGATGGTTGAAGTGCCAAAATGAAACAAAGAAGGGTCAGAACGTGAGGGACACTGGTTCTGCCAGGGTATGTCTGAAGATTGGTGATGAGGCTGTGAATGGATTTGAAGATAATAGTTTAGAGCTTTTTGGCAGCCTAGAAGCTGATACAGATTACCTAATTCTGTGTTGGACCTTTTCCTCTGTTAGTGCCAATAGTACCCCTATTAAGCCTGATTCTTGTGCAAGGATCAGACTGAGCAACATTGCTGGCAGAGTAATGGTGCAGGAGGCTGACAAATGGCCTTGCGGATGACTGACTCCTTCACTGAAATATCTTCAAAGACTCTAAGGACAGACACTTTCTGTAAAATGTATTAATGCCGTGAAATATGAGGATTGTATTGCTTTTCTAAAAGATTATATGAATTGAGTGCAGAAAGTTCGAAAATATTTCAAAAGTATTCTCCTTCCTCACACCTTTTGTTTCCTACTGTGCCATCTTATCAACACACCACATGATTATGTTTATATTCTGCGGATCTGTGTCACATTGTGTTATCTGCTGTTTTGGGGTGCTAATTTTTTGCCATTAATGCAATGCTTTAACTATTGAGGTATGTGTTCATCTTCTGGCCTTCTTCACTCCCCTCCTCCCTTCCTTTTCTTCTCTGTCCAGAAGGAATAGAATTAGATGGGTGCTGGGAAACACTGGGTGTAATGGGGTGCTGTGGTTTAACAGCATGGAGCTGAGTAGGTGGTGTCACAGCTTGTGCTGTATGTGCTGACACTCCACTTTCCTGTCACTTTTTTGGACTCGGGGTGGATTGAAACCAGTTCAAGTTCCCTTAGTAGGGGTGTAGGTGTACACAAGAGTCACCCTGACTTGAACTGCTCCACCCAACATCAAACAGAGCATATTACAACAAGCTATCAAGAAACTTATTGTCACACCCCTTGCATTCATGCTGCCTTCATTGATGCTATTTCCCATTCACTCTTGAGTTTTGTTTTGACCGCTCTTTTACTGTTCAGTTTTTGTTGACCATCTGACTCTGATTATAATACTGGTGGGATAGCAGCAAACGCTTCCAATAACTATGTAAATAGGATGTGACACCGTTTCCTTAGTAGCCATTTTTGTTGAAATAAGCTGATTACTCGCCACCACACTATTGAGGGCAATTTCAAAAGGCGATGCCTCAAAAAGGCAGCATCCATAATTAAGGATCCCCACCAACCAGGGCATGCCCTCTTCTCATTGTTACCATTAGAAAGGAAGTATGGGAACCTTGAAGACACTCACTCACTGTTTTAGGAAAAGCTTCTTCCTTTCTGCCATTAGGTTTCAGAATGGACAATGAACACTACCTCACTATTTTTGCTCTCTTTTTGTACAACTTATTTATCATTGACTTATCTATGTTTCTTATTATGATCGATGGTATATTTTATGTATTGCATTGTACTGCTGCCACAAAACAACACATTTCACAACATGTTAGTGATAATGAACCTGATTCTGAGGGGAATGTGAGCTTTATCTCCACTCCACAAGCTCATGCTTGTCTGAAACTGTGATGCCAGCCTGCCTGACTGTTAGCTGAAGGGTGTCACAATGGTGAAGGCAACAGCTGCCTCAGGAACGGGTGTACTTTCTTGTCTAATGGATGAGGAACAAATGTGGGCAAATGGGATTAGGGTAGATGGACAGAAGTTTAGCATGGATGTGCTGGACCACAAGTTCAACAACAGCTGTATCACTACCCACAGCTCTGATCTGCTAATTAAATTTGCCAATGACACTACATTGGTCGGCCTTATCTCCAACAATATCAAGGTGGCCTACAGAGAAGAAGTCATCTCTCTGACACAGTGGTGTCAAGAAAACAACCTCTCCCTCAATGTTACAAAAACAAAGGAGCTGGTTGTGGACTATAGGAGGAATGGAGACAGGCTAACCCCTATTGACATCAATAGATCTGGGGTTGAGAGGGTGAACAGCTTTAAGTTCCTCGGCGTCCACATCACCGAGGACCTCACGGGGTCTGTACACACCGGCTGCGTGGTGAAAAAGGCACAACAACGCCTCTTTCACCCCAGACGGTTGAGGAAGTTTAGTATGGGCCCCCAAATTCTTTCTACAGGGGCACAATTGAGAGCATCTTGACTGGCTTCATCACTGCCTGGTATGGGAACTGTACCTCCCTTAATTGCAGGACTCTGCAGAGAGTGGTGCGGACAGCCCAGCACATCTGTAGTTGTGAACTTCCCATGATTCAGGATATTTACAAGGACTGGTGTGTAAAAAGGGCCTGTAGGATCATTGGGGACCCGAGTCATCCCAAGCACAAGCTATTTCAGCAGCTACCATTCGGGAAGTGGTACCACAGCATAAAAGCCAGGACCAACAGGCTCTGGGACAGCTTCTTCCACCAGGCCATCAGACTGATTAACTCACGCTGATTTGAGTGTACTGTATATTACATTGACTGTTCTATTTATTATAAATTAATATGATTGCACATTTAGACAGAAACATAATGTAAAAAAATTTAATCCTCATGTATGTGAAGGATGCAAGAAATAAAGTCCATTCAATTCAGCTTCTTCCCCATTGGCATTAGGTCTTGAACCAGTCTCAAAAATCTTAACATTTCTTGATACAAAGCACCACACACAAAATGCTGGAGGAACTCAGCAGGCCAGGCAGCATCGATGGAACAGAGTACAGTCAACGTTTCCGGCCCAGACTCTTTAGCAGCACTGGAGGAAAAAAGATAATGAGTCAGAGTTAGAAGGTGAGGGGAGGGGAGGAAGAAACACAAGGTGATGGGTGAAACCGGGAGGGGGAGGGGAAGTGAAGAAAAGAGCTGGAAGAAAGACGAGAAGCACCAGAGGGAGGTGATGGGCAGGCAAGGAGAAGGAAAAGGGGATAGGGAATGGTGGTGGGGGGATGCTTTACTTGAAGCTCGAGAAATTGATGTTCATGTCATGAGGCACTCACTCACCTCCCCCTTCCCTTTCTTCCATGACCTTCTGTCCTCTCCTATGAGATTCCCCCTTCTCTAGCCTGTCTCTCTCACCAATTTCCCAGCTCTTTACCTCACCATTCCCTGCTCCCTCCCAGTTTCACTGATCATCTTGTGTTTCTCCCTCCCCTCCCCCACCTTTTAACACTGACCCCTTAACTTTCTTTCTCCAGTCCTGCTGAAGGATCTGGGCCGGAAACGTCGACTGTACTCTGTTCCATAGATGCTGCCTGGCCTGCTGAGTTCCTCCAGCATTTTGTATGTGTTACTCGGATTTCCAGCATCTATAGACTTTCACTTCTCGAAACTATATTTTTTTCTCTCTCTCAACACTCACTAATGTTATGTTGATTTTGTTGTGTAAATTATATAATTATTTATGTTAACTTAAATTTATGTGAGGTTATGTTTGCTGTATTTGTAATGCACTGTGCTGCAGTGCCTATGACAATAAATTTGAACAGAAGGCATCTTAATTCCTTAAACCTGATCTACTATATAATCTGTCAGTCATTATCCCATTGAAGTCTCAGCTTCTCATTTTTTCTACCTGCACTAACCTCTCACCTGCTGACCATCAAATATCTATCTACCCGTGCCTTATAAATATTGGCAGACTGTTTCCACTACAGTTTGAGGAAAAGAGTTCCAAAGACTCATAGCCCTCTGAGAAAAATGGAACGGTGTCATCTCTGACATAAATGGGTCACCCTAATTCCATATTCTTCCAATCAGTTCCCTCAGGATATTGTATGTTTTAATCAGTATGGGTAGACAATAGACAGTAGGTGCAGGAGTAGGCCATTCGGTCCATCGAGCCAGCACCGCCATTCACTGTGATCATGGCTGATCATCCACAATCAGTACCCTGTTCCTGCCTTCTCCCCATATCCCTTGACTCCGCTATCTTTAAGAGCTCTATCTTACTCTTTCTTGAAAGCATCCAGAGAATTGGCCTCCACTGCCTTCTGAGGCAGAGCACTCCACAGATCCACAACTCTCTGGGTGAAAAAGTTTTTCCTCAACTCTGTTCTAAATGGCCTACTCCTTATTCTTAAACTGTGGCCTCTGGTTAGGGAAGGGGTTTAAAGAATTTTGTGAAGGAGACTGAGTGGATGAGGAGCTTCTTGGTACTATACGAAGAACAGGAGATTTTTGTGAAGTACATTACACACCAAGTGGGCTGAGATCCATCATAGAACTATAAGTATTTTATGGAAACATTATAAATTTGAAAAAGGTCAGATGTACATTTTAATTACTTTTCCTAATCCTATCAGCCATATAATAGAAGTGAAGGTCAGATGCGGCTTTCATACAACTATGGAATAGTTAACTAAAGCAGAAATAACTGGAATATTCCCAGTTTCTGAATGATACATCATAATGATATCAATATTCAAAAACTGGCCATCAATAGTTGTAGTGTAGATGCTCACAGGTGTCTTTTTCCTAGCAACCCCTCTGTCTCTCTAAACTTTCCTCTCTGCTTTCTGTCTGACCAATACACCATATGCTACATATCAGACTTGTGTGGAAATTGAGATTGAACTGATTGCACTTCCTCTTTATTCCTCACTCTTTCTTTTTCCCTCAACTTTATGTTTGGATCCTTCCAATGTTTTCAATCACAGCTACTGGTAGTCTCCTTTCCCAGGGTCTGTGCTTTTAAATCACCAATCTGTTGGTATTTTTTTTTTTAAAAAAAGGAAATTGTGTGTTGGTTCTGATTTGATGAGCTGGTCCCTGTTCATTTCCACTTCTGATGTTTTTCATACATTCTCATTCTATCAGCTCAACACAAAGTGTAAGCCTCTTCCTATTGGTCCAAGAGATTCCAAATCTCCAGTGTTCTCTGCTTGTCCTTTGGAACAGATGTCACGGTCAGGGTCTTGTGATGGTGCCATCATCTGAGCTTGCAGGCCGTGCACAGTTTGCTGATTGCTACATCATCCCTGTGTCACAGCTATAGCTGCTGTTGTCCATAAGACCAAAATGAAGAAGGAAATGATTACCTCACTAGAACCACAAGGTCAGAAAGCCACAGCTGCTGAAGCCTCACTCAAACAAGTAACTTGTGCAGCAAAATCTTGCTGCAAAATATGAGGAAAGAATTGACGTCTTATAGATTTGATTTTAAAATATTCATGTGATGTATGAGTGAATAAGTATTTCCTGCTCAGAAAGCACCAGTTGTATTCCTCACTGCGGCTCATTAAGTCATCAGTTAGCTAGAGTAATTTGGGTCATTGCTTAGATGATATGGCCCTTGTGGCTAAAGGGATCGGGGGTATGGAGAGAAAGCAGGTACAGGGTTCTGAGTTGGATGATCAGCCATGATCATACTGAATGGCGGTGCAGGCTCGAAGGGCCGAATGGCCTACTCCTGCACCTATTTTCTATGTTTCTATGATATAGTCTGGTAGTGAAATTCACCATCTAGCCATTGCATCAAAGGGGGTGATCATATAAGAAGTGTATAAGGAAATGGATTAAGGAAATCCGTAAAAACTGTAAAACCTTGTGGTTAAGAATGGTAATACAGGAATGGGTGCGTTTGGAAAAGGCCTTTATAGTTTGGCTGGTCCATCCCTCCTTTCATTCAACGCCAAGGACATCTGAGAGATCCAGATGGTCAGCAGATCCGGAGTTTTGTTGGCTGGTTTGTACAGACATTTCTCATCCATCAAAGAAGGTTGGCTGTCCAGAAAGCCACGTTATTCATGGGTTTTGATTTTCTACTAACTTTGCATGCACAACCTGAAGCTGTCATTACTAAATAAGCACTCAGGTTTGTGTGATGAAGCAGACATTGCCTTTTGATTCTGTCTTTCTGTAGCAATCTCTTTAGATCCATCAAGTGAGGCCTTTAGCTCCTACTACAAGAGACCCTTAAGGATTACATTAACTAGTTATACAATATCAGAAACAAACTTGTAGTATGAAAGAAAGCCAGAAATAA
Source organism: Hemitrygon akajei (assembly GCF_048418815.1). NCBI lineage: Eukaryota > Metazoa > Chordata > Chondrichthyes > Myliobatiformes > Dasyatidae > Hemitrygon > Hemitrygon akajei. Next base: position 5,138,649 of record NC_133141.1, on the reverse strand, counting down.
AAATGAAGATCTTGTTAACGAAGTAGTTGAGGTAAAGTCTGGAATGAGATCAGATATGCTTGAAGCACTCAGCAAGTCAGTCAGCATCTGTGGAAAGAGAAACAGTGTTAGTGTTTCAGACTGACCCTTTACCAGAACTCTTTCACTGGACTCACAGTTGCCATGGTGCTTATCCAGTTCTCTCTTGAGACCCTCCAGTTCAATCAAAATAGTTATCAAGTCATAATTATAGTCATACAGCAGGCCATTCAACCCACTTAATCCATCTTGACCATCAAACATCCTTCACACCAATCCATTTTTTTATTTTCCCCACGTTCACATCAAATTTCCATCAGGTTCTGCCTCTCACCGAAAACAGGGCCTATTTACACTGGCCAGTCAGTCTACTACCCTGCATGTTATTGGAATGTTGGAGGAGACCCATGCATTCACTGGGAGACCGTGCAAACCTCTACACCTGTTTAGGATTGAACCCGTGTTCCTGGAGCAGTGAAGCAGCAGCTCATCTGGCTGTGCGACTGTGACTCCTCAATCTCCCAAAAACTTGGCCTCAGCCAGCCTTCCTACCACTGCATGCAACAATCAACCATCCAACCTGATCTGGTAGACCCAGTGTTCCCCCTGACCACCGTCCCATATGCAGACTCCAACACCCATCCCACCAGCCAGCATTCCCACTGTCTATTCCATTTACCCCTGACTCCGCAACCCCATACCCCGTGATTCCAAGCACTGCATAACCACCCTGAATACTTAATGTGCTGCTTTCAAGCCCTCCCCAACTTTCTAGCCTCTCTCCCCTGCAAAACCCCAGAACTGGCCTCAGCTCAGGTACTTAACTGATTTCTTCACATCATCTCCATTAAATGGGTAGGCAAGATTCAGCCAACCCCAGTCGTGCATGAGGCTGAAATTCCCCAGTGGTAGAGCCAAGCACAGTACATCCATTGGTCCAGCACAGAGTGTCTATGTAACTGGTGTCTGTTGGCACTAACAAAATCCTGACCCATTCTGAGCATTCCATTTATCATCATATATTCTCATTTTTATCTTTCATTATCTGTTTATCCTCCTGTTTTTCAGTCCATTATGTAGTCCCTGATCTTTCCTTAGATTAGCCTGCCATATGATTTCTTTTGGTTTAAACCTCCCCTTCCTCATTTTTTCCACCTCTTTATCTACTCCTTCAATGAGAATTCTCACCTTTCATTTTGTTTTCCTTTAACAAATTTTTGTCACTCTTTCTTGGTGGTGTATATTCACCAGCAGCCCTTTCCCTCCATCTTCGCATCTGTGTCTTCAACCTATTTACTTCATTTCTTTTCCTTTCACCTCTCTCCAAAGATTCTCCCGGCTTCATGTCTGTCCGTGTATGTCTGGCTATACAATTGGACAGCATTAAAGACCGTAGTACTTTGGGATAAAGGAATATAAAGTAGGAAACAGATTCTTTTTCTTTCAGATCAGAGTGATTGTGACTCGTTAGTAATGGCTGTGCATAAATCCATGGCTCAGACAGTCCTGACTGAAAGAGGAAGTAGACTAATTAGCAATAGCATTGGGAACTTTCAAGGAGAAGTTAGTTGTAGAGAACATACTGCAACACTGAAGCAAATGTTTCTAGTGTATAGTTAAAGTGCCTATTATGGTCCAAGCCTCATGAACATTGATGGGAACTGAAGAATGGTGTGCATAAAGATGTTAGTGTGAGAGCTGTGAATTTGAATATTAGCGAGATCTTGCAAGGGAGTATCTGGATTCTTCATAGGAAAATGAAGCTAACCTGGTTTCCTGCTACATCTCTGTGATCCACTCCTCCATGGTTATGTTGGGGGAAGATGTGGTGGTGCTGGAAGCTGCAGGGTTGCTGGTGTCCTGATGAGTCAGTGTGGATACAAAGAGCTGAAATTCTTCCTGTGGCCAAACTCTGATATTTTCTTTAAACTGTGAGCCACACTTCTGGAAAGTGAAGTGAAAGAGTCACTAACATTTTTCTCCTGGGTCTTTAGTTCTTGAATTTAGAACAGAACATTTAGATATGAAAGCAATAAATATTGATTATATTTGACCAATATTTCTAAAACTTTTAAACACCTTATACATTGTTCCTTAAAGTTACTTTGACACTGTCTGAAGGTGGGTTTGTTTAAGTTGCTCCCAAATGCGTTTTCTTTTATTTTCTGACTCCCTTTCTAACTGCCCAGCTGGGTATTGATCAGTTTGAATCTGGTGAAGGACTGGAAACAGGGTGGGAACTCCCTGTTATAAAAACCTAGGCTTTTTGGGTCCAAGCTCGGCTCATTTCTCATTTGCCAGCGTTTGCCCCATGACTTTCTCAACCTTTCCTTCCAAGTACCTTTTCAACTGTCTTTTAAAAGTTGTTATTACATCTGTCTCAACCACTTCCTCTGGCAGCTCATTCACCATGTATATCACTCTGTGTTTAAAAATAAAATTGCTCAAGTTTCTACTGAATCATTCCACTCTCATCTTCAATTTATGTCTCTAGTTCTTGATTCCCCAACCCTGGGGAATTACTGAGTGCATTCCCCTTATCTTTGCCCATCATGATTTTATGCACCTCTATACAAGATTGCCTCTCATTTCTCTATGCTCTAATGAATAAAGTTCCAACCTGCTGAGGGTCTTGCCAAGGGTCAGTTCTTCAGGTCCCATCAACATCCTCGGTAAATTTCTTCTGGACTCTTTCCAATGTAGTGGTATTTTTCCAATATTGTGACTAAAACTGAATGTGACCTTACCAATATCTTGTACAACTCTTAATCCAGGACCTCATAACGCTGGGATGGTGAAAGTTAGAAACTTCAATATTTGTGAGACTTTGTTTCACAGCAGAGGTCCTGAGAGAGGGTGATGTAGCACTGTAGGTATTGATGTGGTGGTGTAGAGATTAAGTAAGCATTCAGTGGAAACCAACACACCAGTCAAGGTTACACCATCTGGTACAGTACCTGCTCCTATAGGGTTGTGGTTGGTGAGTTTGTTGATCACAATGAGAGGGCGAGTCTATCTCTCACCTTAAATACATGCCCTTTGGAATTAGATATTTCAACCCTGGTTAATAAATACACCCTATCTACTCTATTCATGTCTCTCAATCTTATAAACCTCTACCAACCTCAGTTAAGAGAGGTTGAGAACCTGTGGTTGTGGCTTAGGGTTTGTAAACAGCTCTATGCTGAAGGAATTGAAAATAGTGTTTGATTCTGCAAAACTTAATTTTAAAATTTTCACCCTTGTTTCCAAAATCTCAATAGTACTCCCTAAAGTAGTTCCATTATGTTTTCAAAATGAAAGCATAAGAGCTAACAGATGCTGGAATCTGAAGCAACAAACAATCTGCTGGAAGAAGCTAGTCAAGCAGCATCTGTGGAGGGGGAAGGAAATGTCAACATATCGGGTTGAAACCTTGACAAAATGTCGACAATTCATTTCCTCCCACAGATGCTGCCGAAGCCGATTATTTGCTGCTTCCAAGGTCACTGCACCCATCCAGTGTTAGTTTTGTGGGCATTCTTAATTTTCCTCTCTTCCCATTTGGTGCTCAGTCTTTCAGTTACCGATCTCCAGATTTGCACCCAGAAATCATTGGACCTCCAGTCCAATCTTTTAGATGATCTTTGGGCACCTGTCTTAATACAACTTTGTGCCAGCTTTAGAACATAGAACAGGCCCTTTGGCCCACAATGTTAGATTAGATTAGATTGTGAGGACACTCAGTCCTCATTTATTGTCATTTAGTAATGCATACATTAAGAAAGATACAATGTTCCTCCAGTATGATATCACAGAAACACAAGACAGACCAAGACTAACTTACAAAAACCACATAATTATAACATATAGTTACAACAGTGTAAATCAATAACATAATTTGATAACGGGCAGACCATGGACACGGTAAAAGAAAGTCTCAAAGTCCTCGATAGCCCACCATCTCACGTAGACGGTAGAAGGAAGAAAAACTCTTCCTGCCATGAACCTCCAGTGCTGCAAAGCTTCCCGATGCAGCCTCTGGAAGCATCCGACCACAGCCAACTCTGAGTCCGTCCGAAAAACTTCGAGCCTCCGACCAGCCCTCCGACACCGAGCCCCGAGCACCATCTCTGCCGAGCGCTTCGACCCCGGCACCAGCCACCAAGCAACAGGCAAAGCCAAGGATTTGGAGCCTTCCTCTCCGGAGATTTCTCGATCGCACAGTAGCAGCGGCAGCGAAACAGGAATGTCAGAAGTTTCACCAGATATTCCTCCGTGCTTCTCACGTCCGTCCCCATCAAAGCAGGATTGTGCACGGCCCCTACTTACAGATAACAGATATTCATTTCTGGAGTGGTCGCGCGTGCTGCCGTCATGCCACCATTTAAATTGTTGTGCCAAACCAATTACGGCCAACTAAACTAATCTACCTACACAATGTTAATATCCTTCCATTTTCCTCATGTCCATGTGCCTATCTAAACATCTCTTAATCCCTAATGTATCTGCCTCTACCATCACCCGAGGCAGTGCATTCCAGGCACCCACCATTCTCAGTGTAAAAAAACTTGTCCCCCACATCTCTTTTAAGTTGTCCTCTCTCACCTTAGATGTACGTCCTTTGGTATTAGACATTTCAACTCTGGGAAAAAGATACTGTCTGTCTACTGTATCGATGCTTCTCAGTCTTAAACCTCTATCAGTTCTCCCCTCCACCTCCAAAGCTCCAGAGCAAACAACCCAAGTTTGTTTCGTTATAGCTCATACCCTCTAATCCAGGCAGCATCCGGGTATCTTGCGAATATGATGGGGTCTTTTAAGAGACTCCTGGATCGGTACATGGAGCTTAGAAAAATAGAAGGCTATGGGTAACCCTAGGTAATTTCTAAAGTAAGTACATGTTCGGCACAACTTTGTGGGCAGAAAGGCCTGTATTTGTACTGTAGGTTTTCTATGTTTTTAAACATCATCTATATCCTCTCCAAAGCCTTGGCATCCTTCCTGTAATGGGGTGACCAGAACTCTGTGCAATATTCCAGGTGTGGCCTAACTAGAGTTTTATAAAATTGCAATGTAACTTCCTGACTTTAGAACTCAATGCCACAACTATTAATCCAACAAATTCTGCCCCATCTAAACCTCTTGCACTAAGAAGATCCCAGTATATATTAGGGATATTGAAGTCCCTCATGACAGCAACCCTATTGTTTTTACACCTTTTCTTAACCTGCCTGCATATCTGTTCCTGAATGTCCTGGTGGCTGTTGGAGGGTCTGTAGTACAGTCCCATCAGAGTGATTGCACTCTTCCGATTCCTGTGTTCTACTCAAAGAGAATCCGCAAACAAGCCTTCCATTATGTCCTCTCAGTGCAGTGCATATTGTCTCTGATTAGTCGTGCAACACTCCCACCCCCATCGTATTTATCTCCCTCTTTATCTTCCCTAAAATGTTAAAACACTGGGACATTAAGCACCCATTCCTATCCCTTGTCTCAGCCAAGTCTCTATAATGGCCACAGCATCATAATTCCATGTACTGATCCGTGCTCTGAGTTCATCACCTTTACCTGTAACACTCCTAGCATTAAAACACACACACTTCAAACTCTCCGTCCCGTCGTATCTATTACTTTGCTCCTGCCTGTTTTTACTGGCCCCTGCCAGACTAGTTCAAAACTAGTTGAAACCCTCCTCAGTAGCACTGGCAAACCTCCCGGTCAGGATATAGGTTCCCTCCAGTTTAGGTGCAGCCTGTCCTCCTTGTACGGGTCTCTCCTGCCCCAGAAGAGATTCCAATGATGTACAAATCTGAAGACCTGCCCCTGCACCAGTTCCTCAGCCACTCATTCACCTGTACTATCATCCTATTCTTTGCATGTGGCATGCGAGTAATCCATGTTTTTACAGGATTTACAAGATACAGGATTACAGGACTTCCTCTTCCTTCCTACCTATGTCATTGGTGTCAATGTGTACCACGAACACTGGCTGCTCACCTTCCCCCTTGAGAATCTTCTACAGCCACTCTGAGACATCCTGAGCCTTAGTACCTAGGTGCACTCATATGAACCTGCTGCGGATCATGAAGATGTGAATCACCAACTAATTTATATATGTTAATTAATACAATGTACTGCGGCTTTTAAGGACTAATGGTAGATTGAGTTGCCAGCACTCTTGCCCAGCTAAATGTGCAGTGTGAGAACAAGGTATTGGTGTAATTGCTCCACCATTTAACAGGCCCAGAGCATGAAGTCACTCATGAAGTCAGTTGCTGGTAGTGGCCTGAGGGCCTTTTGCAGGAAGTATATAGCTATTTCTGAGGAATGACACAGGAAGCTGCACAGTACTATAGAAAGGGTGTGAGTACCAAAGTTACGCTGAAACCACAGACCACAAAGCACAGAATACTTGAAATGATGAGTGATCTCATGCTTTTTGCACTTCAAACCAGTTGTTAGAGTTCCTCCCTAACTGCCAAAACTTGCTGGTGGCAATGATGGCTTTTCTTTAAAACCATTTGAAACTCAAATCAGAGTGGAGCAATATTGCATCTTTTGATTTGGTACCTTGGGTCCTGAAATTTTGTTTGAATTGGCTCTTTTCTGTTTGGAATGACAATATCCTACATATCCTACATCAAGATGAAGTAAAATAGTTTCCAAGCTGAGTTTAGTGAAGGTCAGAAAATGCAACATTTTAGTGAGACTTTGGTACATTTTACCCAGAGAGAACTTGTGGGAGGGCGATTGTAGAATCACGAAGCGTACAGTGAAAACCATGCAGGTATGATGGCTGGTTCAAATTCCCAAGTTGTGTGAAGCATGCAAGTTCAAGTAGCGAAGGAAATAATGTCTGGGACAATTTTGCAGAAATCCTAATCGCATAGGGCAAAGATTTTGTTTTACATTTGCATCTGCTGGTAGCTGGATTTTCTCCCACTGACACCACATGGGCTGTAACATATGTTTTGATGTTACTTGCATGAGACTGACTTACCCTGAGCACCACGGGCCTCACAAAGCATGGGGTCAGCAGGCTTGGTTAATGGAATGTGAGTTCCCTGCTGCAACCCTTGGCATCCTTTTGTTTCATTCCAATTCGTTGTTGGGCATCTGGGTACCAGTGGACAGGCTGGCCTTATTACCCATCCCTAATTATCCTTGAAAAAATGATGATGAAATGCCTCATGGCCTGCTGACTGATCTGTATGAACCTTGTAAGCAGTGGAAAGTGTATGAAAGTTGTTTATATGATCATTCCAAAATATAAATATCTACCCAAGTTTTGAGAATAATAAAAAGCACTCTCAAGGGCAACTAGGAATGGGCAATAAATGCTGGCTTAGCTGGCGACGCCCACATCCTGTAAATGAATAAATTTTAAAAAATGTGGGTACCATGACTTGGGTGATCATTGATTGGAAGGTACCCAAAGGCAAGTAACGTTCTTTGACTGGTTCAAGTAATACTTCTCAGGGTTCTATACTGAAAGCTCAGTTGTGAGAGCCACTGGTTTGTGCAACTTCTGGTTTGCCTCTTTTTGTTGTCCAGTTGAACACATAGATGGAAAGATTTTTAAAATTTATTGACATAGAGTGCAGAACAGGCCCTTCTGGCCCTCCAAACCATGCCCCAATTTAGTGCTAGCCTAATCACAGGACAGTTTGTAATGACCAATTAAACTAGCAACTTGTACACCTTTGGAATGTGGGAGGAAATGGAGCACCCGGAGGAAACCCACACAGTCACGGGGAGAACATACAGACTCCTTACAGGTGGTGGCGTGAATTGTAAAATGTTGTGCTGACCTCTGTGCTGCTGTCTGTGTAGAGTTTTCCTGTTCTCCCAATGACTCTGTGTTTTTGCAGTAACTCCAGTTTCCTCCTGCATTCAGAGACCTGCGATTGGCACATTAATTGCCCACTGTAAGTTGCCCCCACGCGTGCTTTTTTTTGTCCTGAGGTAATATTCCGGTAGATTCTGGTGCTGTTCTGAGGAAGAGATGAAGCGAATGTGGGAAGAATAGGAAAAACAACAAGATTAATATAAATGAGTGCCTGATAGTCAGTATGGTCTCAGTTGTCTGAAGAGCTTGTTCCGTGCATGACGCTGTCTCTGGGAGGTTAAATGCACTGTATTTAATTCTATCGCACCATACCTGACAACACACCTGTACACAGATAGTGAACTGCTTACTATTTCCTCCCATGATTTAGACAGGAAGGAGGCTGCACAGGAAGTGGTGCTGTGCGCTGCGTGAATCTGATGTTGTTTTGGTTGGACAGACACAGGGCTTGTGCTGATTAGAGTCAATTTGTCACATTTAGATGTTTATTGGTATATACATTAGATCATTTGAGTGGGAGTTTGGCTTGTTTCCCCAAATGACCTCTGTTCAGACTTGTGTGTACTGTCATTTAGGTAGCAATTAAAGTTGAGAGCTCTGAGTTCCCTAATCACTGAGCAGGTTGAATGCTCTGGATAGTTTGAAGTTCAGTCACATGTTCTGTGAGCATCCCTTTCTGAAGTGATTTTCAGCCTGGATCGGTAGCTAGCATTTGAATTCCTCTCTAACCACCACCATCTCCATAATACCATAAGATATAGGAGCAGAATTAGGCCATTTGGCCCATTGAGTCTCTCCGCTGTTTCATCGTGGTTGATCCAATTTTCCATTCAGCTCCTATCTCCTGACTTCTCCCCATACCCCTTCATGCCCTGACCATTCAAAAATCTATCAACCTCTGCCTTAAATATACATAAAGACTTGGCCTCCACAGCTGCCCGTGGCAATGAATTCCACAGATTCACCACTCTCTGGCTAAAGAAATTCCTCCTCATCTCCATTCTAAAAGAACCCCCCTCTATTCTAAGGCTGTCCCCTCTGGTCTTAGATTATCTCACTATAGGAAACATCCTCTCCACATCCACACTATCAAGGCATTTCACCATCTGATAGGTTTCAATGAGGTCACCCCTCATTCTTCTGAATTCTAGTGATTACTGGCCCAGAGCTATCAATGTTCTTCATATGATAAGGTATTCAATCCTGGAATCATTTTTTGAACCTCCTTTAAACCCTGTCCTCTTCTCCTCCACTGTCCACCCCGCCATTCGCCAATAAACTAATCAATTGGACTTGCAACATTCCACACCACCAATGTCCAATAGGGTCTTGGAACACAAGAAAAGTGACTAAAATGTTCACTTGCTCAAAGAAGGCACACTTCCTTCATACACTAACATCTCTCTGTCTCAGGCAGCATCGCGGTCTGCACTACATCCAGCTCCTTCCGTATCACTGCCAATGAGCAACTCACTGGTGGGGTAGCCCTGCAGTACTTTAAGTTTTTAAAGTACCTCCATTGGCCCTTTCAATCATCTCATAACCTTGAAGAGCTTTGAAAGGTTATCCCTTAATCCCATTTTTATAGAGAAGAGAACCTTGGCTTCTTTCTGTTTTCAGCTGAAGATGATATTCTGGTGCAGTTTTAGTTGATCTGCTCATTGTACCACCCATTCTCGGTCCACCCATTCACGTTATCCAGTTGGGCACGTGATTGAGGGGATAGAAATGAAGTGGCAACAGTTGAATCATGAATCCTGATAAAAAGAGGACATTACAGGAACACAGGGAAGGAAAATGAGGCACAGTAAGTTGGGGGCAAATTACATGAGTGCAATCCTTCAGTGAAATATGTTTCTCTTATTCAGAAATGAAAAAGTTCAAACTTAAACTTAGACTTAGCTTAGCCAAATTATTACTATCTGTCAACATTTGAACAAATTTCAAAGTACATTTATTATCAGAGAATATATATATTGTACAGTCCTGAGGTTCAGCTTCTCCCAGGCAGCCACAAGACAAGAAACCCAAAAAGACCCATTAAAAATGACTGATAACATCCAAAGTGCAGAGGAGAGAGCAAAACAAAACGTGCAAATGATAAAAGTAAGCAAATAGCATTTAGAACAAAAGTGAGTCCTCAGACACGAAGCCCAGAGCAAGCCCACAACCTCATCCTCAGTTCAGCACGTAGTGGAGTAAACGTCACAGAGCCTGCAGACACAAAACTCGGAGCAGGCCCATAGCCTCGGCCTCAGTTCAGTACATAGCGGAGTAAACATTGCGGTGCAGTGAGTAGAATTGGCTGAAACCTTGCCTGTGCTCCCAACGCCTTTTCAATCCATCTGGCCCAGCATTTAAATCATCCAAACATTGCGGTGTTATTCAGTCTAAGACCCAGGCCCTATCACATTGATATGATCTGGGCCTGGACCTCAACAACACATTTTGGTCCATACCCAAGCTTTTCAAATCAGCATGCCTCAAGTTGTGAATCTCCTGGTTCATCCAGGTTCACCCCAATTCAAAAAGGTGAAGTCTGGTGAGGACCTAAGGAAATGATGACTACTTTAAGAGTTTACAAAGATTTGGCATGACACCTAAAGCTTTGAAAAACTTTTATAGATGTGTGATGGAGAGTATATTGACTGGTTGCAACACAGCCTGGTATGAAAATACCAATGCATTTGAACAGAATGTCCTTCAAAAAGTAGTAGATATGGCCCAGTCCATCATGGATAAAGTCCTCCCCACCAATGAGCACATCTACATGGAGTGTTGTTGCAGGAAAGTAGCCTCCATCATCAGGCACCCCCACCATTCAGGCCATGCTCTCTTCTCATTTCCGCCATCGGGAAGAAGGTGCAGGAGCCTCAGGAGTCACACCACCAGGTTTCAGAAACAGTTATTACTTCTCAACCATAACTTCACTCAGCTTCACTTGCCCTATCATTGAAATGTTCCCACAACCTATGGATTCACTTCAAGGACTCTTCATCTCATGCTCTCGATATTTATTGCTTAGTTATTTATCATTATTATTTCTTTCTTTTTTTATTTGAACAGTTTATTGTCTTTTGCACACTGGTTGAATGCCCAAGTTGCTACGGTCTTTCATTGACTCTGTTTTGCTTATTATTCCATTATGGATTTATCGAGTATGCCCACAGTAATATAAACTCATATTTTACCCACATTGCTAAATTAATTTTGGTGGTGAAAAAGAATGAAAGAATCCATTGAATATTGACACTGTAACAAAATCAGAGATTATTCATAATTGATAACTATCTGGTTCATGTCTGAAGGAGGAAAGGCAGAGAAACAGTTTGATAGAGCCCTTCAATAATATCAGAGGGCAGTTATGCTTAAAGTTCAGGTTGAGATGCACTGCAGAATAATGGCATGACCACAGTGTGCTGAAAAGAGTAAAAATACAGGCTAAAGGAGAATAATCACTTGAGATGTTATTGCTGCATTTAATAGATTATGGACTGATGGATCCAATCCTGGACACAGCATCACCCAGTCAGAAAGGGTGAGGTTGCACTAGTTAATTGGGATGGTGAGTCCTGGTGGGCTGAGTGGGTATTTTGGACCCTGTCAGTTTTCATTTTGCCAAAGTTGAGAAATTAAGGATACCACCTACTCTTCAGGAACTGAGCACTCATCAAGGGATGAGCTGTGAACCCAATACTTTGAGCATCGCACTGCAAGTTTTGGCGTGTATTGCATGCAACATTAAATCGACATTTAATGTTCAGCTGAGCGCAGGTAGGTTTGGTTGATCCCTCCCTTCAGCTGTACTGGAGTTTGTGGTGTTACATACCCTGTAACTGGGTCACTTACCAGCAAAGATAGAGAGGTCAGTTGAAGTCTGATGGTACTATTTTTAAAAGTCTTTATTTATAAAGGGGCACAAAAATAAGATTAATACAAACATTCAAATAATATATGTCGTCAATACTCAATCTAAAAGCGCGGGTATAATCATAATCATCAATAAGAAATAACTCTATCGTTTGTCTAGGGGTTACTGTATTGTCCGATGAAGAAATAAAAGTCAATTGTCATTAAAGATGCAGCTCTTTTGGGTTGTAGAGAGAGACAGTCTTAAACTTGCCCGTGTCTTTTATGAGGCCGATCCGTTGAGTCAGGGGAGTGGGTTCCCCGTTATTAGTTCAAAAATCGTCGTCCGTGGTACCAGCCACCGGTTCCCAGGCAAGGGAACCGAATGCACGTGGCTTCCTTCAAATGGCTTCCCGCTATTACGGGATCGCTAGCGTTTCTTCTGGTGCGTCTGAGGGGCCGTCTCTACAGCCCCTCTTTTTATCTTGACTCGCAGGGTAGTAGATGTCAATCAGGTTGGGGGTGATGCAATCTCTCTCTCAACCAGCCCACTTTGCCCGAGGGCTTGCACGTAGCATAGTCCCCAATCCACAAATGTGTCTCCAAGAGACAATGGCCAATGTCGCGTTACTTTGCATCGCCGGGGAACGAGGCATCCTGCACGTCTCTCTCCCATTTCCTGGGTCCTCTGACCCAACCCACTAGTGCCCTTGCGATTCTCACAAAGGAGGGGGCTGCGGGCATAACAGTGGGATCTTGCTTTGTTGATTTCCAGCAGGTGATAGCACTCTTGCAGAAAGGCAAGTCATTCGTTGGTTCTCAGGCAGCAATGATTGTCCTTGTGTGGTAAGGTTATCTATCCATTATCTTAATTGCCCATAGAGTGAACTTGCAAACGAACTTCGCATGACTGATCTGTTGCAGAGGATGATATCATACACATGAGCAGATCTTGGAGTACATTATTCCCCAATGAATTGCATTATTGATTTGTGTTTTCATTGTCTGTTGACCTGTTTTTGGAATCTTCCAATCTCAGCTGTGCGAGATTGATTTCCTTCAGAGGACTGGCTGCATATAATTTAAAACGCGGATCCTAAAAAACTCCCATCCTTCAACACTATTTGCTCTTATTTCACTTGCAAAGTCCAAATATTTTGGCTGTGTTGAGCCTTCCAGCAAAGTGTCCTTTCTCATGATGTGGTGATTTAATTCAGAGGAATCCAAAATCTTGGTCTACAACAGCACATGGTACTGAGGTGAGATTATGACAAAACAAGAATTAGTTGTAAGATGCTATTCAACCAAGCTATATGTTTCTAAGACTGCCATTTCCTTCCCTCTTTTCCCAAAGTATTGACTTAGACATACAGTACTGGGAGAGAACTTTCACTGGATGGCAACACTGAAAATTTAATCCAAATATCCCTGCAGAGGTCCCCGATCCCTGCTCTGCCATGGACTGCCTTTCACTGACCAGTTGTCTGGTTCTGGAGAATTTCACACAGCACGCAAGAGCGGTCTGAGATTTGGCTACACCCACAGGATGCCTTTGATAATTGGGGAGGGCCCCCACCACCTCCCCTTAGGGCCTTATGAGAAAGTTTTAAAAAGTTAAGGTTGCTGAATATTTGTGAGTGTCAAAGATGTTCACCGATATTCAGCTTGATTATACTGAGAGCTTTGGTAGCCAGAGAGCATGGGTAGTGAATAGGGGAGATGGTAGGGTCTCTCCCTAATTATCACTGTGTGGACACTCCAAAGCATTTGAAACTGGACAAGGGGAGATCTGAACCAACACCTTCTCCAGGACAAAAGGCCATGGGACAATGAATGACAACTTAATTACAGGAGAAAAGGATTTGTCACTTCAGGTGAGATCATGCCTGGAGTATTGTGTGCAGTTTTGATTTCCTTACTTAAGAAAGGCATTCCATGTCATTGAGGGAATGTGCCAAAGATCCTGAGGATTGTGGACTGTTTTGAGGGGAGATTGTGTTGACTATGCTTTATTCACCAGACTTTAGAAAACTGAGGAAAAACATACAAAATTCTGTAAGGGCGACAAAGGTTGGATATGGTGGGGGGGGGGGGGGAGAGGTGGGGGTTGCATGCTTCAATTGCCTTTGGAACTAGAACCTGAAGTTGCAGTTTCAGTGGGGTAGGAGGGTAAGGTATTACATATTAGGTTACAGAGATACTTAGTGACTTTGAAGATGGTGACTCTGTGCAATTCTCTACCACAGAAGATGGTGAAAGACAGGTTGCTGAATATATTTAAGATGAAAGGTAAGGTTTCAGGACACAAGCACCTGGGGCATGGAGAGTGAGTGGGAGTATGGTATTGAGGAATGGGATGAGGTGAATGGCTGAGCAGACTCGTAGGGCTGAATAACTTGCCCTTGCGGAATTCTCCAGCAATTTCAATTCCTATCCCCATTCCTATTCTGACATGTCAGTCCATAGCCACCTCCTCTGCCACAATGAGGCCACTCTCAGGTTGGAGGAGCAATACCTCGTATTCTGTTCAGGTAGCCTCCAACCTGATGGCATGAACGTCAATTTCTCCAACTTCCAGTAATTTTTCCTTTCCCCCCTTCCCTCTTCCCTTTTCCCCCTTCTTCCCACTCTGGTCTCTTACCTCTTCTCTTCGCCTACCTATCACCTGCTGCCCTTCCTCCTTCCCTTTTCTCCAATGGTCCACTCTCCTCTCCTATCCTATCAGATTCTTTCTTCTTCAGCACTTTACCTTTTCTACCTATCAACTTCCAGCTTCTTACTTCATTCCCCTCCCCAGACCTATCACCTTCTATCTTCTCCTCCATCTCCTGCCTCCTCCTCCTCCTGATTCTGGCATCCTCCCCCTTCCTTTTCAGTCCTGAAGAAGGGCCTCGGCCCAAAATGTCGACTGTAAATGCTGCCTGACATGCAGAGTTCTGCCAGCATTTTGTGTGTATTAACCTACTTTTGCTCTGACTTTCTATGCTCCGAAGGGAAAGGTTGTGATTTTCTGTGCGTGGGATGGCTTGCAGTTCCTCTCAGATATCAGCTTTGGTAGCTCTGCTTGAAAGCAAACAGAATCATCTGCAATCTTCAGACAGTATTGTCTTCCCAGTTATACATCATCCTGCGCATTGTGCAGGTCAGACAGTGAAAATTTATTCCAGGAAGTTTGGTTTTGGACACTAACTATGGTATATGTTTGCCCAAGTAGGTCATTTTAAAAGTCATTAGCTATTCAGTTTCTGTTACTTAAAATAACAGTCATAGCAGATAAAGTATTAACTGAACATTAACAAGCTATAAATGAAAAACCTGATGGCATGAATATGGATTTCATCTTCCGGTAAAAAAAAATCTATCCCACTCCCCTCTTCTATTTTTCCCCACTTAGGCCTCTTGCCTCCTCTCACCTGCCTATCACCTCCCCCTGGGTCCTCTCCTCCTCCCTTTTCTCTTGTGGTCCATTCTCCCCTCATATCAGATTCCTTCATCACCAACCCTTTATCTTTCCTACCCTCATGACTTCACATAACACCTTCCAGCTAGTTCTCCTTCCCCTTCCCCCCACCTTTTTATCCTGGTATCTTTCCCCTTCCTTCTCAGTCCTGATGAAGGGTGTCTGTCTGAAACATCAACTGTTTATTTCCCTCCACCGATACTGCCTGACCTGCTGAGTTCCTCCAGCATTTTGTGTGTGTTGCAATTAAAAACTAAGCTAAGCTTTCTTATCAAGATGGAAGCAGAGAGTTGAGATGTGTCTATATGTAAGGAGTATTGTGAACAAAGCGGATGAGTTTAGAGTGTGGATCAGTACTCGGAGCTATGATGTGGTGGCCATTACAGAGACTTGGATGGCTCAGGGACAGGAATGGTTACTTCAAGTGCCAGGCTTTACATGTTTCAGAAAGGATAGGGAGGGAGGCAAAAGAGGTGGGGGCGTGGCATTGTTGATCAGAGATAGTGTCACGACTGTAGAAAAGGTGGACGTCATGGAGGGATTGTCTACGGAGTCTCTGTGGGTAGAGGTTAGGAACAGGAAGGGGTCAATAACTTTACAGGGTGTTTTTTATAGGCCGCACAATAGTAACAGGGATATCAAGGTGCAGATAGGGAAACAGATCCTGGAAAGGTGTAATAATAACAGAGTTGTCGTGATGGGAGATTTTAATTTCCCAAATATTGATTGGCATCTCCATAGAGCTAGGGTTTAGATAGGCTGGAGTTTGTTAGGTGTGTTCAGGAAGGTTTCTTGATGCAATATGTAGATAAGCCTACAAAAGAAGAGACTGTACTTGATTTGGTATTGGGAAATGAATCTGGTCAGGTGTCAGATCTCTCAGTGGGAGAGCATTTTGGAGATAGTGATCATAATTCTATCTCCTTTACACTATCATTGGAGAAAGATAAGAACAAACAAGTTAGAAAAGCGTTTAATTGGAGTAAGGGGAATCATGACGCTATCAGGCAGGAAATTGGAAGCTTAAATTGGGAACAGATGTTCTCAGGGAAAAGTACGGAAGAAATGTGGCAAATGTTCAGGGGATATTTGTGTGGAGCTCTGCATAGGTACGTTTCAATGAGACAGTGAAGTTATGGTAGGGTACAGGAACCATGGTGTACAAAGGCTGTAATAAATCTAGTCAAGAAGAAAAGAAAAGCTTACAAAAGGTTTAGAGAACTAGGTAATGTTAGAGATCTAGAAGATTATAAGGCTAACAGGAAGGAGCTAAAGAAGGAAATTAGGAGAGCCAGAAGGGGCCATGAGAAGGCCTTGGTGGGCAGGATTAAGGAAAACCCCAAAGCATTCTACAAGTATGTAAAAAGCAAGAGGATAACATGTGAAAGAATAGGCCCTATCAAGTGTGACAGTGAGAAAGTGTGTATGGAACCGGAGGAAATAGCAGAGGTAATTAATGAATACTTTACATCAGTATTCACTCTGGAAAAGGATCTTGGTGATTGTAGTGATGATTTGTAACAGACAGAAAAGCTTGAGCATGTAGATATTAAGAAAGAGGATGTGCTGGAGCTTTTGGAAAGCATCAAGTTGGATAAGTCACTGGGACCAGATGAGATGTACTCCAGGCTACTGTGGGAAGTGAGGGAGTAGATTACTGAGCCTCTGGTGTTGATTTTTGAACCATCAATGGGGATGGGAGAGGTTCCGGGGGATGCGGATGTTGTTCCTTTATTCAAGAAAGGGAGTAGAGGTAGCCCAGGAAAATATAGACCAGTGAGTCTTACTTCATTGGTTGGTAAGTTGATGGAGAAGGTCCTGAGAGGCAGGATTTATGAACATTTGATTAGGAATATGATTAGGAATAGTCAGCATGGCTTTGTCAAGGATTGAATTTTTTGAGGATGTGACTAAACACATTGATGAAGGAAGAGCAGTAGATGTAGTGTATATGGATTTCAGCAAGGCATTTGATAAGGTACCCCATGCACTGAATAAAGTATTAATTCTTAAGAAAGCAAATTTTGTGATGTGGAAGTCGCTGGCAAGTAGTTTAGGTAGCGTAGCGATTAGCGCAATGCTATTACAGCTCAGTTCAAAGATACAATGTAATGTCAGAGAAATGTATACAATATACATCCTAAAATGCTTTTTCTTTGCAAACATCCACGAAAACAGAGGAATGCCCCTAAGAATGAACGACAGTTAAATGTTAGAACCCCAAAGCCACCCCCTAGCTCCCCTCCCTCACACACGTAAGCAGCAGAAAGCTAACAACCACCCTCCCTCACCCCACCAGCAAAAAAAAGCATTGGCACTCGCCACCATGCACTCAAGTGTGAGCAAGGCAACAGTAAAGACACAGACTTCCAGTACCCCAAAGACTACTCATACACCCAGCATTCGACATACCACAGGCTCTCTCTCTCCCTAATAAGGGAGAAAGAGGTGTCTCGGTTTTCACAACGAGTGGGGAGACATAACAAACATCTCACTGGTTTATGATGTTAAAAGTCCGTTATGTTGCTTTTTTTTTTCGAGCTCCGTGCCCAAATATCTAGGTACACCGCTGTAGATATTCCGACTCCCCCGACGACACACAAATCTCCTGCCGTGACACCAACCCTCGATCCACCCGTCTCCAGAGCCCCGAGATCCCAGGCTTCCAAATCAGAGCCGGACTCTTAGGCCAAGCCCTTGACATGCCGTACAACGGCCGGTTATGAAACCCCAAGAGCAGGTCCCATTCCCACAAAGAACTGAAGTAGCATGTAACTCCAGGTCAGGGTCTTGAAAAGAACACTGAAAGGGAAAAATGGAGATACTCAAGATGGAAATAGAGCTGTTTCTGAAGATGCAAGCAAAGGAGTTGCTGTTAGGCACCATTAACCCTCCTAAGGTCTGTCTCTGGGGCGTCGGAGTTTGAAGTTTAATCCTGGTGCCACTCTGTAAGGAGTCTCTGTCCTCCCCATAGAATGCATGGGTTTTCTCTGGGTCGTCCAGTTTCTTCCCACAGTCCAAAGACCTAACAGTTAGTAGGTTAATTGGTCATTGTAAATTATCCTGTGATTAGACTGGCGTTAAATTGGGGGATTGCTGGTGGTGTGGCTCAAGGGGCCGAAGGGCCTGTTCCATGCTGTATCTCTATCAATAAATAAAATCTTTGTATTGCTGGAAAAGGAGTTCCAGATTTTAGATGGGAAATTTGCTCTCTTTGTCCTGTTGGGTTTGGCAGGTACTGTTGAATTAGCCCTGATTGGTAGCTTGTGGATGTTACATACCACAGGCACTCAGACACTGCAAATAATCAGACTAAATTATTCAGGGTGTCTCGAGCTTCTTGGATGTTAGAAGAAAAATATTCACGCAAGCAAGGGGAAAAGATTCCATCACAGCCCTGGCTTGTGCTCTGTTAACGGTCAAAAAGCTTTGGAAAGGCAGAAGGGTACCAATCCAGCCTCTGATTTGCTCTTGTAACCATAATGTTTATGTAGCTGGTCCAGGTCAGTATCTGGACATTGTTGATCCCCTGAGATGTTGACAGTGGAGGCTTAGAGAAGTCATGCCATGAATGGTTGGACAGTGTCTTGTCATTTGCGTGCAGCTCTGATGGGAATCATCAAATGTTTCTGTTTCAGACTACTGCAACAGAAATCCACAGTTTTATTCTAATTTATAGATTTTTTGTTAGTAATTATTGCAGTGTACTGCTGCCGCAAAACAACAAATTTCACAACATATGCCGGTGATATTAAACCTGATTCTGATATTGTTCTGACATTGTTGTCAAATTGAAGATCTTTAGTCTTCATTAAAACTTGTCTAATACGGTTGCACCAAGTCTCAGACTGATGTATTGATGGTGGGTTAGTGTTTTGAAGTGCACAGATTCACACGAAGAAAGTGAAAATGCTGATCAGCAGTGATACACTTGTTGGTTGAGCCAGCCTGAGGAGAACCATTACTGGATATGCTGGTCATTGGGAACCTCATGGAACTTCTGTCAGTTGGTGATGGGCCATTGGCTAAACGTCCTTTGTTTCGGTTTGTGCTTTCCCGATAGAAGTGAAGGGATTTAAGTCATGAATACAACTGGATTAATTCAAATCAAATTTCAAACACAAGAAAATCTGCTGATGCTGAAAGTTGAAACAATACACACAAAATGCTGGAGGAAGTCAGCAGGCCAGGCAGCGTTGATGGAAAAGAGTACATTCAACGCTTCAGGCTGAGACCCTTCAGTAGGAGCCTTCCATAGATGCTGCCCGGCCTGCTGAGCTCCTCCAGCATTTTGTGTGTGTTGCTCAAATTAAACTGCATTGTTCTAGCAGTAAATCCAAAGATAATAATATATTTGTGATGGTATTTGTATAAATGAATGCGGCAGGATGTTGTATTTGATATTTTTGTATTGAGATGGTCTGGTGAGTATCAACCCAAAGATGGCTGGAATGCAGAATAATGCAATCTGGTGATTAGAATGCAATAAATTAGCTGAAACTGCTTTAGAAACATTGAAAACCAACAGCACAATACAGGCCCTTCAGCCCACAAAGTTGTGCCAAACGTGTCCCTACCTTAGAAATTACTAGCCTTACCTACAGCCCTCTATTTTACTAAGCTCCATGTACCTATCCAAAAGTCTCTTAAAAGACCCTATTGTATCCGCCTCCACCACCGTTGTTGGCATCCCATTCCACGCACTCACCACAGTCTGAGTAAAAAAACTTACCCCCGACATTTCCTCTGTACCTACTCCCCAGCACCTTAAACCTGTGTCCTCTTGTGGCAACCATTTCAGCCCTGGGAAAAAAGCCTCTGACTATCCACACAATCAATGCCTCTCATCATCTTGTACACCTCTATCAGGTCACCTCTCATCCTCCTTCGCTTCAAGGAGAAAAGGCTGTTTCCACTCAAACTATTCTCGTAAGGCATGCTCCCCAATCCAGTCAACATCCTTGTAAATCTTCTCTGCACCCTTCCTATGGATTTACCAGGGGGTAGGGAAGACTACAGAGAATGAATTGTCAGCAATGAAATGTAAAGCTGCACCAAGCTTTCTTACCGTCTCAAAGGCCAACTTGATAATCCATCTACAAAGATCACTGTGACCTTCCTGAACTTCACTAAGCTTCCTATTTGTCATCTCTGACATCAGGTGGCTCATGCAGTAGCCTACTGCATCCTGTGGAGACTTTCTTTACTGTTATATACAGACAAGTGGAGTGGTTTGAAAATGAGAGGACATTAATGAAAGAGCATCAATGGGAAGCATTATCTCCTTCTTCCAAAGACTGCTGAGTATTTCTAGAACTTGTTTTTATTTCTCAAAAGTGGTAAGGAGTGACTGTTGACAACACAGTATTCGCAAGGGCAAAAAAGAACACTGTTCTATAGTGAAATGTGCACATTTGTAGATATGGCCTACAAATCGAACGGAATAGCTGTGATGCACTCAACAGTTAGTTAGCTTTCAGGCTTCCTTGCTCCTTCAAAAGGCTGGAAACAGCTCAAAAGTCAAACAGAATTTGTGAAAAGGAAACAGATAATATTTTGAGTTTCTGATCCTTTGTCAGAACAGATGTTTAAATGTGCACATAGAGTCTTTACAAGTAAGAAGAAATGCAAGTCATGCCAGATATAAGTCTGGTCAGTAGGACCTTGCATCTGGCCTGCACAATGAGGAAGGAATATTTGCAGACTATCCCCTTTGACATTACATTGGGGCCATGCTATGTCATTGCTGACCTGAACCATAGCTTCATTCACCTTTGTTACTTTGGATTCATTGGTAAACATCTCTCTAGATCAGTCAAAACACCAATTTGTTGTCTGGTTCTGTAAACTTCTGAATTTGGCCTATTGCTCTCAGAAGTTGCTGTAAACTCTTTTGTTCAGTTGCTTCAGTTCTTCTGGTGGAGCTGTTCTTGCAGAGCTGTTGGGAAGGGAGTTGCAGGATTTAGACCCAGTGACAATGGAGATATTTCCAAACATAGAAAGTATGTCCAAATCAAGGTGGTGTGTGACCTGGAAGAGGGACCTGCAGTGGTGGGTTCGTGGGCTGTTCACTGCCCTATTCTTCTAGCCAATGGAGAGATTTTTCCCTCCATTAATTCACTTTTACCAGAATGGTTTGGTATCACAATTGGTCCAATGCTGTCATGATGCAAACACCAATAAACTCTCACCTCATCTCCAGAAGCTAATTCCTTTGCCTCTTTGCATTAAGCTCCAGAGTGGAGTGGTACCGGCTACCCAGATATGCATCAGTGACCAAGTTATTGATAAGTGCATGTAATCGATGTCTTTTATCACTATGATTGGAAATTGATAGCTGGGACTGTGGAACTGTCATTTACCAGTTTTACATTGTCCTGCTTTTCTGCACACAGTCCTGAGTAAAGGCTAGTGTATAATTAGCCTGATACATGGCTAGATCTACATTTCAAGACGTCAACATCACAGCTGGGATACTATCTGATTCCATCCAGTCCTCCGAGCCTCTTCTTGTCACTTAGTCTCATGATGATGGGACCCTCAGGAGTAAGCCAAGACGGTTCATTCACTTGACTCCTCTGCCTTCAGCCTTGTCCTTTGGTGCACACACAATGGCTCTTTCACCAATGAGCTTGGGGATGTTTTTGATTGGTTAATTGTGCATTACAGTGGGTAGCTGGTGGTTTTCTAGCCTGGTGAGATTGGGACATGCCTGTCCTAGCATGCAAAGTCAGTTACTTGAGACTGTGTAGATGAGATCCAAAGTGAGATCCAATGGCCAGGAAGGCGATACTGCAATGTTCCGTGGAGAGCAAAAGGTATGACAAGGCATACAAGTAGTCATGGTCATCCATTGCCACTAGGGAAGACCCCAGTTTGTGACCTTGTTCATACTATTGGACCTGGACTTCTGAGGTTGAGAGAGTGGAACTGCCACAGTGGCTTTTCCTCTTTAAATACTCTCTCACACAGGTTTTCTGTCAACGTCGGACATGACAGACAACCACCATAGCACACAACTGCATTTGACAGATTATGGGGCTACTTGGCTTTGATTGGAGGTACACATGGTGCTGCAGCTCTTGGTGCGAAAATGCCAGTTTATCAGTTCTGAGCAGATGATATCTTGCCTCAGAAGCTCTCCTTCACTTCCTCTTTGCCACAAACAAAATGGTTTCACTGCCATCCCTTCCCCTTCCTCCTTGACCTTACCTTCATCTCTCTGTTTCAACACAACTTCATCCACATCCCTGTGCTGTTGGCTTCAGTAGAAGTGTGATGTCATTCATCCTAAGTGCTCTCCTGGTTTGAGTGGTGGTGAAAGGGGGGTGTTGGGCTATAGGGCTACCATTGGTTTATGTTTCTGCTGCTGATATTAGTCCATAGCACTTTGTGTTCTGAACTGCAATATCTGTTCAAATCCATCCAAGTGCCAGTCAAAATAATGGAGAATGTCCTTGGTGTAGTAACAATGTCCACTCAGTAAAGACTCTGAAATGGCCACCACTGACAGGGATCTTTTTCCCTTGCACACACGATCGACTGACTCATCAGGCTCCAACTCAGCTGTTAGTAACACGTTAAATCCTGTATATTATTCTCACGTGTACTGAGGTACGGTAAATGTTTTTGCATACCATCCATACAGATCATTTCATCACATCAGTATGCTGAGGTAATACAAGGGAAAGGCAACAACAGAATGTAGAGTGCAGTAATAAAGTGTTCCTATCACAGAGAAAGCAGACAATACACTGCACGTTCATAGTGAGGTAGATTGTGAGGACAAGAGTCCATCTTATCATACAAGTTTCATTTACAAGAGGTTATATTATAAGAGGTCTGATAACAGTGGGATAGAAGCTGTTCTTGAACCTGGTGGTAAATGCTTTCAGGTGTTTGGATCTTCTGCTCAGTTGGATGGAGGAGAGGAAAGAAAGAGAATGTCTGGTGTGAGTGGGGTCTTTGGTTATGGTGGCTGCTTTATAGAGGCAGGGAGAAGTGTTGGACGGGAGGTTGCATTTTGTAATGTGCTGAGCTGTGTTCACACTCTCTGCAGTTTCTTATGGTCTCGGGCAGAATGTATGATAGGTCTCTTGATATGAACTTTGTTCCTGTCCTAATTTACGTTTTGTTCATTATTTTGTCCTTGAATTATATGGCACCATACATTGTGTGGAGCTGAAGAGCGGTGATGTCATTAGAAGGTGATTTTGAGACTGGGAGGGGGTTAGAGGAGGGTGGTAGTGATGCCATTATTCTTCATGGTAAACAGGAAGTGATGGAGTGTGTCTGACATGAGATAACATCTGCTCAAAACCACTGAACCAACGTTTGTTCACAGTCACTGTGTCACGATGCTGGGGATTACTGCATACCCAGTGGGTGGAGGGTGTGCGTGGGCTTGTGGTGGGTGAGGGTGAACGTTGAACATTGATGAGGGAAGTGCTCTCTTGCTGAAGACCGGAAACAGAAAGCAGAACAACATTAACACAACTTCCTGGCCCCCAGGGCCTCGGTTTGAAATACACGCAGATTTGCAGATGTGCTTCTGTTGTGTTAGCCGAGAAGAAGCCTACTTCCAAATATATGAGACAGGCGATGATGAAATGTGTGATTGATGAGAGGAACTTGCACAGAGGTTGTTGTTATGTGAGCTCACCATTCACTTAACCCTTCAGTATTGCAACTTAGAGCGGATTAACATTCAAGACAGTGTAGATGATCCTTAAGTACTTCAATGACTGATCTTCTCTGCCTTAACCTTTTATGATGCTTGACACACAGGGCAGCAATTGAACACAACTGTATTGCTTTCTGAATTTTACTTGCCCTCTTGAATGCATCTGGTCCCTCAACACACCTCTTTCGTCAAGCAATCACAGCAGTATCTCCACTTCCTGAGGAGATTGAGATGAATGATAACACTACCCCTCCCCATTTTAACCAATTTTACAGGAGAACCATTGAGAGTTTGTCTAGGCCAGATGTATCACTGTCTGGTATGGGAATTGCAAGGCATCTGACCTACAAAGAATTATGAGAACTGCTGAGATGATTATTGGTATCTCTCTTCTGCCCATCAGAGATATTTATCAGGAGTGCTGTATACGCAGGGTCCTTAGCATCACCAATGATCCCTCCCATCCATCCAACAATCTTTTCGACCCTCAACATCAGGCAGGAGGTACCCATCAGCCCATCATGTTAATGGAAATCGTTAAATACCCACAGTACTAATCCTATTTATCAGCTTTTGTGTTTGAACTTCCAGAAACCCTTTGACTAGATTCCTCACAAAAGTTTGAACCACAAGAGAATAGACCATGGTGTTGGAGGTAACATATCACCATAAAGAGAAGGTTAGCTTGCAACAGGAAACAGTGAGTAGGGATAAGGAGAGTCATTTTCATGTTAGTCATTTCCTGTAGTGCCTGTCAAGGGTCGGTGCTGGCATCATGATGATTTAGGATAAGTACTAATGACCGAGAAGATAGAACATGGAAATCTACAGCACATTACAGGCCCTTCGGCCCATAATGTTGTGGTGACTACTCTAGAAACTGCCTAGAATTTCCCTACTGCACAGCCCTCTACTTTTCTAAGCTCCATATACCTATCTAAGAGTCTCTTAAAAGACCCTATTGTATCCGCCTCTACCACCACTGCTGGGAGTGCATTCCACACACCCACCAGTCTGTCTGGAAAAACTTGCCTCTGACATCCCACTTGTACCTACTTCCAAGCACCTTAAAACTATGTCCCCTCATGTTAGCCATTTCAGGCCTGGGAAAAAGCCTCTAGCTATCCATACAATCAATGCCTCTCATCATCTTATTATTTGGGGGTAACAGGTGAATGGACTGTAGCCACACTTGCAAACTCCACAAAAATGGGTGGAAGGCAAATTGCAAGGTGCTGGCTGACAATTTTCAGAGAGAGAGATGGGTTTGGTGATTGGGTAAAACGTGGCAGATGAAGTATTATTTGGGAAAATCTGTTAATTTTGGAATGGAGGACAAAAGAAGAATTTAGTTTAACTACAGCATGATGACCACTTTGAGTAGTTGACGGAGGCCTGATTCACAGGCCTGTGCAGCAATGACTGCAGGAGCATTACAGCAACAGGTCATGAGGCAGAAGAGAAATTGTCCATTTGAAAGGCCCTAAACCACCTCCCTGGCGAAGATCAATGAAGCTATGCCATGAAGACTGATACCCATGTTGGGTTGAGGGGTAGACACACTACTTAAGTGGAGCTTACAGCTCAAGAATGCCTTGCATAGGCCAACTAGCCGTCTTTGCATTCTCCTTGTATATTAAAAAATCAATGCCTTTTGTGGGTGGACAAAATAACTTACAGATGTTAAGATCCTTTTTGAAGTAAATTTTACAATGATAATCCAAACTAATTACACATTGAAGGCTGTCCACTGACCCTTCACCACTGTACACAGTTGTTTTAGACTATAATCTAAGAATAGCAGTAGCTGAAATGTGCAGTGCTAACCACTGAAACCATCTTATTTGAAGATTGGCAGCAGACAGGTGTCAAACTTGGAGAATGCTGTCAGTGTAGGTTCAGCCAACATTGTGTTAAACTCAGAGCTTTCCGAGCAGGATGTTCAAGAACTGCAAACTGAACAAGTTCACATGGGAACATTTTTACACCATAATTAAATGATGATGATTTTGTTCCCACTTATGAGGATAACTATCAGAATTTTAATTACAGTGTACTTCCCTGTTGGATTGTGTACTGTCTCAGGATAACAGGTAGAGAAATCCTGCATTGACTGAACTAATCTGAATCTCCACATTTAAAACCATGTTAAGCCTCCAACTAGATTTTTTTTCCCCTTTTTATCATGACCATTCAAATAATTCACTTTTGGACTGCTTCCAGTGATTTTCAACAGAAGGACTGCTGAGCTGTTTCCCTTTAGATGAGACCTTCAGACCAAGGCCACTCCTGCCCTTCTGTCAGGATAGGGTGACACTTGTCAAAGATCTGTCTTGACCAATACGCAGCTCTCCAAGGATGTCATCACAATAGATGGCATGAGCTCTAATTATTATTCAAGCGGATTGTGGAGCCCTGATCTTTGCAGTTTGGTTGTTTCATTTCCTGTATTATGCTAATAAATATAAAATATTCTGGACTGCCCTGAGACACTTAGGATGTTAATGGAATGAGAATTATACCCCTATTTCTCATTCCACTCATATACAATGTACCAATTTGCAACCTAAGTTGTTTCTCTGCCCCATCCTGATCTGAATGCCTCTCCCCTCATCCGTTGCTGCTATGTGTGACCCAGGGACTGATTGTCTCCCAAGTCCTCCCATCGGTGTCTGGTGTTGCTGGGATCTTCCCTTCCTCTTTCTTCTTCTGCACTGCCCCTCGTGTTCCTCTGTACAGTGCGACTGGGATTTAACCTGTGATTTCTGTTTGCTCTCATTTTAATTCCTCGCTAATTCTGATTGGACATATTATTAAAACCTCATTCCTATGAACTTTCACCCTTTACTCTTGACCATGCACACTTGACCCATGGTATTGTTTGCATCTCTGAAATGAGGCACATTGTAGCCTTGTCTCCTTTCAAATAAACTTCTAGGAATTTTCTTTTATTTTTATTTTATTTAGCGATACGGCGCAGAATAGGCCCTTCCGGACCTTTGAGCTGCACAATCCAGCAACCCACAATTTAACCCTAACCTATTCATGTGGCAATTTACAGTGACGAATTAACCTACCAATTGGTATGTCTTTGGACTTTGGGCTGAAACTGGGATACCTGGAGAAAACCCACACATACTACTGGGAGGACATACAGACTCCTTACAAAGGATACCAGGATTGAATTCCAAACTCTGACATCTCAAGCTGTAATTGCTACTGTGGCGCCTGTCCCATCAAGTGAGCCACATCAGAGTCTGTGCTCCCAATGGTGAGGAACAGTGCCTGCAGAAATAGCTAAGTGAGCAATTAAATAATTGTTAATCGGCAGGGAATTATTACAAATGCTCATTGAGCAGTAACTTTATTCACGGAATATGCTGTGCACCAGTTACACAGAGGGGAGGTTTTAATTAGTCGTTGCCTTAGTATTGGGCTCTTAGAGTACACTTGCTGCCTGGAACATGATGGGAAGTGCTTGGTACACTATCACCATTGGACAGTGAGTGCTATTTTTAAAACTGAGAAAACCGCTTCAGTTCTGACAGGATTCTTGTAATATGCGGTGTTTGTGAAATATCAGGTGGTGTCTGTCCCACCCTTGGCTATTTGTTCATTTTGCTTCACAGAGCAGGGTGGAGGGAGTGATATGTGGGTTCCCACGATCTCTTTTTCCTTCTGGGAGTTGCAGGTTCCGAAGCAGCCAGCAGTCCTGTGTCGTTTCAGTAGCACACCGACAGTAAGGGATGGAACACGCACTTAAGGCAAGGAAGCTGCTGCTTGGAAGGAAGGAAAGGATGGGTGGACAGAGGAGGGAAAAAGAGCTTGTGTTAGCAAGCTGCCCTTTCCACTCTCAGCACTCACAGCCTTTAGTAAGGCCACAGGCCATGAAGTGCTAAAATTGAGACTGACCACTCCTATCATATCAGAAATGTGACATTTAATTTGTGCACAGTAAGATCACACAGTGAAATAAATTAACTGTTAACTTGTTCTTGTGTGGTATTAATTAAGAGACAAATGTTGGTCGGGATACCCAAGGGAAATTCATCTGGCCACCTTCAAAAACATTTGATATGGAAATTTCAGCATGTTTTTTGGTATGACTAATGCAGTTTAGGATCTTACAATTGATACAGGGTGAAATCAGGCCCTTTAACCAATACTATCCACCTGTCATCTCTTTACTGCAATCCCATGTACACTAATTGTAATCTAATCCAATTTATACTAATGTCTATGTGGTCTCCATACACAACCATCAACTACCCCTTATCTGTCCACTGGTAGGCATTTGTAGTGACTAATTCACCCACCCACCCACAACTGGAATCTGGGAAGAATCCTGAGCACCAGGAGGAATCTCACACATTTGTAACCCATCTCTCTCCTCCCCCTCTCTCCCACCCCCTCCCCTCTCTCTCTCTTAACCCCCTCCCCTCTCTCTCTCTTAACCCCCTCCTCTCCCTCTCTCACCCCTTCTCTCCCTCTCTCACCCCTTCTCTCCCTCTCTCACCCCCTCCCTCTCTCTCTCACCCCTCCCCCTCTCTCTCACCCCCTCACAACCTCTCTCTCTCTTACCCCCTCCTCAATCTTTTCTCCACTCTCCCTCTGTTACCCCCTCCCCTCTCCCTCTCTTACCCCTTCCCTCTCCCTCTCTTACCCCTCCCCTCTCTCTCTCTTACCCCTCCCTCTCTTAACCCCCTTCCCTCCCTCTCTCTTAACCCCCTCCCCTCCCTCTCTCTTAACCCCCTCCCCTCCCTCTCTCTTAACCCCCTCCCCTCCCTCTCTCTTAACCCCCTCCCCCTCTTACCCCCTCCCCCTCTCTCTCACCCCGTCCCCTCTCTCTCACCCCGTCCCCTCTCTCTCACCCCGTCCATCTCTCTCTCTCACCCCCTCCCTTCTCTATCTTTTACCCCCTCTCTCATCCCTCCCCTCTCTCTCTTAGCCCCTCCCCTCTCACTCTGTTATCCGCCTCTTTCTCTCTCTCCCCCTCCCCTCTCTCTCTCCCCCTCCCCTCTCTCTCTCCCCCTCCCCTCTCTCTCTCCCCCCTCCCCCTCTCTCTCCCCCTCCCCTCTCTCTCCCTCCCCTCTCTCTCCGTCCCCTCCCTCTCCCTCCCCTCGCCCTCTCTCCCTCCCCTCCCCCTCTCTCTTACCCCCTCCCCCTCCCCTCTCTCTCTTACCCCTCTCTCTCCTATCCTATAGTTCCTATAGTATTACAGGAAAGATGCTAGCAGGCATAGGAGATTGGCAGAAGGCAAGAGTGGGAATAAAGGGGGCGAAATTCTTCTATCAAGTTGTTCTCTTCTACATTTTGTGTGTCTTAACAAATACAATGTAAGTGGTATTGAGGTCAAAGGCCAGACTTGAGGGCCTAAATAGTGTACTCCTATTTCTTGTAACTTTGAGGTTGAACACAGTTTATTGACTTACTCACTTTGAGGCTTTAAAGATCTCTGCTGTCTAATAGGCACTGAGGAGTCTTTGAGTTTAGATGTCCAAACTATCATTTGTCAGATTCCTATCAAATGTAATGTCTCCAATTCACCACATGGCAACCCTGCCAACTCTTGTCCTCTAGTTAACTCTGTACTGGTTTAGTCTCAGTTGTGTTGCAAGAAGTCAGGTATTGCCTTATTGACACCAATCTGAAGACCACAGCAATTTCTCTCTTCCCTTATAAAACTCATTGGGAAGTTGAGTTGTATCTGTATAACACTTCGGTAAGGAAGGATGTCAAAGCTTTGGAGAGGTACCAAGGAAGGCCAGGGTTGGAATCCATTAGCTACAAGGAGAGGTTGTACAAACATGGAGTTTTTCTATGGAGTATTGGAGGGTGAGAGATGACCTGATAAAATTCTGAGAAGCATAGGTTGGATAGGTGGTCAGCATCTGTTTCCCAGGATGGAACAATCACATACGAGAGGAGAGAGGATTAAGGTGAGGAGGAAAGTTAAAGGCTTTTTGTGAGGCAAGTTTATTTTTACACAAGGTTGTAGAGAGAGGTGATAGAAGCAGATACAATGGCAATGTGTCAGAAATGTGACCAATGAATAGAGAGATTTGGACCAAGGTGAAGGCAGCTGCATTAAGATTAGATTGTGGTCAGCACAGACCTGGCAGGCCAAATAGCCTGTTTGTGTGCTGTAATGTTGTGTTCATCCAAAGCAGTACCTATCACCAGAAACTTCACAGGTTTCTCTTGATGGAAAAGAGAAAGGATCACCTGGATGAAGCATTTTCCGAGGCTTGCGTCAAATCAACTCTGTACAGATCTCCAGCGCCCAACGCTATCAAGCACCAAACTTTGGTTTTCAAGCACCAATAGCTCTCATGTTCACCCGAGCTATTCGTCAGTGACCAGTAATCTCATGTTAGAAGCTTCTCCCTAAGAGTGGACACCAAAGCCAACAGAATTTACGGTGAATGAGGCCATTCCAACAATTCATAGATTTGAAGTCTAAGGAAGGGCTCCCAGTGTGCTCTCCTCAGCTTCACAGGCTCCACCCGCTGATTTTGTTAACAAGACTGGCTAACACAGAAGAGATGATTCTTTTTTAATGAAAGGACTGCTGTCTTGAGCTGGTTGAATGTTCTGTATTTGGATGCTCTGCATTTTCTGGGGCAGTACAGGTCCCACACTGACTCACAATGTTTCTTAATGAATGTTTAAATAATTCCAGCGTTAGTGAAAGTTTTAAATAGCAAAAGGAACACAAAAAGCAGTGTTGAAGAGAGCAGTCAGCTTTTGATTATATTTTTGAAACCATAACTGCTAGTGCTTAATTATGAAATCCTGTTGTTGGTTGGCAGCAGATTAGATGAGCCTGTTATGACTGTAGTTGTCTTTTTGAGGTGCAGAGAGCTCAGATATTTTTGTGCAGTGTCTACAGACATGTATTATTGATTCTGTAGCTGTCATTGCTGTTTTTATGTAGATGGGTTTGGGCTAAGCAGTTGAAGACTCAATTTTCAAACAATTCAGTTCTGCCCAGGGTTATTAATGTGGATCTCATTGTATTTTTGGCATTGTGATGTGTTTACAAATGTACAATGTTAGATGTGAGGTTTGTGTTTGTGCATTTTGCACATTGCTGCCACCAGCCCAATTATCGTGTTCTGTGTTAGAAATTACTCACTAATTCAGTTATAATAGTGGGAGTAGATACAAATCTTCAGCAATATGAAATTTAAACCTGATAAATTGATGAATGATAAATGCAAGCAGGAAACAAGTTGGTGGGATTTTGAGGACCAGATTGGAAAGTGGTCCCTTAGTCCTTGTTTCCCCTTTTGGCCAGAACTTCAGTAACATGGACCATATGAAAATAACTCACTTTGATTCCATTCACTCATTGATTTAACTTGATAACAAAGATTTTGCTTCTTGAATACTTTGGGGGTTTATCTTATGAATTTTGGGTTGCTGATCATGAAAATCACCATGACATGTCCCTATCATGCACCTTTTTTTTGAAATCACCTTATTTGTTATTTAATATCATAATTCAAGTCAGAATAACTGTGATGCCAAGATTAAGGAAGGCATTTTTCCTGATGGGTTCCCTGTGGAATTTTATAAATCATTCTCCTCACTTCTTTCTCCTCAGTTACTTTCAGTATTATCTGACTCGTTTAACTACGGCAAATTGCCACCCTCTTTCAATGAGGCATCTATTATACTTCTTTTTAAAAAGGGCAAAGACCCAACAGAGTGTTCCTCGTACAGGCCGATCTCTCTGCTCAATGTTGATGTAAAGATCTTAGCTAAAGTGTTGGCTCATAGATTAGAAACCGTTATTCCCTCCATTATCTCTGATGACCAAACAGGCTTTATTAAAAACCGTCTCCCTTTTTTTAACATTCGGCGTCTATTTAATATTTTATACTCAGTTCCAACTGGGACTCCTGAATGTGTTATCTCCCTTGATGCGGAGAAAGCATTTGATCGTATAGAGTGGAACTACCTTTTTGCAGTCTTAGAAAAATTTGACCTCGGCCAAAGTTTCATCTCTTGGATCCAATTGCTGTACCTGTGTCCTACTGCTTCTGTTCTAACTAACTTTCAGAAATCCCAAGTATTCAATCTCAAACGTGGCTCCCTTTCTCTTTGATTTGGCTATAGAACCTCTGGCGATAGCATTTCGAAAATGTCCTGAACTGACCGGGATTTGGAGAGGGGGTGTTGAGCATAAAGTCTCTCTCTCTATGCTGATGACCTACTACTCTTTCTCTCATATCCGTCTACATCCTTACCTCTAATGTTTTCACTTCTTGACCAGTTTAGCCAGATCTCTGGCTATAAACTCAACTTACATAAGAGTGAACTTTTCCCAATTAATAAAGAAGCACAAGAACTAATATTTCGTGATCTCCCTTTTAAAGTAGTCCATAATCAATTTACTTATCTTGGAATTACAGTCACAAGGAAGTCTAAAGATCTCTTTCGTGAAAACTTTGTCAATCTTTCATATGCCACAAAACAGAGTCTGGTACAATGGTCACCTCTATCTATGTCCTTGGTAGGTCGTATCAATGTTGTCAAAATGTATGTTCTCCCCAAATTCTTATACTTATTTCAATCTATCCCAATTTTTATTCCTAAATCTTTTTTTGATTCCTTAGACTCTATTATTTTGTCATATCTGTGGCAGAATAAGCGCTCTAGAATTAATAAAATACACCTCCAAAAATCTAAAAAAGAGGGTGGCATGGCTTTACCTAACTTTCGCTTATATTACTGGGCAGCTAATATACGTTGTGCTGCCTTCTGGTCTTTCTTCCACGGTCAACCTGAGTGCCCTAACTGGGTGGCAATGGAGTTGAGCTCCACTAAATAATTATCTATATCTGCACTTCTTGGCTCTGCACTCCCTAGCAGTCTGCCCAGATCAATAGCTAATCCTCTGGTTAGACACACTTTGCGTATATGGGCTCAGTTCAGGAAATGCTATGGTTTCCAGGAAGGCATTTTTGTTGGTCCACAAATCAAACAGCTCATTCAAAGAACTTCTAGTGGGACCGGAGAAAATCTCATGGAAGGTGTTCAAGGATGTTGTTGAAAATTTTCTTGGGAACTACAAACTACAGAGCACCAAACTACACGCAGCTGGTTGACAACATACTTCAAGCACACAAAACCATGAAGTACAAAATGTCACTGAAGATTCATTTTCTGCATTCCCATTTAGACTTCTTCCCTGCAAATCTTGGTGCTGTTAGTGACGAGCACGGTGAAAGGTTTCACCAGGACATTGTGGTCATGGAGAAACTGTATCAGGGAAACTGGGATCCATCAACACTGGCTGATTATTGTTGGACACTTAAGCGAGAAGCCTCAGACACTGAGCACAAATGAAAATCATCAAAACATTTTTAGCTTAGTTGCACTATTGCTAAGTGTCAGTACTGTTATGCAATTAAATGCATTGTATTCAATGTAAGTTAGTTTCTTGTTTCTCCAAATTCCTATGGTCAAGTAGTCAGACAAGTAGTCTGAAACTATATTTGTGTTCCACTTCAAGCGGTCCATCATAACAAAAAAAATAGCTAAAAATTCTATTAGCTTTGCACAACATGATGGAGCAAGATTTGCCTATTCCTCCTTGCAAAATTGCTCAAGCTATGCCAGGTTATTTAGAGAGTGGCAGTGGACAGCAATCTTGAGGTCTTACCAGAGATATTCAGTCGGGTTAAGATCAAGACTCTGACTGAGCCACTTAAAGATGTCAGTTTTCTTCATTTGAAGCCACTCCATGATTCCAATGGCAGTGTGCTTTGGGTCATTGTCCTGCTGATAGGTGAACTTCCTCCGCAGTTTAAGCTTTCTGGCAGAGGCTAGAATCTCTCTGTATTTAGCAGTATTCATCATCCAATCAATCCTACCAGATATCCAGTCCCTGCTGCTGAAATGCTTCCCCATAGTATGATGGTTCCTCCACTATAGTTTACAGCAGGGATGGTGTTACCTGGCTGATGCACAGTATTAGATTTATGCCACATGTACTGCTTAGTATTGAGGCCAAAAAGTTCCACTTTAGTCTCATTTGAACACAAAACCTTCTTCAGCATCTTTACGGTATCTTTTAAGTGATGTTTTGCAAATTCTTTATGGGCAAGGATATGCCAGCGCTTCTTCCTTGCCACTCTTCCATTAATACCCTTTTTGTGCAAGGCCTTGGAGGTTGTGGAGCCACAAACTTCTTCTCAAGTTGCAACCACTGGCTTCTGCAGCTCACCCAGAGTGACTGTTGGTGTCACAGTAGCTTCTCTCACAAGTGCCATTCTTCTCTGGCAACTATGTTTAGAGGAACGGCCTGACCTTGGTAGTGTGATTGTGGTTTCATATCTTTTCAACTTTTTCATGATGGACTGTACTGAGCTCCAAAGTATGTTTAGTGCTTGTGTTCCTGAAAGTTTAGACAAATAAGAGGTATTCTCATCGGAATGTACAATATTCCCACAGGCATCAGCAGGCTGGATTTGTGGATATGGTCATGGTTTGGAACGAGATCACAGTCTTGGGAGTAAGATATTTAAAATGGAGATTAGAGGATTTGTCTTCAATCTGTGAAATTCAGAAGGCTGTGAAGCATAGATCATCAAATATATTGAGGAAGTTGGATAGATTTCTAGACACAAAAGGCATCACTGGGTATTCAGAGATCATACTGAATGGCAGAATAGACTGAATCAGAATCAGGTTTAATATCAGCGACACACGTTGTGAGATTTGTTGCCTTTGCGGCAGCAGTGCAATAAAATACATGATATTACAGAGAAAAAAATGTGAATTATAGTAAGTACATATTAAATAGTTAAATTAAGTAAGTAGTGCAAAAACAAAAATGTAATGAGGTAGTGTCCAGTCTGAAATCGGATGGCAGAGGGGAAGATGCAGTTCCTGAAACGTTGAGTGTTTGTCTTCAGGCTCCTGTATCTCCTTCCCAATGGTAACAATGAGAAGAGGGCATGTCCTAGTTGATGGGGTTCGTCCTGGATACTACAGAGGCTAGTGCCCACGATGGAGCTGACTAAGTTTACAACTTGCTGCAGCTTATTTTAACCCTGTGCCATAGTGACACAGCACACCCCCATACCAGATAGTGACTCATGCTCCTATTCTCCATGAGTGACAAAATGATGGTTGTAACTTTCCTCTTGTCTATTCTTTCTCTGCAGAATTGCATGAACCTACCTCCAGACAAGGTGAAACTGCTGAATCAATATGACAATGAGAAGAAGTGGGAACTTATCTGTGATCAGGTAAATTGGGCTTGTTCAGCCTTACAATTTCATTTGTCATGTTCCAATTTCTGACTACCTCAACCCGGTGCTAATGAAATCACGTCCCTGCAACTTCAGCACTTTTCAGTGGGACAGACAGTTGAAGAATGAAATCATTTGTTGAGGTTGTCACTTTATCACTGTAGACTTGATTTAGATGGATTCTTTTAGTTGCATCTTTCCATGAGCCTTTAGTTCTTTGAAAGGTCATTTAAATTTCACATCAGCAATTTTTCTTGTGAATTTTTAAACTTGTCTAAGTGCCATTAATCAATTATTCATTAAAGGAGTCTAAATATGCAAATAATTGTCTTCACTGATGGCTCAAGAGGCTTTGACAACCATAAAGGTTTTATAGTGTGAAGGTGGTCATTAACTCCATTTACCAATGACCTGATGTATAGTAATTAACAACTCATTTCACCACTCTGTTGTTTCTTTTTGAAATCTTCCCTGGCTTCAAATTCCTGCATCAGACATCCCAGTCTTTGCCTGTGGCATGCAGACAGTATTTATTTGTAGTTTACATCTGATCTTTGCTTATTTCCTGGTAGTGTACATCCATTCTTGTAGCCTACACGTACTATGTGCTGTAGAATATACCTGACCTTTATTTGTCGCACAGATCTACTCTTTGCTTATAGTGTACACCCTGTCCAGTTTCAGATAGTTCTCTTTTCACTTTCTAAAAGGCTGTGAACAAGGTGAAGAATTATTTTGATGAATGAAGGTACCAAAGTATATGGCGTAATGAAAGGAGAAAAAAAAATGTACAAATCAATTAAAGTTACCACCATGCAGCTGCTTGATGGCCTAGGGAACCAGGTTTCACCCTGTCCTTGAGTGTGTTTCTTTGGAGTTTGCATGTTCTCCCTGCGGTCACTTGTGTTTACTCCCATATCCCAGATGTTCTGAAAAGCAAATTGGCCACCGCAGATTATAAGACCATAAGACATAGGAGTAGAATCAGGCCATTTGACCCATCAAGTTTGCTCCACCATTCAATCATGGCTGATTCTTTTTTTTCTCCTCCTCAACCCCATTTTCTGGCCTTCTCCCCAGAACCTTTGATGCCATGTCCAATCAAGAGCCTAGCAATCTCTGCCTTAAATACACCCAATGACCTGGCCTCCACAGATCCATATGGCAACAAATTCCAGAAATTCATCACCCTCTGGCTAAAGAAATTTCTCTGCATCTCTGTTTTGAATGGATCTATCTTGAGGCTGTGCCCTCTTGCCCTAGACTCTCCTACCTTTGGAAACATCCTTTCCACATTTACTCTGTCTAGGCCTTTCAACATTTGAAAGGTTTCAATGAGATCCCCCCCTCTTCTGTCTAAATTCCAGTGAGTACAGATGCTGAGCCATCAAACGTACCCCGTATGATAAACTTTTCATTCCCGGAATCATCCTTGTGAACCTCCTCTGGACCCTCTCCAATGCCAGCATGTCTCTTCTAAGATGAGGAGCCCAAAATTGTACACAATAATCAAGGTGAGGCCTCACCAGTGCCTTATAAAGCCTCAGCATCACATCCCTGCTCTTGTATTCTAGTCCTCTTGAAATGAATGCTAACATTGCATTTGCCTTCCTCGCTACTGACTCGACCTGCAAGTTAACCTTTAGGGTGTTCTGCACAACGACTCCCAAGTCCCTTTGCATCTCAGACTTATGGATTTTTTCCCCATTTAGAAAATAGTCTGCACATTTACTTCTACTACCAAAGTGCATGACCACACATTTTCCAACATATTTCATTTGCCACTTTCTTGCCCATTCTCCTAATCTGTCTAAGTCCTTCTGCAGCTTTCCTGTTTCCTCAACACTAACTGCCCCTCCACCAATCTTCATATTACCTGCAAACTTGGCAACAAAGCCATCTATTCCATTATCTAAATCATTTATATACAGCATAAAAAGAAGCGGTCCCAACACCAGCCCCTGTGGAACACCATGACTCACTGGCAGCCAACCAGAAAAGGATCCTTTTACTCCCACTTGCTGCTTCCTACCAATCAGCCAATGCTCTAACCATGTTAGTAACTTTCCTGGGGTCTTAACTTGGTAAGCAGCCTCATGTGTGGCACCTTGTCAAAGGCCTTCTTAATGTCAAATATACAACATCCACTACGTCCCCTTTATCTATCCTACTTGTAATCTCCTCAAAGGATTCCAACAGGTTCATCAGGCAAGATTTTCCCTTAAGGAAACCATGCTGACTTTGTCCTATCTTGTCCTGTGTCACCAAGTACTCCACCAGCTCGTCCTTAACAATTGACCCTAACATCTTCCCAACCACTGAGGTCACGCTAACTGGTCTATAATTTCCTTTCTGCTGCCTTGCTCCTTTCTTAAAGAGTGGAGTGACATTTGCAATTTTCCAGTCCTCTGGCACTATGCCAGAGTCCAATGATTTTTGGAAGGTCATTACTAATGCCTCCACAATCTCTGAAGCTACCCCTTTCAGAACCCTAGGGTGCAGTTCCTCTGGTCTGGGTGACTTATCTACTTTTAGGTCTTTCAGCTTTTTGAACACCTTCTCCCTTGTAATAGTAACTGCACCCACTTCTCTTCCTTCACACACTACAACATCTAGCACACTGCTAGTGTCTTCCACAGTGAAGACTGATGCACAGTACTCACTTAGTTCATCTACCATCTCCTTGTCCGCCGTTATTATTTCTCCTGTCTCATTTTCTAGTGGTCCTATATCCACTTTCATTTCTCTTTTATTTTTTACATACTTAAAAACTTTTACTATCTACTTTGATATCATTTGCTAGCTTGCTTTCATATTTCATCTTTTCCCATCTAATGATTCTTTTAGTTGCTCAATGTAGGTTTTTTAAAAACTTCCCAATCCTCTATCTTCCCACTCTTTGCTTTGTTGTATGCCCTCTTTTTTGTTTTTACATTAACTTTGACTTGCTTTGTCAGCCACAGTTGTACTTTTTTGCCATTTGAGTATTTATTTGTTTTTCGAATACATCTATCCTGCACCTTCCTCATTTTTCCCAGAAACGCACACCATTGCTGCTCTGCTGTCATCCCTTTCAGCATCTTCTTCCAATTTACTTTGGCCAACTCCTCTCTCATACCACTGTAATTTCTTTTACTCCACTGAAGTACTGCTACGTCAGACTTTACTTTCTCCCTATCAAATTTCAAGTTGAACTCAATCATATTGTGATCACTACTTCCTAAAGGTTCTTTTACCTTAAGCTCCCTAATCGCCTCATGATGATGGCTCCGTC
This sequence comes from Hemitrygon akajei, assembly GCF_048418815.1. NCBI lineage: Eukaryota > Metazoa > Chordata > Chondrichthyes > Myliobatiformes > Dasyatidae > Hemitrygon > Hemitrygon akajei. The sequence continues at coordinate 5,100,267 of NC_133141.1, read as the reverse complement.
TGTCTAAGTAGACAATGGATGTGCCTGGTTTAGGACTGGGCGCAAACCTGGGCGATGAATATGTAGATCCTGGGCTGCCCAGACATCAAGATCCCCCTCTCAGCCTCGCAGATGTGGTCCAAAGGAATGTAAAGCAGCACATTTGGCATCAGCTTGGCTACAGGACCTTCCGGGAGGTGACGTGATACGTCATCCAACCGCCTTAGGGGCTCCACTCCAGATTTGTGTAGGGTTTACTCCTTCGCCTTCTCTTCTCCCAAAGGTACCCACAAGGCAGTAGGATCCGTAACCCTGGATACGGGCCCATACCGGGTACTGTCAACCGGAGCCAGCTGAGCCCAGGACTCTTGTGAGGCAGGGTCGTCACGCTCTGTAGTAGTGACATATGGAACCACTACCCACTCAGGTTCATTGCACAACACCTAATCCAGTAGTATAGCCGAACCTCTCGTGAGCTCAACGACAAACTGTTCTAAAAAGCCATCGCGTAGGCATTCAACAGACTCACTCTCTTGAGATCCATTACCAACCTGATTTTACCAATCAACCTGCATGTTGAAATCTCCCATGACTATCATACAATTTCCCTTTTGACATGCCTTTTTTATTTCCTGTTGTAATCTGTGGTCCACATCCCAGTTGCTATTGGGAGGCCTGTATATAACTGCCATCAGAATCCTCTTACCCTTGCAGTTTCTTAACTCAACCCACAAGGATTCAATATCTTCTGATGCACCATCAATAACTCACTCTGAGATGTAAGAAGCGAGATATCGGCTTTTATTGACTGGAAGAATGAACAACACTACATCCTGGAGAATGAGGCCGGGCTCAGGCCTCAATTGCCTTTATACAGGGGTCTGTGGGAGGAGCCACAGGAGCAGTCAGCAGGGGTCTGTGGGAGGAGCCACAGGAGCAGTCAGCGGGGGTCTGTGGGAGGAGCCACAGGAGCAGTCAGCAGGGGGTCTGTGGGAGGAGCCACAGGAGCAGTGGGTCTGTGGGAGGAGTCACAGGAGCTGTCAGCAGGGGTCTGTGGGAGGAGCCACAGGAGCAGTCAGCAGGGGGTCTGTGGGAGGAGCCACAGGAGCAGGGGGTCTGTGGGAGGAGCCACAGGAGCAGTGGGTCTGTGGGAGGAGCCACAGGAGGAGTCAGCAGGGGTCAGTGGGAGGAGCCACAGGAGCAGTCAGCAGGGGGTCTGTGGGAGGAGCCACAGGAGCAGGGGGTCTGTGGGAGGAGCCACAGGAGCAGTCAGCAGGGGTCTGTGGGAGGAGCCACAGGAGCAGTCCAGACAGGTATATGTAGTTCACCACATCTTCTGAACCTATGTCACATCTTTCTACTGATTTGATGCCATTCTTTACCAGCAGAGGCATCCCACCCCCTCTGCCTACCTTCCTATCCCTCCGATACAAAGTGTAACCTTGGACAGTCCGTTCCCAACTTCAACCATCCTTCAGCCACAATTCAGTGATGGTCACAACATCATACCTGACAATCTGTAACAGTGTAACAAGATCATCCACCTTATTTCTTATACTCCACACATTGAGTACTGTATTTGCTACCCTTTTTCATTTTGCATCCCTAATGTACTGATACTCACCCTGTTGGCTGCAACTATGTCTCATCAACTGCCTACCCTTCCTGACAGTCTGACTGTATGCTACCTTAATTTTTTTTACCATCCGTCCGATACTGATCCCATCTCTCCGGTTCCCACCCCCCAGCCAAGTTAGTTTAGACCCTCCCCATCAGCTCTAACAAACCTGCCCGTGAGAATATTGGTCCCCCTCTGGTTCAGGCGTAACCTTGGTGCATCCTTAGTGTAGGCGAGTGGCTAGAGAATAGAGGGAGCAGTTACTAGGTATGTGAGTGAGAAGAGGTTACAGGGAGAAAAATGGGGGAATGGAACATTCTGAAACCCAGCAGACTTGAATGGCCTCCCTTGTTGAAAGGAAATGTGAGAAGATATGAACTATGTGACTGGAGAGCAGTCTTGAGGAGCTGAATGGTTCAGCACTCTTCCTACGTATTTGTCCAATTTCCCAATGAGGACAAACTCACATTTCTAGTATGCCATCTCATATTCCCTTGAATTACCAATTACTCCCTCTCATCTCACATTCCATTGTCCTACTAAATCCCTCAAAAATATTTCATGTTTCCCATTCACACAATCATTCTTTTTACTTTGCGAACAGATTTCAATGTTGTGCTCCCTGCGAACTGAATATGTGTGGTAAAGTGTACCAACTTCACCCCCCCTGTGTTCCAAGTGACTCTTGCTAACTTGAGTTGTTACCATTTCCCCCTTTTGTTTATGCTGTAATAATTCTTTACCAGATAGATAAATCCCTGTAACAAGTTTAATGTGTAGAATTAAATTGCACCCTTTCTGAAAGCCCATATTTCCTACATCTGCTATACTTGGCAATTCTTCATACTTGTCTAAGTTTGTCAAACATTACTTACTCAGAGTAAGGCCACATTGCCTGTCCGTGACTACCTTGGGGATAAATGTTAAGTCAAAGAATCATTGCGCCCCCTTTACTCCACATGATCCATGCCAATCTGGAGGCTAACCTACACTAATGCAGCTTGTCTTCATTAAGGCCCTTATCCCTCTGCATCTTTCATATCCAAATACCTGTCAAAATGCCTTTTAAATATTGTAATTGTATCTGATTCTGTTTCTTCTTCTGGCAGTTTATTCCGGATATTCACCACCATTTATAAACCTCACCCACAAATCTATAAATTTCTCCCCCCTCACCTTAGAACATAAAACATAGAACTGTAAATGATAGCATAGGCCCTTCAGCCACTTTTTAATCTACTCTAAAACTCAATCCAGTGCTTCGCTCCCACATAACACCTCTAACGGTGCAACATTCGCACATGTTGAGCCACGCCTTGCCAGCCTGGAATCTCTGAGCTCACAATCTTTGAAAGATTCTAATCTAAAAATGTTCTCAGGCGTCTGGGATGTTCCCAAAGTAATTCAGAGGTTATGAATTTCAAGTCAATTTGACTTTATTGTCATGTTCACAAGTATAGTGAGATGCAGGTGCAATGAAAAACTTGCTTGCAGCAGCATCACAGGCACATATGTTAAGCAAACACACAGGATAAATTATACATAAAGTATGTAAGACAGTGAAGAGGAAAAAACCTTGCTCCAATGTCATCTTTTGCATTAAAAAGAACACAATCAAAGGCCAGTTCATAATAGTGTTCCTCTACTTAGGTGGGATTAAAGTTATGCAGGTCAGTTCAAGAACTTGATGGTTATAGGAAAGAAGCTGTTCCTGAACCTGTTGGTGTAAGACTTCAAACTTCTGTACCTCCTGTCTGATGGTAGCAGGGAGAAGCGTGTCAGCGACCATGATCATGAAGGCCCTTGATGATGGATGTCACTTGAGGCAATACCTTCTGTAGAAGCTTTCGGTGGTATGGTAGCCTATGCCTGCGATGACCAGGGTGTGTGCACTGCCCTCTGCAGTCTCTTGCATTCCTGTGCATTGGAATCTCCACACCAGGCCATGGCACTGCCTTTAGCAGTGCATTTGTCGAAGTTACAAATTACAATGCAGACAAGTCTGACTGAGGGGAATAAAAAGTCTACACCGGAGAGAAGACTCTCCACAGAATTCTGCAGAAAAGCTCTGTCATTTGCTTTTTTCTAGTTCAGTGCCTTTATTTTTACCATCCCTTTCCTATTTTTATGCTCAACCCTTTATTGTGAAAGCAGGTTTTTTTCTTCTGTTTGATATATTATTGGTAAGTCCTTAATTCCCTGGATCTAAATCAAGAAGCACTTTTTTTCCATTTTATTTCCCCCATATTCCCATCAACTCCTCACCAATATACCGGGGAAATTTGCAGAGGTCAGCTAACAGACGCGTTTCGAATGGTACAATATGCACAATACATATTGTAGCAGATCCCTATGTATATTATTTTAAAGTTTTCAAAGGTTTCAAAGGTACAATTTAATGTCAGGAAAATCTATACAATATACATCCTGAAATGCTTTTTCTTCACAAACATCCACAAAGACAGAGGAGTGCCCCAAAGAATGAACGAGAGTTAAATGTTAGAAACCCAAAGCCACCCCCTAGCTCCCCTCCCTCCCACACATAAGTGGCAGCAAGCAACAATTCCCCCTACCCCCACTGGCAAAAAAAAGCATTGACACCTGCAATTGAGCACTCAAGTGTGAGCAAAGCAACAGCAAAGACACAGACTTGCAGTTACCCCAAGGTCTACATTGCTCACCCGGCATTCGACATACCACAGGCTCTCTCTCTCCCTAATAAGGGAGAAAGAGGTGTCTTGGTTTTCACAACGAGTGGGGAGACATAACAAACAACTCGCTGGTTTATGATGTTAAAAGTCCGTTATGTCGCTTTTTTTCCGAGCTCTGTGCCTAAAGATCTGGGCTCACAGCTGTAGATATTCCGACTCCCCTGATGACACATGGGTCTCCTGCCGTGACACCGACCTTCGATCCACCCGTCTCCAGAGTCCCGAGATCCCAGGCTTCCAAATCAGAGCCGGATTCTTAGGCCGAGCCCTTGCCATGCTGAACAACAACAGCCAGTTATGAAATCCTGAGAGTGGGTCCCATTCCCGCAAAGAACCATAGTCAGCATGTAACTCCAGGGCAAGGTTTTCAAAAGAACCCTGAAAGTGAAAAATAAAGATTTTAAAGATGGAAATAGAGCTGTTTCTGAAGATGCAAGCAAAGGAGTTGCCGTTTACCACCATCATCACACTGCTCTGCCCCCGTTTAGATATACAGGTCATCTATATCCTTACTATCCATGTACCTATCCAAACTTCTCTTAAATGTTGCAATCAAGCTCGCATGCACCGTTTGTGCTGGCCGCTCACTCCACACTCTCATGACCCTCTGAGTGAGTTTTCCTCTCATGTTCCCCTGAAGCTTTTTACCTTTCACCCTTAACCCATGACCTCTAGTTGTAGTCCCACGCAACCTCAGGGGGAAAAGCCTGCCATATCTATACTGTACCTCTTATAATTTTGTATACCTTTATCAAATCTCCCTTCAATCTTCTATGTTCCAAGGAATAAAGTCCTTAAGTTATAATGGGGATTATAGGATCTGAGGCCTATCTGAGCCTACATCACCCTTGTTAGAGTTCCTATGTTAGGTTTACCATGTAATTATTTTGTCACGTGTTGCCTAGCAATATCAGTAGATAAGAATACAGGTCTGGTGTTCCATATCCCTATCCAGACTTGTCTTCAATGTTACACTTGAACTGGCATCTACCATCCCCTGGAAAATTCATTCTGCATTTACATCAGCTTCTGAGTGAAGTAGTTCCTTTGATTCTCCTTAAATATTTCACCTTTCATTCTTAACCTCTGATCTTTAGTTTTATTCTCACCCATTTGGAAGGGGGATAAGCCTGCAAGCTGTCACCCTATATAAACCCTTATAATTTTATGAATAGTCAGGAGAGGTGGAAAGGGTAGAAAATGGAAAGGGAAATTTCCAGAAACATCCACCTGACATGATGGAAAACTAGCCAGATATGTCCTGCTCTCTAAAAACACAGAACAAATCCATTCTGTCTAATTACCATCTGATCTGTCTGCTTTCTTTCACCCTCTCCAGTGGCTGCAGTGTGTATATCAGCTTAAAGTCACTGATCACTCTGAATGCATCCCCAAAACCTCTCGCACCAAAAAGGACAAGGATGAATGAGCAAGTGCAGCAGGCAGTGAAGAAGGCTAATGGAATGTTGGCCTTTATTACAAAGGGAATTGAGTACAAGAGCAAGGAAATCCTTTTGCATTTGTACAGAGCCCTGGTGAGACCACACCTGGAGTATTGTGTACAGTTTTGGTCTCCCGGGTTAAGGAAGGACATCCTGGCTATAGAGGAAGTGCAGCATAGATTCACAAGGTTAATTCCTGGGATGTCCGGACTGTCTTACGCAGAGAGGTTAGAGAGACTGGGCTTGTACATGCTGGAATTAAGGAGATTGAGAGGGGATCTGATTGCAACATATAAGATTATTAAGGGATTGGACAAGATAGAGGCAGGAAATATGTTCCAGATGCTGGGAGAGTCCAGTACCAGAGGGCATGGTTTGAGAATAAGGGGTAGGTCATTTAGGACAGAGTTAAGGAAAAACTTCTTCTCCCAGAGAGTTGTGGGGGTCTGGAATGCACTGCCTCGGAAGATAGTGGAGGCCAATTCTCTGGATGCTTTCAAGAAGGAGCTAGATAGGTATCTTATGGATAGGGGAATCAAGGGATATGGGGACAAGGCAGGAACCGGGAATTGATAGGAATTGATCAGCCATGATCTCAAAATGGCGGTGCAGGCTCGAAGGGCCGAATGGTCTACTTCTGCACCTATTGTCTATTGCCTATTGACAAGCATGCACCACCACCTGCAGGTTCTCTTCCAAGTTACATGACACCCTTACTTGGAAATCTATTACCAGTCCTCATTATTATCGTCAGTTCTAAATCCTAGAACTCTTTGCCTAACAACAAAGTGAGGGCAGCTGCTGCAGAACAATACAAGAGCTTTAAGTAGGAGGCTCAACATCACTTTCTTGAGGACAGTGAGGGATAGGTGATGAATGCTGGCCTTGTATGCAGCACACTGAAGTCAAACTAATGAATGTATTTAAGAAAGTTATCCCCCAGAAGGCTGCCAGACCATAATAGGATGACAAGACATGGGAGCAGGATTAGGCCACTTGGCCCATCGAGTCTGCTCTGCCATTCCATCATGGCTGATTTATTATCCCTCTCAACCCCATTCTCATGCCTTCTTTCCATAACCTTTGATACTATGACTAACCAAGAACCTATCAAACTCCACTTTAAATATACCCAATAATTTGGCTTCCACAGCCATCTGTGGCAATTTTCCACAGATTCACCAACCTCTGGCTGCAGAAATTCCTTCTCATCTCTGTTCAAAAATGGATGTCCCTCTATTCTGAGGCTGTGCTCTCTGGTCTTAGTCTTCCTCACTATGGGCAGCATCCTCTCCACATCCACCCTATCCAGACCTTTCAATATTTAATAGGTTTCAATACTATACCCCCCCCCCCCACCATTCTTCTGAACTCCAGTGAGTGCAGGCCCAGAGTCATCAAACGCTCCTCATCTGGTAACCCATTCATTCCTGGAATCATTCTTGTGAACCTCCTCTGGACGCTCTCTACTTACAGCGCATCTTGCTGGCAACACACACAAAATGATGGAGGAACTCAGGCCAGGCAACATTGTGTGTGCGTTGCTCAGATTTCCAGCATTTCCAGATTGTGACATCTTGCTGGCGGGTTGATAGGAGGCAAAGGGTATAAAATGGAGTATGGAAAGACATCTAAAAAGTGTAACAGGGAACTGTGACTGAAAACAATTCTGCAAATTCAAAATATAGAGGCATTGAGTTGGCTCAGTTTGTTCACAGTGAAGTTCAGATAACATCGCATTGATCCACATGGGAAGCTGCTGGAAAGATTAGAAGGGCTTTCTTGGTGCTGCTGATGTTTAAACCCATGCAGATGGGAGCAATAGGCAGTGGGGATGGTGTGAGATGACTATATTTGTGTGATGGGCTTCTCTACACTGGAGATGGAAAAGCCATTTTTTCTCTGAGCGTATGTCCCTCTCATTTGTTAATGACTTATTTTTCGGTATAGCTTTTTTCCTTGTTTCAAATGAATGAGTTCTCTTGCAAGTTTGTCATCTGTTGAATTCCATTTCACTCACCGGTGAAGTAAATATATTTTCCTAATACTGTTCTGAAAATCAAACCAATCTGCTGCAGTTCTGAGCTTAACTAATATTTGTGAATGCTAATGTCCATTTGCATGTTCATACCCAGCTGGAGTAAACAGAATTTATTTAAAGATTAGCTCAGTCAACAAGAGTTAGGATATGTGTGGTTCTGTACATAGTGAGTTGCTAGTTATAATAGGAGGCTCAAGAGAGAAGGACCATACTTCTCAATCTCCACCAGATGCTTGGACTCCTGAAGCAGGAAGGCCATGGTCTGGCAGCACCTTCACTTGTGAGTTTTGGTGTTAGTTCTCCAACTAATGTTCAAATTAGGGGCTGGGGTAGGCCATTCAGCCCCTCAAGCCTGACCTGTCATTGAACAAGTTGACAGCTGATTTGACTGTTACCTCATCTCCTCATTTCCAACCCACCTCCTGGAACCTTTCAGCCATCTATCTGTCATAAATCTATTGCCTCTGCTGGAAACATTAGACTCTGCTTGCCCTGCGCTTTGAGGAAGAAGTCGGAAGAATAGTGACTCACTGAGACAGTGGATTTTGCCTCATCTCTGTTCTAATTAAATGGTAACTGAAGGGGAGTTCAAATTCTTTCAGATCTAGCTCTCTGATAACCTGCCCTGTGTGGTCGCTCGTGGAGCATGAGATCAGGTACATGCTGAAGGTGCTGCTGATGCTGGCTTTTGACCCCAAGACCTTGTAAAAGAGCTGAGAAAATGGAAGACAGTGTTTGTAGTATTTCCCTCTTCTAGCTTGAATTCTTGATTTCCCAATGATTTCCCATTGTGCACTATTTGTTTACGTTCACTGTAAATTGTATGCAATGCTGTGCATTCTCTGCAATCTATTTTGTTTTTATAATCATAATGCACTTAGTTGTGGCATCATCTACCTGAAAGGGATGCAAACAAAAGTTTTTCACTGTATTTTGGTATAAGTGGGTGACATGGTGGCATAGTGGCTAGCACAACTCTTTACAGTGCCAGTGACCCAGGTTCAATTCCCTCCTCTACCTGTAAGGAGTTTGTACATTCTCCCCATGACCGCATAGGTTTCCTCCCACAGTCCAAAGATGTCTGGGTTAGTAGGTTAATTGGTCATTGTAAATTGTCCCGTGATTAGGCTTGGGTTAAATCGGTGGGTTGTAGGGCAGTGTGGTTCATTGGGCCAGAATACACGCTGTATCTCTAAATAAAATTAATAAATAAATTAAATCATTAGGTGACAATAATATGGCTGCCATGTTAATGTTAATCCAGTGTTACAGCACAGGAACGATTTCCAACTGTCCAGTTATTTGTCTCACCAGTTAAGGCAGGATTCACTGCTTCATTGTGAGTTGAAAATATCAATGTGGGTGTGTAATAATGTGTAGGTTTGAATATGTAGCTGCATTAGGTAGTGGAAACAGATTCAATTGTAACTTATGATTAGATATTAAAAAAAGGAATGCATTATTCAGCTTTAAGGACAGAGCAGAAGTTTTAAAATGATTGAATAGGTCTTACAAAGAGAGGGCAGGGATGTGTGGGTGAATAATCTCCTATGATGTCTGAATGTGTGCTTTTAGAAAATTGCAGATCTTTGAAAGCAAAGGATTGGTTTGAGTAAACTGGACTTGCCCTGGTTGTTTTTTGGTACAGTTGTGTAAAACTTTAATTAGGTCACAGCTGCAGCTCTGGTTACCACATTAATAAGGATGTGATTGTACCTGAGAGAGAGCAGAGGACATTCATAAGACCATAAGCAGAATTAGGCCATTTGGCTCATCGAGTCTGCTCTGCCATTTCATCATGGCTGATCAATTTCCCTCTCAGCCCCAGTCTCCTGCCTTCTCCCTGTATCCCTTCATGCTCTGATCAATCAAAAATCTATCAAGCTCTGCCTTCAATATATCCAAAGACCTGGTCTTCACAGCCGCCTGCTGCAACAAATTCCACAGATTCACCTTCCTCTGACTAACAAAATTCCTCTTCATCTCTGTTCTAAAAGGATGCCCTTCTTTTCTGAGGCTGTGTCCCCTGGTCTTAGACTCCCCTATAATCCTCTCGCATCCACTCTTTCAAGGCTTTTCAGCATTTGATAGATTGCACCAGGCTATTGGAACATTTTTTTAAAAGTCTGCAGATGCTGGAAATATAAATCAAAATATAAAATGCTGGAAATACTCTGGAGGCCAGGCTTCATCTGCGGGGTGGGGGGGGGGTGGAGACCAAAGTTCAGTTTCCTCTTTTATTTATTATTATTATTATTATTTTCACTTTTGTATTTGCACAGTTTGTTGTGTTTTGCATATTGGTTGCTTGTCCACCCTGTTGAGTGCCGTCTTTCATTGATTCTATTACAATTGTTAGATTTACTGAGTGCTACCACAAGAAAATGAACCTCCGGGTTATATATGGTGACATATATGTACTTTGATAATAAATTTATTTTGAACTTTGAAGAAGTTTTGATTACAGTTGATAGAATTCTAACTGCATTTTGAGGGTGACCACCCACAGGACTAAAACTATTAATTTTAACTTAAGGACAATTATAATGGCCTCAATGTGGAGTGATCTGAAGTTGACTGGGAAAATAAGCTAAGAGTTAGGTCAGTAGATGAACTGTGGCAGGTACTGAAACAGCTGGTTCATCACAAACAGGATTTTTTTCCAGTTGGAAAGAGGGTTTCCATGAGATTAGAGGCACGATCTGTGAGGGGTCATGGATGATATTAAATTGAAAAGTGGGGAATGCATCGTGGCAAGGGTTGGCAGTAGACCAGAGAAAAGGGTATATTTTAGAATCTAGCAATGAAAGACTAAAAAGCTTATGAAGCGAATGTTGATTTTGAAAGAGAGCATGTATGTAATAAAAATAAAGCAAAGAATAGGACTTTCTCTGTGGATATGTAAATAGAAGGTAGACATACAGGTGTGGGACTTTGGAAAACAAGGTTCGTAAATTAATATCAGGAAACAAAGAAATGGCTGATACATATGTTAAATTATTTTTTCTGTACCGGTCTTCACCATGGAGTACACTACAAATATCCCTAAGATAACAGATGGGCTAGTTTCACAATACCAGGAGGAAATCATAAGAATTTCAGTAATAAGTGATAGAGTATTAGATAAACTCATAACACTAAAGGTGGGCAAGTCTCTGAGACATTGTGGCCTGCACTCAAGGATTTTAAAGGCTACAGAGACAGTGGATCCATTGTAGAAAATTTTCACAACTTGTTAAATTTAGGAGTGTTCCAGAAAATTGTAAAACAGGCATTGTGACTCCCTTGTTCAAAAAAGGAAGAAGACATAAGGCAGGAACTCTAGGCCTGTTAGTTTAATATTTATTGTTGGCAAAATTCTACAGTCAACAGTGAAAGAGGAAATAACTAATTATTTAGAAAAGCTGAATGTAATCGAACCTGGTCAACGTGGTTTTATGTTGGACAAATCTGCTCAAATCTCTTGAGGATGTGACAGGGAGAGATGATAGATATAGACATGTAGACATAAAGTATTCACGTTTCCAAAAATCAGTTGACAAGGCGACACCTAAGAAGCTGGAGTGTAATTTAAGAAGCCAAGGTATTGAAGAAAGCATGTTAGTATGGATTGAAAACTGGCTGTCATTTATGTGCCACGGTAGTGTAGTGGTTTATGCAACACTCTTACAGGTTGGGGCATTCCGGAGTTTGGAGTTCAATTCCAGTGCCGTCTGTAAGGAGTCTCTGCACGTCCTCCCTGTGGAATGCATGGCTTTTCCCCAAGCGCTTCAGTTTCCTCCCACAGTCCAAAGACATACTGGGTAGGTTAATTGGTTATTGTGAATTGCCCCGTGATTAGGTTAGAGTTAGATCAGCGTTGCTATGGCAGCGTGGCTTGATGGACTGGATAGGTCGACTCTACACTGCACAACTAAATAAAATTTAAAAAAAAAAATTTTGCCTTCATTGCGAAAGGCTAAAGTTTAAGAATAGGGAGATTTTGTTACAAGCTTTGGTGTGGCCTCACCTGGAATAATGCACATTCCCTCACTGAAAAAAGGATAGAGTAGCATTGCTCCTCTCAGGAAAGGCTAGACAGTTTGGGTTTGTATTTATTGGGTTGAGAAGAATAAGAGATGACCTTAGTCTTGAGCAGGGGGACATAGCTATAAAATAACACTCAGCAGGTTAGGCAGCATCTGTGGAGGCTGAATTAATACTTCAGAAAATTGAAGGTCTTTCCAGAGAAGTTATGACAAGCTTCTTCATATGGAGTGTGAACACTCCTTCACAGACAGCAGTAGATGTCAGTAAAGTTAATACTGTAATATTAAATGTGAGATTGACAGATTTTTGGTAACATGGGAATTAACTGTTATGGAAGCGGGTGGGCTGGTGGAATTAGGTTGCAACACTGTGTTGATATGACAGCAGGTAATGTTACTGTCTTATAGTTCATAGCTCCATCAACCAGGGTTCAAAGCTGTGGCCTTTACCTTCTCTCTGTAAGTTTATGAGTTCTCCCCAGGCTATATGTTTTCCTCCATTGGTAAATTATTTGGGCTGCTGTGAGTTCCCTCCAAACAAAGGGTGAGTGCTGGCAGATCCTTGGGTTTGAAGGGACTGTTGGAGTTGAGAGATTACAGAAAGAAAATGGGCTGAGAGCTGCCATACACTCATCGGGCTGTGTAACGGTTACTTGAAAACAAACCAAAACCACTGAGAGACTGAGTGAGGGAAATGACACTATGTGACACACTTCCAACTAACTGAGTTCCAAGTTGAAAAAAGTAACTTTGATCCTTTATATGAAACCAGCAAAGACTAACGATCTTATATAGCGATTAAACATACTAACGAAACTAGCATAACAAAAGTGAAATTAATGGAATTAGTGAAATTAACGTTAACAGAATTAGCATAATAAGTGAAGTACACGCAGTTAGTGGTCAACAAAAGGTATCCATTCCCTACTCTCTAACCAAACTAACAGCACAAAGGGTGAGTACGTGACTATACTCATTTACTTCTACAATGCCCAAACCCATGTGACAAATTACTGTGCCCATAATAAAAACACCACACAGACAGAAAGTAGATACATGGCCTGAATGGCCTGTTTATACATTGAAAGGAAAGAAAACGTAATGATTGAATGGTGGAGTGATCACCCCACCAGTGATTCTGTGCTCTGACAATTGGCAGATGGAAACGAGATGGGGGTTTGGGCAACACACACAAAATGCTGGAGGAGCTCAGCAGGCCAGGCAGCATCTGTATAAAAGAGTACAGTGGAAGTTTTGGGCTGAGACCTGGGGTTTGGGGTTAGACGTGAACAGCCTGTGTGTGTCTGGGTCGCTGTTCTATCATTGGACACTGCAATGTTTCCAACACAAACAACTAACAGTCACTAAAGGAACTGCCTCTGGCACCCCCAGCAATGTAACCGAGAACCAGTTCAGTTTTCATCTTCGTTGACATTTTAATTCTGTCTCCCACACACACGCACTCACACATCCCACCTTGCAGCCTCTGCTGTATTATCACAGGCTGCTAAGATGCTGTGTGGAAAAGATGAACCTGTCAGAAAGAACAAAGATAAATCCTTTGAAAATGAAGTGTGGGGATTAGTGGATGTCTCTTCTTCAGTCTGAATCAATACTTAGCTGATTTTCCTTTCAGAGTGTGTTTATTGCTGTTTGTTCTGTGATGATATGTAAATACCTTGGAGTTTAGTGAATTTACTTTGTATAGGATTTGGTAAATGCACTGGCATCTGCCTCCTGCCATTTTCACTGACATCGACTGAAACCCAGCTGGGGGAGACGTGTTAACCTGAGGAGAAAGGCAGATGATTTTCACAACTAGCTGCTTCCTTGGAGATTAGCCCTAATGCCAATTATTTGCTGTCTTTATGTTATCTCCAGTGTGTGCTTAGTAGGCTGCCCAGATGTCAAGGATGGTGACACTGATGTAATTATGAGGGATGAATCCAAGCAATGTAATAAAGGTCTGTCCTGGGACTTGTTTTCAAATCCAGGCTAGAGTGAGGGGAAGAAAGTCATGCTGTCTGTAAAGCCTTAATTTTGTGGTGATGTCACAAGAGGTAACTCTTGTTGGGTGGTGAGAACATAGTGATAAAAAGGAGGGTGAAATGTTGGGCTTCAGAGAGGTCACTTGGCAGGGGCTGTTTTGAAAGCCAGCTCAAATGTTTTGTTCAGGATTTGTGTCCAACATCTACTTAAAAGTGGGAATATGCAAAGGAGGGGTGAATATTAACAGCTGGCTATGTACACTGCTTCCCTTGTTGAATATGTACAGCTGTCAGTCTGTTAGACCTTAGTGCTGAGGGACACATCAAAGCGGAGTGCAGCCACAGCAGTTTAGGATCCTGTCGTCATTCGACATTGAGGAGCTGAAAGAAGTATGTTTTTGAAATAAAGTAGTCACCTTTAGCCAGTATGCATTGGTGCCATCAGGGTAGTGAATTAGTGGGAATGCTCTTGCCTCTCAACCAGACAGTTTTAGGGGCATTGCATTGGCGCTGCCTCTTGCACGCATGCTGAGCTCGTCGACTTCATTAACTTTGCCTCCAACTTTCACCCTGCGCTCAAATTTACCTGGTCCATTTCCGACACCTCCCTCCCCTTTCTTGATCTTTCTGTCTCCATCTCTGGAGACGGCCTATCTACTGATATCTACTATTAGCCTACAGACTCTCACAGCTACCTGGACTATTCCTATTCCCACCCTGTCTCTTGCAAAAAGGCTATCCCCTTCTCACAATTCCTCCGTCTCCGCCGCATCTGCTCTCAGGATGAGGCTTTTCTTTCCAGGACGAAGGAGGTGTCTTCCTTTTTTAAACAAAGGGGCTTCCCTTCGTCCACCATCAACTCTGCTCTCAAACGCATCTCTCCCATTTCCCGCACATCTGCCCTCACCCCATCCATCCGCCACCCCACTCGGGATAGGGTTCCCCTTGTCCTCACCTACCACCCCACCAGCCTCCAGGTCCAACATATAATTCTCCGTAACTTCCGCCACCTCCAACAGGATCCCACTACCAAACACATTTTTCCCTCCCCTCCTCTTTCTGCTTTTCGCAGGGATCGCTCCCTACGCGACTCCCTTGTCCACTCGTCTCCCCCCCCCCCCCATCCCTTCCCACTGATCTCCCTCCTGGCACTTATCCTTGTAAATGGAACAAGTGCTACACCTGCCCTTACACTTCCTCCCTCACCACCATTCAGGGCCCCAGACAGTCCTTCCAGGTGAGGCGACACTTCACCTGTGAGTCGGCTGGTGTGGTATACTGCGTCCGGTGCTCCTGGTGTGGCCTTTTATATATTGGTGAGACCCGACAGAGACTGGGAGACCGTTTTGCTGAACATCTACGCTCTGTCCACCAGAGAAAGCAGGATCTCCCAGTGGCCACACATTTTAATTCCACATCCCATTCCCATTCTGATATGTCTATCCATGGCCTCCTCTACTGTCAAGATGAATCCAAACTCAGGTTGGAGGAACAACACTTTATATACTGGCTGGGTAGCCTCCAACCTGATGGCATGAACATTGACTTCTCTAACTTCCGTTAATGCCCCTCTTCCCCTTCTTACCCCATCCCTGACATATTTAGTTGTTTGTTTTTTTCTCTCTCTCTCTGCCCATCACTCTTTGCCTGCTCTGTATCTCCCTCTGGTGCTCCCCTCCCCCTTTCTTTCTCCCTAGGCCTCCCATCCCATGATCCTTTGCTTAATGGTATTGGTCCATGGCATAAAAAGGCAAGAAGGCTGTGAGTGAACTGCTGACTTTTTGGAGTGAAGGGAGTTTTATTTTACTACTAGGGTTAAAGAGAGGCGAGACTGCGCAGGCGTGTGACGTCAGCCAGTAGAGCGTGAAAGGTTTAAAAAGGCAAGGAATCTTCAATGGTTTTTAATTCGGAGCAAGAAGGCTGCTGAACCACTGATTTTTCGGAGCGAAGGGAGTTTTATTTTACTACTCAGGTTCAAGAGAGGTGAGACTGCGCAGGCGCGTGACGTCAGCCAGTAGAGCACGAAAGGTCTAAAAAGAAGGCAGCCATATCCAGCGGGCAGCATCGGGGTGGGCAGTGGATGAGAAGCAGCAGAGTGGTAGGGCTTTGGCTCAAAGGGCTTAGGTGGTAACGGGACGAGGCGAGGTAGGAATTATGTGTGTGAGGCCAGTTTTCTGTGCTTGGTGTCAGATGTGGGAGGTCCTGGAGTCTCCCAGCCTCCTGGATGGCTATATCTGCACCAGGTGTGTTGAGCTGCAGCTTCTGAGGGACCGAGTTAGGGAACTGGAGATGCAGCTCGATGACCTTCATCTGGTCAGGGAGAGCGAGGAAGTGGTAGAGAGGAGTTACAGGCAGGTGTTCACACTGGGGCCACAGGAGAGAGACAAGTGGGTCACAGTCAGTGGGGGAAGGGGAAGAGTCTGGTACTAGAGAGTACCCCTGTGGCTGTACCCCTTGACAATAAGTACTCCTGTTTGAGTACTGTTGGGGGGGGGGGGGAACAGCCTACCTGGGGGAAGCGACAGTGGCCGTGCCTCTGGCACAGAGTCCGGCCCTGTGGCTCAGAAGGGTAGGGAAAGGAAGAGGAAGGCAGTAGTGATAGGGGACTCTATAGTTAGGTGGTCAGACAGGCGATTCTGTGGACACAGGAAAGAAACTCGGATGGTAGTTTTGCCTCCCAGGTGCCAGGGTCCGAGATGTTTCAGATCGCATCCAAGACATCCTGCAGTGGGAGGGAGAACAGCCAGAGGTCGTGGTACATATTGGCACCAATGACATAGGTAGGAAAAGGGAAGAGGTCCTGAAAGAAGACTACAGGGAGTTAGGAAGGAAGTTGAAAAGCAGGACCTCAAAGGTAGTAATCTTGGGATTACTGCCTGTGCCACGTGACAGTGAGAATAGGAATAGAATGAGGTGGAGGATAAATGCGTGGCTGAGGGATTGGAGCAGGGGGCAGGGATTCAGATTTCTGGATCATTGGGCCCTCTTCTGGGGCAGGAGTGACCTGTACAAAAAGAACGGGTTGTACTTGAATCCGAGGGGGACCAATATCCTGGCAGGAAGGTTTGCGAAGGTTATTGGGGAGAGTTTAAACTAGAATTGCTGGGGGGGTGGGAACCGATCTGAAGAGACGGAGGAAAGGGAGGTTGGCTCACAAATAGAGAAAGCTTGGAGACAGTGCGAAAGGGAGGATAGGAAGATGATAGAGAAAGGACGTGCTCAGACCGATGGTTTGAGATGTGTCTATTTTAATGTGAGGAGTATTATGAATAAAGCGGATGAGCTTTATTAATGACTTATAATTCTAGTCAAGAAGAAAATAAGAGCTTACGAAAGGTTCAAAAAACTAGGTAATGATGGAGATCTAGATTATAAGGCTGGCAGGAAGGAGCTTAAGATTACGGCTGCACAGGTGGAAGGTCAACTGAGGAAGATCTGTACCAGCAAGGCGGCTGGACTGGATGGAGTTTCTCCACGATTACTGAGGGCCTGTGCGACTGAGCTGGGAGAACCACTACAGCGCATCTTCAACATGAGCCTGGAGCAGAGAAGAGTACCCAGACAGTGGAAAACATCCTGTATTGTCCCGGTACCGAAGAAACCACAACCAAAGGAGTTGAATGACTTCAGACCTGTTGCCTTGACGTCGCACGTGATGAAGACCATGGAGCGGCTGATAATACAGAATCTGAGGCCACAAACCAGGCACGCCCAGGATCCTCTTCAGTTTGCGTATAAGGAGAAGGTGGGAGTGGAGGATACTATCATGTATTTGCTGCACAAATCACTCTCTCACCTAGAGGGGGTCAGTTGTGCTGTGAGGATTACATTCCTTGACTTCTCTAGTGCCTTTAACACCATCCAGCCCAAGATCTTAAGGCACAAACTAACGGAGATGGGAGTAGACTCTCACATGGTGGATTGGATAGTGGACTACTTGACAGATAGACCTCAGTATGTGCGGTTGGGAGACTGTAGGTCTGACACGGTGGTCAGCAGCACAGGGGCGCCGCAGGGAACCGAACTCTCTCCGGTCCTGTTCACCCTGTACACATCAGACTTCCAATATAACTCAGAGTCCTGCCATGTGCAGAAGTTCGCTGATGACACGGCCATAGTGGGGTGTGTCAGGAATGGACAGAAGGAGGAGTATAGGAAACTGATACAGGACTTTGTGATATGGTGCAACTCAAACTACCTGCGTCTCAATATCACCAAGACCAAGGAGATGGTAGTGGACTTTAGGAGATCTAGGCCTCATATGGAGCCAGTGATCATTAATGGAGAATGTGTGGAGCAGGTTAAGACCTACAAGTATCTGGGAGTACAGTTAGACGAGAAGCTAGACTGGACTGCCAACACAGATGCCTTGTGCAGGAAGGCACAGAGTCGAATGTACTTCCTAAGAAGGTTGGCGTCATTCAATGTCTGTAGTGAGATGCTGAAGATGTTCTATAGGTCAGTTGTGGAGAGCGCCCTCTTCTTTGTGGTGGCGTGTTGGGGAGGAAGCATTAAGAAGAGGGACGCCTCACATCTTAATAAGCTGGTAAGGAAGGTGGGCTCTGTCGTGGGCAAAGTACTGGAGAGTTTAACATCGGTAGCTGAGCGAAGGGCGCTGAGTAGGCTATGGTCAATTATGGATAACTCTCAACATCCTCTACATAGCACCATCCTGAGACAGAGAAGCAGTTTCAGCGACAGGTTACTATCGATGCAATGCTCCTCAGACAGGATGAAGAGGTCAATACTCCCCAATGCCATTAGGCTTTACAATTCTACCGCCAGGACTTAAGAACTTTTTAAAGCTATTATTAATGCTTTTTGAGATAGTGATTTAGATGCATATCATATTTTTACTGAGTTAAGTATTGTATGTAATTAGTTTTGCTACAACAAGTGTATGGGACATTGGAAAAAATGTTGAATTTCCCCATGGGGATGAATAAAGTATCTGTCTATCTATCTATCTATCTAAGAATGAAATTAGGAGAGCCAGAAGGGGCCATGAGAAGGCCTTGGCAGACAGGATTCAGGAAAACCCCAAGGTATTCTACAAGGATGTGAAGATCAAGAGGATAAGACATGAGAGACTAGGACTAATCAAGTGTGACAGTGGAAAAGTGTGTATGGATCCGAAAGAGATGGCAGAGGTACTTAAAGAATACTTTGCTTCAGTATACACTACGGAAAAGGATCTTGGTGATTGTAGGGATAACTTGCAGTGAACTGAAAAGCTTGAGAATGTAGATATTAAAGAAGAGGATGTGCTGGAGCTTTTGGAAAGCATCAAGTTGGATAAGTCACTGGGACCAGACGGGATGTACCCCATGCTATTGTGGGAAGCAAGGGAGGAGATTGTTGAGCCTCTGGCGATGATCTTTGCATCATCAGTGAGGACGGGAGAGGTTCCGGAGGATTGGATGGTTGCGGATGTTGTTTCCTTATTCAAGAAAGGGAGTAGGGATAGCCCAGGAAATTATAGACCAGTGAGCCTTACAAAAGAGGTGGGGGCGTGGTACTGTTGATCAGAGATAGTGTCACAGCTGCAGAAAAGGTGGACACCATGGAGGGATTGTCTACTGAGTCTCTCTGGGTGGAGGTTAGGAACAGGAAGGGGTCAATAACTTTACTGGGTGTTTTTATAGGCCACCTAATAGTAACAGGGATATCGAGGAGCAGATAGGGAAACAGATCCTGGAAAGGTGTAATAATAACAGAGTTGTCGTGATGGGAGATTTTAAATTCCCAAATATCGATTGGCATCTCCCTCGAGCGAGGGGTTCAGATGGGGTGGAGTTTGTTAGGTGTGTTCAGGAAGGTTTCTTGACCCAGTATGTAGATAAGCCTACAAGAGGAGAGGCTGTACTAGATTTGGTATTGGGAAATGAACCTGGTCAGGTGTCAGATCTCTCAGTGGGAGAGCATTTTGGAGATAGTGATCATAATTCTATCTCCTTTACAATAGCATTGGAGAGAGATAGGAACAGACAAGTTAGAAAAGCGTTTAAATGGAGTAAGGGGAATTATGAGGCTATCAGGCAGGAAATTGGAGGCTTAAATTGGAAACAGATGTTCTCAGGGAAAAGTATGGAAGAAATGTGGCAAATGTTCAGGGGATATTTGTGTAGAGTTCTGTATAGGTATGTTCCAGTGAGACAGGGATGTTATGGTAGGGTACAGGAACCATGGTGTACAAAGGCTGCAATAAATTTAGTCAAGAAGAAAAGAAAAGCTTACAAAAGGTTCAGAGAGCTACGTAATGGTAGAGATCTAGAAGATTATAAGGCTACTAGGGAGGAGCTTAAGAAGGAAATTAGGAGAGCCAGAAGGGACCATGAGAAGGCCTTGGCGGGCAGAATTAAGGAAACCCCAAGGCGTTCTCCAAGAATGTGAAGAGCAAGAGGATAAGATGTGAAAGAACAGGACCTATCAAGTGTGACAGTGGGAAAGTGTGCATGGAACTGGAGGAAATAGCAGAGGTACTTAATGAATATTTCAGTATTCACTATGGAAAAGGATTTTAGTGATTATAGGGATGACTTGCAGTGAACTGAAAAGCTTGAGCATGTAGATATTAAGAAAGAGGATGTGCTGGAGCATTTGGAAAGCATCGAGTTGGATAAGTCGCCGGGACTGGATGAAATGTACCCCAGGCTACTGTGGGAGGAGAGGGGGGAGATTGTTGAGCCTCTGGCGATGATCTTTGCATCATCAATGGGGACTGGATAAGTTCTCGAGGATTGGAGGGTTGTGGATGTTGTTCCTTTATTCCAGAAAGGGAGTAGAGATAGCCCAGGAAATTATAGACCAGTGAGTCATGTCTCAGTGGTTGGTAACTTGATGGAGAAGATCCTGAGAGGCAGGATTTATGAACATTTGGAGAGGTATAATATGATTAGGAATAGTCAGCATGGCTTTGTAAAGGGCAGGTCGTGCCTTACGAGCCTGATTGAATTTTTTGAGGATATGACTAAACACATTGATGAAGGTAGAGCAGTAGATGTAGTGTATATGGATTTCAGCAAGGCAATTGATAAGGTACTCCATGCAAGGTTTATTGAGAAAGTAAGGAGGCATGGGATCCAAGGGGACATTGCTTTGTAGATCCAGAACTGGCTTGCCCACAGAAGGCAAAGAGTGGTTGTAGACGGGTCATATTCTGCATGGAGGTCGGTGACCAGTGGAGTGCCTCAGGGATCTGTTCTGGGACCCTTACTCTTCGTGATTTTTATAAGTGACCTACATGAGAAAGTGGAGGGATGGGTTAGTAATTTTGCTGATGACACAAAGGTTGGGGGTGTTGTGGATAGTGTGGAGGGCTGTCAGAGGTTACAGCAGGATATTGAAAGGATGCAAAACTGGGCTGAGAAGTGGCAAATGAAGTTCAACCCGGATAAGCGTGAAGGGGTTTGTTTTGGTAGGTCAAATATGATGGCAGAATACAGTATTAATGGTAAGACACTTGGCAGTGTGGAGGATCAGAGGGATCTTGGGGTCCAAGTCCATAGGACACTAAAAGCAGCTGCACAGGTTGACTCCGTGATTAAGAAGGCATATGGTGTATTGGCTTTTATCAATCGTGGGATTTAATTTAAGAGCTGAGAGGTAATGTAAGAGCTATATAGGACCCTGGTCAGAACCCACTTGGGGTACTGTGCTCGGTTCTGGTTGCCTCACTACAGGAAGGATGTGGAAGCCATAGAAAGGGTACAGAGGAGATTTACAAGGATGTTGCCTGGATTGGGGAGCATGCCTTATGAGAATAGGTTGAGTGAACTCGGCCTTTTCTCCTTGGAGTGAAGGAGGATGAGAAGTGACCTGATAGAGGTGTACGAGATGATGAGAGGCATTGATCGTGTGGATAGTCAGAGGCTTTTTCCCAGGGCTGAAGTGGTTGCCACAAGAGGACACAGGTTTAAGGTGCTTGGGAGTAGGTACGGAGGAGATGTCAGTGGTAAGTTTTTTTACACAGAGAGTGGTGAGTGCGTGGAATGGGCTGCTGGCAACGGTGGTGGAGGCGGATACGATAGGGACTTTTAAGAGGCTTTTAGATAGGTACATGGAGCTTAGTAAAATAGAGGGCTATAGGTAAGCCTAGTAATTTCTAAGGTAGGGACGTGTTTGGCACAACTTTGTGGGCCAAAGGTCTGTATTGTGCTGTAGGTTTTCTATGTTTTGATCCGAGAAGTGAGAAGGGCAGATTACTGTTCCAAAACAAAAAGAGCAGTACCTACTCCTTGCCATGGTCAGATGGTGACTTTATCTCATGGGGGCATTTGTCAAGAAGACTAGCCCAGTCAGAAGCTTCTATTTGTGCTTTGGGCCAGCCCAGTTCAGTTCTGGGTGTAGTGCTACCCTGTTTCTGCCATTGTAATTCACTTGAAGCTCTTTTTTTTCCCCTGAACAACTCCATGGTTTTATTTTTGATTACCTTTCTCACCTTTCCCTATCTTACTTTCAAGTTTCAATGTCTACAAAGAACTTTAATTTTCACCAATTTTGAAGCTTCTGAACTCTCACAGTGCCTGGATTGGAGTCTCCTGCTGTGGAGAATTGACAAGTTTCTGTTCAAGATTCAAGATTGTTTAAGGTTATTTCCAGTACACAAGTGTAAAGGAGGATGAAATAATTGTTACTCCAGCTCAGATGCAGCACAAAAAAAATCAATAAAAGAAGCGCAATCATGATAAATATAAAAACGTTAGATATCGTGTACACAAAAAAATCAATCTATGTCCATAAGGTGATGCTAGGCACAGGAGTATCTGTACATAAAGTGACTCTGACCGGAAATGATAAAGTAGTGGTGGGGTTAGTGGGTGGAGGTTTTGATCAGCCTTACTGTTTGGGAAATGTAACTGTTTTTGAGTCTGGTGGTCCTGGTGTGGATGCTATGTAGCCTCCTCCCTAATGGGAGTGGGACAAGCAGACCAGGAGCAGGGTGGGTGGGATCCTTCATGGTGTTACTGGCCCTTTTCTGGCACCTTTCCGTATGTACGTCCTTGATGTTGGGCAGGCTGGTGCCGGTGATGCGTTCGGCAGTTTTGACTACCCATTGGAGAGGCTTCCTGTCCACTGCAGTGCAGTTTCTGCACCACGCAGTGATGCAACTTGTCAGGATGCTCTCTACTGCACATCTGGAGAAGGATGTGAGTATAAATGTCCAAAACCAACTCTCTTTTACAGAAAGTAGAGGCGTCGGTGAGCTTTCCTGATTGTGTAGAATATGTTCTGGGATCAAGAGAGGTTGTGCAGGATGTGCACTCACTTGAGTTTGAAACTGCTCGCAGTTTCCATTGCTGTGCTCCCAACATAAAGTGGGGGTGGAACTGGTACGAGTTCTCCTGAAGTTGATAACCGGTATCTCCTTTGTCTTGCTGACATTGAGGAAGAGGTTATTTGCCTGGCACCAGGCCTCAAACTCTTCCACATCCTCTTTGTAGGCTGTCTCCATGTTGTTGGTGATGAGCCCCACCACTGCTGTGTCATCGGTGAATCTGACAACCAACCAAAGCTCCATGATGACAGTGCCTCTGAACTCTTTGACAAAATTACTTTTAATCCACCAGCAGCAGAGATAATAGTGGTGCTCAGTAGACTAGGGATTCTATGGACACCAGACCTGGTGACAGCGACCTGGTCTAGGTGGCTCAGTTAAGAGAGTAGCAGATGCAGACAGTGTGAGATGAAGCAGAAATGGCAGCAAAAGAGCCAAGACACTAGCTTGGCTGAGAGTCAACCTGATGAGACTGGCAATGCCATCACTTTTCCTGACCAATGTCTGCCCGCTAGATAATAAAATCGACTCACTGAGAATGGGAATAAATCCACAGAAAAAGATGAGAAACTGCTGCATTCTGAGTTTCACTGAAACATGGCTAAACAGCAATATGCCCAACTTGTCGTTTCAATTCAACGGATGACTCTGTTCCACAGAGGCAGGAACTCACTGTTGTCAAGGAAATCTAAACAAGAAGGAATCTGTGTGCACATTAATAAAGGTTGGTGCACAAACTCATCTGTAGTTAGCAGCCACTGTTGGTAAACACCACACACCATTCTCATAGATTTGCATTGAATTAACTGCTTAAATCCGAACTTTTCTGCACAAACATGCATGTTAAATGACTAAAAGACAGGGATTTTGTGCAGGTTGAATAGTTAATAGGTTATCTGGACGCAACCAGTATAGGCAATGTTCTTGGTAGCCTGATACATCCCTATCTCAGGGAGAAAGGAGGAACCAGGCACACAGTAACTCAGTATGGGGATATGTCTATAAATCAAATCTGTCATGCAACCCAGATATTGCACTCCCGAAGGACTTAGGAATAATATTTATGCACTCACCAAGATAAGAAAGCAAATGAAGGGCTTTCTTATCTGGGATCCCAGTAACTGTTGTTGTGTTGAACTTGCCATGAATTTCCATTCAAGCAGCACAGACAAAACAGGCATTGGGATCCACATCTTGCCAATCACTTCTCACTTTCTACTAGTGTTATTGGAGGTTCTCATACTCCTGTTATAAATGTCCTTCAAGCTTCTGACATTTATTTGATTATGGTGGACCTTGTATTCTTTGTTTTTGTTCCAATCAGCAGAATTTTTAAGAAGCCATGTAAAATCTTTTCTCTAGATCATACTTCAGTTACAGGAAAAGCTTTCCTTCTGCCTACTGTAGAGTCACTGAATTAAGCATCTGATGTAAAATATACTGGCATGCATCAACTCCAGCTTTCCATTCCACCTTAACCCACTGCAATTTGCCTACCATCGGAACAGGTCTAAGGTCTCTGGCCCTACACTCATCTCTGAAGCTTCCAGACAATACAGCCACCTACATCGAACAATTGTTGATTGACTATAGTTCTGCCTTCAATTGCATTATTCCAAGCAAACTATTCACCAAACTCCAGACCCTGGGAATTAATACCTCCCTCTGCAATTGGATCCTGGCCAACAAACCACAACGAGTAAGGATAGGCAGCATTTACTGTATTTCCATCAGTTGTGGTAGGGCCTGCATGCTAAAACAGGTTACAAATGAAAGTTAGGCAGCATCATTGACAGCAACACATCCTCTTCCTAATGAACTTTGTGCATGTTCTATTCCGGTTTTAAAAAGAAAAGAGTCTGTATATCACAACCCACACCCCCCCCCCCCCAACAGCAGCCTCCCAAAATCTCCATTGTGGGTGTAAAGTCAATCTTCTGGAGAGTGAACCTGCAGAAAGCACCTGGTCTGGATGGTCTTCTGGGCTGTATTCTGCACAGATCACTGGTGGGGTTATTTGAAGACATTTCTATCCTCCCCCTGCTTTCGTTTGTGGTTCCCACCTGTTTTAAGAAGACCAGGGTCATCCCAGAACCTAACAAAAACAAGATAACATGCCTTAACTAATGCTGAGTGGTTCTAATGTCCACCACCATGAAGTCATTCAAGAGGCTGTTCATGGCACACGTGAACTCCAGCCTTCCAGACAGCCTTGAACCAATGAAATTCACCCACGACAGAAACAGGTCTATGGTGGATACCATCTCCCTGGTCCTACACTCTTCTCTGGAGCATCCAGATCGTAAAGACACCAATGTTAAACTATTATTGATTGACTACATTTCTGCCCTTAATACTGTAGTTCTTGGCAAACTCATCACCAGTCTCTGAACCCTGTGAGTCAGCACCTCCCCCTGCAACTGGATCCTTGATTTCCTGGCCAACGGACCACAATCAGTAAGGATAGGCAGCAACACCTCCTGCACAATTATTCTAAACACTGGTACTCCTAAAGGTTGCATCCTCAGCCCCCTACTCTAATCCCTGTTTACTCATGACTGCATTGCCAGATTCTGCTCCAACTCTATTTACAAGTTTACAGTTGATACCACTGCAATGGGCCATATCTCAAATAACAATGAGTCAGAGTACAGGATGGTGATAAAGAGCTCAGTGACATGGTGTCATGACAACAATAGTTCCCTCAATATCAGCAAAACAAAAGGGCTGGTTATAGACTTTAGAAAGGATGGTGGTGTACACTCTCCTGTCTACATCAGCCGTGTTGAGGTTGAGAGACTCAAGTTCCTAGGAGTGAGCATTAACAATAGCTTGTCCCCATCCATTCAGATAGATGTCATGGCCAACGTGACTACTTTATCAGGAAGCTAAAAAATTTGGCATATCCCCATTGATTCTTATCAATTTTTATTGATGTGCCACAGAAAGCATTCTACCTGAATGCATAATGGCTTGGTATGGCAACCACACGTTCTCACAAGAAACTGCAGAGTGTTGTGGACACAGCTCAGCACATGACAGGAACCAACCATGTAGTGGAGATAATACTGTCTTGCATCACAGTCTGGTATGGAAACACAGATGCCCTTGAACAAAAAACCTACAAAATGTATGAGATATGGCCCAGTCAATCACTGGTAAAGCCCTCCCCACCATTTGAACACATCTACAAGAAACAGTGTCATTGGAAAAGAACTTCCATCATCAGGGATCCCCAACACTCAACTAATGCTCTCTTCCTGCTGTTGCCATCCAGAAGTTGGTACAGGAACCTCAGAAATCACACCACCAGATTCAAGGGCAATTATTAGCCATCAACCATCAGGCTGTTGAACCAAAGGGGATAACTTCAGTCAACTTCACTTGTCGTATCATTGAACTGTTCATCTCAGGTTCTCAATATTTATTCCTTATTTAATTATTATTATTATTTCTTTCTTTCTATTTGTGCTTGCACAGTTTGTTGTCTTTTGCATACTGGTTGAACGCCCAAGTTGGTGTTGTCTTTCATTGATTCTATTATGGTTATTATTCTAAGGATTTGTTGAGTATGCCCACAAGAAAATGAATCTCAGAGTGCATATATGTATTTAGATAATAAATTTACTTTGAACTTTGACTAAAATGGAATGAACCAGTGGAGATCTCAATGACCACATTTGTTACCTTGACCAGTCTCTTGATCCCTGTTCTCTGTCTGTTAGTTCCCACCACCTCTAAAACTGCTGTTCATGTTGTTTAAATAAATACAGGATTAAAAACTCTCCAATGCTGGAAGAGACAAGTTAGAGCCCTGCTCTGTGGCAGGCTCCTAACACTGGGATTCTGTGGCATGTGAGATTGGACCTTTGTGAGCACGATTGCCCACACAGCTGCCACTCACTGGACGTTTGTTGTTTTTTGTACCATTTTCTGTAAACTATAGAGACTTGTACGTGAAAATCTCAGCAGATCAGTTTCTGAGATACTCAAAACTGCCCCATCTGCCACCACCAATCATTCCACAGCCAAAGTCACTTAGGTCACATTCTTGCCCATTCTGATGTTTGGTCTGAGCAACAACTGAACCTCTTGACCATGTCTGCACACCTTTATGCATTGACTTGCTGCCACACTATTGACTGATTACGGGTAGATATTTTCACCAATGAGCAGGTATACCAAGTAAAATGGCCACTGAGTGTAAGTGGGCCCTTAGATCTAACAAGTCAATGCTGACTGTTTTGCCCATCGACACTAACCCCTTTTGCCCATATTGGGTTCATGTCCTGCAATACCTTGCCTATTTAAATATCTATCCAAATATCTCTTAAATGTTGTGATTCTGTCTTCTACTGGCTGCAAGTTCCAGATATTAATCACCCTCTATGTAAAGGACAAATTTTCCCATGTTTAAAACTCCTGTCACTCACCTTAAACCTCTGCCCTCTTGTATTTGATACATTTATGGAAAAAAGATTCTTACTAACTACTCTCATTTATGTCTTCTATAATGTTTTATGCCTCTGGTCAATCCTGTGCCTCTTTCACTGCAGAGAAAACAAACCCCTTTTATCCAGTCTTTCCTCAATAGTGAAGTTTTCCAATCAGTAACATCCTGGTGTATCTCCTCTGCACTTGTGACTAAACCCAGTGCAACCCAAGCTTTGACATGACTTACACAAAATTCCTTTCCATGAATGGACAGCACAATTTTTGTACAATTGAAATATTGATTTCTTTACCTAACTACCTCCCACCCTCAAGAATAACCACTTCCAGGTCATTTACATCACTCCAGAGATTTGATTGGATACTTCTTGTGTCAACTATTTCCATACCAGGGCTGCACATGACGTCACCATTCTCTGGAATAGTACAAGGAACTTGGGCTACTGTTATGGGAGGCTACAGTTGTGGGTCATAGGATGAATTGTGAACCTGAGACAATGTGGTCTTCCCAGGCAATGTCCGACCAAGATGCATGCCATGTTTATGAAGTATGTATCCATTTACCTTGGTATGAAAGAAGTTAGCCTACATTTCTTGGTTTTCTCGCTTTACAGTTGGAGTGGGATCACGGATTAGCAGAATGTGGAGTGAAATAGTAGACACTACTTTCTACTGCACACTGCTGATTGGCTCCCTTTGTGTATCAAATTGACAAATATCAGTCCCATTTTTCCACACCCTGGTCTGCTCACTTTGTATCACGTTCAGTATTTGCAAGCTCTTCCCACCGACGTAATGGCAAAGTACCAAGGTTGCTTTGGTCTACTTCACCAGATCTGTTCATTCTTAGTCTCAAATTTGCAATCTCTGGTCCTCAGAGTATTTTCATTTCCCACAATAAGCAAGCTAAACAAGTTACCCCACTACATGTTGTGGACCAGAAACCTATTTAAACATTAAGTTTCAGAATAAAGCCTTGATGTCAACTGGATTTTCTTTCTGCAACGAGGCCTGAAGCCTATTCAGGAGAAGGCTGAAGTCATTGCATCTAATCACAAAGCTGGTGGTGGCTTCTATGTCAGGAAACTGCTGGAATGGATTGCATGGCGACTCTCAACCATATTGATATTTTCATGAAGCGATTTGTTACCATTCCGCGGGAGCCATCTTTTTAAGTTATGGAAGGTGTCTGGCTCTGTCCCTAAGCTAGAGTTGTGCTTCCCAGCTGTTGCAGGAACACCTAACAGAATGGGTGTCTATGAACCATGACAGCAGGAAACAGGGTGATTTCCCACTTGTGTTCACAGTATCTGAGAGAAGGTCATCTGATTCCAGCTGGGAGGCATGGTAATGGTAAGATCACAATTCCCTGAATAAGTAATTCAAGCCTCAGTAACAGCTTGCTTCTTTGCAAATGTTACAAGAACTAATTATGAGCAATTGATTGAGGTTAATTAAAGTTAGTGAAGGCATCTGATAGTCTTTCACCATTTCAGTTGTGGATAAAGAGGAAGGGAATTAAGCAGTGTAATTGAGACCTTGCCTGAAGGCAGAGGTCGGATCTGAGTTATGGCAGCAGATACTTTAGTATAGAGCACATATGAAATCTACATTGTCTTCATTTGAACCAGCACTTTAATTGAAATTCATCCTGATTCCCCAATGGCAAAGTGACAGGGTCCTCGAGCTGAATGTTTTGCTGATTGTTTCATTTTTTTACAGGAACGCTTCCAGGCAAAGAATCCTCCTCATGCTTACATCCAGAAACTAAGGAGTTTCCTGGACCAGGGTGGAGTCAGAAAGGTAAGATCCCAGAGATCTAGGATGATTTTACTTAAGCAAACGTTTCAACCAATTGGTGCAGATGATGCCTGAAGTCGTAAGTCTTGGTGGGAATTTGTCCATACAGTAGTTTTTCTGAAAGCATGTGTACAACTGGCCAGAGTTCTTGCAACCTCAGAAGTTGCACAGAGGTTTTCAGAGTGCCTAAGCCATCTCCTTGTCCTTCAGACTTAAATCTGGATATGAGATAGCTAAAGGAATCTGCCTTGTCCATGTGAGGTCTTCAAATCCTAAAGCATGACTAACATACTCCCAGAGCAGAACTGCAGCAGAGATCTGACAGTCTCAAGTCACAGGTTTCTCCTTGACCCATGGTCTGGGACCTCCTGTTACTCTATCCAAGTGTGGAACTTGATCAATGTTCCAGCAGTACAGTCTTTCCACTGAAACTGTTTATGCACCTCACTCACCTGAAGGGGTGTGGCAACTGAAAGATGAAGTGTGTAACATAAGAGCATAATCTTGCAAGGAGACCAGTATTCCCTCTCATTCTGTGTCTGCCTCTTCGAATCAGTGTAGAGAGGGTATTGCGCAAATTACGATTCAAAGACGTTAATGCAACAAGGCTTTTGGAATGTTTTGGTCCCTGTATGATGGTAGGGTGACTTTCTACTCTAAAGTTGCTTCTCATTTTCTCTCTCATGTCCTCTGCTGTAGTTCAAGAGACGAGTGCAGGAGTCAACCCAGGTCCTACGAGAGCTTGAAATTTCATTGAGAACTAATCACATTGGGTGAGTAATGCTCCCAGACATTTTTAAAGCAGAGCTGTACTATGCTCTGGCATGTGTTTGTCTGTACTTGTGATTCACAAAAGATTAAATCCAGGTACCAGCAGACAAGATGGAAAGCCATTGAGCACCTTTATACACCTCCATCATAGCTGGTTGTCATCACAACTTTTGGCCCTTTGCACAGAACAGCCAGTCAACATTAAATGCAATCTTTCATTGTTGGCTTTGGCTATATCTGGGAGGTGGGGAGCATGTGTGAGGGAACTGGGATAGAAACTAGCCATTCTCTGCAAACAAGAGCCAGTTTGCAATGGCCATTCCTCATTATAACAAAGGAAGCAATGGGCAGGTCAGGCAGCATCTTTGGAGGGAGAGACAAATTAACATTTCAGGTTTATGATACATCATGAACCGTTTCTTGTAGATAGGAGATCATACTTTCTTCCTCAGTTAGGTCAAGTGTGTAGGGAGGATCCCTAAACAATGAGGCAGCCGGCATCTAGTTCTACCCCAGCTGCATGTGCGGGAGGATATGGGCTGGTGACAAGCTATGATTGATTCCACAGTCCATATTTCTGCTGACATTCACTGTCAGAGCTTGCATTTTAAGAATGGCTTAGCTCCATGGGCTGTGCGGATGGCAGTGTGGTGGTGCAGCAATTTACCCTGCTACCTCACAGCCTCATAGACCCTGGGGAAAATAGCCTCTGGCTATCCACTCAATCCATGCCACTAATCTTCTTCTACATCTCTATCAAGTCACCTCTCATCCTCCTTCACTCCAGAGAGAAAAGACTTGTGAGACAACTGTGAGGGGATCTATGTACATGGACCCAAATGTCTTTCTGTTCTTCTACACTGCTGAGAATCCTGCCAGTAACCCTGTATTCTGCCTGCAGATGTAGCCTACCACTGTTTGAGTTCCCAAAGTGCCTCACCTTGCCCTTGTCAAGGTTAGGTTCCATCTGGCAACACTTTCTACCTGATCTATATCCTGCTGTAGCCTAGCTTTGGGCAACCATCCTCACTATACAGCACCACCATTTGTTGTGTTATTGCAAACTACTAACCATTCCTCCTACATTTACATCTATGTTGTTAGTGTATATCACAAACAGCAGAGATCTCAGCACCGGCCTCTGCCCTACACCATTGGTCATAGGCTTCCAATCAGAACAACCTTCCAGAAACATCACTAAGCTCATCTTGGATGTCGTATGCCTTAACTTTCTGGGCCAGTCCACCATGTGTATCTTCTCCCTTGACTTCAGGTGCTATGGTTTCCTCCTACGTTCCAAAGACATGCTGATTGGTAGTTTAGTTGACTGCAACTTGCCCTGAGGGTGTATGAATCAAATGGGCCTGGGGGAATTAATTAGAATGCAGGTAGAATAAAATAGTATTCAGATAGATTTAGTGTAAATGTGTGGTCAGTGGTCAGAGTCAAATATGCTGCTGTGTGCTAGAAGTATTAGATTTCTGAAGCTTAATCTCAGCTGTCTTCTGAGTGTGGCTGTCTGGCATACTTGAACCATGGGAGCATTGAAAGTTTAGGATTCCAAATCTGGATGTGTCAATATTTGCTCAACTCTTGCTCTTCCCATGGTGTTTCGGGGATCTTTCCATTAAGGCAGGGGTTCCCAACCTTTTTTATGCCATAGACCCTTACCATTAACCAAAGGGTCACTGAACCCCAGGTTGGGAGCCCTTGCATTAAGGTGTTGCATCATGCATTAAATTTGATTAACTGTTAACTTTTTCTTTTCTCATAGTTGGGTACAGGAGTTCTTAAATGAGGAGAACAAAGGGCTGGATGTGTTGGTGGAGTACTTGTCCTTTGCACAATGCGCTGTCACGTAAGTACACTGAGGACGTTATTTTGTTTACTGACTACAATCTAAAACTCAGCACATTTGTAATGTTTTCAAAACACAGGTAAAACATGAGCATTCTGTCTCACTGGATGAAATATCAGACACAGTATCACCCTACTTCAAACTGTCCGAATCTTTGGAAGTTAAGAATTAAAATGCAAAATTAGGATTGTTGTTTTTATCCTTAAGAGTCACTGAATTCTACAACTGGGAATGGGACAGAAGTGAACAATGGTGGTGAAACAATTAGTTGAACATTTGAAGAGCAGAGTAATCAGGGAAATAACTGAATTTAGGTCATGAGAAGATTTAGAGGGAGATTGGCCAATGCCTACTGGAGTTCGGAAGGAAGAGAGCTGATGTCACTAAGTTACAGGACTCTGACTGAGATTGGCAGAAGCTGCCAGTCTATTTTCTGCATCACATAATCTCAGGATAAAGTGTCAGCCATTTATTGGAGAAAGAGAGACATTTCTACGCACCAACTTTTGTAGATCTGTGCAATTCAGAGAGTTGCATATGCATGGCCTTTGAACATTGAGGTTGAAGTCCATTTTGGACATTAAGGGACTCAGAGGACAAGGCAGGAAAGCAGATGTGTGACACAGCATCTTCTTTCATCTGACTTAGCGGAGGAGCAAGCTCAGGAATGCACGTTGACTCTTGTTATATGTTAGCATCCCTGGCAGCTGCTTGGAGTTGATCTCTGCAGAAATGAGGGTTGCATTGCCTTGTTGCACCAAGTCATCTCTTTCCATCTTTAACAAAATAGTTTCTGTTGCAAGGATACATATCAATTCAATAATTCTTGTTCTGTATTTTAAGGTTGTGACTGTGCCAGTCCTTAGTTTTCGATGCAGCATACCTGACAGAGGCTGGCTAGGTGTGCTCTTTGGCTCTCTAGCAGCAGTCACATTGAGAAAAGACAGAGTGACAAGCTACGAGTTGAACCTCTGTGGCTTGGGTGTGTCAAAGACTGAGATGTACCTGTAAACACAGGCCTCAGAGTGGGCAGGTTGCCAAGCCCTGTTTGGTTTGACATCTACTGAGCCAGCTCCATTTTTGTCAGTTCTGACACTATACATAATGGTTATGATTTCTGAAAAACATACAGTCACAAATTAAAAAATAATGCAACCCAAGTCCCTGAGTGGTATGACTATAGATTGATGGTAAGTTGTCCTGGTCCAGCTTGTTCTTCCACAAAGTGAACACTGGAGGGCAGCACCGATGGGCGAGGCCAGTCCCCAACCAGGTATGCAGTCCAGTGTGCCTGTCGAGGCCTCTGCTTTATCCCACACTGGCTCAGCTGCCTCCACCCCTGGGCAACTGCCCCACCATCTATCTCCCCAATAAACCAGTGAACCAGACTTGCAGTATTCTACATTACCAATGTCCAACAGGATCTTGGAATCACAATAAAAAATGTCCAAGACAATTACACCATGCGCCACGTGGCACAATGGTACTCAACAAGTCCAGGCGACAACACAACGATGATACGCAATAAGTCCTGCTCCATCACTATTGAATAACACACTGATGGGATAGTCCTGCTGTACTTGCTGTTCTTACTATCCAGCAGTGACCTGCAATCATTAAAAAAAACATGCAAGATGAACGAGTACATCTGTGATTGGACCCGGAGAGTCCGCTGCAAAATGAAGTTGAATCAGAAGCAAAATCGGAATTAGGGGCAGAAGCAGTTCCTAAAACATTGACTGTGTGTCTTCAGGCTCCTGTACCTCCTGCCTGTTGGTAGCAATGAGAATAGGGCATGTCCTGGATGACGTGGGTCCTTATGATGGATGCTGCCTTTGTAAGACTATAAGATATAGGAGCAGAATTAGGCCATTTGGCCCATGGAGTCTGCTCCAGCAATTCATCATGGCTGATCCAATTTTGCTCTCAGCCCCAATCTCTTGACTTGCAGTGGCCCCTCTATACCAGACAGCAATGCAACCAGTTAGAATGCTCTCTATAGTACCCCTGTAGAAATGAGTGAGTGTCCTTGGTGACATACTGAGTCTCCTCAAACTCCTAATGAACCACAGCCGCTGTCATGTCTTCTTTGTAATTGCATCACTATGTTGGGCCCAGGATAGATGCACAGAGATGTTGATACCCAGGAACTTTAAACTGCTCATCCTGTACAGTTCTGATCTATTGATGAAGCATCCTGCTGAAGGGTCTTGGCCTGAAACATCGACTGTACTCTTTTCCATAGATACTGCCTGGCCTGCTGAGTTCCTCCAGCATTTTATGTGTGTTGATTGTATGATGAAGACTGGTGTGTGTTCCCTCAGTTTCCCCTTCCTGAAGTCCGCAATCAATGACGTGGTCTTACTGATGTTTAGTGCAATGTTGTTGTTGTGACACCACTCAACCAGTCTATGTTGGTACTTGTGACAATAATAAACCAAGACTTCAGATGAAAGACTGAAGTATGTTTTGATAGAAAATATATATTTTTTTAATTCATTGTCCTCATCTAGTAGCTCATGTCAGAGCTTAGATTTAAGGACAGTAACCTCAACATCAGGCTCCACGTCCTCTAATCTTATCTGGCACCACTCCCAAAATATAAAAGATTAGCTGATACCTATCAGTATTCAAATAGCAGGGGGGCCTTTACCATCCAAGGCAACACACACCTTTTCTCTGCAATGCAGAAACAATATATTTACACAGCAAATAACACAGATTCTGTTATACTAACACTCTGAGCAGAAGCTAGACCTGCTTCTCTGTGTTTTATAACAAGTATGGCAAAGCTCAAGTCTGGTCCAATGCCCCATAAATAAAGAGCACCTGAAAATACCTCTGGCCATTTTTCAGGCATCCAGTGTAGCTGCCAACATCAACACTTAAGGGCCTAACTCCCATTTCAGGACCCATCATGTAAATGGGTGGTGCCAGATTGGCACTGCTCAACATTCCTTTTGTTGTTGGACCCTCATTAGTGGTTGTCACTGGGAAGTAAGAAGGTTATTACTTTTTTATATTCAGCAGGAGAAAGCATGCTTCTACAAGCCTCACAACCTCCTTGTGTCTTGGCCTGGTGTTACTCTGGGAGATGCTTCATGATGGTGGAGATTCTTTATTGTATCTGGCCAAGCAACAGGCATCAAATTCAATTACAAGTTTAATTGTCATTCAACCATACATGAATAGCCATGAATACAGCCATACGAAAAAGTGTTCGTCCGGGGCCAAGGTGTCAACAGTTATACACAGCTAGAGGCACATATAACACATAAAAGAGAGCAGTAAACATAGAGTCACACAAAAAAATATAGACTTAAGTCCCTGAGTGACATGTCCTGTAAATTGATGGTGCTTCAGTGTTATTGGCAAGAACAAGTAGTTCTCAGTCATCCGCAGATGACCATACACATCCACGCATGTAATTCAACCTTGTCATTCCACCCATTGAACACTGGATGGGAGGGGACAGCCCCCAACCCAGCATGGATTCTGTGCTACACAGCCTCCAGCGTTTCCTCTTCTGGACTGGTGCAACAGGCAAGCCCACGGCTTGAGGCCCCGTCCTCGCTACAATCGAGGCCACGCAGTTCCCCTGCCATCTGTCTCCCCATTAAAGGAGGGAAACAGACTTGCCAATATATAATAGTATTGTAACAGGTGTCAGTAACTGGACTCCCTTTATTGAGTAAAGTGCCAACTACATTGGAAGTTTTCAGGACTGTAGTATTCTTATTATAGTGACTCAGTATTCCTGTTGTCATTTCTTGGTTTCTTTAATATCTCCAAGCTTTTGAATTGCATTCTGTGACGGCTAGATTTTTCATTATTATGGTTGTACTCCATTCCTGTACCACTCCAAATTCCATTGGTTAGTTTATATTTACTGTATATTCTCAGTTCTGTTCCCTATCTTGGCTAATGGCATGAAATTAGTGAGAAGAGACACTGAGTGACTGGAAGCAGTGGGATTAACCATTTTTTCTTTTCTTTGCATGCCAGCTGGCTCATCTTGATCACCTGAGATCACTGAGTCAGCCCAGGTCAGATGGGATCTTGCTCTTTACATAGAAATTTACAGTATATTACAGGCCCTTTGGCTCACAATGTTGTGTCGACCATGTAACCTACTCTAGAGACTGCCTAGAATTCCCCTACTGCTTAGCCCTCTATTTTTCTAAGCTCCGTGTATCTATCTAAGAGTCTCGTAAAAGACCCTATTGTATCCACCTCTACCACCTTCGCTGCAGTGCATTCCACACACCCATCAGTCTGTGTGGAAAAACTTGCCTCTGACATCCCCCTTGTTCCAACTTCCAAGCACCTTAAAACTATACCCCCTTGTGCTAGCCATTTCAGCCCTGGGAAAAAGCTTCTGGCTATCCACATAATCAATGCCTCAAAAAGAGAAACATTTTGTGTTATATTAACATGCCACATACTTCTGGTAGACACCATTATGGAGATTTAAGAGACATTGTCCCCTCTTGCTTTGCTCTCATATTCTTCAAGCTCCCATTAATCCCATGCTGCTGCTACACTTGCACATCACTTACTTCTTCAATGGCAATGAACACTGAGCAGATTTGGCCCTTGTTCTTTTTCTTAGCCCCTGCATG
The DNA here is from genome assembly GCF_048418815.1 of Hemitrygon akajei. NCBI lineage: Eukaryota > Metazoa > Chordata > Chondrichthyes > Myliobatiformes > Dasyatidae > Hemitrygon > Hemitrygon akajei. The sequence goes on along the minus strand of NC_133141.1, from coordinate 5,063,680 downwards.
TTTCCAGTTAACAGAATGGAAGTGTAGCTGAAATCACTACTCAATAACTAACAATCCTGAGACTGCATTTAATATCTACATTAGTAGCGAACTTATCAAGCACAGCACAGAACAGCCATACCTGGGATCACCTTTGGCAGTCTGACATAGTTGGAAAGTACGTGGGGCACCCTTACAAAACATACCAATGCGGTAGTTCCTTCAAAGATGAGTTTTTCCATGTAAGGGTGTATGAAAGTGCTGCATTGTTCCAAAGGTTTAAAGTGATTTTTAGATATGTGTCAAAACATTTTGTTTTGAATGCTGTTGCTTGCTTTTATTCCTTGCACAATTTGTGTTTTTTTTTTCTTTCTCTGCATATTGGGTGTTGGTCTTTTTTAAAACTGGGTTCTTTCGAATTCCTTGCTTTGTGTCTGCCTATAAGTAGACAAATCTCAAGGTTGTATAATTTACATATACTTTGATTAAAAAAAGCAAGTACTTTGAACAAAATTGTCTTGAAGTTATGAATGTAATGAGAAACACGTGGCAGTTGTTTGTTGTAATGGTCAAGGACCATATTGGCTGTTTTCCTTCCACAACAACCTTCGTGTAAATGATGCTAACAAGACCCTGGGGTAAATTGCTATTCAGAGGCACATCTGCTTCTGGGAGGATGAGATTGGCAGAGAGGGATGGATAAGTGAAGAAATGTAGTGCCTGGAATCTAGGGGAGGGTTGACTGAAGAATGGTCTGTTAGCTCATGGGTGAACTATCAGGTAAATGGCTGAGTTTGGGTGATTCCATTCTTTAGAGGGTGTGGACTCAATGGGACAGGGCTGATCTAGAGTTGAAACCATCATTCTACTCAGAGCATTGAAACTCTAGGACTGTTGGCAAGTTGGAGGTCAGGTCAGGGTTTCGGAGCCTCAGAACGTTGGAAAGTCAGGAGCATGATTAGTTTGGTCGCATAGGGACTGGGAAAGATGATGGATGAAGCAAAGCAAGGGACTTATCTTTCCAGGGTACCAATCCAGTGCGATGTTAGTAAAATATGATCATCCCTAACGCTCTGAAAACAGTAAAGTTATATCATCCTTTGCAAGACTGAATGGCTGATATGAAGATGGCATTTGGTGCACAGGGGTGGGCCACAACATAAAATGCAATAATTCAGAAATAACTGTGGTCCTCAGTCTGGGTGAAGGACACACTCAGTAACCATAACATTGAAAAAAATAATAGAGCTGTCTGGATTAGAGAGCATGTCTTATGATGATAAGTTGAGTGAGCTAAGGCTTCTGTCTTTGGAGCGAAGGAGAATGAGAGGTAACTTGATAGAGGTGTAAAGATAATAAGAAGCATAGATCAAGTGGACAGCCAGAGACTTTTTCATAAGGCAGACATGGTTAATATAAGAGGGCACAATTTTACGGTGATTGTAGGAAAGTATAGGGAGACATCAGAGTTAATACTTTTACACAGAGCGGTTGGTGCATGGAACTTACTACCAGGAGTTGTGGTAGAGGCAGACACATTAGGGACATTTAAGAAACTCCTAGATGATAGAAAAGCAGAGGGTTATGTAGGAGGGAAGGGTTAGATTGATCTTAGAGTAGGTTAAAAGGTTGGCGCAATATTGTGGACTGAAGGGTTTGTACTGTGCTGTAACGTTCTATGTCAGATAGCAAAAGTTTTTATAAATATATAAATCAGAAGAGGGTGGCTAAAGTCAACGTAGGTCCCTTGGAAGACGAGAAGGGGAAATTGATATTGGGTGATAAGGAAATGGCTGAGGCGTTGAATTACTATTTTGTGTTGGTCTTCGCGGTGAAGGACACGTCTAATATACCAAAGATGGATGTTATGGACAAAATGGGAGGCGAGGACCTCGATAAAATCACTGTCACTAATTAGATAGTGATGAACAAACTAGAGGGCCTGAAGGTAGGTAAGTCCCCTGGTCCTGATGGGATGCATCCCAGGGTGCTGAAGGAATTGGCAGAGGTTATAGTAGATACGTTGGTAATCATTTATTAAAACTCTCTAGACTCTGGGCAGGTCCCGGCAGATTGGAAGACAGCAAATGTCATGCCACTTTTTAAAAAAGGATGTAGGCAAAAGACAGGCAACTATAGGCCAGTTAGCTTAACATCTGTAGTCGGGAAAATGCCTGAAGCTGTCATTAAGGAAGAAATAGCAAAACATTTAGAAAGGAGTGGTTCCATTAGACAGACGCAGCATGGATTCAGAAAGGGCAGGTCCTGTTTGACAAACTTACTGGAGTTCTTTGAGGACATAATGAGTGCAGTGGATAGAGGGAAACAGGTGGATGTCGTATACTTGGATTTCCAGAAGATGTTCGATAAGGTGCCGCACAAGAGACTTATAAATAAGATACAGATGCATGGAGTCGGAGGAAGTGTATTGGCATAGATAGTGGATTGGTTAACCAATAGAAGGCAGAGAGTTGGTATAAATGGGTGTTTCTCCGGTTGGCAGTCAGTAGTGAGTGGGGTCCCGCAGGGGTCAGTGCTGGGCCCGCAGCTGTTTACCATTTACATTGATGATCTGGAAGAGGGGACTGAGTGTAGCGTAGCAAAATTTGCTGATGACACTAAACTGAGTGGAAAAGGAAATTGTACAGAGGATGTGGAGAGTCTGCAGAGGGATATAGATAGGTTAAGTGAGTGGGCCAAGGTCTGGCAGATGGAATACAATGTTGGTAAATGCGAGATCATCCACTTTGGAAGGAATACGTAATAGAATAGCAGATTATTATTTAAATGGTGAAAGATTGCAGCATGCTGTTGTGTAGAAGGACTTGGGAGTGCTTGTTCATGAATCGCAAAAGGTTGGCTTGCAGGTACAACAGGTTATTAAGAAGGCAAATGGAATGTTGTCCTTTATTGCTAGAGGGATTGAATTCAAGAGCAGAGAGGTCAAGCTGCAAATATACAGGGTACTGGTGAGGCCGTACCTGGAGTATTGTGTGCATTTCTGGTCTCCATACTTGAGGAAGGATATACTGGCTTTGGAGGCAGTGCAGAGGAGTTTCAACAGGTTGATTCCAGGGATGAAAAGGTTAACCTATGAGGAGAGATTGAGTCGCCTGGTACTATACTCTCTGGAGTTCAGGAGAATGGAAGAGAATCTTATAGAAACATACAAAATTTTGAAAAGGATAGATAAGATAGAAGTAGGAAAGGTGTTTCCATTGGTAGGTGAGACTAGAACTAGGGGACATTGCCTCAAGATTCATGGGAGAAGATTTAGGACGGAGATGAGGAGAAATTGTTTTTCCCCAGAGAGTGGTGAATCTGGGAAATTCTCTGCCCAGGGAAACAGTTGAGGCTTCTTCACTAAATATATTTAAGAAACAATTAGATAGGTTTTTACATAGTAAGGAAATTAAGGGTTATGGGGAAAAGGCAGGTAGATGGAGCTGAGTTTACGGACAGTTCAGCCATGATCTTATTGAATGGCGGGGCAGGCTCGATGGGCCGGATGGCCTACTCCTGCTCCTATTTCTTATGTTCTTATGTTATATATTAAAATTTTTAAACCCTTTCAAGTAATTTGCTGTATATAAGTAGAGACAAAATCTACTTGATTAGTGATGATACTGTGCAAAGTGTTAACATGCATGTATGTCAAATTTGCAAACTTGTAAGTACCTCTTCTTGAATAATGAGGAAATTAATTTTGATCAGAGCCCATTAAATTTATTTTGTTGGCTATAATTTCTACCCATGTGTGTATGGGGCTGTCAAAGAGGATAACTGCAATTTATCATTAATATTGGAAAAGTTAATTTATTAATTTACATACTTAAAGAGTGCCTGAAATTTGCCATCGTCTCAGTAATTGTTCATCTATTAAACATTCTTTTATTCAATTAAGTTGAGAGCCTTGTACACGTAAGCTAGCAGTTAGTTATGTGCTGAATAATTCATCTGTTACCAAAATGTAATGAGAAACAAAGAAATGAGAATATGGAAGTTCTGTTCTGTGCTGTGCACTTCCATTACTCTTCAACTGCATTGTGACACTTAAAAAAGCTCGGCACATTCACCACAAACCATAAAACAAATTTAAAAGTAGCCGCTGCACGAACTGGGTCTGATAATTCCAGCTAGCCGTGAGCAGAAGACACTAATTCAATTACTGGGTTGTGCAAGCATGCATAAACCACTTAGACTTCACTTCTGGTTTAGGCTAATTTATGCACCTTGTAATTAACAGCAGTGGTTTCACATTACAGTACACAAAATAGTAGGCCTTTCAGCTTTCAGACCCTCTCCACCATGCACTAATATCTTGACAGAACTAATCTTTGACCCCAAACTCCATGTTCCTGTCTGTGCTCCATAACTTTGATTACCCACGGTCTAAAACCTTATTATTTCAGTTCTGAGTTTGGTGTGAATATACCTCCAGAGGTTTCTGGGGTAGAAAGCTTCAAAGATTCATGACCCTCAAAGAGAAGAAATTCATCTACATCTCAGTCTCCTCATCCTGAGACCAGGGACGTATCTTCTCAGAGGTTAAGCTATCAAGCACCCCAGCTTCCCATATGTTTCTATGAGATCACCTCTCATTCTTCTAACTTTCAGTATGTATTTGGCACAATCTATTCACTTTTATTCTCTCAAAGAATGATTCCTTCATCCTATAAGTGAATCTGATGGACCTGTTCTCTCTTATTGCATGAGGAGATCATAGATGTACTCTGCCCTCCGTGGTTGGAAAAGGACTGTAGTCAGTCTCTCTTGCAACAAAGACATAGCATTCAATATGCCATCCTGATTGCTCATCTTCTGTGATGTCAAGAGAGGGAATCTCCTGTATTGGTAGATACACAATGCAGCAACAGTCCCCACTGAACAGTATTTTACCCGTCTCTCCACTCTTACAGAATATACCTCTGCTAACACATTTATTCTGGACCAGGGGTTCCCAACTTGGGGTCCACAGACCCCTTGCTCTTTGGCACTGCCCATGGCATACAAAAGGGTGGGAACCTTTGTTATAGAATAATGTGCATTGGAGATATTATTAAAAGAGTTGATATGTGCATGAACTACCATCCTTAGTTGGGAAAGAGAGCGTAGAATGATATCTTCTGACTTGATAACCGTTAAACCACATAATATTAAAGATACTTGGGTGATGGTTTGCATTGATTTGCCTTCAGTTCCTTGGCTGGAGATCAGCCAGCATAGCATCCCTGTGGCTCTGCTCTGCCACTGTAGGTATGTAGATAATGTATGGAAATTGAATTAGAACTGGACAGTTGCCCAGTGGGTTGGCTATCACCATAAACAAGGCAGTCCATACTGATTCATATATAGAGGACACTTCCTCGCATGTGAGCTGATGGAGATGGTGGGGAAGAGGGGTAAAGTCAGGCTGAGACTGGGCACCTGTATTAATTCCTGGTCTCTGTGTCAAAAGCATTTTTTTAACCTTGCCCAGTCAAACTACGTACTCAGCTTGGTGAACCATATGCTCACATTTCAACACCCAAATCCCGTCTTGTTTTTCAGATCTTTTAAAGAAACTGCATGGAATTTTGTGAGGAGTTTGAGTTATGTGGAAAGGTATCGTCTGCCATTCATTTTAACAGCACTGGTGCTTGGCACTGACTGGGCAGTCAAAATACTAACTCTTTCAAAATTCAGTAATCTGCATCAGGCTTCTTTACTAACGCTAATCATTAAAAATTAAGTTATGCTTAAAAAAGTAGTGAATGAGTGACATTAAAATGAAATTCTTTACAATTGCTTCTATCTTACTAGATTTGCAAATTTTACTAGATTTGTGAAATGGAATAAAATTCCTGAAGCAGGGATATTTGGATGTGCTTAAAGACAGTTATTTTTATGAGTAACATCATCCTTCAATGCATTTCCAAAACAAGGGCGATGAATTTGTTCTGTTACCTCTTGCTCTGCTTGTTACAGGGCCCTGGTCTACTCAGGCCCAACCTGTTCGTCCAGTTCACTTTCTGGACCACCTAGAGCTCCTGGTTCAGAAGAAGTAAAATTCAGGACTGAGAATGGTGGTCACAGCTTTTATGAACCAGATATTTCTGTTTTTCACGTGTTTCAGGCATGACATGGAGAGTACGGATAATGGAGGAATTGCTTCCGAGAAAAGTAAGCCCTTGGATAGATCTGTAGAAGATCTCAGTAGAGGCAACTCACCGACGCATGGGTCTTCCAGAGCCAGTGGGCGTCATCTTACTGTCAGGTGAGGAGGGTTTAAGTTGACGAGCATCACTGTGTTTCCTTGCTTGCTCAGTTTGACATGTTTCATGCAAAGAATTAGCTGGTTTCAAGTAAAGTTTAAAACTGAGGAGCTAATTTGTAGCTTAATAAAATGTCTCTGTTATCAGGAAGGTTTATACTGTGCTACTTACCGTGAAAGTGAGACTGCTACCTTTGGGCTGCTTTCTACACGTCTGCAGTGTATGACCATTCATTATGCCCTGACCGAAATCTTAATCACGGAATAGGGATAGTGGGACAGCGTGTGAGGTCGGCGGAGGGAATGGAATGAGATCGTGAAGGAATGGTGTGAGGTCTTTCACCTTTGCTGCATAACAAGCAAATCAGTGCTTATTTCTCCCATGTGAGCACATGAATTGTAAGGTTAGCAGCCCAGTGTAGATGTTGATGACCTTTCTCTTATCGGTTAAGGTTTCCTGCTCTGTGGCCAAAGGCTTGCAGCTATGTCACATGTTGGATGTAGATAACACCATCTGCTTTGGGCCACACCAGTGTGACCTCTGAAGGAATCACCAATTCAGTACCAGAGTCTAGACACACTCTGGTTATGTTGGACAGATGAGATTCACTGTCAACTCTGCTCATCTTCAGGGGTTTGGGAATCTAAATGAAAAATTAACCTAATGGGCCAAATACAAAACCCCAGCATGGAGATTGCATTGGAAGGTTCTAGAATATTTTAGGTTGTTTCATGCATAATGACACCCTTCCCTCCATCCACAGAGGGTAAGTGTTTCTTTTTCGCCCATGTTACTTTTGTATTCATGACCAGAATGAATTGCTCCAAATGAGACTTTATTCCATAGTTTATTTAATTTTATTTTTATTTAGAGAGACAGCAAGGAGTAGGCCCTTTCAGCCCTTCGAGCCATACCACTCCAGCAACCCTAAATTAACCCTAACCCAAGCATGGAAATACAACGAGGATTAACTGGCTTTGTATTCAAACGTTATCACCTCTGTTACGTGTTTAGTGGCTGTTTATCCTTTTGGCCAATAACTGACTCATTTGCTTATGATTTCATTTAAAATTACTGCAACACTTAAAGTTGCTGAACAGTGATGCTAACCAAGATAACTCTCCCAAACTAAGTCAAAAATAAATGCAAAAGAATTCAAGCCTTTGCATTAATCAAGTGATGTGGTATCCTGTTCCACCAACTAGGTATTCGGTAATCCTCCAACACCACACAATGGACACTTTGCCGGCTGTTGGCAGCTAATGTTCTAATCCCCCCTGTTTTTAGCTTTGTGGTTGAGCCTCCTGAACATTCAGAAGATGATGCTATTGAAATGATATTAGAAAGAGGATGAGTGGGAGGCAAGTTCTCCTGCACATGGGTAGATATTGGCTTTGTTATGTACATCAGTGTGAGTCAACCTCAGACTGAAGGTGCAGCCAAAGATGTTAGAACCAATCATGGGTAAATGAATTTTGCGACGTAACGTTGGGGAAGTTACTTCACAAAATAAATTATATTGGCTTCTGCAATGTAGTTCTGTTTGCTGGCTGGAATTTGTGCATTTAAATAGCTGCAGCTGTGAGCTGAAGTGTAAATATTAATTTTTCTCTTTGTTGTTTTCATGCTTCTTGGGGATGTGTCTTCTCTCGGTGGGTACATGGAGGCAAATCTAAAGGTTACCAGAGAGCAGCATGGCTTTTTATTCTTTAACCCATGTAGGTTCCCTCTAAGTGATTGAATCGCCCACAAGCCCCCCTCTGCGATGCACCCACAGAGCTCGCCAGTGTAACACATTGTTCAGTCCACACATGATGTTCTGTTTAGTCCCTTGACCTCCCCTGTGTTATACTGCTTGTATTTGTTTTATGAACATCCCTGGACATATTGGGAATGGTAAATGAATGATGTTCGTCTGGATGTATGAGGTGATGAAAGTGTCTGTGTGTCTTCAGTCCTCAATCTGGCTGATTGATCAGCCACGAATGTTGTGTCCCTGCTGTCTACATGACACACAAGTATGTAAGCCAGGGCAGTACAATATGGAGAGCAAGCTGTTGATCAGAGATACTAGTGTCACAGTTTTCCATTTACCATGGGAATGAATGCATAAACTGCACCAGTGACCTTCAGCTCTGCTAAACACCTTGTGGCCTGGATTAAATGGGCTGTTTCCTTCTGGTCACTGCTTTAGAGTGTGCCCACGTGTTCTGCAGCTCGGCCCTGACCCCTTATCACAGCTCTGTGATGTTCGTTTCCTCTTCTAGCTAAGCTCTGAATGCTCGAGAGACCCTCCCCCCACATATAGTCCTCCAGCAAAACATTAATTGTTGAGGGACATCTGATGAAACTGTACTGCTGACCACCCTATGGGCAATAGCTTGATGGCGAAGTGACTCTGCAGTGCCTACACGCTTTCTCTTTTCCATTCACCCTGAATCCTGCACCAGGAATCACCTCCGCCTCCACTGTTTCACGTCACATCGTGTAGCTCTGCACTAACTGATGCGTGTCCCCCACTGTACTCCTTCCTCTTGTCAATCTCCTGTTTCAATGACGTTCAGAGGCGCACATTCACCACAACATGTAACATCTGCTTGCTGTGATCGTCACAGGCACAACATGCACAGTAGGAAAGCACTGCGGAACTCCCGGATCGTCAGCCAGAAGGACGACGTCCACGTCTGCATCATGTGCCTTCGTGCCATCATGAACTACCAGGTGAGAGAGAGCCACCTGGCTCCAGGATCTGGCTTTGGGTATTCATCATAGTCCTGATATTCATAACAATATGCACAGTCTTGTCTTGTTCCTTTCCAATTCTACAGTGTATTTTATGAATAATCCCTTAAGCAAGTATCCTTTGTATAGTGAATCTGGCATCATAAAGGAGATTTAATAGTATATATGTCCACCTGTGGGACTTTGTGAAATTTGACCCTGTACTAGCCAGAGGCTCCGTGCATCAGTCCCTGATCCTACATTGATGAGACATAGTTAGCTTTATGCTTTGAATGTATTGATTTATGAAACATCATTGGTTAGAGGCACTAGATAAGGCTTTGCCTTGGAATTGTGCCTGGGACTAGTCTCCCGGACCCACCTATGTTTCATGACTGCAGAGCCCCTCGTGTCCTCTCAGCATCACTACGTGTCCTCCCAGTATGTGTCCATCACATGGTGTTGGGCATGTGAAAAACCCTGTCAGAGATTAATGAGTGTAATTAGAGCAAAGGAGATCCTGGAGAGTGCCAATGTCGCTGCTGTTATCCACCAGGGACAGTTTGGTGGAGGCCCTTTGCTTTGCTTTGTAAGATTCATTCTCTTGAAATCTTCGGTGAATGAATGGCTGATAACATAAAGGTAGGTCCCCAATTGTGTTTGTGTTGATGGCATACTGCAGCTGGAAGTTGGCACAATCTTGATTTGTGTTTGGAGCTCATATAGGATTAATAGTTATCTGGTTGTTCTGTAAATTAGCTCTCCAGTATGAAGCAAAAAATGCTGACAGACTGCTGGAACGGTGATGCAACCTCAATTTACACTAATCTACATTAAAATTGAGTCCTTTATGGACCTTTTGTTTAAGGATACAGTTGTATGCACAAGCTAAAGATTAACTTCTCTAGGCAGCTTTGTTTACAAGGGTTGCTTCTCAGTCCTTCTTGATTAACATTGTCAAACAGTTTAGAGAAGTTTAAAAAAAGGCCGTGTATTGTGGTTAATGCTGCTGTCTGCACTTCTTCCTGAGTTGTCATATGCTGGAGACAAGATCCATTATGTCTTCAAGTGGACTGATCCACACTGTGGTTTGGGACCAGCTCCTCAGTCAATGAAGGAATGGCAGGATCGGGGTGGTTGTTGAAGGGGAGTCTTGAGATGGCATTTGCCTTGGCACACAGCAGGGAGAGCTCTCTGTCACCACTATCATATTTGTCTTCTTTCTTCTGGATGGTCCTGATTATGTTGTTAGAAGTTCCCAGCTATGTCATCCTCTTCTCAAATAGGGGAGAATGAGGCTCTGATGTTATTTCTGCTGTCCTTCACCACCAACTCTTAGAACTTCAGTAGCTATACTATTTGCTTCCAAGGCCATGTGGTTTTTAGTTAACATACAGCCTCTTGTTACTCTGAGGCGTTGGATAGTCTACTACAGAATGAAACCAACGATAGGGTCATGATTGAGGTGTTCTTCAAAAGTCCTCTTTCAGTAGTTGCTGCTAGCTTTGCTGTCTTTCATCTGGTCTTTGATCTCCATGAGTTACATCCTGATGCTTGGGCTTTGGATGGTCTCATCAGCAGTGCAGCATCCATGCATGACATGGTTCTGTGAGATGCTGTGTTTCCTCTGGGTTTTCTATTGAACCTTAGGCTTCAAGCTCCTCTGGGCCTGTTTCTTCCCCTTCGAGGTATGGCCCAACTTCCCAATCTCAGAAGGTGATTAATCATCTCCCAGGCATTCCAGTTTTCATTCTGAGCTTTGAGGTATAGTGGTAAGGCCTGTTGATGTTGCTTGAAGTATCTCACCACCTCCTACACACGCACACACACATACACGGGTGCACACACCACTGATATACTATTTATCAGTCCACTTGAAGACATAATGGATCTTGTCTCCAGCACATGACAACTCAGGAAGAAGTGCAGAGAGCAGCATTAACCACAATACACAGGTTTTATAGATGTATATATAGAACTTTGATGGGAGCCGCTGGCTGATTGACCACCAGCTCCAGGTTGGCCAACTAGCACTAAGTGAGTTACCTCTGGGGAGACCACAACTGAAGACCTGCTGCCATAGCTCCAGCTCAACGTTGGCACTTTCTAACTGCCACAGTACATAATGTGGGAAATGAGCCAACGAAAGGTTCCCAAACCATAGTGTAAAAATATTACACCCCAGCTTTAAAATGAAAGTGAACTGAATATCTGAAACACTTGTGAATTACTGTGAAATCATCCTCAGCTCAGTTATATGAATATGAAAGTTGACTTGACCAAATCTATTACAACAACATGTTTTAGGTCTTCCTTAATGGCAGGGTTTCTAAGAATGTAATCCAAATTATCTCATTCCATGCTCTGATTGGCTTATTGAGCATTAGGAGGGCCAATTGGTTTTATTTTAATATCCTACATAAGCAGTATTGTAACATTGCATTCCTCGATGCGGGCAGTCACTGTTGATTTGTGCTTGATTTCTTTTCTAGTCTGGTTTCACCCTGGTGATGGAACATGAGCAATGTGTGAACGAAATCACCCTCAGTTTGAACAATAAGAATGCAAGGTAAGAGATAGTGAAAATATGATCTGCGCCATTGTGATACAAGAGCCAATGTATATCGCAATCTCACATTTCCAGGATGTCAAACTGAACTGATCTCAGGTCTCCACTCTCTGGATTGAACCAGTACAATATCTCCTAGATTTGGAATACAATCAGTTCCAGGCCACCTAGCTCTGGGATTCAAACAATTCCAGGTCTCTCAGCATTGGGATTTAACTAATTCCAGGTCTTCAAGTAACAGGATTGAACCAATCCCATCTCCTGGCTCTGGAATTGAATCTCAGTGCCTTCCATGGTGAAATTTTTTAAATGGCGGCATGGTAGCACAGTGGTTAGCACAATGCTTTACAGTACCAGTGACCCGGGTTCAATTCCCACCACTGTCTGTAAGGAATTTGTATGGTCTTCCCATGACTGCATGGGTTTCCTCTAGGTGCTCCAGTTTCCTCCCACTGTCCAAAAACGTACTAGTTGGTAGGTTAATTGGTCACTGTAAATTATCCCATGATTAGGCTAGGGTTAAATCAGACATTGTAGGGTGACACAGCTTGAAGGGCCCGAAAGTCCTCTATATCTAAATAAAATTTCAAAAATAAGACATTCTGAGTGAAAGATTTGGAGTTTTCTTTTGTTTGCAACATGGTGTGTCTTCACACAGATTGGGCTGGAAAACCATTAACAACTACTGGAGTGCAGCAGGCAAGAAAGACCAGCCTTGCCATCAAAGAGTGGGTGTTTTTGAGAAAGTTCCTTGTAGACATCTGTCACTGACTTGCTATCTTATGTTAGTATGCCCTGAACTTGAGGGAAGCCCAGTCTGTTTGTAATATGATTGGAGGTTTACCCTTTCTTCCACTTGCAGGACGAAGGCGCTGGTGTTGGAGTTGTTGGCTGCAGTGTGCTTGGTGCGAGGGGGACATGACATCATCCTTGCAGCCTTTGAGAACTTCAAAGAGGTAGGAGTCTTGTCTGTCAGTGTGTGTACAGGATAGCATCTCCACCAATATTTATTAAACATATTTTGGTATGCGCAAGTGTTTACAGTTTATATTTGGCTGTGACAATGCTCACATTTAAAATGCTTTGTGTGTCCCGTCTCTGTGCACTTCCTGCACTGCAGACTGTGATGCATTGTGTGTGCAAATAGGAGAAGGCTTCATCTGTTCAGTCCAAGCTTAATTTTACTCAACCATTGCTGACTGCTATATATTCCAAAGCAGAGTGGGTGGGAGGCAGATCTCAACACTCAGACTCGTGTGCATGTGGTTTAATCATGGTATTGAATTACACTAATACCTCACCCTTCTAAAGTGCCCCTTCCAACAGGGCAAAGCAGGCATTAATATCCACCTCACACAAAATTCTGGAGGAACTCAGCAGGTCAGGCAGCATCTATGGAAATGAATAAACAGCCAATGTTTTGGGCTGAGACCCTTCTTCAGGACTGGAAAGGAAGGGGAAAGATGCTAGAATAAAAAGGTGGGGGAGGGGGAAGGAGGCTCGTTAGAAGGTGATGAGTGAAGCCAGGTGGGTGGGAAAGGTAAAGGGCTGGAGAAGAAGGAATCTGATAAGAGAGGAAAGTGGACCATAGGAGAAAAGGGAAGGAGGAGGGGTACTAGGAGGAGTGTCCAACTAACTAGGCAAATAACTTGTCATGCCAGTTGTAGGTTGGAACTTCCACTAGACCAGCGAGGCCTTAGCAATGGGCTGTCTACATCTGTGGTGTAAGGGAAAAATGGTGATTTGAACTTTTGACTTTTTGAGCAAGGAACCAATGGCAGGGACCTGGGGATAGAGCAGGTAGGTGCAATGAAAAAGAGCCAGAACAGATCCAATGGGCCAAGTGGCCTGCTGCTTCCCTGTTCTACGCCATAATGTGTGTCTCATTAAGCCTTACAGCCAATGGGCTATTTTTGAAATGGGAATCTGTTTGTTTTATTAGTAAATGCAGACCCTGGCAGCCCAAGACCCATGATGAATTATTCGATTTTGGTGAAATAAGGTGTTGACAATATTAACATGAGGTCCCTAATGTCCAAGTTAACAGATTGCTGCTTCAGCATCTCAGAATCAGATTCTGATTTATCATCAGTAACATAATAATGCGAAATTTGTTGTTCCGCAAAGAACGTATGAAGTTAATCATTGGTCAGTTCAGCCCAGTGCTATAGACCTGACTATGGTGTGGATGGGTACACCTCAACACCCTTGTTCCAGAAGTACATATAAACCCTGTCCTGTCAACTGCTTCTCCCAGCTCACTCTGGATTGAGTGAGTTTTTGTCTCTCAATCTCAAGCGAGTAACCTTCTGATGAACTGTGGCTTCTAACCGTTCCTCTGCATCTGCTCCAGCCACACTTTGCTGCCTTGTAAACTAATCATAATGTTGAAGATTGAATATCAAAGAGCGATTGTCCTTTGTAAAGAGGATGTGGGAGAAGAAAAGGTAATTAGCAATCGTGCAGCACACTGCACTTGCAACCTGGCAAGGAGAGAAGCAGCACAGATCCCTCTGATATTCTGTAGTTCATTTGGAGAGCTTCCAGGCTGTAGTGGTGTGTTGCTTTTTGCAATCACTCTGGACCAGTTGTCACAGTTGCAGGCGGTTAATGATTGGAATGATTAGCTTCCAAGTTATCTGTCTGAAACGCTGAGAGTGTGTGCACCACCCACACATTCTGCATTTAGAACCCTTGTGCTGTTTAGACCCTTGTGCTATTTTTAAAGAATAAAATACAGCAGATGGCTTTGGTGGACAGGGAGTGGTTCTTGATCTTTAACCTCTGGAATGAGCTTCAGCTGATGCCTGACACTTGTCAATGATTCCATTACCTTAACATTAGTCGCGGTTAACAAATGGGATGTGGAGGCCAACTGTCCCCACTGCTCTGCATGTGTGTTGGTGGAGAGTGGCTGTGGGTTTGTTTCAGTGTAGGGAGGTGGTCCCGCTACACCCTCATTACATGGCTGACTGCAGAGGTTTGTGCACTGCTGAGGGATCAGGACACTGTCTTCAGATGACTCTAAGGTGAGCAAAGCCACTGTCTACTGTTCCATTGGGAAGGCAAAGTGTGAGTACTCACAGAAAATCCATTTTGACACCAGGGACATACACCGCATGTGACGAGGTAAATAAACGATAACCAATTACAAGTCCACCCTGCGTGTCAACAACAGTGACTCCTCCCTTCCTGATAGGCTGAACGCTTTCTATACACAATTTGTCCAGTTGAATTATGTGACATCAAGGAGGAACAGACACCCTCTCTGGCCATAGATGAGGTGAAGAGGACCATAGGCAGAGCTATGCAAAGCTGCAGGGCTGGACAGTGTGGCTCAGCTAACAAAGGTCTTAACGGATATCTGTGATATCTCTGAAATAGTCCACTGACCCTGTAAGCTCCAAGGCAGTCACCATCATTCCAGTGTCCAAGAAAACAACGGTAACTGGCCTAAACGATTATGGCCTAGTGGCACTGAATTCAACAGTCATGAAGTACTTTGAGTGGCTGGTGATCACATTGAACCAGTTCACCTACCGCTCAAACCGGCCACTGATGATGCCTTAGCCTCGGCCCTCCTCTCTGTCCTGTCCCACCTAGAAAATGATGCCTCGTGTGCCAGAATGCTGTTCATCGAATTCAGCTTGGCGTTTACCACCATCTTGCCTGAAAGGCTGTGGGTAAATTGTCCTCGTTGGGACTCAACACCCCTCTCTGTAACTGGATCCTGGACTCCTTGATGGAAAGACCCAAGTCAGTCTGAGTTGGCAACAACATTTCAACCTCCATCACGCTGAGCGCTGGTGCCCCCCCCCCCCCCCCAAGACTGTATGCTCAGCCCACGGCTGTTCACCCTGCTGACTTACGACTGTACTGCCAGCTCCAGCTGAAACCACATCATCGTTTGCTGATGATACCACAGTGGCTGGCCTCGTCAGCAACAGTGATGAGTCGGCATACAGAGAGAGGGAGAGAGGGTTGTCAAATGGTGTGAGAACAACAACCTCAGTCTCAACGTGGACAGGATAAAAGAAGTGATCGTGGGCTCAGCAAGGCTCAGGTCACCCACTCTCCAATGGCTCTGCTGTGGAGAGAGTGAAGAGCACAAAGTTCCTTGGTGTGCACAAAATGGACGATCTAACCTGTAACCACAACACCTCCTCAAGAGTCAAGAAGACACAGCAGCGTCTACACTTTCTGAGGAGACTGAGGCGTGCAAGGCTCCCTGCCCCCACTCTAACAACTTTCTACAGGAGCACCATCGAGAGAGTCCTATCTGGCTGCGTCGTTCTGTGATGCAAGGCATCGGACTGCAAGACCCTACAGAGGACAGTAAAATCCACCGTGTGGATCATTGGGGTTCCCCGCCCCCCTATATTTGACATTTACTGGGTGCATTGTATATGAAGAGCCTAAAGCATTGTTGAAGATCCCTCCCACCCATCCCACAATCTCTTTGACCCACTACCATCTGGAAGGGGGTACAGGAGCATCAAGACTAGGACAGCCAGACTGGATAATAGCTTCGTCTCTCGGACTAATGGATACCCTACCACCACTGAAGTCTCGTTACTAGGACAGCAAGATTACTGTTTACCTGTGCTGTGCTTTAGTACATGCATTATACTATGTGAATTATATTTTATTAACATTGTTATAACGTAATATTTTGGCTTATGTGCTGTGTGTGATGTATGTTGTGTGGGTGCACCGTAGTGCACAGGAACTTTGTTTTGTTTGGGTGTGTAAATGTATAGTCAGATGGTAATAAAATTCAACTTGAACTTGAAAGTGCCTGTGTTGTACTTTCCTAACTAAAGTTGGTAGTTTGTAATGAGACAACCCTCCCATAAGGTTAGAGCTTGGTTGTTGATACCTTTGGCTGTCTTCAGATTAAACAAAATAGAATGTCTTGGAGGATGATGTTGCTCTAATAATGTTTATTTTTACCATTGTTCCATTGATAAACCCTCAAAGCAACTTGCATTCTTAAGAAGAGTTCAAAATGAACCCAGCTGCAGTCTATTCACTTCTGCTCCACTTCCTTGTACGCATACTGAATCAGTTTTGGGTTAGTAGTGGCTGAAGGGTTGATGTTAGGCTGGATATCAAGAGAACTGTGATCTATCCTGAATGAAGCGTAAGATGCAATAACCAAACTGCTGAAGAAACTCAACAGGTCATCAGCATCTGTGGAGGGAAATGAACAGTCAAAGTTTTGGGGCAACACCCTTCACCTGGACTAGGTTTCAACCTGTGAGGTATTGTCACTATGGTAATGTCATGAAAATGAAAGCTCCCATGAAAAATAACTGACAAGCCCAAATATTCTGCTCTGATAATCTCGATTTAAGGAGAAACCTTGACCAATTCCCTCGGCACAAGACCACCTAGAAAGAGGCAGAGGGGTGACCTCATGAAGTTTAATACAGTACTGTGTAAAAGTCTTAGGCAGATATATATAGCTAGAGTGTACAGTACTGTCGTGATTTTATGTATTGCACTGTACTGCTGCTGCAAAAAATCGAGTTTCATGACATATGTGAGTGATGATAAACCTGATTCTGATATGGGTCTCTAGTGTGGACTGACAGTGGGAAGGGGGCAGTGAGAGGGGAATTTTGGTAGGGGAAAGGGGAAGGGAGAGGGGAGGGAGTGGGAAACACCAGAGAGACATTCTGTAATGATCAATAAACCAATTGTTTAGGATCAAATATCCTTGCCTGGTGTCTCAGGGCTGGGTGTGTCTGCACCCGTGCCAATCCCCGCCCCTGGCATTCCTTCTCTGCCACCTGTTCCACACCCCTCCCACGGCACTCTGCCCTCGCCATTGCCAATGTCCTTTACTCCCAACAGATTTACAAACCACATTGATAAATACAGTACTGTGCCAAAGACTTTTGCATTGTCTTTGTATAATCATGATTGACATAGACAAGGTGGATGGTCACAGTCTTCTTCCCAGGGTAGGGAAGTCTAACACTACATAGTAAAGGTTTAAGGTGAGGGGAAAGATTGAAAGGGAACCTGTGGGGCTAATTTTTCACACGGAGGGTGGTAGATATGTTGAATGAACTGTCATAGGAAGTGGTAGAAGTGGGTACAGTTACAGCGTTTAAAAGATGTTTGGACAGGTTAACGGACAGGAAGGATTGAGGGAATATGGATCAATCACGGGCAAATGGAAACCAGCTCAGGTAGGATGAGTTGTGCCGAAGGGCCGGTTTCCATGCTGTATGACCCCATGACCCTAACTCGCTCTAAGGCCTTCTCCTGCTTCTATCTTCTATGATTTGACATCTGCAGCATATAACCACATGCACTAATCGGAGAAAGCATTAAAGAGTAAACTTGACATTTAACAGTTCCAGTTGATATGCATAAAGTATGGATGCTGTGTTAAGCACTGAGGCAGCAAGAAAGAGGTAGAGCTCGTGGTTTTAGGCCCTGCTGAACAAAGGTCATTTGACCCTCCTCCTCTCACCACAGGTACTGCCTGACCCTGCCGAGTATTTTCAGCCATTTCTGTTTTATTTCATATTTCTAACAGCCTCAATGTTTTACACATTAATCTGTTCCAGCTAAGAGTCACTTATTCACTGTCTTTTGTTTGATTGGCTGAGTCTTGTCCCTGCCTTAGTGGGTTGCATTTAATCACTGTGGTTGCTCAGCAAGTGAAAGATCAATTGATCAGCATGATTGCTGAGGGGATGTCCAAGCTGAAAGTGCTCGAACAGGCACGGTTACTAATTGGAAATAGACTCATTCACAGCAATAACAAAAGGGCAGACTCTGTAAAGGTTTCACTCAGGCTTCTTGGAGAAATTGAGAGTTCTAATTCTCATTATTGATAAAGTTCGAGTCATAAAGATGTAAGATTGATAAAGATCAGGTCATAAAGATATAGAGAGATACTGCACAAAAACAGGCCCTTCAGTCCTCTGAGCCCACCTTGACCATCAACCTCCCATTTACACTAATTGTAAATACTCACTTTTTTATTCTCCTCACATTTTTATCAACTCCTCCCAGATTCTACCCCTCACCGACACACTGGGTCCAGCTTACAGTGGCCAATCAATCTAAAAATTGTGAGCTTTATCTCGTCAGCAAGAGAATGCTCATGATTGCAGTCCGGTCAGTGTGAGGATGTCAGTGATTAATAACATCAGTATGTCCAGGATTCTGAAGAATGTGCCTGAAGAGATTGTGGAGGGATTAGTAATGATCTTTCAAGAATCACTAAATTCTGGAATGGTTCTGGAGGAATGGAAAATTGCAAATGTCACTCCACTCTTTAGGAAGGGAGGGAGGCAAAGGAAAGGAAATTATAGACCATTTAGCCTGACTTCAGTGGTTGGGAAAATGTTGGAGTCCATTATTAAGGATGAGGTTTCTGCGTAGTTAAAGGTAGATGATAAAGTAGGCCAAAGTCAGCATGGTTTTCTTAAGGGGAAATCTTGCCTGTCAAATCTGTTGGAATTCTTTGAGGAAATAGCAAGCAGGATGGATAAAAGAGAATCTGTAGATGTTGTGTAAATGGGTTTTCAGAAGGCTTGTGACAAGATGCAGCACTTGAGGCTGCTTAACAAGATAAGAGCCCATGGTATTAGCATGGATAGAAGATTGGCTGACTGACAGGAGGCAAAGAGTGGAAATAAAGAGAGCCTCTTCTCATTAACTGCCAGAGACTTGTGGTTTTGGGACCACTACTTTTCATATTATATGCCAATGATTTGGATGAATAAATTGATGGCTTTGTGACCAAGTTTGTACACGAAACAAAGATAGGTGGAGAGGCGGGTGTTGTTGAGAAAGCAGGGAGTTTGCAGAATGACTTGGATTAAGAGAATGGACAAGGAAGTGGCTGATGGAATGGAATGTAGGGAAGTGTCTGGTCATGCATTTTGGTGGAAGGAATAAAGACGTAGACTATTTCCTTAAAGGGGAAAAAATTCAGTAATCAGAGTTGCAAAGCAACATGGGAGTCCTTGTGCAAGATTCCCTCAAGTTTAACTTACAGGCTGAGTCAATGGTAAGGAAGGCAAATGCAATGTTAGCATTTATTTTGAGAGGGCTAGAATATGAAAGCAAGGATGTAATACTGAGTCTTTAGAAGACATTGGTCAGAGAGCACTTGGAGTATTGTGAGCAATTTTGTGCCGCTGATCTAAAAAGGGTCCAGAGGAGGTTCACGAGAATGGTCCTGGGAATGCAAGGGTTAATGTATGAGAAGTGTTTGATGGTGCTGGGCCTGTACTCTCTGAAGTTTAGAGGAATGAGGGGGGATCTCATTGAAACCTACAGAATATTGAAAGGGCTAGATAAAATGGATGCAAAGAAGATGGTTCCTATAGTGGGGGAGTCTAGGACCAGAGGTCACAGCCTCAGAATAGAAGGCCAACCCTTTAGAACAGAGATAAGGAGGAATTTCTTCAGCCAGAAGATGATGAATCTGAAAAATTCATTGTCATAGATGGCTGTGGTAGCCAAGTCATTTGGTATCTTTTAAAGCAGAGGTTGACAGGTTTTTGATTAGCATGAGAATGAAGTTGAAAGAGATAATGTGTAAATCAGCCATGATTGAATCATGAAGCAAACTTGATGTGCTGAATGGCCTAATTCTGGTTATGTTTTATGGACTTATTATCTCAATGAAATTTTGATCAGTGACATGGAGTGAGTGGGGGATGTGTAGCTTGCTGTATGTAAATTTGCTGCAGTTTAACCTATGTTAAAGAGATTACATGTTGAAAGTGCTTTATTGGCTACAAGGCACGCTGGAATAAGGTACTATACGGATGCGTCTTCCAAACCCACATGGGAGCTGTGCTCACAATGAATTGTTAAAATATCTTTCAACATGTCCTGTCTGTTGGTTACATAACACTTTTGATTAATTTTAACTCTACAGTGCTGAATGTGCTACTTAATCACACACTCCTTGCTTTTGCAATGTTTCCCTTGGTTTTGACGCTATCTAGGCCCACTTGGGCATTACTTCCCTCAGTATCTCATTCTCATCGCTTCCATCAGTTATTGATCTGTCCTCTTGCATCTCATGCACTTTCATTACTGCTTCTCCACATTAGGTGTGTAAGAGTGGTGAAGCATGACCAGTGATTTTTGATTGAGCTTGCAGTTTTTCTGTAAAAATCAGCAATTAATTTTGCTGGACCAATGACAATTTTTCCAGATCAGCTGCATTGCGAGTGTTGCCCTGGAAGTTGCTGTGTGTTGTTGGATGTGCCTGTTGGTAGGCACACTCTGTAAAGTCATGCTCCTGAGAAGCTGCAGCTTAGGCCGAAAACTGCATGCTTACTGACCATCAAGGCTCTATTCACCATACAATGCCTCTATTCCTCCAGCATTGATTATGGCCATCAGATCCTTATCTACTCTTTGCTTCCCATACACTCAGACTCTACCCCCACTCCCTGATCCAACCCTTGACCAAGGTCCTGGCCTGACTCTGATCCTTGACTCAAGCCATGACTCGTTTCTCATCTCTTTCCTGCAAATTCCTAGGTCAGCAGCTGGTGTTTGTGAAGACTGCATAATAAGCTCTTTGCAGTAAAGGTAATTAATGCATGTAACTGGAACAGTGTCACCATTGCCATACCTGTAACCAGCCACTGAATGCTCTTGACCATACAGTATTGACAACATGTGGGCAACATTGCCCTCTGCTGACAGACTTGTGTAGGAACAAGTGTCTCTGCCTCGTTGAGAGTGGAGCAGCATCTTGTGCCTTTACACCTCAGCCTAATACCTGGTTTCAGTGACCAATCATTGCAGACAGTGCAATGTGATGTCATGTGAAGCGATGGAGGTGATTCCCATTGTGGGATTCAGGCTGAAAGGAGGAGAGAAATGGGTCATGAGAGTTTTAGTGCACAATGTGCTGGCATTGGAGAGGGTCCAGAGGAGGCTTACAAGAATGATCCCAGGAATGAAAGAATTAATGTATGAGAAGCATTTGATAGCACTGAGCCTGTGATTAGAAGAATGAGGGGGATCTCATGGGAACCTATCGAATATTGAATTATCTAGATTGAGTAGATATCCAGAAGATGTTTCCTATAGTGGGAGAGTCTAGGACCAGAGGGCACACCCTCAGAATAGAGGGATGTTGCTTTAGAACAGAGATGAGGAGGAATTTCTTTAGCCAGAAGGTGGTGAATCTGTGGAAATCATTACCACAGACGGCTGTGGAAGCTAAGGCATTGAGTATATTTGACATGGAGGTTGATAGGTTCTTGATTAGTCAGGGCAAGAAGGCAGGAAAATGAGGTTGAGAGGGAAAATAAATCAGTCATGATGATTGGATGGTAAAGCAGACTCAATGAGCCAAATGGCTTAATTCTGCTCCTATTTCTTATGGTCTTGTGAAGAGAGTAGTTGGTGAGACAGAATACCGCATTGCTTGATTAACACAAATGTTTGCGTTCTTTTGCATTTATTTTTGATCTAGTTTGGGTGAGTTATCTCAGTTAACATCACTGTTCAGCAACGTTAAGTGTTGCAGCAAGCAAATGAGTCAGTTATTGGCCATAAGGATAAACAACCACTAAACGAGTAACAGTAGTGATAATGTCCATTAATCCTCGCATTTTCACTATTCTGGATTTTTAATCTCTAAGAGATAAACACGGAAAAAGGCCATTCAGCCCACTGCATCCATGCTGACCATCACACACTTTCCTGTATGAATCCTATTTCCATGAACAAATGTGAACTGGTTTTAGATTGTGCACAATATCTTCATTTTCAAAGCCATATTCTCCAAAGTAAGATGCAAGACTTTCATGAAATATATTGCCAAGCAGATATTAATCAGTTTGAAAAAAACATTCCAAAGACCTACTTATTTTTTAGTTAAAGTTGAAAAACTCAAGCTCTAAAATAGTGACAGATAGATGCGTGACTAAATGTGAATTAGCCTAATGGGCCAAATATAAAACCCCAGCATGGAAATTGCATTGGATGGTTGTAGAACGTTTTAGGCTGTTTCATGCATAATGACACCCTTCCCTCCATCTACAGAGTGTATGTGTTTCTTTCTGTCATCAATAGTTCAAAAACAATTTGGAAAACCACCCTGAAATGTGGGCTCAGGAAAGAAAAGATTTGGAAAATTTTGCTCTCGGGTTTCGATCAAGGTGCTAGGTTACTACATTGTGTAGTTACCTCTTAGAAATAGTGTAATGTGGACGTAGATATCATTCTGCCACAGTCTGCAATATGGACCATGTGCAAGGAGGTAGGCATCCGGGTCAGCACAGGCATTGTGGGCTGAAAGGCCTATTCCTGTGCTTTACTCTGCTCTGTTCTGTGTCCAAAGCCCCTGCAATATTTCTTTTCCTTTTCATGTCTCACCTTCGTGGGCTCTGTTGAGTCTTCTCAGGGCTTCAGTAAAGTAGCAGGCATAATCAAAGATACCTCTCACCCTGGTCATTCTCTCTTCTTGCATCTGGTAGAAGTTACGAAAGTCTGAAAGTACGTACCACCAAGCCCAAGGACAGCTTCTACCCCTCTGTTATCAGATATTTCCCCAGTACGATAAGGTGGTCTCTTGGCTTCTCAATCTACCCCATCATGATCCTGCATATCATTGTTTACCTACACTGCACTTTCTCTGTAGCCATTATACTTTATTATACATAGTTTTTGTTCTGCCTCAGGGGTTCCCAACTATTTTTATGCTATGCTAACCTAGGGTCCATAGACCCCTGTACTACCTCAGTGCACTGTGTAATGATCTCATCTGTATGAACAGAATGCAAGAGAAGCTTTTCACTGTATCTCAGTACATGTGACAATAATGAACCAATTCCATTTCATGTCGATGTCCAGTTCTGTTTCAAAGTCAGCATTGGGCCAGCCCACGTAGGATCCATCCCAAACCCGCTGCCCTCCTGTACTAATCTGAAGCAGGTTCAGAGAGCAGACCTTCTGTACCTGAGAGTCCCCCTGAAAGGCAGAGCAGGCATGTGCGGTAACAAATCCGATAGTCCTGTCAGCCTTTTGACAGCTTGCCACTGTGATAGAACCAAACCAGCTTCTGATAAGGTGGGATTTGGTAAAACCAGTAACTAGGTTTATTGTTGTTGCATATACAGTGAAAAACTTTATTTTGCATGCTATCCATGCAGTTCATTTCATGATATAAATTTACCGAGGTAGTACAAGGGAAAACCCATAACGGAATGCAGAATAGAGTGTTTCAGAGAAAGTCCAGTGCAAGTGCAGTGGCCATGATGAGTTAGATTGTGAGGTCAAGAGCCACGGCAACATAGTGGTTAGTGCGATGCTATTACAGCTCGGGGCATCGGAGTTCAGAGTTCAATTCTGGCATCCTCTGTAAGGAGACCTGTACATTCCCACCATGGAATGCCTGGATTTTTTCCAGGTGCTCCGGTTTCCTCCCATAGTCGGAAGACATACCAGATAAGTTAGTTGGTTGTTGTAAATTGTTCTGTGATTAGGCTAGGGTTATTCGAGTTGTCGGTGGTTGGGGTTGCTAGGGTGATATGACTCGAAGGGCTGGAAGGGTCTGCTCTGCACTGTACCACTAAATAAATAATAAAACTAAATCCTATTGTACAAGAGCTCTGTTCAAGAGTCTGATAACGATGGGATGGAAGCTGTCCTTGAGCCTGGTTATATCTGCTTTCAAGATTTTGTATCTTTTGCCTGACGGGAGAGAGTGTCTGGGGTGGATGAGTTTTTTTTAGCATGAATAGCCTTAAACAAAAATGGTTACACAACATAAATGTAATTAAAAATATCTCAGGGTGCAAGAAATTAATTAAAAATATTAAGATGAAGTGAAACAAATAAAACACCTACCTTTTGCTCAGATTTGCTCAATGTGTGACAACATTTATTAGAAAGATAGAGGGCTATGGGTAACCCTAGGTAATTTCTAAAGTAAGCACAAGTTTGGCACAGCATTGTGGGTGAAGGGCCTGTATTGTGCTGTAGGTTTTCTATGTTTCTAACACATGGGCTGCCCCCGGCACATCCTTGGGTGCATTGGTTGTTAACACAATCAATGTGTTTCACTGTCTGGTTTTGATGTACATGTGATAAATAAATCTGAGATGACTGGGGTCACTGTATATACACCTGTCATGCTTCAGGACAACACAGAGTTTACTTGCCACCACTCCCTCAACTCAGAACCACGTCATTGGTGGGGTGATATACTCTGATACTTGGTCTGCAGTTTGTTGAGGTGGGGATGTGTAGTTTCCTCCATCAGCAGCAGAACTCTTTGGTCCTGCAGCCTCGTCCTTAGAAAAGGAAACAACTCTGCAAGGTGTGGTGAACTAGATATACCTGTCTGACTGCTCCTGTGGCTCCTCCCACAGACCCTGCTGACTGCTCCTGTGGCTCCTCCCACAGACCCCTGTATAAAGGCGACTGTGGTCTGCTGCTCTCCCTCATTTTCCCAGGATGTAGTGTTGTT
Source organism: Hemitrygon akajei (assembly GCF_048418815.1). NCBI lineage: Eukaryota > Metazoa > Chordata > Chondrichthyes > Myliobatiformes > Dasyatidae > Hemitrygon > Hemitrygon akajei. Next base: position 5,038,680 of record NC_133141.1, on the reverse strand, counting down.
CTTCAGTCAATAAAAGCCGATATCTCACTTCCTAAGTCTCAGCGTGAGTTATTGATGGTGCATCACAAGGGAAGAATGAGTGACTTTGGAAAGGGGGCAGTTGTGATCAAGGTGAGGGTGTGTAATTCTTGCTGTGTTCTTTCAGGTCTGTAAGGAGAAGGTGCGCTTTGAAAGGCTCATGGAATATTTCCGGAATGAGGACAGCAACATTGACTTCATGGTATGTTGAACTGGCTGAGAGTTTCCCAGGCTGAGGTTCTATCTTCGCTATAGATTTTTTCCTGAGAAAACACTTTTCGTTGATTTTATAACCAAGCCCTTGTACTATTGGAGTGTACTCCACCCCTGATGTGCCCATTGTGGCTAAGAAAACTTAACCCCCTAACCATGGGGCTATGAGTGAAGTGAGTATTTAAACCCCACCTTGCTTACAAGGGACTGGGGTTTTGTGAAAGGTGGATATGACTGTTGATTGCTAGACTGGATGGTCGTCTCCTAGCAGTGTTCCTATCTGTTCCTCAAATGCTTGACCTCTTTGAGACCATTTCTCATCCAACCGTGTGCTCACAGTTTTTGAAATCAATGCAGTTGTTGCAACGTTGTGAGCAGTCAGGAACTCCCCACAGGGTCTCAGAGCCAGCAAAAGTTCAACTAGATGGTCCCCCATTGCGTGAGGCAGCTCACAGGAGTGAGCACATGCTGGCTGAAGGCCCCGTCAATGGAGCCATACTGTCTGTCACAGGGTGCCCCGCCAGTAGCCGCAGAGGCAGACTCAGTTTAAATATAATGGCCTGGAAGAATAACATTGTTTCTGGTACAGGTTTTTGGCATAGTGTCGCCTCCCTCACTCACTCTAACTCTTATTCACTCTCTCATTGCCTCTCACGCATTCTTTCACTCTCACTCTCTCTGTGACTCACTCCCACACTTATTCTCTCTCCCTCGCCTGCCCCTCTCGGCCCTCCCCCTCTCTTGGCCCCCCCCCCTTGCCTCCACCCCTCCCAACTCTCCTCTCCTCTCCTCCCTTTCAATAATACATTTTCCCTCATCCCCCAGCCAGTTACCTTTCTGGACAGTAACCCCAGTATACTTTAATCCCTCTCTGCAGGTCGCCTGTATGCAGTTCATTAACATCGTCGTGCATTCTGTCGAGGACATGAACTTCCGGGTCCATCTGCAGTTTGAATTCACCTTGCTGGGACTGGACGAGTACCTCAATGTAAGAGAGTGCAGCACAATGGTCACAGTGGGTGGGGAGGTGTAGAGCAGCAATGTGTGTACAGTTTGCACATTCTCTCTGTGACTGTCCTTCTGGGTGCTCTCATTCTCTCCCACATCCCTTAGTGCAGTGACAGGTGGAACGTGGGGGTGGGGGCAGGTGCGGGGGCATGGGATAGAGTTGATGAGAATGCAAGGAGAATAAACAATTTGGGACTAGTGTTGGTTTGGTAGTTGTTGCAGAATCACTGGGACCACGGACCTGTTTCTGTGCTGTCTCTCTTGATGAATCTTTGTCAGGCTCTGGAGGCGTAGTCTTTAGATAGAGTCTGAGGTGAAGTGGACAAATTTTATAGACTTTAGAAGAGTTGAGGGCTATGGAAGACAATGGAAAATTGGAGCTGCAGCTACGATCACGTCACCTGGGATCCCACTGAATGACAGGGCAGGCTCGGGGGCCATTTTTCCCACAGTTTCTTGTGTGTTCAAGGTGCTCCAAATTCTCCCATGATGAAGTAATTCGATTGTTGCTAAAGAAACGCCAGGTCTTCGTTGTCCTGTTTTTTAACTCGAAAACATAAAAAGTAATTGAAAGGAAAACAAGAGAGTGGGAATGAGAGTCTAACTTCATTTTGTACTTCAAGCAAGGTGTCCACGTCTAAGATATTGGAGCAGAATTAGGCCATTGAGCGCAGTGATGTAATGACTTAAACCATTCACATACTTCACACATATAACCATAATGAATTATTTGAACGAACAAGAATGTTTTATTAAACAATATATTTACAATATAAAATATTATTAAAATATAAAATACACAACAGTCATGTGTAACCTCATGCCAAAATTAGAATGGCCTCCTTTACCTTGGTGCTATCCTGTTAAAAAGTTAGTTGCATAGTGACATTAATTCAGAGGTGTACATTACAGACTGGAATTCTTATTCTTCTTCTGCTCCAGGGGAATGAGACTTTCAAGATGAGGACTCTCTAATTCAAATACCTCACATGTGCAAAGATATACTTATCCCCAACAGTCCCGCAGGTTGAACTGTCACTAGAAGCAGCTTGAAGCAAACCTAGGCGAGGTTTGACACAGGAAGAGCACTGACCCCAGTCTGTTTTCTGATTTCCCATTTGTCGTGGCACAACCAGTAAAATAACATGTTGAATCACTTTTTTAGAAACTGAAGCCATCGGAAAGTGAGAGGCTGCAGGTTCAGATCCAGGCGTACCTGGATAACGTGTTTGACGTTGGTGCACTGCTGGAGGATGCAGAGACCAAGAATGCAGTGCTGGAACACGTTGAGGAACTGCAAGGACAAGTAAATCAGGTACTGACTCTGAGGAATCTCTCTCATAAGTAAAGCTCAGGAGCTGCTGAAACTTCGACCATATGCCACTGGAAACAGTGATTCCTCTTCCCCTATATAGCACCTTGGACAGACCATTGGTTCCCTGGCAATCATTCTCAGCTGTTTGAACCCAACCCATCACTCCAAAAAACCCCTACCTCAACTATATTAATTATTTAACCAAATTACCATCACTTTAAGGCAGCTTAAAAACACATTGTGGATATTTTCTGAAGCATTCCTGCTGCCCGGTAGAGAAGGTATGCTGTATGAAAAGAGATTTCAGGTTCCATGGCATGGGTGTGCTGGGAGTCTGTCAAAACATTCCCAAGTCAGTTGTGTCCTCTTCTCCCAGTGACTGAGAAAAAATGGTTCATACCTGAGATGTTAGGTGGGAGCAGTGCACTTGAATCATTCAGGGCCAGAATGAGGCCATTTGCCCTACCAGTCCATTCTAGCTCTCTGAAGCTATATATTCAGAAATTTGATGGCTATTCCTGATCATTGAGTGTGTCTCATCAGGATCCTGTACCTCCTCTGTGATGGCAGCAATGAGAAGAGGAACAGCTTCTTCCCCTCTGCCATCAAATTTCTGAATGGACATTGAACCATAAACATTCAATGAGAGAGGACATGTCCTCTGCCTTTTTGAGGCATCGTTCTTTGAAAATGTCCTGGATGCTGAGGAGGCCAGTAACCACGATGGAGCTGACTAAGTTCTTTTGTCACTCCCACAGACCCTGTCTTTTCCCTGCACACTCCCTGTTGTAATGAGTATTGCATTGCCTTTGATTTTAAATATTCAATTTGCTTCCAGCTGTGTGCTCCACAACAGATATGCTAGGGTAAAGCTTGGTTATCCCAGCTGGAATTTCTTAGAGTGAGGAAGAGACAATTGGAGGATAATTAAGTTGTCATATAGCATCCTAACTATGTGGTGTTTAAAATTCAGTTCAACACACACAAAATGCTGAATTAATTCAGCAGGCTAGGCAGCATCTATGGGGAAAAAGTACTGTCGACATTTTGGACTGTGATTTCCAGATTTTCTCTTCTTTGTTTAAGATTCAGTTTCTTGTTTTTGCACCTTGTTCAGCTGACGGAAAAGCTGCAGGAAGCCGAGAATGATTCCATGATGAAGATTGCGGAGTTGGAGAAACAGCTGATACAGGCCCACAAGGAGGTGGAAGTTCTCAAGGTGAGTGTTTAGCGAGCTGTCATGTGCCTATGCAGTGCCAGGGATGGACACGTTTGCAGGACACTGAACTCTGTTCCCATCTACATGGAGTTCAGAGTTCAGTCCCAGTGTCTTCAGTAAAGAGTTATTCCCTGTGGAATGCTTGGCTTTTCTCCAGGTGCTTCAGTTTCCTCCAAAAGTCCAAAGATGTACCGGTTTGTAAGTTAATTAGTCAATGTAAATTGTCCTGTGATTAGGTTAGGGTGAAATCGAGAACTGCTGGGCTGGAAGAGCCCATTCTGCACTGCATCTCAATAAATAAAATAAAAAATAAAATTTCTGCCGAAGTAAACCAGACACAATGAGGGAGACCTCTTTCCTCACTCTGAGGTGAAAGGTCAAACCAGAGACAGTGTGAGGGAGCTCCTTCCTCACTCTGAGGTGAAAGGTCAGAGAAGGGGCCTAAGAAAAGAGTGAAAAAATGCTGGATCACCAAATCAGGGCTGGGAGGGTGGGCAGCAGAAGTGCCAAAGCACCAGGTTGTTCCTCCTCCCTTTAGACAGAGCATAGTGCAGTGAAAGAGTTAAAACCAAGGCTGATGTCCTGCAAACTGCCAATTGCTTAGTTACTGGTCCCCATGTGTTCTCAACCCTGTCTCGAGCAGAAAAATGTGACAGTCACTGGTCGGAGGTACAATTCTTCCACCAGTAGGAATTCTGGACCTCGATGATGTATTATTTTAGTTGGGCGGGGGGAGTGTAGAGGGTGAGAAGAGATAATTTGCTTGACTTTGTGGTAGTGCAGTGGGGTGGGGTCACTGAAGACCAGAGAACCTATGGAGGGTAAGTTCCAATTTCTGTGCTCGCTTGGATGAATTGGCCCTGCCCCCACCCACCCCTCTCTCACTAACTCCCTACAGCCCAACTCCAGGAGATTCCACTGAACTCTGGCTGCTATCATCTTCGTCAGATGTTCTGCATGTACTCTGCTCCCACACACCAGTAGACCATTCCCCTATCTGAATAAAATGGGAGTCTTGGAACTAGCAATGTGCAAAGTGGTAGCTTTCGAGCCCACAGGAACTGGGCAGGTGATGGTCACAGGCTGAGGACAGGCTGGAGCATCCTGATCACTGAGCCTCTCACTTACACCCATCTTTCTACCTCCTGGACACTAGAGAGATATAGCTCAGAAACTGCCCCTACGGCCCACACCGACCATCGACACCTGATGCTGAAGTCACACCTGCACAGAAACAGACTCTTCAGGTCACCAAGTCCAAACCAATAATCAGTTCCTCATTTGAACTAATCCTACCCTAAACCAAATTTATGTTTTGCCAAAACGCAAGGACTGTTGAAAAATTTGATAGAGGTATACAAAATTATGAGAGGTATAGATAGGGAAAATGCAAGCAAGCTGTTTCCACTGAGGTTGGGTGAGGCTAGCACTAGAGGTCATGGGTTAAGGGTGAAAGATTAAAAGTTTAAGGGGGAACTTCTTCACTCAGAGGGGGGTGAGAGTGTGGAACGAGCTGCCAGCACAAGTGGTGGATGTGAGCTCAATTTCAACGTTTAAGAGAAGTTTGGATAGGTAAGTGGATGGTAAGGGTATGGAGGGCTATGGGTCCCATGTTGATTGATGGGACTAGACGGTTTAAATAGTTTGGCATGGACTAGATGGGCCGAAGGGCCCTTTTTGTGCTGTACTGTTCAATGACTCTCTGTCTATTCTAATTCAGCTGGTCATGTGGCAACCGTGGTGGAAAAGGGTGGTCAGGAACTGCCTCACATTTGAGAGTGCCAAGGGAAAATAGCCAGTATATAGAAGTGAGAGGGAGGGGTAAACCAGGTGATGGGTGGAACCAGATGAGGAAGGGATGATGGGTAGGTGGAGTGAGGGATTAGGAAAAGTGAACAAAGGGCGAAGAAAAGCAGTTGGATATGTATGTGGGTAATGGGCGGGCAGGACTAGATGGGGGAGGGGGAAGGGGTAGATGGAAAAAGTGAACAATGGAAGAGAGACCTGGCTGGACAGATAGGAATGGTAAAGGAGCTTATGAGGTATAGATTATTTAAAACAGGAAAATCCAGTTTTCAATTGTTTGTCATTATCTGTGCTGATGTTAAAGTTTAAATCTTAGTGTTTTGTGAAGCTTGGCCTTTAACGGGGATCTTTCTTCCCCCACAGGATACATACAGCGATTCCACGGCAAAGTTGCAGTCTCTGCAGGCACAGGTGACAGACAGTAACAAATTGGTCCAGCAGCACAGCTCCTTGGAGCAGAAACTCTTACAGATGGAACAGCAGGGTCTGCTCAAGATCCATCGTGGAGACAACGGAGACCTCAACATAGATATCATTCCAGTTGTGGTGAAGGAAACAGTTGTAATCACAGAACCTGCAGCCAAGCCTGAACCCAAGCAAGGTACAAAGCAAAAATCTTCCACAGATCACTGCCCTCTGAACTTAGCTGATTCTGTTAGAGACACGTTAAATTATCACTGTCCTGGTCCAGTGTCTCAGAATCACTTCTCTTTGTGATATGGGACTAAACTCCATTTCACTGTGGAAAAGCTGAAAATGTGATAATTTTAAAAAAAACATTTCTAGGAATGAGCAATTATATTTAGTTTGGAGTGCAGAACTAGAGGGATATTTTAAAGTGAGCAACTCTTAGGATACTGAGACTTGTGGAACCAGTATGATTATTGTTCTTTCTCTGAATCCTTCCCGGGGAAACTTTGTGAAAAATGAGCAGAGTTTAACTGGTTCACTCTATAACTAGCCCATGGTCTTCCCAAAGTGTCAGTGGAGCTGCAAAGAAACCTGAGCATATTTCTCATTAACTTACGCAGAGTCATGGAGGACTCAGAAACAGGCCCTTTGATCGTTCAATTCCATGGTGATCATCAAATACCATTTATGCTAACTCTTTTATTTCCTATATTCTCTCGACTTTCCCCAGGTTCTACCACTCAGTTACACACTGAGGATGGCATAAAGTGATCAATGAACCTACCAATCTTCATGCCCTTGTGATGTGGGTGGTCATAGATAGAATGTGTAAACTCCAGGTCAACAACACCAGAGGACAGGATTGAACCCAGGTCTTTGGAGCAGTGAGATAGAAGTCCCAAATCCTCTACAGTGGTTGCCAACTGACCAAAATTACAAATGACAGACTGATGTTACGTCTTGCAATGTGTTAGGTTGAGTTGTTCTCAGATGTTAACAATTTACCTGCAAACATTTTGTCACCATACAAGGAGACATCATCAGTGTGCTGTTAATTGTGGATTAATTAACAGTGCACTGATGATGTGACGAAACATTTGCAAGTAAATTGCCAAGATCAGAAAACTGCTCAACCTAACCATCGTCCACCCGAGCTACACATTTTCCAAATTATTTCTTGTAATGTGCATTTTTGTGTTCTCTGACAGATGTTCGTCCGGTGCCAGCTGTTCAGGGTGACGTTACTGAGACCGACAATTCAGGAGCAGATCATCCCCCTCCTCCCCCTCCTCCTCCCATCCCTTCATCAGCGGAGACCGTCGTCGCTCCACCTCCTCCTCCTCTACCCAATGTGGCTGCCAGTGAGACTGCAGGTATACCACCACCCCCGCCCCCACCGCCGCCTCTCCCAGGAGCTGGAGTCCCACCCCCACCCCCACCACCACCTGGGGCTCTCCCATCAGGAGTGCCCCCACCCCCTCCCGCTCCAGGAGCATCAGGATCCTTCTTCAATGCAGCAACGAAGGTCACCGCAGGTAAGGGTCATGCGATTGGTGCTGATTCACCCTGGCAGTGTGCTGATCACATGCTGTGTCGAGTGTTGTGTTCGTTGCTCCTCTTTGTGGACCCAGGCTCTACATCATGAAACTTTGGCAGCTTTACACCAGTTAAAACAGGTGACTAATGAGAGGTCAGAAAGGTCAGAACCTCCTGGAAGCTTACCACTGACCAATTAGACTCATAGAACACTACAGCAGAGTCAGGCCATTCAGGCCACCCAGTCCATGCTGACCTGATCTTCTGCCTAATCCTAGCTATTTGCAAACAGATCAAATCCATCCATACCCCTCCCATCCATGTACTTATGCGAACTTCTCTTAAATGTTACAATTGAACCCGCATCTACCTTATCAGCAGACAGTTCATTACACTCCTGCACCACCCTCTGAGTGGAAAAAGTCTCTCCCCCACCCCCTCTGATTCCCTTTGAATATTTCACCTTTCACCCTTAACCCATGATCTTTGGTTGTAGTCTCACCCAACCTCAGCAGAAAAAGCCTGTATGCATACACCCTCACTATACCCCTCATAATTTTCTATAGCTCTATTATGGACCATGATCACCCATGTCATACGACACAGCACATAATGGTGATCTTTCAAATATCCCCCCAGACACTTGAGAAACAAAATCATTGCCTGTCATCACCTTGCCACTGGTTGCCATTCAGTTGGCATCTTGAGCTGGTAACGTGCTGCCATTCCCACCATTGTCTATGCCAGAGTACAACTTGGTCAACATCCGACTCAGAATGGGATGTCTGGTGTTGAACTTAGCTTTTGTGCTGCTGGAGATGCTGAAGTCACTGGTTCACCTCCCTGAAGGCCATTTCTAAATATGCATTGCTCCGTCACACAGTGGAATTCTTCATCTAAGAACTCTAGTGGGTTGGTGTGGCAGCTATTGAAAGTAAAGACCCAGGACTGCATGGTGGCAAGCACCATATGGCTTTCTTTGGGCATTGTCTACCTCAGCAGTGTGCTGATAACATGTGCTGTTAGAACTGAAGAGTGAGAACTGAAGGTGCTTGACGCTCCTTATAGAAGGTTTGTCACGTGCCAACCTGTGCAACCTGTATGAGTTCAGAATGCTGCGTAGGCTGGTACGTGTCACAATGGTGAATCTCTTCATCACACTTGAAGTGTTTGGTGCCTTGGTGTTTCCGCTGATTTGCTGTGTTTGCATGTTCTGTCAAAACTGCAGAAGGATCCAAGTGAGTACTTGTACCACACTCGTGTCGTAATTGCACTAGGTTAAGTGTTGGGTATATCTTGGCACTCTAACTTTCAATTCATCACTGCTTTTAAACTTGGCATTTCTGATACTTGTGATATTCTGGCTGCTGTGTAGCATCCAGCCCTTGTGGCTCACCCAGATCACACTGCCAGGGCTGCGGACAGGACTTGTTTGTCCTTCAGTGCTTTACCTGGTGGATGAACAGGCCAAAGGTCAGAAGGAATGAGTTACTCAAAGGCAGTGTCATAAAATCCACTGAAAAGAACTGCTGGTGTGTTTACTGGTATCTCTCAGGATCCTGAATCATTCCTGCACCTCTTCAGGGTGTTCAAGCTATGGCATTGAAGTTTGGTTATAAATGACGGTATGTTCTGATGATTGGAACACAGAGTCATTGAGTTATACAGCATGAAACAGGCCCTTAAGCCAGACATCAAGCAACCATTACATTCTCTGCACATCCTCATCATCTTCCCCAACATTTTCCCTTCTCCTGTACATTAGGACAATTTACCCTTATCTACTAACTTACTGATCCATATGTCTTTGAGATGTGGGAGGGAACCAAAGCACCCTGGGACAGTGTGGATGCTGGAGCTATGTGGTACCAGCTCAACCGGTTGCTGCCTGAGTCATCAGACAGCAGAGCTTAAACATCCCATCTTACTTTACAGTGTACAGCAACTTCTGCTCTCCAAACTTGTCCCTATGTGACTACCATGATGTTTAATGGTTTTAGTGTATTTTAATTTATTTTATTTATTTAGATACAACGCAGATTGGCTCTTATGGATCTTTGAGGCACATGCCTTTGACAAATCCCATTTTAACCCTAACCTAAACACGGGACAATTTACAATGACTAATTAATTTACTAACTGATACATCTTTGAACAGTGGGAGGAAACAGAAACACCTGGAGAAAACCCACTCATTCCACAGGGAGGACGTCCAGACTCCTTACAGATGATGTCTGGATTTAACTCCAAACTCCAGTGCTCCAGCTGTAATAGCATCACACTAACCGCTACACTACTGTGGCATCCTTAAGCAAAGGAGCAATTCTCAGTGAATATGACTGGCAGGTTTAGTATGTAAAGCAAAACTAAAAGTACAATCAGTTTGAGTTCTCTATTGAGATTTCTTGCCTCATTTTATACCAAAGTGTTAATGATCTTGGGACCACAGGAATCTGTGGAATGATTTTGACACAGTAGTTGTCATTTTGGGAAACCAAACACATAGCAACCCTTATGAATTGAAATCTGCTGTGTGACAAGCAACGGAAACATTAAAGTGATGCTAAAATTACTTTGTTGCTTTTAATGTTCTGTCCTTCAATGAAGCTGGTAATTAAACAGATATCATTAAAAATGTGCTAATTTATCCCTGCTAAAAATATCCACTAGGATTTCAATCCCACTGTTCCCTGTTTCATCAGCTCCCTGCTGGTGGTATTTAATGAGTGGAAAATCTAACAGTGAGAGCCCTTATTTCCACAACCAGGTCCCCCTGCTGGCTGCCTCTCTTCACCAGGAGCAACCAATCAGAGAATCAGCCCTAAAGTTAAACTTCTTTTAACCATTGCCATCCTGCTGCCAATTGATGTACTTTTAAGAGTTGATGCTTCCACTGAAGAAATGGAGACATTGCTTAATGTTCCCATGAGGAAGTCTGTAAGATTACCCATTTTTTTGCTATAGGGGTGGAATTTAATGGGTAATCTGCCAACCTAGCACACATCACTATCTGAGACCTTTTCTCCATTTGAGGGCAAGTGAATTTATTACAAAATTATTCTTGTTTCAGAAGATAGGGTGGCATGGTAGCATAGTGGTTAGCAAAATGATTTACAATTCCATAACCTGTGTTCAATTTCCGCAGCTGCCTGTAAGGAGTTTGTACATTCTCCCCATGACCGTGTGGGTTTTCTCTGAGTGCTCCAGTTTCCTACCACAGCCCAAAGACGTACCAGTTGGTAGGCTAATTGGTCATTGTAAATCGTCCCATGTTTAGGCTAGGGTTAAGTTTGGGGTTACTGGGCAGCATGGCTCAAAGGACAGAAGGGCCTATTCCGCGCTATATCTCAATAAATAAATTTTTAAAAGATGACATCACAACGTTGGCTAGACTTTAAACACATCATGAGACCACAGGTGTAGAAATAACGCAACACATCTCCAGTTGATGATATCCTCTGGAATGTAGAAAATTTGGACCGGGCTTGACAGGTTGGATGCAGAGGGGATGTTCTCTTGGCTGAGGAGTCACAGTCTTAGAATAAGGGGTTGATTGCTTCAGACTGGGACAAGGTTATTTTTTTCATAATGAGGGTGTGAATCATTAAGATCATCTACCACAAAAGGCTGTAGACCCTCATTCAATGAGTTTGTTCAAAACGGAGATCTATAGATTAAGCAAATCAAGGATGAGGAGCACCACAGGCAGATGGTGCTGAGGTAGATGCTCAGTTGCAAACTCAAGATTTGTTTCTAATCCAAATTCTCATGGCTGCTTCAAACAAATATGGTGACTCCAAGTCTTCATCGTTATCAATGAGAACAAGGACAGCATGTGTGTAGAATCTGGGTGGAGTTGATGAGACTATGGGGAAAATTACAAATTAGATTAGTCTAAATCAGGGGTTCCCAACCTTTTTTATGCTATTTGACCCCTACCATTAACCAAGAAGTCTGTGGACCCCAGGTTGTGAACTGTGGTCTAAATTGATGGTTGAAGGTCAGTCTGCACTGGGTACCAGGCACCAAAGGGCCTTATTGTATGTTGTGTATATTTATGACACTTGTGAATTTTTCCTGTGGTAAATTTTGAACCTTTTCATATTAAAACTGTTCTATTTACCTTCTACTTTCTACTTAAAGTTGTTGGGATCCTGATGCAGGGTGAGATCTGTTGGCCAAGTTTGTTCAAGATCACTCAGTTTACTATTTATTTTTCAGCTTTGAAGGTAAAGCAGCCAATTAAAACTAAGTTCCGAATGCCTCTCCTGAACTGGGTGGCACTGAAACCCACTGAAATTGATGGAACAGTCTTCCATGAGTTGGATGATGAGAAGCTGCTGCAGGTGAGACATTGTTGCCAATGTAAAGGATGGAACTCTACATGTGACTGGTGGCTGACATTGTGTGCTGCCAGCCTGGCTTTGTCTGTAGTGTCCTGTCTATGGTTCTGGATTGAAGGCTCACTTGAGGCAGAGAGTGGTGTTGTGGTGTTCAACATACTGACCTTTAAGTCAGAGGTAACTTCATCCCTGGAAGAAGTGGCTGACAAGGGAAGTCAGAGATTTTTGCTAATGTAAAAGCAAAAGAGAGGGCATACAACAAAGCAAAAATTAGTGGGAAGACAAAGGATTGGGAAGCTTTTAAAAACCTACAGAGAGCAACAAAAAGAATCATTAGGAAGGAAAAGATGAACTATGAAAGCAAGTGAGCAAACAATATCAGAGTCGATAGTAAAAGCTTTTTAAAGTATGTTAAAAAAAAATAAGAGAGAGATGAGAGTGGATATAGGACCACTAGAAAATGAGGCTGGAGAAATAGTAATGGGGGACAAGGAGATGGCAGATGAACTAGATGAATATTTGGCATCAGTCTTCACTGTGGAAGACAATAGCAGTGTGCCAGTTGGTGAAGGGTGTGAAGGAAGAGAAGTGGGTGCAGTTACTATTACAATGGAGAAGGTGCTCAAAAAGCTGAAAGACCCAATGGTGCATAAGTGACCCAGACCAGATGAACTGCACCCTAGGGTTCTGAAAGAGGTAGTGGTAGAGATTGCAGAGGCGATAGTAATGATCTTTCAAAAATCATTGGATTCGGGCATTGTGCTAGAGGAGTACTTGAGGTTATGCAATACTTGGAAAGACATGACAAGATAGAATTTCCTTCAGGGAAAGTCTTGCGTAATGAAACTGTTGGAATTCTTTGAGGAGATTACACGTAGGATAGATAAAGGGGATGCAGTGGATGGTGTATATTTGGACTTTCAGAAGGGCTTTGACAAGGTGCCACACACACTTAACAAGTTAAGAGCCCATGGTATTACAGGAAAGTTACTGGCATGGTTAGAGCATTGGCTGATTGGTAGCTGGCAGCGAGTGGGAATAAAAAGGATCTTTCTCTGGTCGGCTACCAGTGAGTCATGGTGTTCCACAGGGGCTGGTGTTGGGACCGCTTCTTTTTATGCTCTATATAAATGATTTAGATGATGGAGTAGATGGCTTTGTTGCCAAGTTTGCAGATGATACAAGGATTGGTGGAGGAGCAAGTAGTGCTGAGGAAACAGGTAGGATGCAGAAGACTTAGGCAGATTAGGACAATGGGCAACAGAGTAGCAAATGAAATACAATGTTGGAAAATGTATAGTCATGCACTTTTCTAGTAGAAATAAATGTGCAGGCTATTTTCCAAATGGAGAGTAAATCCAAAAATCTTGGATGCAAAGGGACTTGGGAGTCTTTGTGCAGAACACCTTAAAAGTTAACCTGCAGGTAGTCAGTGGTGCAGAAGGCAAATGCAATGTTAGCCTTTATTTCAAGAGGTCTAGAATACAAGAGCAGAGATGTGATGCTGGGGTACTGGTGAGGCCTCACCTTGAGTATTGTGAACAGTTTTGGGCTCCTCATCTTAGGAAAGATGTGCTGGCATTGGAGAGGATTCAGAGGAGGTTCACAAGGGTGATTCCAGGAGTGAAAGAGCTATCATATGAGGAATGTTTGATGGCTCTGGGTCTGTAATCATTGGAATTTAGAAGGATAAGGGAGGATCTCATCAAAACCTTTTGAATGTTGAAAGGCCTAGACAGTGCAAATGTGGAAAGGATGTTTCCCATGGTGGGGGAGTGTAGGATGTGAGGGCACAGGCTCCAGATAGAGGCCATCCATTTAAAACAGAGATGCAAAGAAATTTCTTTAGCCAGAGGGTGAATTTGTGGCATTTATTAGAACAGGCCAGTTGGTTAGGTCTGTTTAAGGCAGAGATTGATGGGTTCTTGATTCAACATGGCATCAAAGGTTACAGGGACAAGCTGGGGAGTGATGCTGAGGAGGATGATGGAACAGACTTGATGAGCCAAATAGCCTAATTCTACTCTTATGTCTAATGGATGGCTATCAGGAGAATATGAAGGAAGCCAAGATATTACCGAGAGGAGAGGTTGGACAAACGTAGTTGGTTTCTTTGTTGCATAGGAGGCTGAGGGGATATCTGGCATACATAGAGTCAACAACTGGTATTTTTCTCCGAGGATTAAAATGCATTTGAGTTGAGATGGGCAAAGGTCAAAGGAGATATGCAGTGTAGGTGCTGGCAGGAAATTATGATAGAAGCATTGAAGAGGCTCTTAGAAAGGCACAGGAGTGTGCAGAGATTAGAGGGGTATGGACATTGCACAGGCAGAAGGGATTAGTTTCATTAGGCATTTAATTAGCTTGGCACAACATTGTCGGCTGAAGGGCCTGTTCCTATGCTCTATTGAAAATGAGCAGTAACTTGTTCATATTCAGGATATCTCGACCAGCAACTCATTGCAGGGGAGAGGCAGTGGAAATTAGTGACGTCAAACATATGGGGGAGAGGGAGCCAAAGCAGGAGCCGATCCTTTGGCACCACATTGTCTTTGACGAATGGAATTCCCATTTGATGGACTGTGCCTGCTTTGGCAGGGTGATGAATTCTGGCACCCACCTGATTACAGCCAGGCCCATGCCATATAAAACCCAAGCTCTGATTCATAGAGAAGTACAGCCCAGAAACAGAAACGAGAAAATTTGCAGATGCTGTAAATCCGAGCAACACACACAAAATGTTGGAGGAACTCAGCAGGCCAGGCAGCATCTGTGGAAAAGAGTACAGCCCAAAACGTTGACTCTACTTTTCTCAATAGATGCTGACTGGCCTCCTAAGTTCCTCCAGCATTTTGTGTGTATTCCTCAGCCCAGAAACCTGCCTTTTGGCCCATCTAGTCCATGCTAAAAACATTTAAGCTAGCTACTCCCATCAACCTGCACCAGGACCGTAGCCCTCCACACCTCTCCCATCCATGTACCTATCCAAGCTTTTCTTAAACGTTGAAATCAAGCTTGCATGCACCACTTGTGCTGGTAGATCGTTACTCACTCTCACAACCCTCTGAGTGAAGATGTTTCCCTCATGTTCCCATTAAAATATTCTCCTTTCACTCTTAACCCATGACCTCTGGTTGTAGCCCCACCCAACCTCAGTGGAAAAAGCCTGTTTGCAATTACCCTGTCTATAACCATCATAATTTAGTAAACCTCTATCAAATCTCCCCTCAATCTTCTACGTTCCAAGGAATTTGTCTGAGGCGGCGCAATGAAGCTGCTGAGAAGCATGGCATCACTGAATCTCATTCAGAATCAGGTTTATTGTCACTGACATGATTTATGAAACTTGTTGTTTTGTGGCAGTACAGACAAGGCATAACAAATTGCCATACATTACAATTAATGATATATTAATAGTACAAAAGAGGAGCAGCAAGGTAGTGTTTGTAGGTACATGAACCATTCAGAAATTTGATTGCAGAGGAGAATAAGTTGTTCCTGAAATGTTGTCTGTGAGTCTTCAGACTCCTGTACCTCCTCCCTGATGGTAGTAATGAGAAGAGGGCATGTCCTTTGTAGACTCCCTTGTAGATTAAAACAAAGCAATTTCTAAAGGATCTTTGAAACCCTCATGTTGATCCATGCATTTGCAGTTAGAAATGTTTTTGATGAGTCCTGAAAAGCATTTGCTATATACAATAGGTAGTCTCTCCAATGTTCCCAGAACTTCTACCCTGTCAGTAACCTTACGAGTATTGAAATTCTTTCAGTTAACAAGCATCCTGGAAATTGGGGAGTTGTCCATGTGTCTAATTTTGAGTACTTAAGCATTAACTACAGTCTGGAGTTATAAAATTCCTTTATATCCTTTAATAATGGGATTCTTACACTTTTTGAATACCTGCTGCCACAAAACAACAAATTTCACTTAAGACAGGGATTCACAGACCCCTTTCTTAAAAATATTGGTCCATGCCATAAAAAAGTTTGAGAACCCCTGACACTGACATTCGACCTGATTCTGACTCACCTCTAAAGAACATCTCTGAGGTACAATGAAATACCCCTTTTCAGACAGTGGGGGTGGATAGCTGTGATAAACTATGTGTATACCTGTCTGGACACGCCCCTCTGCTGACTGCTCCTGTGGCTCCTCCCACAGACCCCGGTATAAAGGCGATTGGAGGCACTGCTCCTCCCTCAGTCCCCGAGATGTCATGGTCACGTTTGCAGCTAATAAAAGCCTATCTTTTGCCTCCCGTCTCCGAGAGTTATTGATGGTGCATCAATAGCAAATTGAGGAAAGGTGTGGGGAAGAAGGTCCCTAAAGTGAGCAGATCCAGCAAGTTCCAGGAGGTTGAAATATAGGGAATAATAAACATGGGAGACTCTGCAGATGCTGGAAATCTTGAGTAACACACACAAAATGCTGAAGGAACTCAGCAGGTCAGGCAGCGTCTATGAAGTGTAATAAACAGTCAACCTCTGCCCCTTCCTCTGCAGCCCAATGGAGGGTCTCAGCCCAAAACATCAACTGTTCATTTCTTTCCATTGATGTGCCTGACCTGCTGAGTTGCTCCAGCACTTTGTGTGTAGTTGCTCAGGAGATAATAAAGGAGTGTTCTACAGATAGGGAACAGGATGGGCAAGGAACCAGTGAAGATCTACTCAATCAAATCAGACTTGAGGTTTCGTATTTATTGTGGGCATCTACATTTTTAATTAGTTAGTTCCTTCTGGTCATTAATATACTCAAGCAATTTCAATAATAGTGAAAATCCAAAATACTGAATACGCAGGAAATCCACATTAAAAACAGCAAATGCTAGAAATACTCAGCAGGTCAGGCCACACCAGTGGATGAGAACAGTTTTTCTCTACTTCGCAGTTCTGATGAAGGACCTTCATCCTGAAACTTTAACTCTGTTTCTCTTCCCACTGATCTGCTAAGTATTTACAGCATTTTTAATATATCTTTGTATTTATACTGTACCATGTCTCAATAGTGGTGACTTTTTATTAAAAACCAGAATGTAATGAAGATGCAGAACTGGAAATGTGAAAGGATTGATGGAACCTTGAACTTGGTGCTCATGTGGTTTATCTCATTCCAGGAGCTGAACATGACAGAATTTGAGGAGAAGTTTAAGACCAAGGCACAGGGTTCATCGGTGAATATCAGCACAATGAAAATAAAGGTTTCCCAGAAAGCAAGCAGCAAAGTCAGTTTGATTGAGTCGAACCGAGCGAAGAACCTGGCCATCACACTGCGCAAAGGAGGCCTAAGCTCTGATGAGATCTGCAAGGCCATTGAGGAGTGAGCTCTTTTATACAGTACTTGTATTTAGAAATACTCTTATTCAGCATTAAATATTACAATAGCACCACATCAGTGAGGGATGTTGCGTACGCGCATGAACATTTTGATTTTTCGCTAGGCTTAGTCATCCACAGGAAGGTGTATGGCAGGCATTGTCTTCATGGTTCTATGCCAGCCAAACATTTGCCACTGATCCACCCCTCCCCTAGTTTTATATAGTATTTAAAAGCAGTCTTAGTTCTGGATATGTGGTTCTGAGAAGGTTGTCTGTCAGATGAGAAAAACTAGAGGCATGACAGATCTTCCCTTCAGACGATCCTGTCAGCTGAAGCACTGCTGAACCAAGAGCAGGAAGGGGGAGAAAATGAGGATCAGGATCCATTCCCAGCAACCAAATACCTTCTGACAGCAGAGTTTGCTTTGCAAGGCAGGTCTCTGGAGACAAACTGTCAACTGACATCTTTTAAAAACATACTGATTCCCACAGTTATCGTGACTGTATCTCTTTCCACCCTGTCCCCTGTAAGGCTGCTATTCCATTTTCACCTTTCCTTCATCCTGACTGCATCTGTTCCCAGGATGAGGCTTTCCTTTCTAAGGCATCAGAGATGTCTTCCTCCATCAACGAACGGGATTTCCCTTCCTCCACCACTGATGCTGCCTTCACATGCATCTCCTCCATTTCCCAAACATCTGTGCTCACCTCATCGTCCTGTTGCCTGAACAGTGAGAGTTCCTCTTGTCCTCACCTACCACCCCATGAGCTTCCACATCCAACACATCATCCTCCAGAACTTCTGCATCTCCAAAGAGATCCCACCATTAAACATACCTTTACCTTCTCCCCCATTCTGCTTTCTGCAGGATCACTCCCTCGATGATTCCCTTCTCCATTTGTCCCTCCCCGCTAATCACCTTCCTGGCACTTATCTCTACAAGCAGCCAAGGTGCTACACCTGCCCATTCACCTCCTCACTTACCTGCACTCGGGGCCCCAAACAGACCTTCCGGGTGAGGCAACATGTCACCTTCAAAGCTGTTGCCGTCATATATTGTGTTCAGTGCTCCCGATGAGGCCTCCTCTATATTGATGAGACTTGTCGTAAATTGGGGGACTGCATCATTGAGCACCTCCGCACCATCCCCCACAAGCGGGACTTCCTGGTGACAAACCATTTAAATTCTGATTCCCATTCCCATTCTAAGATGTCGGTCCATGGCCTCCCCCTGTGCGACGATGAGCCCACCCTCAGGGTGGAGGAGCAACACCTTATACTCCATCTGTTTCCATGAATATTGATTTCTTCCAGATAAAAATAATCCTTCCCCCTCCTCTCTTCTTCTATTCCCCACTCTTACTTCTCACTTCGGCCTGCTGCCCCTCCTCCTTCCCTTTCTCCTATGCTCCACACTCCTCTCCAGCCCTTTATCTTTTCCTACCCACTTGGATTTAACCTATTATCTCCAGCTAGCCTTCTTCCCCTCCCCCCACCTTTTTAATCTGGTGTCTTCCCCCTTCCTTCTCAGTCCTGAAGAAGGGTCTCGGCCTGAAATGTCAACTGTTTATTCATTTCCATAGATGCAGCCTAACTTGCTGAGATTCTCCAGCATTTCGTGTAAGGTTTTTTTTAGTTTTCCATTGACACACAGCCCTCAGTATTTCACCTTAGAGGCCCTCATAGAGCACAGAAACAGGCTGTATACCCATACCATTTACAGGAACCCCCATTTACCAGCACATTCTCCATGGTCTTCTGTGATTCTTAGTGCATTTGTCTTTATTCCAAGAGCATTGACTTGTTTATAAATCTAGTTCAGTTACTGAAGCTACTTTGACACATTTGATGCTAACACCACAGCATGCATCTTTCATAAAGTCACAGAACACTACAACACAGAAACAGATCCTTCAGCCCATCTAGTCCATGCAGAACCATTGCTATGTCGAGTGCTGCATCGGGACCAGAGCTCTCTGTGCCATCCCTCCATCCATGTACCCATCAAAGTTTCTCTTAAATGTTGAAATTGAAGCCACATTCGCCACTTCCACTGACAGCTCACTCTACACTCTCACTACCCTCTGAGTGAAGTAGCTTCTTCCCCATGTTCTCCTTAAACATTTCACCTTTCACCCTTAACCTCTAGTTCCAGTCACACTCAACCTCATTGGAAAAAGCCTGCTTGCATTTACCTTATCTATACCCATCATAATTTTGTATGCCTCCATGAAATATCCCCTCAGTCTTCTACCTTCTAGGGAATAACGTCCTAACCTATTCAACTTTACCCTATACCACAGGTCTCAAGTCCCAACAACATCCTTGTAAACTTTCTCTGCACTCTTTCAATCTCATTGACATCTTTCCTGTAGGTAGGTGACGAAAATTGCATTCAATACTCCCAATTATGCCTCACCAACATCTTATACAATTTTAACATAACATCCTAACTCCTGTACTCAGTGCCCTAATGCTCACTGTGTAAGACCTACCATGGTTGGTCCTCTCAAAGTGCAACACCTTGCACTGGTCAGCATTAAATTCCATCTGCCATTTTTCAGCTCATTTTTCTAACTGAACCAGATCCCACTGCAAACTTTAATAGTCTTTGCTGTCCACTATATCCCCATTCTTGGTGTCATCTGCAAATTCGCTGATCCAGTTTACTATATTATCATCCAGATCATTGATATAGATGACAAATGACAATAGACCCATCACCGATCCCTGCGGCACACCACTAGTCACAGGCCACCAGTCAGAGAGGCAACCCTCTACTACCACTCTCTGGCTTTTCCTGCAAAGCCAATGTCTAATTATGTGTGTTGCTTTAGATTTCCAGCACTTGGAGACTTCCTCGTGTCAATTTACAACCTCATCGAATGCCAAGTGACTGAACCTTCTTGACCAACCTCCCATGCAGGGCCTTGTCAAAAGGCTTGCTAAAGTCCATGGAGATAACATCCACTGCTTTGTTTTCATCAACTTTCTGGTAGCTTTCTTGAAAAACTCTGAGTTTGGTGAGACATGACATACTATGTACAATGCCATGTTGAATATCCCTATTCAGTCCATGTCTATCCAAATACTTACATAACTGGTTCCTTAGAATACCTTTCAATAACTTTCCAGCTACTAATATCAGGTTCTCTGGACTATAATTTCCTGGCTTATTCTTAGAGCTTCCTTAAACACTGAAACAACATTGGCTATCCTCCGATACCTCCCCTATCACTAAGGATGTTTTAAATATCTCTGCTAGCGCCCCTGCAAGTTCCACACTAGCCTCCCGCAGAGTCTGAGGAAATGCTTTGTCAGGCCTTGGGGATTCATCCACCCTTATTTCCCTCAAGACAGCAAACATTTCCTCCTCTGTAATCTGCATTGGGTCCATGACTTCATTACTGCTTTGCCTTGCCTCACTTCTATAGACACTGTGTCTACCTCCCAAGTATATGCAGAAGCAAATATCCATTTAACATCTCCCCACATCTCCTTCAGTTCTACGCATATATTACCATCCTGATCTTCCAGAGGTCAAATTTTGACCTTTGCTATTGTTTTGCTTTTAATATATCTGTAGAAGCCCTTAGAATCCTTCTCCTTGTAGCCTGAAGCAACCTTCTGCCTTCTTTAAGCCCTCCCGATTTCCTTAAGTGTTCTCTTGCATCTTTTATGCTCTTCAAGTATCTCATTTGTTCCTTCCTGCCTATACCTGATATGCATCTCCTCCTTTTTCTTAACCAGGGCCTCTCAAAAATCAAGGCTCCCTAAACCTGTTATCCTTGCCTTTTATTCTGACAGAAACATGCAAACTTTGTATTCTCAAAATTTCACTTTAGAAGTACTTCCACTTACCAAGTACATGTTTGCCAAAAAAATGACCTGTCCCAATCCACACTTGGCCACATCCTTTTCAATACCATCAAAATTGGCCTTTCTCCCATTTAGAATCTCAACCCGAGAACCAGACCTATCTTTTTGCATATTTACTTTGAAATTAATGGCATTGTGGTCACTAGATCCAACATGAACCCTTACACTAACTTCTGTCAGCTGCCCCGTCTCGTTCCCTCATAGGAGTTCTAGTATCACATTCTCTCTAGTTTGGACCTCTATGTACTGATTACATTCCTGAACACATTTGACAAACTCTTTCCCATCCAGCCTTTTTACAGTATGAGGGTCCCAGTCAATGTCTGGTGAGTTAAAATCACATACGATCACAGCCTTATGGTTGATGCAACAGTCTGTGATTTCTCTACAAATTTGCTTTAAGTCCCATGGACTGTTGTGTTGTTTATAATATAATCCCATTAATGTGGTTATCACTTCCTTGTTCCTCAGTTCTACCCATAAAGCCTTAAGGGATGAGCTCTCCAGTCTGTCCTGACTGAGCACTACTGTAACATTTTCCCTGACTGGTAATGCCATGCCCCTCCTTTAATCCTTCCCACTCTATCACGTCTAAAACAACTGAACCCCAGGACAATGAGCTGCCAGTCCTGTCCCTCCTACAACCAAGTCTCAATAACAGCTACTATGTCATAATTCGATGTGCTGATCAATACCCTTAGCTCATCCGCCTTTCCTACAATCTTCCTTGCATTGAAATCTACACAGCTCAGAACATTAGTCCCATTGTGCTCAAACATTTAATTCATCTTTGTATGTGTGTAGGCTTAACTTCTTATTCAATAAACTCTCCACCATCTGTTCTGCTGTTCTGGTTCCCATCCACCTGCAACTCTACTTTACATCCCACCACCACCACCACCCTCACCAGTGCAGCACTAACTGCTAGGATATTTGTTCTCCTCCAGTTCAGGTGCAAACTGTCCTGTTGTCCCTTCTGTACAGGCTCCACCTTCCTTGGAAGAGATCCTGATGATCAAAAAATCGTATGCCCTCCTTCCTGCACCAACTCCTTAGCCGCATGTTAAACTGTATAATCTTCCTAGTTCTAGCCACACTAGCACTTGGCACAGTTAGCAATCCTGAGATCACAATCCTGGAAGTCCTGTCCTTTAACTTAGCACCTAACTCCCTGAACTCACTTTATAGGACCTCATCACCCATCCTACCCATGTCATTAGTACCTACATGGACCACGACCTCTGGCTGTTCACCCTCCCACTTAAGAATGCTTAGGATTTGATCTGAGATATCCCTGAAACTGGCACCCAGGAAGCAACATACCATCTGGGAATCTTGTTCTCGTCCCCAGACCTCTGTTCTGTTCCCCCAACCAACGAATCCCCTATCACCACACAACATATATCACACACAGCACATAAGCCAAAATATTATGCTATAATTAAGTCAATAAAATATAATTCAAAATGCATGTAGTGAAGCACAGCACAGGTAAACAGTAAACAGCGTGCTGACTAGTGACAAGACCTTGGAGGTGGCAGGGTATTCATTAGTCTCACAGCCTGAGGGAGGAAGCTGTTACCCAGTCTGACAATCCCAGTCCTGATGCTCCTGTACCTCCTTCCTAATGATATTAGATCAAAGAGATTGTGGGATGGGTGGGTAGGAATGGTCAACAATGCCTTGGGCCTTTCATCTACAACACTCCCAGTAAGTGTCATAAATAGGGGTGAAAGAGACCCCAGTGATCCACTCAGTGGATTTTATTGTCCTCTGTAGGGTCTTGCAGTCCGATGCCTTGCATCACAGAACAACGCAGCCAGATAGGACTCTCTCGATGGTGCTCCTGTAGAAAGTTGTTAGAGTGGGAGCAGGGAGCCTTGCACGCCTCAGAATCTCCTCAGAAAGTGTAGACACTGCTGTGCCTTCTTGACTCATGAGGAGGTGTTGTGGTTACAGGTTAGATCGTCCGTTTTGTGCACACCAAGAAACTTTGTGCTCTTCACTCTCTCCACAGCAGAGCCATTGGAGAGTGGGTGACCTGAGCCTTGCTGAGCCCACGATCACTTCTTTTATCCTGTCCACGTTGAGACTGAGGTTGTTGTTCTCACACCATTTGACAACCCTCTCTCCCTCTCTCTGTATGCCGACTCATCACTGTTGCTGATGAGGCCAGCCACTGTGGTATCATCAGCAAACGATGATGTGGTTTCAGCTGGAGCTGGCAGTACAGTCGTAAGTCAGCAGGGTGAACAGCCGTGGGCTGGGCATACAGTCTTGGGGCGGGGGGCACCAGCGCTCAGCGTGATGGAGGTTGAAATGTTGTTGCCAACTCAGACTGACTTGGGTCTTTCCATCAAGGAGTCCAGGATCCAGTTACAGAGAGGGGTGTTGAGTCCCAACGAGGACAATTTACCCACAGCCTTTCAGGCAAGATGGTGGTAAACGCCAAGCTGAATTCGATGAACAGCATTCTGGCACACGAGGCATCATTTTCTAGGTGGGACAGGACAGAGAGGAGGGCCGAGGCTAAGGCATCATTAGTGGCCGGTTTGAGCGGTAGGAGAACCGGTCCAATGTGATCCATTGCCAGCCATGCCAAGCACTTCACGATTGTTGAAGTCAACACTGGGCAGTAATCATTGGGCACTGGAATGATGGTGGCTGCCTTGAAGCCTGCTGGGACAGTGGACTGTTTCAGAGAGATTAATTAAAGATGTCTGTTAAGACCTCTGTTAGCTGGGCCACACCGTCCCTCACTACCTGACCCGGTATGTTGTCTAGCTCAGCAGCTTTGCATGGGTTTACCCTGGCTAGGGTCCTCTTCAGCTTGGCTGTGGTCAGACAGGGTGCCTGTATCTCAGGAAGAGAGGGTTCTTTCCTTGATGTCACATCATTCAACTGGTCAAATCGTGCATCGAAAGCATTCAGCACATCAGGAAGGGAGGTGTCACTGTTGTTGACACACAGGGTGGACTTGTAATCAGGTATGGTTTGTATACCTCGCCTCACGTCCCTGGTGTCTGTAAATTTTCTGTGTGTACTCATGCTTTGCCTTCCTGATGCCACGGGACAGTGTGGCTCCTGCTGACCTTAGAGACGTCCTGTCCCCTGACTTGTCCCTAACCCTAAGCAGTGCAGGAGCCTCGGCAGTCAGCCATGGTTTCTGGTTTCCCTTGGTAGTGTAGTGTTTAATCTCAGCAACATCCTAAATGCCCTTTCCTATGTAGCCAGTCACCGATCCTGCATATTCATCGATATTGACGTGATGATCATAGGCAGCCTCCTCCCTGAATATGCTCCAGGACGTGGTAGGTGGCACCTTCTGGCCAGGTCCTGATCTCCCTGTGAACTGGTTTGACTCGTTTAACCAGTGGTCTGTACGCAAAGTGAATATGAAGCCCGGGTATCCGAGGTGAGGGCAGGGGGGTGGGGGTGAGGCAGCCTTAAGCATTCTATGAACATTGGTGTAAACCAGGTGTGATGTATTCTCTCGTCCGGTTGCCAAGTTGACATCTGGCAGAACTGTTTTTAAGTGATTGAAGTCACCAGTAACAATGAAGACACCATCAGGGTGAGTGGCCGAGAGGTTGCAGATTGCACCCTGGAGGTCCTGCAGCACCAGCACAGGGGGTGGGGAGATACTGTAGGCAGCAATAATCACAATGACAGTGAACTCCCTCAGTAAGTAGAAAGGCCTGCACTTCATTAAAAACTACCTGCAGTGAGCAGTGGGTCATTAATACCGAGGCGCTCGCACACCAGTTCTTATTCGATGAATAAGAATACACCAGTTCGATGAATTGAGTGTGCAGATAGTTATTAATGAATATGATATAGTTGGGATCACAGAGACATGGCTCCAGGGTGACCAAGGATGGGAGCTCAACATCCAGGGATATTCAATATTCAGGAGGGATAGACAGGAAAGAAAAGGAGGTGGGGTAGCATTGCTGGTTAGGGAGGAGATTAACGCAATAGAAAGGAAGGACATTAGCCTGGAGGATGTGGAATCGATATGGGTAGAGCTGCATAACACTAAGGGGCAGAAAACGCTGGTGGGAGTTGTGTACAGGCCACCTAACAGTAGTAGTGAGGTTGGGGATGGCATTAAACAGGAAATTAGAAATGCGTGCAGTAAAGGAACAGTAGTTATAATGGGTGACTTAAATCTACATATAGATTGGGTGAACCAAATTGGTAAGGGTGCTGAGGAAGAGGATTTCTTGGAATGTATGCGGGATGGTTTTCTGAACCAACATGTCGAGGAACCAACTAGAGAGCAGGCCATTCTAGATTGGGTATTGAGCAATGAGGAAGGGTTAGTTAGCAATCTTGTCGTGCGAGGCCCCTGGGGTAAGAGTGACCATAATATGGTGGAATTCTTCATTAAGATGGAGAGTGACATAGTTAATTCAAAAACAAAGGTTCTGAACTTAAAGAAGTGTAACTTTGAAGGTATGAGACGTGAATTAGCTAAGATAGACTGGCAAATGATACTTAAAGGGTTGACGGTGGATATGCAATGGCAAGCATTTAAAGATCGCATGGATGAACTACAACAATTGTTCATCCCAGTTTGGCAAAAGAATAAACCAGGCAAGGTAGTGCACCCGTGACTGACAAGGGAAATTAGGGATAGTATCAAGTCCAAAGAAGAAACATATAAATTATCAAAAAGAAGCAGCACACCTGAGGACTGGGAGAAATTCAGAGTCCAGCAGAAGAAGACAAAGGGCTTAATAAGGAAAGGGAAAAAAGATTATGAGAGAAAGCTGGCAGGGAACATAAAAACTGACTGTAAAAGCTTTTATAGATACGTGAAAAGAAAAAGATGGTCAAGACAAATGTAGGTCCCTTACAGTCAGAAACAGGTGAATTAATCATAGGGAACAAAGACATGGCAGACCAATTGAATAACTACTTTGGTTCTGTCTTCACTAAGGAGGACATAAATAATCTTCCGGAAATAGTAAGGGACCGAGGGTCTAGTGAGATGGAGGAACTGAGGGAAATACATGTTAGTAGGGAAGTGGTGTTAGGTAAATTGAAGGGATTAAAGGCAGATAAATCCCCAGGGCCAGATGGTCTGCATCCCAGAGTGCTTAAGGAAGTAGCCCAAGAAATAGTGCATGCATTAGTGATAATTTTTCAAAACTCCTTAGATTCTGGATTAATTCCTGGGGATTGGAGGGTGGCTAATGTAACCCCACTTTTTAAAAAAGGAGGGAGAGAGAAACTGGGGAATTACAGACCGGTTAGTCTGACATCGGTGGTGGGGAAAATGCTAGAGTTGGTTATCAAAGATGTGATAACAGCACATTTGGAAAGAGGTGAAATCATCGGACAAAGTCAGCATGGGTTTGTGAAAGGAAAATCATGTCTGACGAATCTTATAGAATTTTTTGAAGATGTAGCTAGTAGAGTGGATAGGGGAGAGCCAGTGGATGTGGTATATTTAGATTTTCAAAAGGCTTTTGACAAGGTCCCACACAGGAGATTAGTGTGCAAACTTAAAGCACACGGTATTGGGGGTATGGTATTGATGTGGATAGAGAATTGGTTGGCAGACAGGAAGCAAAGAGTGGGAATAAACGGGACCTTTTCAGAATGGCAGGCAGTGACTAGTGGGGAACCGCAAGGCTCAGTGCTGGGACCCCAGTTGTTTACAATATATATTAATGATTTAGATGAGGGAATTAAATGCAGCATCTCCAAGTTTGCGGATGACACGAAGCTGGGCGGCGGTGTTAGCTGTGAGGAGGATGCTAAGAGGATGCAGGGTGACTTGGATAGGTTAGGTGAGTGGGCAAATTCATGGCAGATGCAATTTAATGTGGATAAATGTGAGGTTATCCACTTTGGTTGCAAGAACAGGAAAACAGATTATTATCTGAACGGTGGCCCATTAGGAAAAGGGGAGGTGCAACGAGACCTGGGTGTCATTGTACACCAGTCATTGAAGGTGGGCATGCAGGTACAGCAGGCGGTGAAAAAGGCAAATGGTATGTTGGCATTCATAGCAAAAGGATTTGAGTACAGGAGCAGGGAGGTTCTACTGCAGTTGTACAAGGCCTTGGTGAGACTGCACCTAGAGTATTGTGTGCAGTTTTGGTCCCCTAATCTGAGGAAAGACATTCTTGCCATAGAGGGAGTACAAAGAAGGTTCACCAGATTGATTCCTGGGATGGCAGGACTTTCATATGAAGAAAGATTGGATCGACTAGGCTTATACTCACTGGAATTTAGAAGATTGAGGGGGGATCTTATTGAAACGTATAAAATTCTAAAGGGATTGGACAGGCTAGATGCAGGAAGATTGTTTCCGATGTTGGGGAAGTCCAGAATGAGGGGTCACAGTTTAAGGATAAAGGGGAAGCCTTTTAGGACCGAGATGAGGAAAAACTTCTTCACACAGAGAGTGGTGAATCTGTGGAATTCTCTGCCACAGGAAACAGTTGAGGCCGGTTCATTGGCTATATTTAAGAGGAAGTTAGATTTGGCCCTTGTGGCTAAAGGGATCAGGGGGTATGGAGAGAAAGTAGGTACAGGGTTCTGAGTTGGATGATCAGCCATGATCATACTGAATGGCGGTGCAGGCTCGAAGGGCCGAATGGCCTACTCCTGCACCTATTTTCTATGTTTCTATTGATGTAGACACACAGACCTCTTCCATGGGCCTTGGCAGAGGTCACAGCATTTATGTCTGCATAAAAGGAGATTAGGCCTTCTAAATGGACGGCCGAGTCTGTAGGGGTGTCCTGGAGCCACATTTCTGCCAGAACGAGTGTGCAGCAGTCCCTCGTCTTCCGCTGATTCCGATGCAGACACAGGTAATCCAGCTTTGTTTTTCACATCATTTGGGTGTTAGTGAGTAGAATCGTCGGGAGTGCGGGTCTGCAGGCATCCGCTTTAAGTCTCGCTTTCATACCGGCGCATTTACCGCGCTTCTGGATTCAGCGCAACGCTTCCGATGGTTTCTTCCCCAAAGGAGTGTCGTAGAGTGTAGTACAGAGCGATATCCTGCTCCCTGCGTTGGTCTGTAACTGTGCAGCACCTTCATTATTCCGCTCGCTAGCGAAGTAGACTTGCAGATTTTAGTATTCAATATGAACAGCAGGGTTTCTTGATCATAGAAAAGATGAACAGGCCAAGGAATTTCACTATTGGCTGGAGCCAGAGTGGCCTCTTTGTCCATGCGCGCAGTCATCTTGATTTATTCCGTGCCCCCCTCTATGCAATCCAATGTATCCTCGGAACTGTGGCGCGCAAAATGTGCCGAACACCCCTGTTCGCTTCTTTTAAACTCACTCTCCCCGCTACGCAATCTAATTTCTCCTCAGAAACTGGCGCGCAAAATGTGCCAACTGCACTCATGGGTTCTTTTAAACTCACTCTCCTTCTACACAGTTCAATGTCTCCTCCAGAACTGTGGTGCGCAAAAATGTGCCAAATGCATTCGCGGATACTTTTAAACTCACTCTCCCTCTCCGCTAATCCAACGTCTCCTCGGAAACTGACGCGCAAAATGTACTGACTGCCCCTCGCTGGCTTCTTCTAAACTCTCTCTCTCTCTCTCTCTACACAAACCAGTGTCTCCTCTGGAACTGTGGCGCGCAAAGAGTGCCAGCTGCCCCCCCCCCCCCACTGGCCTCTTTTAAATTCACTTTCTCTCTACATAGTACAGTGTCTCCTCGGAAATTGGCGCGCAAAGTGTGCCAACTGCACTCGCTGGTTCTTTTAAACTCACTCTCCTACGCAATCCAATGTAACCTCAGGAACTGTGGCGCGCAAAATGTGCCGACTGGCCCCTGCTGGCCTCTTTTAAATTCACTTTCTCTCTGCATAGTACAGTGTCTCCTCGGAAATTGGCGCGCAAAATGTGCCAACTGCACTTGCTGGTTCTTTTAAACTCACTCTCCTTCTACACAATCTGATGTCTCCTCGGAAACTGTGACGCATAAAATGTGCTGAATGCCCCTTGCTGGCTTCTTTTCAACTCACTCTCCCGCTACATAATCCAACGTCTCCTCGGAAACTGTGGCGCGCAAAATGTGCTTTCCAGTGCCACCAATTTTGCTAGCTATGCTCTGCGCAGAGCTGGATGCTCATTCCTGCCGTGCCTTGCCCTTTGTGTAAATGCAATGTTACCTTGTGTGTGATCAGCCTATCCTGTGCCGTCCAACCCTGTGACTAAAATGCCTCTTTTCCCAAATGCTCAGCTTCGACATGCAGTCACTCAACTTGGATTTCATGGAGCTCCTGACCCGTTTCGTGCCAAGCGATTACGAGCGTAAATTGCTGCAGCGGTACGAGGCAGACAAGAAGCCGCTGGAGGACCTGGCCGAGGAAGACCGCTTCATGATCAAGTTCAGCAAGATCCCAAAACTCACCGATCGGATGAAAATTATGACCTTTATGGGAAACTTCAACGACAATCTGCAGCTGCTGTTGCCGGTGAGCACTCGAACCCTGACCTGAGGTTGAGAGCGAGAGAGAAAGAGAAAGCATTAGCCCTCAGTAAAATAGTGGCTGTTCTGTAAGCAAACTCCCCATACCCACCTTTCTCCTTTATACCCCTGGTTTAAAAAGTCAGAATGCCACCGATGCTGGGAATCTGAAATAGTATAACAAAATTCCAAAATACTCATTTATTTAGGCAGCATGTGTGGAGAGAGTCAGAGACAATGATGCTGGAATCTGGAACAATTAACAGTCTGCTGAAGGAGCTCAATAGGTGAATGTGGGGAAATTGATGTGTTGATGTTTCAGGTTGAATTTTGATGTAAGTAATACTGACTGCCCGTTACACCGCTGGCGTCTAGAGCAACGATGAAGCTCCTCCATTTCTGGCAGTATTCAGGGCTTCCTTCATTGTGTCAGTAACTTCCTCTGGGTTTTCTCTACTGTCAGTCAGGCAAATCCCGGGTGGAGACTCCGGAATACCGTCGCACAAGGATGTAGACAGACTCTTTGTTGTTGTTTCTGCAACAGTTTTGTTTAACCAGTCAGGGTTGTTAGCCCTGAGCTAAACCCCCAAACCTGAAGGACAGGTGGACCACCCTTAGACAGGCCTCTACCTTTTGAACTGTTTGGCATGGGTGACCCAAGCAGGGGCCAAAGCATAAAGCCCTGACTCCTGATAGCATAGCTCCCTGCATCACTGAGGCATGCAAGCCTCCAAACTGTGACAAGGTTGTGGTCCTCTTGGAGAGCTGATGTAAGGTTTTGACCTAAAACGTTGACAATTCTTCCCCATTTCCCACCCCCACCCCTCCCCACATACCCACACACACAAAAGTGCTGCTTGACCTGCTAAGTTCCACTAGCAGATTGTTATTGTAGAGAAACAGATTTTAGGTTTTAGGTCCAAGACCCTTCATCACAGAGGCTGTCTGTCCTACAGAGTGTTTCCTGCATTTTTTGTCCTTGTTTTAACAAGCAGCTGTCAATCTCTGATTTGAATGAACAGTTGATTTAACATTATTTGCTATTTATGGAAATTATGGAATATAATTTAAGGTTGCAACATTTTTTCTGAACAGAAGTGTTTCCTAGGGCGCCACGGTAGTGTGGCGGTTAGCCAGACACTATTAGAGCTTGGGGCATGAGAGTTCAATCCCGGCACGCTCTGCAGTGTATGGCCCGTGGATGTGTGGATTTCCTGTGGGTGCTCCAGTTTCCTCCCATAGTCCAAACACATACCGGTTGGTAGGTTAATTGGTCATTGTAAGTTGTCCCATGGTTAGGTTAGGGTTAAACCAGGGGGTTGCTGAGCAGCGTGGTTCAAAGGGTCGGGAGGGCCTAATCTGTATTGTATCTTCAAAATAAATAAACAATTTGATTCCTAAAATTTCTACCCCTTGATTCTAGTCTCTGAATCAGCAGGAAGGCATCCTCTCTTTCTGATTTGGTTAATCATCACAGTATCTGAAAAAATTTGATCTAGTTTATTCCCAGCCTTCCAAAGTGTGGGGTAATCACTGTTTGCAATATAATCCTTGAAGCATAAGTATTGCACTATAAATATATGAGAACCCTCAGAGCTCACCATATCCCTCATCATACAGTACATGATGCAGAACTGAACATAATACTCCAGATAGAACCCAAAAAGGGATTTATGAAGCCATCAGTAACTTTTAGTCCATCTCTTGGTCCTCTAGTGCATGCCCCCAACTCCTTAATCTAACTCTGCATCAGTACATGAGTACTTTTCTTTAATATTAAGTAATCAAAGTTAAACAACTTTAATTCAGTGGTCTTCCAAGTACAGTAAAAACCTTCAACCTAATCAAGATTTGGGGGGGAGGGGGGGGATTTCCAGGATGACCTTTGTTCTGATTTGACAAAAAAGTCATCCTTTTAAAACCTCTTAAATTTCTTAACATGAAAAATGTCATTGAAAATTAAAATATCTGTACAAACATTGGAAGATTGTAATGCTGCTGGTGTGATACCAAGTCCTTTTGCTGCCAGTGGCTGGAGGAGAATGTTTGTTTTTGAGCCTCCTGTTTAAACTTGGGCTCCTGATGGGTTCACTCATGATTTGTTCAGTATCTTAATGATTGTTTTAATCATGTTTTCGACAGCAACTAAATGCAATCATTGCTGCATCGATGTCCATCAAGTCATCGGTGAAACTGAAGAAAATCCTGGAGGTAAGATTTTTGTGGGAGTGAGTTATCTGTGAGATGAGTGTAGGAGGCACCTTTCCAATGGCAAAAGGGTAAAGTGAAAAATGGAAAAAATTATACCATGAACACCATCGCAAATGTTCAGATTTTTAGCTCCACTGAATTCACCGTGGGTGGCGGGGAGGAGCTACGTCTCTACCAAAGGAGGTGTAAGGTGCTCCTTCACTCTGCTAGCCTACAGATCACCCTTGGGTAAGGGGTAGTGCCTGCTTCGGCCCCAGATCAGGGTCACGTAAAGCCATGGGAGCAGGTGGTGGATGGTCATATGAGCAGCTAATGCATATCACAAGTCATGGCTGTGCAACCACTGACACCAGGCAGACAATCTCTGAAGATTATTGATAATGGCTGGGGTCACCCGTCTTGTAAAGACACTGTCCAGGAGAAGGCAATGGCAAACTACTTCTGTAGAAAAATTTGCCAAGAACAATCATGATCATGGAAAGATCATGATCACCCATGTGAATCGACACGGCACATAATGATGATCAGAATCAGAGTCAGGTTTAATATCATATAACCATATAACAATTACAGCACGGAAACAGGCCATCTCGGCCCTTCTAGTCCATGCTGAACGCTTACTCTCACCTAGACCCACCTACCTGCACTCAGCCCATAACCCTCCATTCCTTTCCTGTCCATATACCTATCAATTTTTTTTAATGACAAAATTGAACCTGCCTCTACCACTTCTACCGGAAGCTCGTTCCACACAGCAACCACTCTCCTGAGTAAAGAAGTTCCCCCTCGTGTTACCCTTAAACTTTTGCCCCTTAACTCTCAACTCAAAATATCACTGGAATATTTTATGAAATCTGATGCTTTAGCAGCAGCAGTACATTGTAATACACAATAATAGGAAAAACATGAATTACAGTAAGTGTGTATGTATGTGTATGTGTATATATATATGTATATGTGTGTGTGTATGTGTATATATATATATATGTATGTTAATTAATAGTGCAAAAATAGAAATTTAAAAAATTAGTGAGTTAATGTTTCATCGTCTCTTATCGCACCAAACACATAGTGTGTACAACCAGACTCAAGGGCAGATTCTATCCCACTATTATCAAATTCCTGAATGGATCTTTCATATACGAAAGGTTCTAGATCTCCCAATCGGTATAACCGTGGCCGGCACTGCACCTTCTCTGTAGCTACATACAGTATTCTGCATTCTGTTACCTTTTACTACCTTGATGTACTTGTGTATAGTACTCTGAATGGTACACAAGCAAAGCCTTTCCACGATATTTCAGTGCATATGACAATAATAAACCAATAGCACTAATATTCACTCAAACTCCAGAACAATTTGTTGAAGTAAGGAAAATCTCTTCAGTCAAAGCAGCACGCTGGTGTTTAACACAGATTCCAAAGCTAATCCAATAGTTGATGATACTGCCTCACTGTCATTGGGGAGTGAATCAACACCTAAAGAGGTCTCCCCACAGAGCAGAGAATGCTGCTGAGGGGAATAGGGAAAGTATAAGCAAGAGTGGACACCACTCTCCACACAGTACGTATACTGAGAATGGCCCCAGGTCACTGGGACTCTGGGCTAACTCATGGGCCAGTATCACACGTGCAGCTCAGTGATGACCAGTGGTACACAGTTTAATTCTAAATGGAGCTCCAATAAATAATTTAAGTGATCTGACCATTGAACTGCAGATCCTGTGTGTAAGTTAGCAATGTGACAGATGCAGACCTTTTAGATGAAGATTCAGTCCTGGACCCTTTCAGATGAGCTGCTGGTTTTATAGTGAGTGGACAGAAAAGGTTAAAGGTTTCGGGCAATGGTGCAATAACTGTGTGCTGCATGAGCTGTGCAGGATAGACAACAGCTGCTTTAAGGTGGGCTGTGGAGGTCAGTATGTGCTCAGGCCACTTCCAAGTTAAACTGAAAATGATCACCATTAGGGGTCAGTGTGCACTGATCACCATTTATAAGTAATTTGAACCCAAAATTCTGTGCGGTAGATTCATGTTGGCCATTAGGTTTAAAAGCTGCTATATATTCGTGTGAACACAAAATTATTTGGCTGTTGGCTAGAATCAGACTGCACAACATTGTGGCAAAGAGCTTAACAAAATCCCTTAATGTACTGGACTAACAGCTCCTTTAAAATTATAGAGAGAAGAGTTTTTTTAATATCACTGTGTCTTTGCCTTATGTATTCCCTGCACTCTACTGCAGCCCCAGCAGCAGGTTCCCTTTCTCAGTCCTTCTCTCCCTGGACTTGATGCATGTTCTCAGCTCCCTCTCCAGCTTATCCTTCACTCTTCCCATTGTTACAATTCAGTTCTACTTTCCATCGTTCTTCCTGCTGCACATTGAAATTTCATTTTAAACCACTCCATGTTCTCATCTATGGGAAGGAACCTCAGACTCTTTGACCATATTTGTATCTTCAGCTGCTCCTCTAATCCATTCATTAACCTCCCTGATGCTGCCATTGTTTCCCTGCAGCATTGTCCCCTGGCGACATCCAGTCTACCTTGATTCTCTCACAATCCTATATCTTCCTATCATGTCCCCATTCGCCCATACTTTACTCCCACATCCATATCTAAAGATTACTTCCCCAATCCTTCATGACCTCCTCTCCTCTTTCTTATCCCCACTTCCCCAGTTCAGCCCTATCCTTCAGTATCACCCTCCCAATCTTCTCCCCGTACACTACCGTCTCACCAGTAACTCTCTCCCTAGAACCTCCCATCACCTCCTTGAAGGCATAGAGAATCTAGAGTTCTATAATTCCAAATATCTGTCATTTAAAAGTTGAAGTTGTGTTAAAACTGTTTGAAAATTGCGGTTAACGTTGTGCCCAATGTGAGCAGTGGAGCATGACGGTTCACTTCACCTGTGTTATCCAGGGGGTGCCCATAGCTGGGATTTCCTGTGATTACGAGGTCTCCCTCCTGGGAAACCTGCCAGTGAAGTAAATTACTCTCCTCCACCCTTGAGACTTCACTAAATTGACCCAGATGCCCCCAGCCCAGAGTCACTACACACCAGCCCCCGATACATGAATTTCTCACCTTGCTTCCCTCCAGAATCCAGTTTCTTTGCCCAAGTTCCCTGATCCTTTTCCTGTCCAGTGCTGACCTTCTCCGATCCCTTCCATAAAGGGCAGTCAAGTGTTCATATTTTGTAATGACACTGAGTAATCCATGCAGATTCTATGACCAATCCCATATTCCCATCTATATCACTTGAACTATTCTCTGCACCACCTCTGTCATCTTCTTTCCACTCGCCCACCCTGAGCAGTCATTTAGAGCTGCCAGTTCGTCTGTCAGCCAGTCGTGGATGTGGGAGGAAAGTAAAGGGCTGGTGGAGATCCATGCAAACTCTGCAGAGACAGCAATCACTGGAGCTGGGAGTTAACTGTACTACCTGCTGCTCAATGAAGCCTTCCTTCCCCCCACCACTGGTACTGGACACCAATGCATCTTCTGCCAGCCTTGTACCTGAGTTGCATCTGGACTTTGATGTGTTGGAAGGGCAAACAAAGCAGTCCAGTGCACCTGGGTCAATGTAACACACACTCACAGCAACACTGGAACTTCAGTTCCATTTTCTGAGCAGGTTAAACACTTATATTGCTGTTTGAAGGGTAAAATGTCACCATCCAGTGTCTAGATTTGCACACATATTGATAAAGCTTTGTATTGAGTTCACTAGAATTGAATTTCAGACATACTAATGCACAATCACTACAGTGTTGCGCATTTAACAGTAACAAGAGAGGACCATTTCTGTCTCTAGATACTTTCAGGTGTGGCACCATTTCAAAGTGTTCTGATTAGTTCAAGTTTATTATCATTCAACCGTGCACCTATATACATCCAAATGAGACAATATTCCTCCTGACCAAGGTGCACAACACAGTACATATAGCTCTCACGCAACTCTATAAGTAATATTACCACAAATAAATTAACTAATAATAAGGTGCATATATGTCACAAGTTAAAAAGTAAACAGTATAATGCTACTGGCACTTCATACAGTACTGTACAAAAGTCTTAGGTAATGATAAAACTGGTTCTGATATGGGTCTCTATTGTGGACTGAGAGTGGGAAGGGGGCAGGGAGAGGGGAATCATGGTTGGGGAAAAGGGGAAGGGAGAGGGAGGGAGTGGGAAGCAGTAGAGAGACATTCTGTAATGATCAATAAACCAATTGTTTGGAATCAAATTACCTCACCTGGTGTCTCAGGGCTGAGTGTGTCTGCAATTTCTCCCCCCTCTGGCATTCCTCCTCTGCCACCTGTCCCACACCCCTCCCTTGGTGCTCCACCCTCACCATTCCCAACATCCTTCTCTCCCGCCAGATTTACAAACTTGCTTTCTGCTCCGCGTTGACAGACTCTGTGCAAAGGTCTAAGGCGCAACCTAGCTATATGTATTTGCACACTACTGTAGATGATGAGACCTGGCTGGTGGTGGGGAGTTCATTCACCTTATGGCCTGATGGAAAAAGCTGTTTCCCATCTTGACAATCCTTGTCCTAATGCTATAGTACCTCCTGTCTGATGGTAGGGAGTCAAAGAGATTGATGGATGGGAGGGATCATTGACAGATGCTAAGGGCCCTGTGTATGTGACACTCCTGATAAATATCTCTAATAGGTTGAAGAGAGCCCCCAATAATCCTCCTAGCAGTCCTTGTGATCGATTCGCAAATCAGTCACAAGTCAGTGCATCTTGTGGAACTGTGGCATGTTCAATGTCCTGACTGGCAGCATGGTTACTTTGATCAGAAGGGCAGTCCCCAGAATATTGCATACCACACCTGCATCAATAAATCAAGCTGCAGATCAAGTACTCTGAGGGCTGGGACCCCCAAGCACTTTTGGTGAGAACAGACCAGTGAGATTGGCAGGTTACATCCCCGAAGACCAAGAAGTTAATCAAAATTGATTGGGAGAGATTAATTTCCAGGTATTGACCAGGCTGATATTGAGATTTCAAAGATAACTCTTGTTGATTGTGTTTACAAGACCCGACACTCTAACTTAATTCCATGTGCCACAATTTCACAATATTTGATGCTGGTTTCTAGCTTTCTAGGTGAAATGCAGAAGTTACACAATTCCAATCTAGTGGTCGTGCCAAACTGAGATAATTTGCTTTGAATTTATAAACACGAGATTCTGCAGATACTGGAATCCAGAGTAACACACACAAAATGCTGGAGGAGCTCAGCAGGTCAGGTAGCATCTATGGAAAGGAAAAAAGAGTCAATGTTTCGGGCCAAGACCCTTCATTGTGTTGCTTTGAATTTACCCTGTGCTAATATAATTTTATCCTATCTTCTTGAAATGATTTGAATTAGTAACAGTGGGTTTCTAACTGAGTGCCAATGTGAAATGAAATCTGCCTTTGTGTTAACCTGTAAATTGCTGGTCAGTGTGTGATCTTGATAATATCAAAACAGATATTTCACTACTTAACTTCAGATTTATGATCCCTTTGGTAAAAAAATTGTCATTGACAAGCCAATTTAATCTGTTCTTTCCTGCAGATAATTTTAGCATTTGGAAACTACATGAATAGCAGTAAGAAAGGAGCTGTTTATGGCTTTCGACTGCAGAGCCTTGACTTGGTAAGGGTTTGAGAAATGTTTAATAATTAGCCCAATATAATTTTAGATCTTTAAAAAATCTTTTGAATGGGTTCATTAGAAATGAAAGAATTGGTTGTTGATTTCAGAAGGAGTAGCGGACCGCATGACCCCATCTACATCGGTGGTGCGCAGGTGGAACAGGTCAAAAGCTTTAAGTTCCTCGGGGTGAATATCACAAATGACCTGACTTGGTCTAACCAAGCAGAGTCCACTGCCAAGAAGGCCCACCAGTGCCTTTACTTCCTGAGAAAGCTGAAGAAATTTGGCCTGTCCCCTAAAACCCTCACTAATTTTTATAGGTGCACCATAGAAAGCATTCTTCTAGGGTGCATCACAAGCTGGTATGGACATTGTCCTGTCCAAGACCGGAAGAAGCTGCAGAAGATCGTGAACCTAGCCCAGCACATTACACAAACCAATCTCACTTTACACCGCACGCTGTCGGAGCAGTGCTGCCAGGATAATCAAGGACACCACCCACCCAGCCAACACACTTTTTGTCCCACTTCCCTCCGGGAGAAGGTTCAGGAGCATGAAGATACGTACGGCCAGATTTGGGAACAGCTTCTTTCCAACTGTGATAAGACCCTGACCCGGATCTGGGCCATACCTTCCAAATATCGGGACCTGACTTGCACTACCGTACTTTCCCTTTTCTATTTTCTAATTATGATTTATAATTTAAATTTTTATTATATTTACTTTGGTTTGTACTTCAGGGAGCACGAAGCGCAGAATCAAATATCGCTGTGATGATTGTACGCTCTAGTATCAATTGTTTGGTGACAATAAAGTATTTGTATTTGTTATAATCAGCAAATTCATTTTAATGTTTATCAGGCTTAAACACAAGTTCAACTAACTTTGTTGTGACTTTGCCAACACTGGACGCCATTGGACATCATTCCTGTTAGAATGGTCTCAGACTATAGTTTGTGCTGAGTTGGTTTTAAAAGGTCATTGTCCATGAAATGGGCAGTGACGTTTTGATATATTGCAGGCTGTACCAATGTGTTGGGATTGACATGATGTAGATTCTCTTGCCTTGTAATTATGTGTCATAAATGAACTAATGCAGCTGTGTTAATAGTAATTGCTCTGTCCCCATTCACTTTCAGCTTCTTGAAACCAAGTCAACGGATCGAAAACAGACTCTAATGAATTACATTGTGGATATAATTCAGAAAAAATATCCTGAACTCAATACCTTTCACACCGAGTTGTTGTTTGTGGAGAAAGCTGGTGCAGGTATTAAGGTTGAGTGTAAACTGAGAGGAATATTAATTGTGCTTTTTGCTGCTAGTTTATTATGGGAGAGCAGTGATTAGGTTACAACATGTACACCTTACAGGTATATGCGAGCAGCGGTGGTGTTGGGGGATCAGCAATTACGTTACACCAGGAGATTGGGTACAGCATTGTGGGAGGAGGGATCATGTTTAGGTTACACAGGTACACAAGGGGGAATCAGTGTTTAAGTTGCACCAGATACACTGGGGGAGCAGAGATTAGGTTGCACTGGATACACTGGGGGAGCAGTGATTAGGTTACACAAGGAACAATGATAATGGGGCAGTGAATACGTTGCACTGGGGCACAGCGATTTGAGTGTACCTGGGGGAATGGTGATTACAGTGCACCAGAATGAATGTAATAGTGAACAAAAATGCAGGTACCGGAAATCCAAAATGTAAACCAAAACTATAGGAAACACTCAGCTGGTCGGGCAGTATCGTTACCCAGAGAAACAGAGTTAACATTTCAGGTACATGATCATTTGTCAGAACTAATGGAATGCTGAGCCAAATGCTAAATTACACCAGTGATACTCAAGTGAAAAGGAAACAGATTACATCAGTAATACATTGGTGAAAGATCAGAGAAGGGCAAATAAAACCCAATAAATTTTCCATGAGTTAGCTGTAATTTTGAAAGCCACTTTCTGAGTGTGCTTGGGTAGTTACAATATTTGTATAGTATTTCTGATTCTTTCTCCATTACTGCTTTTGACATGATTGATCACAGTTTCTCCCAGTGCTGCTCCTCCATTCTCTGATGGGTGGAACGGCCCTCAGCTCTTTCCATTTTTATCCAAAAACATCAAATTTGCTGAACCATCGTGGTACAGCACAGAAGCAACTCTTTTAGCCCATTAATTGTGCACCCATCTACACCAATCCCAATTTATTCTCATATTCCCATCAACTCCCCCAGATTTTACCACAAATTTTTTTTATCACTGATGTTCCTAGGAGTGAACCCAGACGCTTAAGGGAGAACATGCAAGCTCCACAAAGACAGCACTAAACACCAGTTAAAGGCCAGGTTGTTGGACCTGTGCAAAATTACCAGCTTGTCTCTATGTAGTTTCTGCAACCTTCAGCCTGGTGTCACTGTCAGCATTCCAGAGGGACTTTTCCTTTTTTGATTCCCTGACTTCCTCTTATATCTCCGCTGATCTTCACTCACATTCTCTCTTACCTTTCTGTGTAACTAGAGGATATTCCTCTTGTCTTCTCACCATCCAGGGGCCACCTCAACATGATTCATCTCTAACTCAGCTTATCTGCCTCTGAAGCTCTTCATTTACTTTTTTTAAAGCTGCAAATTATTCCAATAATCTGGCTGGATTTTCATTATCCCTTTTTCATCCAAAGCCTCTGACCACAACCTTAAGGGATCACCTTTACCCATTACCACTCTATGTGTGGGGTCCTAATCTACTAATGCCTTGATTTCAAAATCTTCATCCTTCTTGACTTCCCCTCACCCTATGGCTATAAATCCTGCCAGACTTACATCCCTACAACACTCCATGATATCATTGTTCAGCTAACTCTGCATCCCTTATTTTTATTCCTTGCAAGCTGCCCTTACACTGACATGACCATAATGTCTGCAATTGTCTCATTGACCTTCTCATCATTTCTGTCTCCCTGTGGTCTTGTTCGTATGCCCAACTATCCCCCTTTGTGGGTTAGTTGAATGTTTTGAGATGTTTTGCTGCATAAAAGGTGCTGTTCAATGCAAGTTGTTGCCTGTTGAAGAATCAATACATTTTTATCACTGTTTCAGATCCCCAGAGCTTGTACCAGGCACTGTAACAAGAATACTTCATGGTTAAAGCATGCACAATTTTTCAGAGCAGTTTTCCCATTTCTTTTCTCCGCTGCAGTGTCACTTGACAATGTTATTCAGGATGTGCGGTCATTACAGCAGGGGATGGAACTCACCCGGAAGACGTTCATGGTTCAGGATACCAGCTTAATCCTGAAGGAGTTCATGAGCACCAACTCCGAGAAAGTGGACAGCTTAATGAAGGACAGCAAAACTGCACAGGTGGGTGTCAGTCCCCTCCCTCGAGAGAGATCCTTAAGCTCAAGGATATATGCCAGTTCATCTTCTGTGCAGATCAAGGACATTCCAGGTTCAGTCCTTGGTACAGCAATGGATGGGGAACAAGGAGATTGCCAATTGGGGTTCAGAAGCTTTTGAGTTACAATGTAATTGGAATAGAGCAGAGGTCTGGCTGAGGACAGCTCAAAGTTCATATTAAATTTATTATCAAAGTACATACATGTCACCATATACAATCCTGAGATTTGTTTTCTTAAGGTCATGCTCAGTAATGAAGCATAATAGAATCAATGAAAGACC
This sequence comes from Hemitrygon akajei, assembly GCF_048418815.1. Taxonomy (NCBI): domain Eukaryota; kingdom Metazoa; phylum Chordata; class Chondrichthyes; order Myliobatiformes; family Dasyatidae; genus Hemitrygon; species Hemitrygon akajei. The sequence goes on along the minus strand of NC_133141.1, from coordinate 4,997,616 downwards.
ACACTGAACAGGATAGACAAACAACCAATGTGGAAAAGACAACAAACTGTGCAAATACAAAAGAAAATAAATTCATAATAACAAATAAGTAAGCTATAAGTATCAAGAACATGAGATGAAGAGTCCTTGAAAGTGAGTCCTTAGGTTGTGGAAATAGTTTAGTGATGGGACGAGTGAATTTATCCACTCTAGTTCAAGAGTCTGATGGCTGAAGGATAATAACTGTTCATCTGCCAGTGTCAGCTTCATCTGACAAGCCTTTCCAAGATTAAGGCCTATTACACAAAATATTCTATGTTCTTCACCTACTGTGCTCAGCATGTGTGGTTAAAATCCCAAATTGCCTTTCAGAAGTTTCTGCTGTGTGCTTTCCAACTATCTCCATCATGATGTGTTGTGTCCATGTTCCCCACCTGATACCCCATAAAGACACACACTCAATGTTTCTTCCCCACCGCCTTCAATTTTCTGAATGGACAATGAACCTATGAACACTACCTCAGTATTTTTCCTCTCTCTTTCTGCACTACTTATTTATTTTAATTTACTTACGTATAAGACCATAAGACATAGGAGCAGAATTAGGTCATTTGGCCCATCAAGACTGCGCCACCATTCAATCATGACTAATTCTTTTCTCCCCTCCTCAGCCGCACTCCCCAGCCTTCTCCCTGTAACCTTTGATGTCAAGAACCTATCAAGTTCTGCCTTAAATACACCCAACGACCTGGTCTCCACAGCTGCCTGCCGTAATAAATTCCACAAATTCACCACCCTCTGGCTAAAGAAATTTCTTCGCTTCTCTGTTTTAAATGCCCCTCTAATCTGAGGCTGTGCCGTCTTGTTCTAGACTCCTCCACCATGGGCAACATCCTTCTCACATCTACTCTGACTAGGCCTTTCAGCATTTGAAAGGTTTCAATGAGATCTCTCCCTCATCCTTCTAATTTCCAGTGAGTACAGATCCAGAGCCATCAAACGTTCCTCGTATGATAACCCTTTCATTCCCGGAATCATCCTTGTGAACCTACTCTGAACCCTTTCCAATGCCACAGCATCTTTTTTTAGATGAGGAGCCCAAAACTGTTCACAGTACTCAAGGTAAGGCCTCACCAGTGCCTTATAAAACCTCAGCATCACATCTCTGCTTTTGTTTTCTGGATCTCTTGAAATGAATGTTAACATTGCATTTGCCTTCCTCACCACTGACTCGATCTGCAAGTTAACCTTTAGGGTGTTCTGCACAAGAACCCCCAAGTCTCTTTGCATCTCAGATTTTTGGATTTCCTCCCCATTTTGAAAATAGTCTGCACATTTACTTCTACCAAAGTACACGACCATGCATTTTCTAATATTGTATTTCATTTGCCACTTTCTAGCCCATTCTCCTAATCTGTCTAGGTCCTGCTACAGCCTACCTGTTTCCTCAACACTACCTGCCCCTCCACCAATCTTCATATCGTCTGCATACTTGGCAACAAAGCCATCTATTCCATTATCTAAATCATTTATATACAGCATAAAAAGAAGTGGTCCCAGCACCGAACCCTGCGGAACTCCACTACTCACTGGCAGCCAACCAGAAAAGGATCCTTTTATTCCCACTCGCTGCCTCCTACCAATCAAACAATGCTCTAACCATGTTAGGAACTTTCCTGTAGAACCATGGGCTCTAAACATGTCAAGCAGCCTCACATGTGGGCACCTTGTCAAAGGCCTTCTGAAAGTCCATTGCATTCCCCTTTATCTATCCTACATGTAATCTCCTTAAAGAATTCCAACAGGTTCGTCAGGCAGGATTTTCGCTGAAGGAAACCATGCTGACTTTGTCCTATCGTGTACTGTGTCACCAAGTCCATCACCTCATCCTTAACAATCTCCATCATTGTCTGCTGTGTCTACTTTGCCACTTGATACCCCATACCATATACTTAATTACAAAGAGTATATATTAAAAATACATATAGTAATTTATAGTTTTTACTATTCTATAATGTAATGTACTGCTGTTGCAAAACAACAACTTCCATGATATACTGTATGTCAGTGATATTCTAATCTAAGGCGTACATCAGTAAGGTGATGGACTATTACCCATTTGCCTGGGTAAGTGCACCGCCATCTACCCTCTAGAGGTTCAACACCATCCAGGACAATGTAGCCCTTTTATTTCTCATCCTATTAACCAATCAACCCCTTTTCACATGTATTCCCACCATTATGGATCATAGAGACTGCACTGTGTGTACTATCCAACAGCACCTTCCAAAAATCAACCTCTACCGCAAAGAAATACAGAAGACATCAAACAATAGGGACTATTTGGATGCCCCGTGATTTGTGCCAACCTATATAAACCTACTTCATGATCAATTTAACCCTTTTCTCCTACACAGCCCATAACTCTGCATTTTTCTTTCATCCATGTTCCTATCTAAGTGTCTCTTAAATCTCCCAATTGTGTCTGCCTCTACCACCATTCCAGGCAATGCATTTCAGGCAACCACCACTCTATGTGTGTGTGTAAAAAAAACTAACAAAGACAGCAGGCACACAGTAACACCACCATCTACAGGTTATGCACTGTAGTGACTTGGGAGAATGATGTTGGATCCCAACAACACCAGGGAAGTAACTTTGTTCGAAGAATTGCAGCAGTTCAAGATGGCAACTCAGCACCACCTTCTTGAAGGCAGTTAGGGATGGACAGTGAACAGTGGCCTTGCTAGTGAAGCCCAGATCCCTGAAATGAAAGATAAGTGAAGGCTTATTCTATGGAATTTATTGCCACAGATGGCTGTGGAGACCAAGTCATTTGGTATATTTAAGGCAGAGGTTGATAGGTTTTTGATTAGTAAGCAGTTAAGGGTATGCTGAGAAGGCAGGAGAATAGATTGAAAAAAATCAGCAAAACTGAATGGCGGAGCAGATTCACTGGGCCAAATGGCCTAATTTCGTTTTTATATCTTATGATCTTCCCAAATTTTGTCCAGAGCTCCCTTGTTCATCACCTGGACTGCTTCCACAAAGAGTGCTTCTCTGAGTTTCTTGCAAATAAAGGTCTGAGCTATTTTCTGGGCTCTCTAAAACACCATGATGTAGGACTTTCCTCACTTCATCTGTTGTGAACTGTAATTTTTTTGTTATTGGGACATTCTGCTCACCCTGCAGATATTCCATTTCAATTTGCACCTTTGGCAGACTGGGCGAGACCTTGTGTTGTAACAAAATTAACTGCTGTCCTCTAAATCTTCAGTCAGGGAGGTTCAGTGTTACTGGGGCAGTCAGACAGTAGCTTGTGTTTGTAGTGCAAGATGATCAAGTTCAGACACCTCTAAGGCAGACTGAAAATCTTGTATCTGGTGTGGCTGCGCAGTTGTTTGGCTGTCATATTTAGGGCAACAGTGGTCCTGGGAGAAGAGTGCCTGGTGTCCTTATTGAACCTTGTCGGTATGTGGCTCCAGACCATCACCAAAGATTATAGACAATTATCTATCCAACAAATTGATATATGAAGCACCACCATCCTGGGGCAATAAGGATACATGGTTGCCCCTGCCACCCCTCCCCAACTTCAAGCCGGCTTCACCCCTTCAGGATCCCCTCCTTGCTATTGGGATTGTTAGAGATTGTCTTGGACCTCAGGAGGACAGAAGTAAACTCTGTCTCATAGCAGCTTGTTCAAGCCAGTGGGATTGCAATTACCTTTACAGAGTATTAAGCAAATTTAGCTAATGCATTTAATTTTCTACAAGAATTAGCAGAACTTTTTTATATTTTTAATTTCTGTAGTTCAGGTTCCTTGTTTAAAAATAATTTTGGAAATAAAGACATTTATTGGTTCTTAATGGATATCCTAGAGAAGTTAAGTTGCCCACAAAAGATGCAGCCTTCATCACCTTGCCAGTGATGCCCAGTGATGGGAAGTCATTCCAGGACCCAGCAACAGCTAAAACAAAGACATTATGTGTCCAGGTCAGGATGGTGGGACTTGGATATGGTGAGTCTCCCATGCACTTCCTGCTCTTTCCCTTCTAGGAGGTGAAGCTAAGTGGAAGATCATGGTCTTTGTTTACTTCAGAACAGCAATAAAAATATTGATGAAGTCCACCCTTTGCCCTTGTTTGATGTTAATTATTCCTTATCAAAATGTTGATTTGGAAACCAATATTGTTTGTACTCTTTCTCCCACAGGAGGCTTACCAGTCTGTTGTTGACTATTTTGGGGAAGATGTGAAAAAAGTGCCTCCAAATATGTTCTTCCCATTCTTTTTGCGGTTCATCAAGGCCTATAAGGTATGGACTGGGAAGACCAGACAATTTCTGTTGATTCTCACTAGAATGAACTATGCTAACTTGACTTTACTGGTTACCTCTGACTGTTTATTTCTTCCTACATTTCACTTCTAGCCAATCAAATGATGAAGCAAATGAAACATTTTAAAGCTTAGAAGCTGAGCAATTCTTAACTTAAAGTAATTGCCCAGTAAATGTTCTCCCGAACACATCCTGGACTTGAAAAGAGGAAGTTTAATAGATATGCCAGTTGACTCAGTTGCTCTTTCAGTACAAACCCTCCATCAGTCCAGCCCCTCCGTCAACCTCTCAAGTGCATGTTATGTACAGATGTTCACCATATTCCATTCACAGCGGCAAACTTCTATACTTGTGCTTGAAGAAAGCAGAACAGAGTGGCTTAGTTCGATGAAGGTATTGTTGAACCACTGGTTGTTCCATGTGAGGGGAACTCAAATTTAAAACTGTAAACTTATTCCTGGGGCATGTTCAGCCAACTGTGGAATGCTTTGTCGAGAAATGCCATTTGAGTAGTCAATCAGTTTATAAAACATTGAGCACTACAGCACAGAAACAGGCCCTTTGGCCCATGATGTCTGTGCTGAAAGTCGTGCCAAATTAAATGAAAACCATCTGCCTATAGAAAGACTCTGAGACAGTGAGGCCTCTATTGGTTGGGATTGACCATGGATGTGGCATCCTAGCTATCTAGATACACAAGCCAGGGCAGTACAATATGGAGAGCCAGCTGTTGCCCAGGTAGCAAGTTCACCACCTCCTCAAATCTGACGAACCCAAAGGAACGGCAGAGATCAATACAGTTGGGTACCAGCAGCATCACAGGAGTTGCCAGTCAACATTGAACTCAATGTGGGACTGCCTTATGGACTCCAGCTCTGGAATTTTCCCTCAGGGTTTATTCCTGAAGCCTTCTCTATGGGAGGGTATAGCCAAAATGCAGCAGAGGTTTGAGATCAGTTTTCCTTCTAGGTGAGCTGCCAACCACGGCTGATGAGCCCCATCTGCCTGAAGCGACTGGTTTTAAGGCACCAGTAACCTGCTTTGCCCCTTTTCCTGTCAGTAGAAACAGTTTCGCTGGGCTTCGTAACTAAGCCACACGTGAAGGCCAGGAGCTGGACTTGGTTGTCAGAGGCTATTTGAGGTGCATGCAATTGGGAGCATTTAATAGGTAGTGGGAGCTTGTTTTCATACCACCTCCGGCTCTAACAACCTTAAGGAACCAGAAAGATACTGACTCTCTACCTTATCTCTGCCTCTCATCATTTTATAAGCCTAAATCAGGATTGCCCTTGGCCTCCAACAATCAGGAGAAAATAATCCAAGTTTGTCCACCTTCTGGGTATGAGGAAGTTGGACACATGAAAGAATGAGCTGAGGTTGTAAAAGTAATTGAGAAGCAAAGACACTTGGTCCAAATTAGAACTTGTAACCTTACAGATTCTTAAATCATTAGTGGAATGTGGGATTCTCAGGGTTAAACCCAAACAGCAGCCACCTTCCTGAGCAAGGACGAGAGTCCTTCTTTATGCTGACGGAGAACACCGAAGGGAGCTGGAGGGTGATTCATTTGTAACTCTCAAATGAAAATTGGATATAAACTTGAAAAGGAATGCCACACTGTGGTGACAGTGAAGTCAGACTAATGAATTACACTTTCAAAATGCCTGCATAAACATAATGAGTTCTCCTCCGTGTCCTTTGAAACACTGCAAGGAAAATTAGGTGTATGTGATGAAAATATTTGTCAATGGATAATAAAGAAGATTGTAAGGCTGATGCTTCCACATTTAAAGGGTTTTCTACTCAATATATTGACTGTTTCTTTTTCCTCAGATGCTGGCTGGCGTGCTCAGTGTTTCCAGCATTTTCTGTTTAATTTCAGATTTTCAGCATTCGCAGGTGTTTGATTTCTACTAACTGATGACTGTTTTATTTGTGGCTTTACCCCAGCAAGCCGAGCAGGAAAACGAGGTCCGAAAGAAGCAGGAGGAAATGGTAACCCAGGACGCCGGGGAGACAGGATCACCCTCAAGCAAAGGACAACCAGATGAGAAGGTAAGGCCTCTGATTGGAAACTTTTATCAGTCGTGATTCCTATGGCTTCAGATGAGTTAAGTAAAAATAATAATTTGGATATAGTGCATTTGGTTGAAACATTTCTAGTTCTCTAAAACAAGAAAAGCCTCCATTCTACAATTTAATGACATGAAAGAGGGACTCAAATTCACACACATCATTTTCCAGCCTAACAGTGGGCCTCTTGTGATCTGTCAGGCTGTCAAAGAGAAAAAGTAGTTCTTCTGGCACCACAGAGAGTTGTTACTTTATAATTGTTGGCAGTTCTGGAGGTCATTGAGAGATTCTCAAGTATCTGGCCTGTGTCTAAATAAGAGGCTCTTCGACATCTGAATTGTTGATTAAAAGGCCCCATGGGTTCAGCAGTGGAGTTGACAGCAGTGCAAAGTTTACACATATCATCAAGTCGACAGATTTGAGATCCTTTATGCCTGAAGATTTGGTGCAACCTGCATGTAGGTTTTTGCAGTTATTTACCAGTCCACATAACCTCAGCACCACCCACTCTTCCTTTATCCTCTGTGCTCCCCAGAATGAGGGTAGCAATTGCCTTTTTTGGGAGGTAGGGCAAACTTCGCAGAGGCCCAGAAGGAGTCTGCCCCTTGAGTCAGTACATAGGTGAAGGTGGAGTCTCACAGCTCCAACAATCCAGGTTCAATCCGCCTTCTCCCTGTGACCACGAGGGTGTTTCAGTTTCCTCCACATTTCAAGGACTTGCTGGTTGCTTAGTTTACTTGGCTTGCCCTAGCATGCTGCTGATAGCAGAACCAAAGGGGAATTGAAGGGAATGTGGGGGTGAACAAAGTGGAATTAATGTAAATTGTTTTTTGGTAGTCGCTGACACTTGGTGAGACCAAGACCTGTTTCCTTGCTGTATGGCTATATGACTTAACTGACCTCTATATTATTCAACCAGTGGTTGCTAGCATTGTACTGACCCCTGTATGAACCCAGTGTTAGTTCACCTGGGTTGATATTCCAAGCTGCAAAGAAACACATAACTCAACACGCTGTAATCTTCCTGACCTTATGAAACAGCCTGCCAGTAATCTTAGAGTGAGCAGCAGAAAAAGGCCATCAAGACACAAAGCATGAAGAAAAGAAGAAAACATTAAGCTTGTCACTGTTTAAATGGTTACTTACTTTGCAGCTTCCAGCTCCCATTCTGACCAAATTCTGCACTTTCTTCTCCCAGTCTCTTCCTGTGAAGAATAAGGCCCCTCACATGGACCTGATGGCCGAGCTGAAGAAGAAGCAGCAAGGGAAAGAGAGGATGGTTTATGAGGGCAAGGATGGAGCAATTGAAGATATTATCACAGGTACTTCATCAGGCGGGGAGTGGCATAGCGTCAAGAAACTTCTGGACAGAAGTGTGAGATGGGGATAATCCTTGATTTGCAAAAGGCATGTACTGTATTCCTGGAAAACACATTCACTAAGCAAAACTTAACGATGAGTCCTGATGAAGGGTCTTGGCCCAAAACTTCAGCTGTTTATTCCGCTCCATAGATGCTGCCTGACTTGCTGAGTTCTTCCAGCACTTTGTGTGTGTTGCTTGGGATTTCCAGCATCTGCAAAATCTCTTAGGTTAACAAATTAAAATGCCTTTCAGTGCAGTATTTTGTAATTCATGGAAAGTAGTACCTATCCTTGTCAAAAATAGATTTGTAAGTCAAGGATGTGTGTTTTAACAAGCCAATGGCATTATACCAAAAATTTATAGCTAAGGCATTCATTAATTAAGGAGTACTTGAAAGAGGTGTCTTTTGTGACTTGTATCTTCCTCCCCACTAAAAAAGTAAACAAGGATTCTCCTCTGGGGTAACCTGACAGCAGGTCTTTCAAGTAAATTGATCATAATGTTTTTTCTCCAATGGTCAAGTATAAAAGGGGGCAGATGTTTAGGATGATGAGAGAGATTTAGAGGGGATCTCTAAAGCACAGGGATTTTTTGATATCTGGAACACCTTCAAGAGGAAATCAGGTAAATTTACTATGCTCAAGAGGTATTGACAGTTTAAAAGGAAAGGTGTAAAAGGATGCAGTTCTAATGTGGGCAAATGAGATTAGTGTAGATGAGCAAGAGGGTTGCTATGAAAATGGTGTGCTGAAGGGCCCATTTCTGTGCTGTACAACTATAACTCTAAAACCATGATGTTCCTCATTGAATTCTTTCCACTTAAAAGCAGTGTTTGGTGGGGAACAACTGGAGTTTTCAAGATTCATATTGATGGATTTTTGTTGTGTGTGATTGTCAAAGGATTTAGAGTTGAAGCAGGTGATTAGAGTTGAGATCCGGTGGCCTTCTAACTCCTAGGCCAATTCATTGCACCTACGGTGCAGTTTATCAATCTTGGAGGAACTGATTGGCTGAAAAACAATACTCTACAGCCAATGGCTGTACCTCATACAGAAAAACACTAAAACTGTCTGGGTAAGATTATTTGATTGGGAGGAGTAGTCAGGTCCCTTTCAAACTAAGATTACAGTCAGATACAGTACTGTGCAAAAGTCTTAGGCACCCTAGATTTTTACATGGTTTCAGATGGTACGGCCTCCACAGAGCCCTGATCTCAACATCATTGAGGCTGTCTGGGATTACGCAGAGAGACAGAAGCAAATGAGACAGCTGAAGTCCGCAAAAGAACTGTGGCAACTTCTCCAAGATGCTTGGAACAACTTAACAGCCAATTTTCTGTTAAAACTGCATGGCAGTGTATCTAAGAGAATAGATGTAGTTTTAAAGGCAAAGGGTGGTCACACCAAATGTTGATTTGATTTAGTTTTTTTACTGTTTACTGCTCCGTATAGTAATATTTGGTACTAAGAAACTTTACATTATTTCTGAAAACATCTTTGCATTACAGAATTTTTTAACATGTGCCTAAGACTTTTGCACAGTATTGTAGGTAGAAAGTGGTACAGAAAAATAATATCATTTACAATTCCTTTAAAAACTGTGGTGGGAGGATGAGAACAAGAAGGAAGGAAAGGTAGCAATTTGTTTATCTTAATCACTTTTGTAGTTTTATAGTCTGGGCGCATTTTCTGGAAATTAGATGGATTTATAGCTGTAATAACACAATTTAATTTAGCCAGTTTGTGAGCCAAGCAGTCTTGGGACAATGGAACTCCCCTCAAGGCTATGAGTTCTGAAACTTAAGTCTTAATTTTAACACAGACTATTCTTATAAAAGGTGTTTTAGCAAGTTTTTAGGTATCCCAGTGTGTATTGATCTGAGTAAAGATGCTAGATGGAATGAATATTAAGCTGAATAATTAACCAAGTGATAAGTGATCCAATGATCTCTTCCTTGCTGTATAATCTCACTAAACCATTAGGCGGGTGGACTCACATCCAAAATTTAGAACAATGTCCAAATATATTGATGATTACAAAATAATAGTTTTCAAAAGACAGTTGGCCAAGCAGGGGCATGTCACCTTCACCATGATCAATAATATGGTGATGTTATGGCCACTGCCAGGTAGCTGAGCGAAGGGCGCTGAGTAGGCTACGGTCAATTATGGAAAACTCTGAACATCCTCTACATAGCACCATCCAGAGACAGAGAAGCAGTTTCAGCGACAGGTTACTATCGATGCAATGCTCCTCAGACAGGATGAAGAGGTCAATACTCCCCAATGCCATTAGGCTTTACAATTCAACCGCCAGGACTTAAGAACTTTTTAAAAGCTATTATTAATGCTTTTTGAGATAGTGATTTAGATGCATATCATATTTTTTACTGAGTTAAGTATTGTATGTAATTAGTTTTGATACAACAAGTGTATGGGACATTGGAAAAAAAAAGTTGAATTTCCCCATGGGGATGAATAAAGTATCTATCTATCTATCTATCTAACGTGAAGAAGGCATGTATATCACCTTCCAAAACATAGTCCTCTGCTTGCTGTTGCTGGGAAACAACTATTGCTTCAAACTTGTAGTGTGAGAATCAGTTTGAATCCTTCTTGCTAACTGCTGATTCTGTTTAGCTGCAAACTGCCTTTTGCAACACTCACTTTCTGACCTTTGCTCTTCTCTGTTTCCCTCCCTGCTCCCTGCCTTTCACATACTCTTTTTTCCTTCCCTTTGTAATCCATTGCGCTCTCTCTCTTTCTGTCCTGTTTGTATGACTATTTCTAAACTTTCATCTGCTTCATAATCCTGCTGTATCCTTTTCTATCTCAATACTCATCTTCCTCTGTACACCTCTCTTGCACCCTCTCTCTCCCTAATTCCCTATTCCTGTCTTTCTGTCCCATCCCTCTGCCTCTCTCTCCAACCATTTTTCTACCCCCCCCCCCCCCCCGGTTCCTCTGCTCTTTCTCCCTTCCCTTCCTTGTCTTCTGTTCTTCCTCCCCCTCACCTCTTCCATACAAACAACTCCACCCTCTGCTCCATTATTACTCGTTGGAACTCGTCCGGGCAGCATTGAAGACTGTCCCCTTCACTGCACGGACTGGCAAGCGCTCTTCTCGACTCTTGTACGATGCTTCGTTTAATGATGAAAGTCCGCCATAGTGACCCCCAAACCTTCGCTAGGTAACTCAGCTCTTTAATCTTTTGTCCATTAGCATTTCAGTAGGAATTGAGATCATCGTCATTCATCATACCCTGCATGTAAATCAGAAAATTTCAATGTAGCCGATATTAAGGTATTAAGGTCAACATAGTTAATCCTTGCGAGAACTCTGTTGTACTCATCAGGTGATATTTTTCTAATGTGTGTGATTGTGTGTCTGTGTCTGTGTGTGTGTGTGTGTATAAATACAGTACATGTAAAATAGTCATTATGTCATTAAAAGTGTTAGTAAACCAAAAATAGGCTGTCAAATCCCCTGTAAAATGTGTGGTTGCCATAACTTTAAAAGCATTAGTACTTGTGTTACATGCTGGACCAAGATAATCTCATTTGTATCAATTAACACATTTCCCCACAGAAATTGTTCGTGATATTTCAACATAAAGTCCCCATCCCTCCCCTGTGCTGGAGGCCAGCTGGCTTGGAAATACATTGGATGAATTAGTGCCTACATGACTGTTGGTATTTTCCCAAGCAATGGAGTGCTCTTTATTTAAAAAACATTTCCTTCTCTGATTGCAAGAAAAGAAAGATCAGCACTTGGGAATCAATCAGCCACTGGCGAAGTGATGTACAGTACTTATTTTTCATGATTTCGGGATAACCTGAAGTATTCGAGTGCAAATGACATACACTTGTTGTTTACAAAGTAGAAATGTAGGCAACAAGTTATCCACAGGACGATGCCATGCAGAGTAATATAATAGAGTCATGGAACACTACAGCACAGGAACAGGCCCTTCGGCCCATCTAGTCCTCACCGAACCACTTATCTGCTTAGTCCCATCGACCTGTACCCAGTCTATAGCCCTCCGTGCCCCTCACATCCATGTACCTATCCAAACGTCTCTTAAACGTTGAACTCAAACCCGCATCCATCACCTGTAGCAGCTCATTCCACACTCACCACCCTCTGAGTGAAGATGTTTCCCTTCATGTTCCCCTTAAACATTTCACCTTTCATCCTTAACCCATGACCTCTAGTTCTAGTCTCACCCAACCCCAGTGGAAAAAGCCTGTTTGCATTTACCTGATCTATACCCCTCATAATTATGTAAACCTCTATTTTCTCTCCTCTCATTCTCCTACACTATAGAAAATAAAATCCTAACCTATTCAACCTTTCCCTATAACTCAGGTCCTCAAGTCCTGACAAGATCTTGAAAAAATTTCTCTGCACTCTTTCAATCTTATTGACATCTTCCCTGTAGGTAGGTGACTAAAACTGCATAGAATACTCCAAATTAGGCCTCAACAATGGCTTGGTCAACTTCAACATACAGTACCATTCCAACTCCTGTACTCACTATTTTGATTTATGAAGGCCAATGTGACAAAAGCTTTCTTTACAATACTATCTACCTGTGACACCACTTTCAAGAAATTATAGATCTGTATTGCCAGATCCCTCTGTTCTACTGCACTCCTTGGTGCCCTACTGTTCACTGTGTAAGACTTGCCCTGGTTTGTCCTCCCAAAGTGCAAAACCTAACACTTGTCTGTGTTAAATTCCATCTGCCATTTTTCAGCTCATTTTTCCAGCTGGTCCAGATCCCACTGCAAGCTTTCATAGTCTTCCTCGTTGCCCACTACACTCCCAGTCTTGGTGTCATCCACAAATTTATTGATCCAGTTTACCACATTATCATCCAGATCATTGATATGGATGACAAACAACAAAGGACCCAGCACCGATCCCTGCAGCACACCACCAGTCACAGGCCTCCAGTCAGAGAGGTAACTGTCTACTACCACTCTCTGGCTTCTCCCACAATGCCAATGACTAATCCAATTTACTACCTCATCCTGAATGCCGAGCGACTGAACCTTCCTGACTAACCTCACACATGGGGCCTTGTCAAAGGCCTTGCGAAAGTCCATGTATTCAACATCCACTTCCCTTGAAAAACTCTGTAAGATTGGTTAGACTCGATGCCATGTTGACTGTGTGTGTCCACACACACACACACACACACACACACACACACACACACACACACACACACACACACACACACACACACACACACACACACACACACACACACACACACACACACACACACACACACACACACACACACACACACACACACACACATCCTTTGAATACCTTCCAATAACGTTCCTACTACTGATGTCAGGCTCACCAGTCTATGATTTCCTGGCTTATTCTCAGAGCCTTTCTTAAACAACGGAACAACATCAGCTATCCTCCAAACCTCCAGCACCTCACCCGTGGCTAATGTCATTTTAAACATCTCTGCTAGGGGCCCTGCAATTTCTGCACTTGTCTTCCTCAGGGTCCAAGGGAACTTATTGTCAGGCCGTGGGGATTTGTCAACCCTGATTTGCCTCAAGATATCAAACACCTCCTCCTCTTTAATCTGTATAGGGTCCATGACCTTGCTGCTGCTTTGCTTCACATTTATAGATTCTGTGTCTGTCTCTCCAAAATAAATACAAATGCAAAAGTGCCATTTAAGATCTCCCCCATCTGTTTTGGCTCCACACATGAATTACCATTCTGATCTTACAGTGGACCAAATTTATCCCTTGCTATCCTTTTGCTCTTAATATATCTGTAGAAGTCCTTGGGATTCTCCTTCATCTCATCTGTTAGAGCAATCTTGTGCCTTCTTTTAGCCCTCCTGATTTCCTGATTAAGTGTTCTCTTGCATTTCTTGTACTCCATAAACACCACATTTATTCCTACCCGCCTACCTGCTATGCACCTCCATTTTCTTCACCAGGACCTCAATATCTCTCAAACTAAGTTTCCCTAAATCTGTTATCGTTGTTTGTTTTTTATTTTGACAGGAATATACAAATTCTACTCTCAAAATTTCACTTTTGAAGCCCTCCCACTTACCAAATACACCTTTGCCAGAAAACAACCCTGTCCCAATCCACACTTGCCAGAGCCTTTCTGATACCATCAAAATTTGCCTTTCTCTAATTTAGAATATCAATCCGTGGACCAAACCTCTCCTTCATAATTATCTTGACACTAGTGATCACAAGATGCGAACTGTTCCTTTCCTCAAACTTCTGTCACCTGTCCCGTCTCATTCCCTAATGATATAATTCTCTCTCTCTGGTTGGGTATTCTATGTTCTAATTAAGGAAACTTTCCTGAACACATTTGACAAATTCGATCCCATCCAACCCTCTTACAGTATGGGTTCCCAGTCAATATGTACAAAGTTAAAATCACCTACTATAACAACCTTATATTTCTCACAACAGTCTGCAATCTCTCTACAAATTGGCTCCTCTAAATCCCATGGACTGTTGGGTGGTCTATAATGTAATCCCTGAACATGGCCATCCCTTTCTTATTCCTCAGTTCCAACTTTATAGCCTCACTAGATGAGCTCCCGTATCTAGCCCGTCTGAGCACTTCTGTGACATTTTCCCTGACTAATAATGCCATCCCACCACCCCCTTTAATCCCTCCCACCCTAAAACAACAGAACCCCGGAATATTGAGCTGCCAGCCCTGCCCCTCCTACAACCAAGTCTCACTAATGGCTATAATTCCACATACTGATCTGTGCCCTAAACTCAACCACCTTTCTTACTATACTCCTTTCATTGAAATATATGCAGCTCAGGGCATGACACAACTCAGAATTAATTAATGCCAAAAATATCCATCATGCAGAGAATCTTTGGTTGTGTGCCATGCCATTTCCAATATAAACACTCTGCCACTTGGGCAGTGTAAATGGGCATGAGGTGGCTTAGCATCACCTGCTGAAAACTTTCCAATACATAGGGGGCACAATAGTAACAGAGATTCACAGACTACGGAAGTGAGGCCTGCACTTGGTTTAGAGGAAATCTGAAATGGTAACTCAACCTCTGCTATTTTCTTGTCTGAAAGTTAGAGCCATCCATTTGGGTGACACAGTAGCCCAGCTGGGAGAGCTCCTGCCTGACGGCTCCAGTGACCCAGCTTTAGTCCTGCCCTCCTGTCATGTTTGTGTAACATTCTAGTGCTGTGGCAAGGTAGCATAGTGGTTAGCACAGTGCTTTACAGTACCAGTGACCCAAGTTCAATTACCGATCCTGCCCGTAAGAAGTTTGTACGTACTCCCTGTGTCCGCATGAGATTGCTCCGGGTGCTCCAGTTTCCTCCCGCAGTCCAAAGATGTAGTTAATTGGTCATCGTAAATTGTCCCATGGTTAAGCTAAGGTTAAACCGGCAGTTTAGGAAGGGCCTGTTGCATGCAGTATCTCAATTTTTAAATAAATAAATCGTGTTCTCCCAGTGAGAAAAAATGGAATTAGAAAAGCATTAGTATAAAAATGTTTGGTTAGATTGGTGCAGACTGTGTTTGAAAGGCCCGTTTGTATGCTGTATCAGTCTGACTCCATGTTAGGTAGAGGGGCACACTTCGGAAAATTGTCAGTGTTCAGTTAGATCAGGGGTTTCCAAACCATTAACCATGGACCCCAGGTTGGGAACCCCTGAATTTGATGCTTCTGAAGACTCATAGAATCCAGTGAACAGAATTTCAGATAATGTGACTTCATTAGATAAAACATATAATGACTGGTAAGTGAGACAGAAAGAATCACTCTGGAGGCTGGCCTGCTGAATTAAAGTTCTCTTGCATGTTGTTAAAGCTCTCAGTGACCTAGGACTGGAGTACATCACAGAATCGTTTTTGTTTTATAATCCTGCTCGAGCTCTCAGCTCTTCTTCCACTGGTCTCTTAAATTTAAACAATCTGCCCCAAAAGATAATTGTCAGGTCAGCCTTTTTTTTAGCTACGCTCCTAAACTTTGGAATTCAGTACCTAAAACTATAAGGGATGCAGACTCAGTTGACACTTTTAAACACCAGCTCAACACCTATTTATGTAACCTTGCTTTCAGCTAACATCTTTTTGTCTTTTATTTTCATGTTTATTTTTATTTTATTTTAATGTTTATATTTTATCCAATAGTAAAGCACTTTGTATGAAAGGTGCTCTATACATAAAGTTATAATTATTGGGGCGTCATGGTAATGTAGCAGTTAGTGTGACACTGTTACAGCCCAGGATGTTCCAGAGCTCGGAGTTCAATTCCGTCACTGTTCTGTAAGCGTCTGTACATCCTCCCTATGGAATGTGTGGGCTTTCTCCGGGAGCTCCGGTTTCCTCCTACAGTCCAAAGACGTACTGGGTAGGTGAATTGGACATTGTAAACTGTCCCGTGATTAGGTTAGGGATAATCAGGGTTATGGGTTTGCTGGGGCAGCAGGGCTGGAAGGGCCTACTCTGTGCTGTATCGCTAAATAAATAAATAAATAACTTGCTTGGCAGTGGAAGAATGAGGACCGCAGGACTTATTAGCCACACACAAAATGCAGGAGGATCTCAGTGTCTCAGGCAGAGTCTGTGGAGGAAATGGACAGTCGACATTTCAGGTCAAGGCCCTTCACGTTGACCCCAAAAAGACAACTGTCTGTTTCCCTCTGTGCATTCTGCATGACCCACTGAGCTCCTCCAACATTCTGTGTTGCTCCAGTTTCCTCCGTCTGTGTGTGCCCTCAGGAGTTGTTTAATGGTTGCTGGAATTAGTGGTGCATTGCAAGGCTTACAGGACCAATTTTCTGACTGCAACCTGGCTGACACTGCTTCATCATAAATAACTGTGTTTTAATGCTCCTTCCTCAGTTCATCTGATGCTAAAATCCTTTGACTACTGACTTACAGTAAATACTCCATAGTTCTGCCAACCTCCCATTTTTCACCATCTCCACTACAGGTATCTGAACTCACTCCAAATCACACTTAACCACAGCCCCTAAGCTTGCAAAGTTGCCCTAATTTCTGCTTTAGCTTTAATATTCTTATCCTCTTTTCAAATCCATTTGTGACTTTATCTTTCCAGCCTCTACAGCTCCTGCCACACATCCCTTAAAAATCCCTCCAGCTTTCGGGTTCCGACTTCCTCCTTTAAGGCGTTCCTTCACCAAGCTTTTGGCTGTCTGCGGTAACCACACATGACTTTGCTTCTGAGAACTACTTTGGGATGTTTTGCAATGTCACGAGAAATACAGGTCGTTATTACTCTCGGTAAAAATACAGCATGGGACCTCTTATATCCAGTAGCGAGTTGACAGTGCTTCATACCAGAGACAGCAAGGGACCCCAGCAACAACTTGCAGTTTGACATTAACTCCAAAGGGTATACAGACCATCCCTGAGTCATGAACGACTAACTTGCAAGCGCCCGCGCATACGAACTAGCAGACATTGATACATACAAGTAATATTAAATTTAGAATTTGTGCACACGTTTGTTCGAACAAGCAGAAGAAGTAGTTTCCTCTCTCTCCACTTTCTTATCAGCCTTGCATGCTCTAGATGCCACTCTGTACAGCTGTGGTTTCCAACTTGAGTGATTTTTGGTGTAATTACTGACTTACAGACAAAATTGTTTTCAGGACATTGGTTAAAAACAGAATCCATTTTGTTACTATAGGATGGCCTGTAACATGATGTGTGTATCACCCCTCGTTAGCTGAAAATGATGCTTACAGGACATGTCAGAGTGTCAGTTTCATCACAGATACCTTCTGTTTAATTGCGGCTGAACTGATCAGGCAGTACTTGAACTGGTACCTTTGTAGATTTTGCTCTGTTTTACAGTGGTATTTCATAACTCTGAGGTTTCTGTTTCTGAGTGCTGTATTTCCACTGCCTAATAGCTGCTCTCTGTTGCTGCCTATCACTGGGGCTGCTGCTGTCGCTGGCTTTGCTTACCGCCTCTGTGTGCTGCTTGTCTGCTTTGTGCTACCCCCTCTCTGCTGCGTGCAACCTGTCAGGCGGCACCCTTCCAGGTAAGCTGCAAGGTGCGTGACATTAATTTATCTGTAGTCTTAAAAGAATACCTAAACTTGAATTTGCTGAATAAAACTCTGGAAGCCCATGTAATCTTGTTCGTATTGGAGGCGTATCAGTGTGGGTGTCAGCTTTGAGTAAGGGCCTCATACATTGGAAATGGGGTGCTGTATTAGTGATGGGTTTGGTGTGTTGGTGTTAGGGTGGGTTTTCTGTTCTAATGGTGGGCTTTTTATTTTGGGGGGCATGCATTGAGTGGCCATTGATGCCAGTGCAGGCACTGGCTCATGGGCATTTGTGCTGTGGATCGGTGATGGGTGCTGGCTGGGGAGAATGGATCATGTCATATTTGGTTGAGCATGATCCAGGGATTGGATTAAGTTGCGTGGTAGGGTAAGGTCAAATTGGGGTTGATCAGGTTATGTTGAGGTCACGTAAAATCAAATTGGGCTGTATTCTGGGGCTGTACGTGTCTGAGTGGAACGTGCTATTAATGTTCGTTTGTGAAGTGTCTGTTTCTGCAGCTCAGTTGAACATTACAGGTTTGAACACTGCCTTTAATTTGACTTAATGAATCAAAAAATGTCCAGGACTCAGATCTGGTTATTGGTTAGCTAAGCTCACATATCAAGGCCAACTGTGAAACAAACCCTATAATATACATATAAGTACAATTATAAGTGCAAACAATAGTAGGTATACACATGGAGTATACAGCTCCGCTACTCTCTGCATTATCAAGCTCTACTCTCATCTCTGACAGAGTATTGCAGCAAGAAACATTTCCCAAAATGAACTCTATATTGCAAAATGGAGCCAATGCCAAACCAAGTGAAGCACTGATTCTCTGATTCTGTTTTCTGACTAGAATTTGATCCATCAGTAATATATCTCAAATAGAATGCATTGCAAACACTGTCATTAGCAGCCCCTCCACTTAATCATTTTACCATGTTCCGTTTCCTGGGAGAATCCTGGGTTTCTTGTGGCTGCTGCCAACTGAAGACACAGTGACACAGTGATGCACCATCAATAACTCACTCTGAGACGTAAGAAGCGAGATATCGGCTTTTATTGACTGGAAGAATGAACAACACTACATCCTGGAGAATGAGGCCGGGCTCAGGCCTCAATCGCCTTTATACAGGGGACTGTGGGAGGAGCCACAGGAGCAGTCAGCAGGGGTCTGTGGGAGGAGCCACAGGAGCAGTCAGCGGGGGTCTGTGGGAGGAGCCACAGGAGCAGTCAGCGGGGGTCTGTGGGAGGAGCCACAGGAGCAGTCAGCGGGGGTCTGTGGGAGGAGCCACAGGAGCAGTCAGCAGGGGGTCTGTGGGAGGAGCCACAGGAGCAGTCAGCGGGGGTCTGTGGGAGGAGCCACAGGAGCAGTCAGCGGGGGTCTGTGGGAGGAGCCACAGGAGCAGTCAGCGGGGGTCTGTGGGAGGAGCCACAGGAGCAGTCCAGACAGGTATATGTAGTTCACCACACACAGTCGTAAACTGGGGAATTTCCAGCACCGTGTCAGCACCATGCTTGCTCTCTGCAAGATCAATGCAGTTGGTTGCACTCCTTTAACCTCTCCCCGCTCCCCGTAGGCCTTTGTGAGTCTGAACCCACCACCCAGTCAGGCAATTGAATTCCACATTTATCCATTTAATGCCTAAAGCACTTCCTCCTTTTGCTGGTCACATCAGTTCTCTGTCCTCCGTCAAATCTGAAGATCGTGTAGATCACGTGATTTATTTATTTATGTACTTAGAGATACAGTACGGACATGCCCTTCCAGCCCACCGAGCTGTGCCACCCAGCAGCCCTCAATTTAACCCTAGCCTAATCACAGGATAATTTACAATAACCAATTAGCCTACCAACTGGTATGGCTTTGGAGTGTGGGAGGAAACTGGAGCACCCAGAGGAAACCCACATGGTCACAGGGAGGACATACAGAGACTCCTTACAGAAGATGTTGGAATTGAAGTCCAAACTCCAATGCCCCAAGTTGTAGCAGTGTCACTCTAATCATTACAATACCGTGGCACCCAAGTGCTCTGACATACTCTGTTGGGTTTCGTTGGCGCACTTGGTTCAGAGTCTGGGAGATGATATAATGTATTTAGATTCTGTCTACTGTCAGTGTTCCTGTAGGATATGAGGTGTTAAAAGCCCAAAGTCTGCTATCTGTACCTGGTTTTTGATCCTGAAATTAAAGTGGCATCAGATGAAGAAATAATAGCCATGAATGAATTTCCTTGCCCAAGTAAACCCCTGAGCATCAAACTTGTGCTGGGGCATGAAGCAGATCAAAATTATAACTCTGACCTAGCTATACTTAGCTGCAGATAGTTAGCAATGAGTCAGGCTATGATATTATACTCTGAAAAACTCAGGTTTCTAATTAAAAGTAAAAGCCCTTAAATTCGTTTCATTAAATATATTGGAGATACCATTGATGCTAATAGTGCTTCTGGTACATTTGCCTTGATTCTTTGACTAAATTAGTGAGTGTCATATAGTAATGACAAGCTCTGCATTTAAACCTTGTGTGGTTATATGAATTCAGATGGTTCAGTCAGTGACTCTGTAAGTAAAGGCCTTTGGTGAAGACAGTTAAAGGGTTGACCTTTCTTTATGATAATGATGACCTCCATTTTTCTTTTTGTAAGCTTCCTTGTATTTAAACATTTGACCATTCCACCGTTAAGGCCCTGATTTCATCTGATTTCCCTCTGCCCTGGAGTTCCTTCTGCTTCTCAGTGCAGTCCCATATGGTCCATCCCCCAATTACTTTCCTGCCACCAATTCTCTCTCATACCCTCATTAACACCCCCAATTCTCCCCCCAGGGGAATTTACAGTTGACCAACCAACCAGCAGTCTTTGGGATGAGGAAGGAAACTGGGGCACCTGGACAGAACCCAGGTGGTCACAGTGAGAAGATGTAAATCCCAAACAGCACCAGATTCAAGAGCAACCATGAGATTCTGGACATTACCTGCTTCTCCGTGCTGTCCTTAAGGTGTCCCTTTATGCTGTTTCTCAAGATAGTCCTTTAAACCTGCCTCTGACAGGTTATTCGACCTAACATCTATATGTGGCTTGGTGACAAATTATTATTGATTTATTGAGATACAGAGCAGAATCAGCCCTCTGACCCTTTGAACCATGCCACCCAGAAAACCCCGATTTAATCTTGGCCTAATCACGGGACAATTTACAATGACCAATTAAACTACCAACTGGTACATTATTGGACTGTGGGAGGAAACTACAGCACTTGGAGGAAACCCACGCGGTCACGGAGATACCGTACAAACTCCTTACAGGTAGTGGCTGGAATTGAACCCCCGTCACTGGTATTGTAAAATATTGTGCTAACCACTATGTTACCATGCCACCCCCTGAATTATGTTTGGTGACAACCTTATGGCTTGCTACATTCAAAGTGTTTTACAATTACAAGTGTTTGCAATGTCACATTTAAAAGGGTGAACTTCTAACAGTGGAAATGATCAACTAAATTTGGTGTTCATGTTTATAGAATGGGTACTAACCTGAGAATCTTCTGCGTAGAGGTGCTGACTTTCATAAACCTTCTGATCTATAATGCTTTTTACAGACTGGATTAATGTCCTGAATCATGAATGTTCAACACAGCTACAAAAGCAATACTGTATCAGGATTTACCTCAGTTCTGTCAATTTGCCCATGAAAAACAATGCTTCTTGTGTTGAATCTCAATTAAGAGAAATGATTCATCTTCATGTAATGCATCTCCAGTAGATTTGATTCTGCAGTTATATCTCTGCAATTGGGGCTCATACTGTGCGTATTTTTCCCATGCAGATCTACGCAACCAGCCGTATAGACGTGCAGACGCCATGAGGAGGAGTGTTCGGAAGAGAATGGACGAACAGAATCTTCGCGTATCTGGAGAAGTCTCATTATAACCAGTTGTTTGAGCTGTCGGGGGGGAGGGGGTTCAAATAATCAATTCAGAACCAATAGACACCAGGGGTAAACTTGCAGCACTTAGCTATGTACTGTACAGTAATTCCAACTTCATAAGGCTTCACATTTGTAAGTACAATAAGATTCAATTGCTGAAATTAGATATGTAACCAATAGCGATATCTGTGTTGTAGAGAACAAATAATGCAAAACTGATTAAAGGTTTGAGGAATCTTGTAAGAATGGGAAACTGGTGGAGAAGAGGAGACTCTAATTTGTCTTCCTCAGTGAGAAGCCTCATTACAACCCCACCTTGGCAACTTCACCGACTGGCCCACTGGGCTTCCCTGGTAACAACTAAAGACTGGAACTGTCAATTGGTTAGCTGGTGTTATTTACATAATTACACTGCTTTAGCCACCATGCTTTGCATATTCTGCATTTAAAAATTGTATGCCAGAAAATAAATAATACTTGGAATATTTCAGGTGTATTTTCCCAGATATAGACAATCAAAGGGAGACTCAATTCAGGATAGGGGGTCAGCTGGAGTCTGTGACATAACAATTTGGATATTTTTATCCCAGTTGAATGGAAAACCCTAATTTATCAACAGTGCTGTAGATGTTTGAGGGATGATTTTTATCCTCAGTCATTCAGTGATGTTGGACTGTTTGGCTCAGCTAATAATGGATTATCATAAAACAATCTTTTTATATTAATATCATCTCTTTTCAAAATCTTCTAATGCTTTAAATAATTCAATTTTATAATGCAGTCTTTGAAGTCCACCATGAGATAGTTCACCAAGTGAATAACTAGAGGCTTGGAATGTTGGAGCTGACTATCACACCACAATGAAGTTCAGCATCCACAGAAAAGCAAAATCTATTACTTGGATGGCAGTTCAGCATATTACAATGATGTATCAAGATCTGTAGGCCTTAAGCCTCTGGAGTAAGGCTTTTTTCATTGCATATTTTAAAATAAACCTTAAATAAAATGTTTTTTCAAGAAAGGGACAATAAAGCTCGAAAGGTTAGATACAACTTTACTATTTGCCCTTGTTGGGCCGTCAACAACCAGCAATCACAGCCTGAAGATACAGGGTTAGCCATTCTGAACTGAGAGGAGGAGGAATTTCTTTATCCTTTGAGAACTGTGGAGGCTCGATCACCCAGTATATTTAAGATAAAGATTGGTGGATTTTTTAAAATATATTAAGATATAAAAAAGAGGCAGTTAGAGGAAGAGACAAGCTATAAGGTGATAAGAAGAGACACAAAGGCTGCATATGTGAATACGAAAGGGAGGTGATCATTGGAACCAGATAAGGGAAGGATGATGGGCAATTTAAACCAGGAGGTACTGTACAGCGTGTGGGCAAAAGGCAGATGGAATCAGTGGGGGAGAGGAACAAAAGAATGTTGGCATAGACACAGTAGACCGAATGGCTAACTCCTGCTTTATTTCTTATTCTCCTATGCAGCCTTTATGATTGGCATCAGTACCAGAGTTTAGTACCGAGTCAGTCCATTCCATTTCCTCAATTACCTCATCCGTCAGAACACCAGATGGAATATTGTCACCAAAATAGAAAATGCTGGAAACACTCAGCAGGTCAGACAGTGTCTGAGAAAACTTTAACAGGTTTAATTTTTCACGTAAAGTCTCCCTTCATCTTCAGAAACATTAACTTTGATCCACTCTCAACAGAGGCTGCCTGCTGAGTGTTCCCAGCATTTTCTGGTTTTTGTTTCAGATTCTCAGCATCTGCAGAGTTTCTGATTTTCAATTTTAATATCCTTGGCTCAATGTAGAGAAAATTTAACTCATTGTACTACTGATAGAAACTTATGATACAGTTAAACAAAGGGCTTTTACACACACAATTAGTTCCAAGACTTGCAATATCTTAGAGCCTGCATTGGTGGCTCAGGTTCTGTCCTGACTTCATGCTATCTAGATGGTGTTTTTAGGTTCTTGTAGATGAGCTTAACGTGGGCACATAGGATTATTGTAGAAATGCTTCAGGTCTTATTCTAACCTACTGAATATTGAAAGGAAGGCCTAGATAAAGTGGACATGGAGAGGATGTCTCCAATAGTGGGAGAGTATAGGGCCAGAGGGCACAGCCTCAGAATACATGGATGTCCATTTAGAAAAGAGATGAGGAATTTCTTTAGCCAAAAGGTGGCGAATCTGTGGAATTAATTCATATTTAAAGTGGTGGTTGATAGGCTCTTGATAGGTTAGGGTGTCGAAGGTTACGTGAAGAAGGCAGAAGAATGGGGTTGTGAGGGAAAATAAACCAGTCATGATGGAATGGTGGAGAAGGCTTGATGGGCCGAATGTCCTAATTCTGGTCCAATGTCTTATGGTCAGCATGGATACAGTGAGCAGAACGGGCCTGTTCCTCTTTGATTTTTCCACATCTCTTCAGGGTACAAATGTTTTCCTTAACTGTTCCATTGGTCTCTTGTAAGAGTTATTCCATATGTAAAGAATTCCTTTTGAACTTCAGAGTATGCATCCTTAGTCAATGCTGTCAGTCATGGTGGATCTTCTAAGGTGCTCATTCAGATAGAGAAACCAATTGCTTTATGGCAGTGATAAAGCTAAATGCATTGATAAATAGTCACTCGGTCCCTGATTAAATTTGTTTTTATATATCAATATGAATTGTATTTTTTTTAATTTTTTATTATTGATAGATTTCACAAATTATGTAATGTTACTTCTTGCAGTAGTAATTCCATCCTTCCCAACTACTATGAATAAATGTAAATCTCTTTCTTGTTCCACTATCTTTTACCTTATTTGTTTCAGTGTTATTCATGTTAGCACATCCTCCTTTAACATAATTGCAAGGGGGCCACAAATCCAGAGTCATTTTTGTACTTGATTTGACTTCTCAATATCAGGGCTGTGTGGCACATGGAGGATCTTTCCATATACCTTATGTGACAGTGAGATACAACAGTGGAAACTCTTGATTTGGATCCCTGCGACTAATTTAAGCTGAAGTAGATGAGCCAGTGTCAGACTTTGAGTGGTAGTACATGTATGAACTTCCCTGGGACACCTCATTATGCTTAAGATTGCTATCTAAGTGTGGGGTATTTTCAATTGCACAGGCAAAGATCATGACTGTGATTGTTGTAGGTCAACAGTTTGAAGGTGGAGTAGCTGGTGCTGAATAAATTCCAGCTTAGATGAGAGAGGATACCACAAAGAAATTAATACAAATGATGGATATCTTACGTATTCTGTACAATTTCTGCAGGTCGACAGTATGTCCAGGGAGTTGGGGAATGATGCTCTGACTGCCTTCCAGTTGCATTAAAATAATGTGGCACTTGGAGCTTCCCCTTTATCAGTGGAGGGCTTTGTAACATGGAAAAAATAACTTAAAATCAATCAGAAACTGTGGGTGCTGGAATTCCAGGGAACACTGGAAACAGTCAGCATCAGTGGAAAGAGAAATGGTCACTGGTTCAGGTCTGAGATTCTGTCAAAAAGGTGGGCAGGTGTCGTCAAGGACACAGATGTGTACATTCAGAGCACTGGCCTGTCTGTGGTTGCAACTTAGACACACCGAGGTACAGGTGAGGAAGGAAAAGGCCCAGGAAAGCTGGGATGTGATGAAGTAAGCCTGAAGATTAATACAGAATGTGACCCAGTACAAGGGAATTGTGGCTGGTACAGCTTTTTTAATTTGTGATAAAGCAATTGCATAGAGCATTTACAGTGAGTTTGCAAACCATCTTACAGGATATGGAATCAACCCAACACTGATCAAGGCGCCATCTAGTGAGGTCAAGGTTAGGAGCTCAGCTTTGCAGAATCACTTTTATAGTTTAAGGAACATGCAGTTTCAGGATAATGGAATAAGGTAACAGTGCATATGTCATTAACAAGAGAGGGAGAAACCTTAAGTAATCAAGGTTTAGAGAAACCTTGGAAAATGGGAAGTAGGCAAGATGTGGAGAAGTTACCTTAATGTCCCTTTTCCTTCCTTGATGTTCATAAATATTTTTACCTATTTAAATAGTGGCCAACTCCCTGGTTATTGGAGATGTCTGTTGTTTGATAAACAAGGACAATACCTAAATAATAACAAAAATGTTATATTTGAAGTTTACCATGAAAATCACATGGATTGCACTGTTTTAACATGGCGGAGAAAAATCAATTTGAGTTGATAATTTAGCTAGCTCCCATGATCCCCTTTTGTAAGGCAACAATGAGTCAAGGGTGTGTTTATATGAAAGAGCAGTGTGTGGACAAGTCAGAATATTGCGGGTCACGTTCAAAATACTTGAATTCAACAGATCCAGTTAGAGAATTCCAAAGTAAAATGATGGATCTGGCATGGTCCATGTAATCTGGTTGGTCAACCTGACAGTTGTGGGTGTACACTAGAATAGTTTTGAAATTTGATTGCACCTTCCATAGGTGCCTGAGGAGATGCTATCAATCTGCTCTTTCACAAACCGTGATTAGGTGGAGACCTCCCTTGTGCACCTCATATTCAAAATAGATTCCCCATGTTCCCAAGCCCAAAGAGTAAACTAAATGCATAACCTGCTGTAAAATTGCATACATTATATTTGAGAGATTATAAAAAATGAATGAATAATTTTTTATGCACAATCAATAAATTACTTTCAACAAAGTTTACCGTGTGACTGCTGAGATTATTTAATATAACAGGAAGTGTTGATCTAAATTAATTTATTGAGAAAATGTCATCATAAAGGTTTTAAATAAATACAGATAATTTGCTTTTGAATTTCTTGGTGAAAACACTGAATTAAAAATAACCTTTTATTTTAGGTTCTGCACATTGCATAAATGGATTAAGTTGTTGAAGTGTGATGCATTTCTTTCAAAGCTTGCATGGAGTTAATTAGAAAGTAGGGTGTACGGAGCACTCAGCTGGTAAATACCAGATTTTCTCTTTCCACAGTGGCCTTCTCGGACCTGAGTCCCTCACATAGCTCACTGTTTAATGTGCTCATCCAGCTTTTTTGCTTAAGCAAATCCATGCTGCTCTGTACAAATATTACCTGTTGGCTATCATCTGATCAAAGATTTGCGTAAATGTTACCTATTCAGTCATAAAGAGATGCTGCATGTAAACAGACACTTCGGCACTGTTCCTTCTGAGCTGTACCAGTGCACAGCCGCACAGTAACTGAAATGCTTCCGTGCACGTAGCCTTTGTTGCTACACAGCTGGAATTTTCTTTTATATAATTTTGAAATTATGTTAATATAATTTTGAAATTGTGCTAACATAATTTTGAAATCTATGTTAATATAATTGTCAATTGCCCTGTAATTAATTGTGTTAATAAATATAATCCATAAATTTTCTAAATACTAAATGTACCAAAACCATTACTTTGCAAATTTTTAGAGTTTTGTCAGTGTTTCAAATTACAACACTGTTGTAAATTGTAACAATAAACACAGAATGGAAGTTGGTAGCTCATTGATAATAAACCACTGGCCCATGGTTTATTGAGTATTAAATGCCATACAGTTTTCACACTGTGTAAAAATCTCCTACTTGGAGCAATAGTTGGTCCATGCAGTTGTAAACAAAAATAATAATAAATAGAGGGAACGTAGACCTTAGACCCATTGACTACACACCGACCATCAAATGTCCATTTTTACATCAATCCTACGTAAATTTTGGGATATGAGGTGGAAAAAAAACTTGAGCAAAACCAGCACAGTTATGGGCAGAACATGCTATCTCCACACTGACAGCAGCTAAGATCAGGATTTGACTCTGATCTCTGGGGCTGTGAAGCAGCAGCTCTACTTGTCTGAAATTTTGCATTTATCTTATATTTGCAATGGTGCAGAACCCAACTATTTGGCCCATTGTTTTCATGCCAGCTTGAGGGAAGCAATCACATTGTCCCACTTGCAATATTTCTCAGTACCCTAGCAACTTATTCTCCCTCACACATGCTCACCTATCTTATTTGAAAGCTATTTTCATTAACCTACACTATGTGGGAACTTACAGTTATCATTTAACTTACCAGCATGTCTTTGAGACGTGGGAGCTAAAGTAGCTGGGGAAGCTCTATATGCTCACAGAGAGAACATGCAAAGTGCATAAGTAGCTTAAGAATTTTCTGAATCAGGATGGCTTGAGACTTGAAGGGAATGAATAAATGACCATGTAACCATGTGGCTGTGTTCTCGTTCTTCCAGCTAGCAGAGCTGTTTAATTCGAGAGAAGGCCTCGCAGGTGGTTTGACTTGTTGCTGCAGGTGATAATATTGACAATACACACAACTACCATGGTGTATCTCTAGGTTGTAAGTGAAGTTTTAGCATGGTGAATGGGTTGCCAGTCAAGCCTAATTAAATTTAATTAGCAAAGTACCGGTACATATATTTCACCATATACAACCCTGAGATTCATTTTCTTGTGGACTTATGTAGCATATCTATAGTAACCATAACAGAATCAATGTAAGATTAACTAGAGTGTAGAAGACAACAAACTGTGCAAGTGCAAATATGAATAAATAGCAATAAATAAAGAGAGCTTGAGATGGTGTGATAAGGAGCCCTTAAAGTGAGATCATTGGTTGTGGGAACATGTCAATGATGGGGCAAGTGAGAGTAGTTACCCCCTTTTGTTCAAGGGCCTGAAGGTTGAGAGGTAGTAACTGTTCTCGAACCTGGTGGTACAAGTCCTGAGGCTCATTGATAAGGCTTTAATGAGATCAGTACCATGGTGATCATTAGTGATTGGTATATTAATAATTACTCTTTAATAGCTTTTTGCTGTTACCATCTGTCATCTCTTGATTGCAGTAGCCTCTCAGGTAAATGTCCTAAACTCAATTTATTTCACCATAAGGTCAGAAGTAAGATGACTGCTCAGAGCCACACACTAATTCCATGCACAGATCACTCCTTTACTGGGTAATATTAAGGTATGGGTTAATAAGTGGCAGCTTTTTTAACAAAAGAGAGTTTAATGACCTACTTCCAGCATCCAAAGATAGTACCATCTCAACATCTGGGGGGTTCATCTATGATCAGAGCTTTCACATCAATACCTTCCCACTTAACCAGCGGAGTGAAACTCCAACAACATCTAGGAAGCGCACCATAAATCTGGATAAAATACTCTGCTTGATTGTCATCCTACTTGACTAGGTGAGAGGAGGGAGTCTGAAAGATGTGAGAAGTAAGTTTTTTTTTACAGGTTGATATCTGGAATATACTGCTAAATTCTGGGTTAAAGTGTTTCTTCAGTTATCCATTGTCCTCATAAGAGAACTCAATTGTGGTTCATGGTACTGGTAGATATCCCAATTTTTCATAAGTTTCTGGGCTTATTTGTCTTCCTGTTTTGGATATATTGTTCTGTATCTTCCTCAGGTTCACCACCAGAGCTGAGGCTCTCTAATTTCTCAAGCTCTCTGACATATCTGCCATATCCAGTGTGTGCATCATCATTACTCTACCCCAAACAACCCCAACCTTACCTGACACTCGATTGCTGCCTTGTTAGCCCCTCAAGAAGCTAACCCGCTGCAAATGTCACATCTAATTTTGCTGTTTAACATTATGTACGACAAGTGATATATTTCCAAAAAATATTTATTATTGAAGAAAGCTGACACTCAGTTACCAACATGGCTGGTACAACCATATATCAAAAGTGTGGACCACATTCTTTGATACTGCTTCGTACACCCCATATACTAGCACATTAATTAGCAATATATCTAGTCCTAATTTGGACTAAATTGTCAAATAATCTTTTATTGAAGCTTTATCCACATAATAAAAGCACAAGCCACAATGAAAAAGCCTCAGGAATACAAGATTAAATATTTAGCGACTAAAAACCAATACATCAGACTTCGATAAGTTGAGCCCTTTCACATTTGAGCCCCATTTATAAGTCAGTGTGCATTTTCTTCTCATGGCACTTCTAATGCTTTTGAATGATTCATTGTATATAGTTTTCTTCAAACGCTTTCCATGGCTGATTCCTTTGGTGAAAGTATATCTAGAATGAGAGTCAGGCTGAGGTGTTTATCTTGATCGTTATTCACTTCAATCAACTGAACAACAATTGGTCTCTGAAGGATGATGAAATTAAATCCATAGTTTCATTGAAGTAGAAAATCAATATGCATACCAAACACTGATGCATTATTAAACGTCCTTGATGTATTTCATTCTAAGCCAAAGTCATGGGTGTTTTATATGTATTAGAATACGTGAGGCAAATTAACAAATAGTTCCTGAATGTAATGGAAGATTGAAATGTAATCAGTCTTTCACAACTCCTTTGAGAAATGTTTGTTTAGTTTTTTTTTTGGGGGGGGAAGATTTGCCACTGTAAGAAAAGCCAGAATTTGACACACATCCCTAATTGCCCTTGAAGGGTTGATGCTGACTTGTATTCTTGAACCACCCCAATTGTTCAGGTGAAGGTGTTCTTACCCCCCCCCCCCAGGGCAGTTGAGTAAGGACTTCAAGGCATTTCACTTTCATGAAGTATCATTGCAACAGTACTTACAACAGACAAATGCCATTCCATATACAGCAAGGACTCAGACAGAAATGGAGTGGAATGCTACCATAGAAGGAAGTCTGTAATGTGGTTGGAGTTACCAGAAACTACCTGAGGTTCATTTTCTTGTGGCCATTTACAGGGGGAAAAAGGAAATACAATAGAATTTACAAAAAAAACTATGCATAAAGACTGAAAAATGACCAATGTGCAAAAGAAGATAAACTGCAAATTGAAAATAATACTGAGAACATGAGTTGTAAAAAGTCCTTGAAAGTGAATCTGGAGGTCGTAGAATTGGTTCAGAGTAGAGGTGATTGAAATTATCCATGCTGATTCAAGAGCCTGATGGTTGTAGGGAAATAACTCAAAATCCAAGATAAATTTATTATCAAAGTACATACATGTCACCATATACAATCCTGAGATTCATTTTCTTTTGGACATACTCAATAAATCCATAATAGAGTAAATGAAAGACTACACCAATAGGGCAGAAAACCAAAGTGCAAAAGATAAAAAAAACTCTGCAACTACAAAAAGGAATAATAATAAATAATTAAGCAATAAATATTGGGAACATCATAAATGTCGAGCCCTTGAAAGTGTGTCCATATGTTGTAAGAAGAGTTCAGTGCTGGGGCAAATGAAGTTGAGTAAAGTTACCCCCTCTGGTTCAAGAGCCTGATGGTTGAGGAGCAATAACTGTTCCTGAACCTGGTAGTGTGCATCCTGAGGCTCCTGCACCTTCTTGGTGAGAAGAGAGCATAACCTGGGTGGTGGGGATCCCTGATGATGGATGCTGCTTTCCTGCAACAATGCTCCATGTAGATGTGCTCAGTGGTGGGGTGAGCTTTACCTGTGATGGACTGGACCGTATCCACTACCTTTTGTAGGATTTTCCATTCAAGGGCTTTGGTGTTTCCATACCAGGCTGTGATGCAGCCAGTCAATGTACTCTTCACCACACATCTAAAGAAGTTTGTCCATGTCGAATCTTCACAAACTTCTAAGGAAGTAGAGGTGCTGCCATGCTTTCTTTGCAATTGCACTTACGTATTGTGCCCAGGACATGTCCTCAGAAATGATAACACTAAGGAATTTAAAGTTGCTGACCCTCTCCACCTCGGATCGCCCGATGAGGACTGGCTCATGGACCTCTGGTTTCCTCCTCCTGAAGTTAATAATCAGCTCTTTGGCCTTGCTGACATTGAGTAAGATGTTGTTGATGTGGCACCACTCTGTCAGATTTTCAAGTTCCCTGCTATATGCAGATTTGGCCAACGACATTGGTGTCATCAGCAAACTTAAATATGGCATTGGACCTGTGCTTAGCCACACAGTCAAAAGTGTAAAGTGAGTAGAGCAGGGGGCTAAGCACACAGCCTTGCTCCTGAAACTGGTGGGTGTTCTCCCAACATTCTTATCAACCTGCCCCAGATTGTAACACTCATCTACACACTGGGTCAATTTAAGAGAGGCCAAATTTCCCACCAACTAGCATGCCTTTAGAACATAGGACAGCAGAGGAACAGATCCATCATCCATCTATGTTCACCATGACGCCAAATGAACCCAAAGCCATCTGTTTACCCATGAATCTTTATCCCATCATTCCTTGTATGTTAATGTGCATGTCTAAATGTCTCTGAAATTCCACTACCATGTATAACAGTGTGTTACAGCCATACACCCCCCCCCCCCCCCGCATAAAAAAGTGTGCCCCTCGTGTCTCTTTTAAACTTTCCCCCTCATGCCATGAAGCTATGCCTGGTAGGATTTGACATTTTCTACTCTGGGGAAAAGATTCTGGCTATCTAGCCTCTTCTAATTTTATTAATTTTTATCCAGTCTTCCCTGCAGAAAAACAACCCAAGTTTGTCTGACCTCCCCTTATAACTAATACTTTCTAATCAGACAGTATCCTGGTGAACCTATTCTGCACCCTCTCCACATCCTTTCTGCAATGGAACGACCAGAACTGCAAGCCATACTTCAAATAGAAAGTGGGGGGTGACTGGAGGAAAGTGGGGAGGAAACCCACACAGGCACAGGGAGAACATGTAGAGTCCACAAAGACAACACCCGAGATCAGGATTGAACCAGGTTCGCAAGAGCTGTGAGGTAGCAGCTAGTGGAGCTGCACTAATGTATCTAATTTAACCAAGGGAGCAAATGGCTCCTCCAAACTTCTGATGCTTTTATCAATACAATACCTGTCATGTGAAAGTGATATTAAGTTCTCATTTACTGTAACAAACAGCTGAATCAATTAAATTACTCTTCTGCCATTATGAGTAATAGCTAAAAGAAAAGTTTTAAATGATGCATGTCAGAAATTACTGGCACTGACTGAAAGTGTTAGATTTGGTTCTCCCAGGTTGAGAACCAAATGGGTGCTACAATTCTATCCCCCAGGACATGCTGTCTTCTCATTGCTGCCATCAAAGAGGAGGTGCAGGAGCCTAAAGGCACACACTCAGTTTTTCAGGGACAGCTTCCTCCCCTCTGCCATCAGATTTCTGAATGGACAATGAACCCATTTTCCACTCTTTTTGGTCTACTTATTTAATTTAATTTTCTTTATAAAAATATATATAATTATAGACCATTTTGTAATTTACAGTTTTTGTTATTTTGTTTTGCAAAGTCCTGATGCCACAAAACAACATATTTCATGACATACACCAGTGATATTAAATTTGATTCTGATTCAGTTGATCCCTATAACCCCAGCATTGGAGGAAGAATATTTCTGAGCTATTATGAAATAAGAACACTTTCCAAAGATCATTTGATGAAGGCAAGATCACAGCTGTCTGAGAATTTAACAAATATAACTTCTATGATCAAGGAAACTTAAGAACAAGCCAGTGTATTACAGATCCGTGATTTCTGATGCACAGCCTGGACATTGGTATGGATTAATCAGACCAGCAGTGTGCTCCTGCTATCTCAAACCTGCAACTACTTAGGTTCGATTCTGACGTCCGAGATTGTTAGTGTGGAATTTACACCTCCTCCTTGTGACCATGTGGGCTCCCTGCATCCCCCAGCCCTGATTGCTCGGTTTCTTTTCACATCCCAAAAGGTGCATTGGTTCTGCTAGTAATTTAACCCTAGTATAGTGAAATCGGAGGGGCTTGAGTTCTGAGAGGTGTTTATGGGAAAATGTGATCAAACAGGTTACTAGGAATGGAGTTCCTGTGTTTGCTCCCAAAGCTAGCATTGATGATCGGCTGAATAACCTCATTCTAAGACATAGGGAAAGATAGTATATCTTTCTGTATTTCATAAGAAAAAAGATCAGTCATAGAGGGGTAAGGCAGAGACAAGCTCTTCAGTCCATTAAGTCTGCCCTGACTATCAACCACACACTTTACGCTAATCCTACATTCTCATTTTCTATTCTCTGTGCATTTTCATCAGCTACCCCCAGAGTCTACCAGTCGGCTAACACTAGTGGTAATTTATTGGAGCCAGTAAATCTACCAACATGTATGTCTTTGGAACACAGCGGTAACTGGAGCAGGCAACACTAGAGGTCAAAACTGAATCCAGACTGCCGGCACTGTGAAGCAGCAGCTCTACAGGCAGGGTCACCGTGAAGTTCTGACTGATATCCCCATTGTCTAGTTGAGGCGATTGCAGCTGCTGTGGCTCATGGTGCCCCCTCCTGGCAAGTTAGCTAATTGTTAGAAGGAGTATTCACAAATAGATCTGCTGATTTAGCTTCAGTTTATTGTTACGTAGTTTAGGAAGCATAGTAAGTGATTTTAATAAAATGGTGTAGTTTTGCTGGGATTCCATCTGAAGGCATCTCTTCAATATTCAGCCATCCTGAAGAAGGGTCCCAGCCTGAAAGATTGACTGTTTATTCATTTTCAGAGATGCTGCCTGACCTGCTGAGTTCCTCCAGCATTTTGTGTGTGTCTTCAGTATTGTGCTGCTGCCCTTCCAACTGTGCCAGTTTGACGTGAAAATTCCAATTGTCCCTCTCCAAGTCAATGTAAATGCAAATAACTTCCTACTTCCTTCCCTCCATTCCCTCCTCCCTGAACATAAACTGATGGCATTAACATCAATTTCTCTTTCCAGTATTTTTTCTCTCTTTTTTATCTTTTCCTCTCCCACCTTTTTCTTTAATCTCCACTGTTGCCTCTTACCTGTTCTCTTCGCTTGCCTACCACCTTCCTCTGGGTCCCCTGCTCTTTTCCATTCTCCTATGGTCCACTCTCCTCTCCTGTCAGATTCTTTCCTCTCCAGCCCTTTACCATTCCCACCCACCTAGCTTCACCTATAACCTTCTTGTTATCCTCCTTCCTTCCATCATTATAAGATGATGAGAGGCATTGATCGTGTGGATAGTCAGAGGCTTTTTCCCAGGGCTGAAATGGCTAACACGAGAGGGCACAGTTTTAAGGTGCTTGGAAGTAGGTACAGAGGAGATATGAGGGGTAAGTTTTTTACGCAGAGAGTGGTGGGTGTGTGGAATGGGCTGCCGGTGATGGTGGTGGAGGTGGATACGATAGGGTCTTTTAAGAGGCTCCTGGACAGGTACATGGAACTTAGAAAAATAGAAGGCTATGGGTAACCCTAGGTAATTTCTAAAGTAAGTATATGTTCGGCACAGCATTGTGGGCTGAAGGGTTTGTATTGTGCTGTAGGTTTTCTATGTTTCCCCTCTCTTCACCTTTTTATTCTGGTGTCTTCCCCTTTCCCTTCCAGTCCAGAAGAAGGGTCTTGGCCTGAAATATTAACTGTTTATTCATTTCCATAGATGTTGCCTGACTGATTGTGTTCCTCCAGCATTTTGTGTGTGTTGCTTTGGATTACCAGCATCTGCAGAATCTCTTGAGTATATGCAGAAATACCGAAATACAGTTCTGGTAGGAAAATGGCAGCATTTCATAAAGTTATTTGGAACAAGGCAGGAATTTATCCAGGATCTGAGGATTTACTGCAGATTAGCCCTTGTCCAGGTGCTTTGGAAAACTGTGATTAGCATGGAGGAGTGGGACACATTCAGACTATTCAAGAGCTTAAGAGAAAGAGAATCCTAAACAGGTCACGACTTGTCTGGAATTGGGGCTGATGGGAGTTGTAAATCATAACAAATACAGCACAACTTTCTCCAGGTATTTTCGAGGCAAATAAGAGTTGATGGCAGGAAATGGGTTGCTGGTGAGAGGGAGAGGAGTATCAGATGGGCAAAATGATTCATTGTTGTGATACTTTGCCATGTACCTATCAGAAGGATGTTTTGCAAGAGCTTTTCTCTTTTGAGAAAGTGGATTTATCCATATTTATGACATTATGATGTATTGTACTCTTCCTTTTTAATGTTAGCCTACTTTAAAATTTCAGCTTCTTATGTCTGGTTTGCCACTCAAAACCCATGGCTCCTTTTCAACCTCAGTACCTGTGCTATTGGAATTGGTCAAATCGAGATATCACTGCAATACTGGGTTACCGCAATTGACCGTAAACAGAAGTCTGCTGATGCTGGAATCAGGAGCGAAGCAAAATCTTCTGAAAGTACTCAACAAGTTAGGCAGCATTTGTGGGTTTAATCTCAGTTTGAGATCCTTCATCTACAGACCATCTCTAACTTGGCTCTGATAACCACTCAGTATCAGATATCTTAGTTCTTTGAAGTTTTGTAATTATGCTAATTGGCTCAAGAGGGCAAAGCTGTACTGCCCCCTCCTGCCCAAGAATATTATATAACACAGTAGTCTTGTCAACCAAACAACTGATAGCATTAATATTATTAACAGAAGAGTAAGTGTCAATATTAATAAATTAATATTGCTATTCATAATCATATTAATACTTGTGTTGCAAATCATTTGATTGTGAAGCACACTGTGCACAACTTTAGACCCCATGATGAGCTCTGGATTCCATATCATTAGCATCAGGAAGGTCACTTATTTTCAGTTTGTCATCACCCAATTCCAGCCCCACCTCAGCTCATCTTCTGCTGAAGTTCTCATTGCTGCCTATGTTAGGCCTTCAATTGATGCCCAACCTCCCTTGTTCCACCCAATGAAGTTATATGAAATTATTGTATCCTAAGCTGCCCTCTTCAGTTTCCTTATCATTGCTGATCTTGACCTACAATGCCAATTGGTTAATCAATGTTTCAACCTGGAAATTCACAATCTTGCTTCTAATTCCCTCTGACAGTTTTTCCTCCCTATCTCTACACTCGCTTGCAGTCCTGCACCTTTTCAAAGCATATTCTCTACTTCACCTCTGCCCATTAGATCACCTGATTTGCTGTCAAGGATATAACTACTAAAATTCCTCTTTAAACATTTACATATTTCTATCTCTCATTGTTCATAAAATGCTCCTTAAATTTCTTAAGACTGAATATCTGAATTTCTGCTCTAATGCTCCCTGTATTACTAGATGTCAGCACTGTCAGATGTCTCTGTCCAATATATCATAGTCAGCTGGACTACCACCACTGGTCATATCTACAGGACGTGCTGTCTCAAGAAGGCAAAATCCATCAGGCCACGTCATTCTCTCAAGCTACAATCAGGAAGAAGGTATAGAAGCCAGTAGTCCCACACCAGCAGGTTCAGGAACAACTACTTCCCTTCAACTTTTGAACCAGCTGGCAAAATTTTAATCGTTATAGTTTAGCAACACTATGAACACTTTAGCAACACATACAAAATGCTGGAGGAACTCAGAAGGTCAGGCAGCATCTATGGAAGGGAATAAATAGTCAACATGTTGGCTGAGATCTTCCATTAGGACTGGAAAGGAAGCCAGAATAAGAAGGTGAGGGGACGAAAGGAGTACAAGCTGGTAGGTGATAGGTGAGACCAAGTGAATAAGAAAGTGTGTGGGTAGGAGAGGAGGATAAATTAGGAAGCTGGGAAGGGAAAGATAAAGGCTGAAGAAGAATAAATCTATCAGGAGAGGAAAGTGGACATGGAAGAAAGGGAAGGAGGCTGGGTACCAGAGGAAGGTGGTAAGTGAAGAAAAGAGAAGGGTTCCCTCAACCTATGTCAGGTCTCAGTGATATACAGGAAGCAACACTAGGAGCACTAGACAGAGTAGATGACCCTAACAGACTCGCAGGTGAAGTATCGCCTCACCTGGAAGGACTGTTTGGAGCCCTGAAAGGTAGTGCAGGTTTGGTTGTAAGGGCAGGTGTGGCACTTGTTCAGCTTGCAAGAGTAAGTACCAGGAGGGAGATCAGTAGAGAGGGACAAATGGACAAGGGAGTAAGAAGCGATCCCTGCAGAAAGCATGAAGTTGGTAGGGGGGAGGGATAGATGTGCTTGGTGATGGGATCCTGTTGGAAGTGGCGAAAGTTATGGAGAATTATGTGCTGGACATGGAGGCTAGTGGAGTGGTAGGTGAGTAAAATAATTTACATTCATTTTGTTGTACTGACCTGAATATACACCTCACATTCTTATTGATCCCACTTTTTGTGGCAGACGGAGTGTAGGTGCTTAGCGAAGCTGTCTTCGAATCTACATTAGCTCTCACCGATATACAAAAGGCCACACTGGGAGCACCAGATACAGTAAATAACCCCAACAGACTCACAGGTGAAATGTTGTCTCACCTAGAAGGACTGTTTGGGGCCCTGAATGGTAGTGAGGGCAGAGGTGAATGGACAAGTGTAGCACTTGTTCCACTTTGCATTTTTGTTCTAATTGAGTTTTCTTGTAAAAATTGTGCACAATTTATGTTTTTCTTGTAAATGCTGCTTATATGATGCTCTATGCCTGTGATGCTGCTGCAAGTAAGTTTTTTCATTGCCGCTGTGCATACATGGACTTGTGCAGATAACAATAAACATAACTTTGAACTGACTTTGTCCCCAATAGAACTCAATTGTCAAAGACTATTAATGACCAAATATAAGCAATGACTATCATCCAGTAGCACTTACATTCATTGTGATGAAGTGCTTTGAGAGGTTAGTGATGAAACATTAACTCCTGCCTTAGGAGTGACTTGGATCTGCTCCAATTTGCCTACCATCACAGATCAACAGCAGATGCTATTTCATGGGCTCCTCACTCAGCCTTGGAACATTTAGATAGTGAAGGTGCATACATCAGAATACTCTTCACTGAATACAGCTCTGCATTCAACACCATTAATCCCCTCAAAACTAATCAATAAGCTCCAAGACATAGGCCTCACTTGCAACTGGATCCTCGAATTCCTCACTTGCACACCCCAGTCAGTTCGGATTAACCACATCTCCTCCACAATCTCCCTCAGCACAGGTGCACCACAAGGCCGTGTGCTTAGCCCCCTGCTCTACTCACTTTACACTTATGACTGTGGGGCTAAACACAGCTCCAATGCCATATTCAAGTTTGCTGGCAACACCACTGTCATTGTCCGTATCAAAGGTGGTGATGAATCAGCACATAGGAATTCAAATGAATGCAGTGTTAGCATTCATATTGAGAAGACTAGAATACAAGAGCAAGGACGTAATGCATTGGTCAGACCACACTTCATATTGTGAGCAATTTGAGGCCCCTTATCTAAGAAAAATATTGCTGGCATTGGAGAGTGCCCAGAGGAGGTTCATGAGAATGAATCTGGGGTTGAAAGGGTTAACATATGAAAAGTGTTTGATGGCTCTATGCCTGTAATCGATGGAGCTTC
Organism: Hemitrygon akajei; assembly: GCF_048418815.1. Classification (NCBI taxonomy): domain Eukaryota; kingdom Metazoa; phylum Chordata; class Chondrichthyes; order Myliobatiformes; family Dasyatidae; genus Hemitrygon; species Hemitrygon akajei. Next base: position 4,958,613 of record NC_133141.1, on the reverse strand, counting down.
AGAAGAATGAAGGGGGATCACATTGAAACCTATCAAATATTGAAAAGCCGAGACAGAGGACTGTGGAGGCCAAGTTATTGAGTATATTTAAAGTGGAGGTTAATAGGTTCTTGACTGGTCAAAGGACCAAAGGTTACAGGAAGAAGGCAGGAGAAAGGGGTTGAGAGGGATAACAGATCAGTCATGATGGAATGGCAGAGCGGACTCGATGTGCTAAATAGCCTGTTCTGCTCATACGTCTTCTGGTCTAAAGGTGGTGCCATAACAACCTCTCACTCAACATCAGCAAGATCAAAGAGCTAATTATTGACTACAGGAGCACGAAAACAGGTCCATGAGCCAGTCTTCATCGGGGATCAGAGAGGGAGAGGGTCGGCAACTTTAAATTCCTCGACATTATCATTTCAAACTATCTGTCCTGGGTCCAGCACCCAAGTGCCATTACAAAGAAGGCACAGCAACATCTTTACTTTCTTAGAAGTTCGCAAAGATTCAACAAGTCATCTAAAACTTTGACAAACTTCTATAGATGTGTGGTGGAGAGTATATTGACTGGTTGCATCACAGCTTGCTATGGAAACACCAATGCCCTTGAATAGAAAAGCCTGCAAAAGGTAGTGGATACAGCTCTGTGCATCATGGGTAAAGTCCTCTGCACCATGCACACAGGAAGAAGATGGTGCCAGCAATCAAAGCTACCATGGGCGACATCCTCACAATTGCCCCCAAAACTGTTTCCTTCACTTCTTCTACATCTTCTTTTTCCTTTAAATATGGTCCTAGTACTGTTGGAGCCTGTGATCTACAGTTTGATTGTGTGTTTTTGGGCCTATAGAGCGATCTGGCACTTTGCTATCTCTGAGAGGGTTCCGGGAGGTGAGCAGCCTCAAGGCCAAGAAGCTTAGAGCCCATAATTGACTCTACTTCTCACCCATCTCACCAGTTAAGGCATCAAGGAAGATTGAAAACATTGAGACGAGTGCGAAGGCTGAGCGAGTCATCAGTGCCATCTACAAGCCAGAGGAAGGTGGCTGCGTGTGATGTACTCTCCCTCCCTCTCACTCGCTGTTCCTGCGTTTGAATGGTCTCCCTCCCCCTCGATGCAGTCAGAGGATGGTACCGAATATCTGGGTCTGCGGTTTGTGATTTGTTTTTTTTGCACGTGAGGGGGTTGATGTTCCTGTTTGCCATTTGCATAATTTGTTTTTTGTGTGTGTGGGGGGGGGGGGATATTTTTCCTTGAACAGTTTCCATGGTTTTCTTTGTTTCGTGGTAGTCTGTGGGAAGACAAATCTCAGGTTTGCGTACTGCATACATACTTTGATAATAAATGTACTTCAGATCCTTTGAATCCTTTACAAGGAGCACTGTCACACGAAAGCAGTATCCATCATCAAGGATGCCTACCACCCAGGCCATGCTCCCTTCTTGCTGCTGCCATCAGGAAGAAGGTACAGGAGTCTTAAGTCCCACAGCACCAGGTTCAGGAGCAGTTATTACCCCTCAACCATTAGGCTCTTGAACCAGAGGGGATAACATCACTCAACTTCACTTGCCCTGTCATTGGAATGTTCCCATAACCTGCAGACTCACCTTCAAGGACTCTTCATCTCATGTTCTCAGTATTTATTGTTTATTTATTTATTATTATTTCCTCTTTTTGCCTTTCCACAGTTTGTTGTCTTCTGCACTCTGGATAAAACCCAAGCTGGTGTGGTCTTTCATTGATTCTGTTATAGTTATTATTCTATAAATTTGTTGAGTATGCCCACAAGAAAATGAACCTCAGGGTTGTATATGGTGACATATATGTACTTTGATAATAAAATTTACTTTGAACTTTGAAATACCCAAAGAAAAGCCTGTCTCTACATAACAGAGACCTGAATAGAATCACTAGCAAATCACTATTCCAGTACATCTCAATATTTTACCTAAATGTTCCACAACAGTTATTCCATATATGTTGTAAACTGAGTCTACAGATAGATAGATAGATAGATAGATAGATAGATAGATAGATAGATAGATACTTTATTCATCCCCATGGGGAAATTCAACTTTTTTTCCAATTGTCCCATACACTTGTTGTAGCAAAACTAATAACATACAATACTTAACTCAGTAAAAAATATGATATGCATCTAAATCACTATCTCAAAAAGCATTAATAATAGCTTTTAAAAAGTTCTTAAGTCCTGGCGGTTGAATTGTAAAGCCTAATGGCATTGGGGAGTATTGACCTCTTCATCCTGTCTGAGGAGCATTGCATCGATAGTAACCTGCAATTGCTTTATTAATGTTCAGCCTCATTGTTTAACAGAACTAATGTGGCCTGGTTTTGCAGTGTTCCTGGTGTCCACCCTTCCTCAAAGTGTCCATTATGTCCAATCCATCATTGAGCAACTGACTTTTAGCACTATTTTCATACACATATAATTCATGAAAAGACCAGTACCACCTTTCGGTTTAAGATGGTGCTGGTGAATCTCAGCGCAACTTCTGGCTGGTAGCCAACCTAACAAGGTAAACAACTAAATACTTTGTTAATGATTCTTTTTCTGGCGAACAATCATCGCAGGTAATAGTCTATAACTTCTCTTTGATCTTGGAGGCAATTCGATGCGGCAGCACCAAGGGGAGGTGAGGCAGTGGGCCCATCACCAAGAGTGAGAAAGGCCCAAGGTTCGATGGGTTTAAGTGCCGGGCTGGATTGGAAAGGTCGGGTACGGGCTGAATCGAGGTGGCAGGGTCCAGGCCCCCAGAGCTATTCAAAGCGATTGAACCCGATGTTTGGACGATGATTCAGGCACCAGGCAAGTTTGAAAAGGCCAGGGTGTTGGGGCCCGAGGTGAGGTACAGGCCCGTTCAGCTTGCTGCTCTGTAACATTTACTCAGCTCTGTGCTAAACTTTGGGTTTCAGATTCTCTTTGTGGACTTCAATTCAGAACATTATTTGTTTGCAATTATTGTTTGCATTATTTGTTTTCCAGGGGTTTTCTTGTTTTTTTCCTCTTTTCTCTGCACATTTAGGTGTTTCACTGTCTTTTTTATGGGTTCTGTTGGGTTTCTTGTTTTGTGGCTGCCTGTTAGGAAACGAATCTCAAGGTTGTATAATGCATACATACTTTGATAATAAATGTACTTTGAACTTTGAAATCCCAGAAATACTTCATTTACTAAAACTAAAGCAAATCTAGAGTTACAATACAACAAAAGAGGCTTTTCAGTCCATCTTGGCTCAGAACAAGCTATCTCATGAGTCCTCTTCCTCTCTCTCTTTCCCCTGTACCCCTGCAACTTCTCCCTTACACACACCCTTCAACCTTCCTTTGGGTTCTTTTTGCCATTAACCTGCAATAAGGAGTAATTTGCAGTAATCATTTAACATACTTGAAAGGAACCTGGAGCTCTAGGAAAACCTGACATGGTCACAGAATATGCAAACTACAAAGACAGCACCAGAAGTCAGAAGTAGCCCAAGGTTCCTGATATCCAAGACAGCAACTTCAACTACTGTACTAAAATACCTCTCTCCTGAAGGAGGTTGGAATGCTACCACCCTTGTAAGAGTAAGAATGTAGTTTTTGGGTGGTAACCATCTTTAGTCATAAGAGTTATCCCTGGAGAAGCTTTCTGTGAAAGATTCAGCCAAACACCTATTACATATCCCATTCTTATACATCAACGGGAATTAGCACTGGGACAGATGGATAACATTATACACTCAACCAAAAATCAAACTTAGCCCAAAAATGCTGCCACCTATTTTAGTTTGTAAATCTGCAGCCCGACCAAAGTCAGCCAAGGGTCCCCAGCAGTAGTGTTTGGCTCAAGCTTTAAAACTGGGATTGCTCAGGTAAGAGTAACGGGAGGAATTTGTCGCGGTGAAACAGTGTGAGCCCCTGGAAGGATTTTGAGCCAGGGCTGAAACTCTCAAATCAGAATGCTGTGAGTCAAGAAACTGCTGACAACAGAGGGTAAAGTGAAGGGGATTTTAACAGAGGCACGGATGTGTGCTTTAACATACCCCCGGAGAGAAGGTGTGGAACTCACTCCCACATGGAATCAATGAAGTGAATAAAACAGATGCCTTGAGAGAAAGCACATGAGAGAGAAAAGATTAAAAGAGTAAGGGGTGGGTTTAAATTAAGAGGGGCAGGAAGGGAGTAAATATAGCAATAAAATGGTCTGGGTGATCAAATTGCTAGTTGGTGTTGTAAATAAGAACATAAGAAATAAGAAATAGAAGCAGGAGTCGGCCATCTGGCCCGACGAGCCTGCTCCGTCATTCAATAAGATCATGACTGATCTGACCATGGACTCATCCCACCTACCTGCCTTTTCCCCTGTAACCCTTAATTCCCCTACTAGGCAAAAATCTATCCAATCTTGTCTTAAATATATTTACGGAGGTAGCCTCCACTGCTTCATTAGGCAGAGAATTCCATAGATTCACCCCTCTTTGGGAAAAGCAGTTCCTTCTCAGCTCTATCCTAAATTTACTCCCCCAAATCTTGAGGTTATGTTCCCTAATTCTACTCTCACCTACCAGTGGAAGCAACCTTCCTGCCTCTATCTTATCTAACCCTTTCATAATTTTATATGTTTCCATAAAATCTCCTCTCATTCTTCTGACTTCCAGTGAGTATAGTCTTAGGTGACTCAACCTGGTGAACCTCCTCTGCACTGCCTCCAAAGCCAGTATATCCTTCCTCAAATAAGGAGACCAGAACTGCACGCAGTATTCCAGGTGTGGCCTCACCATTTCCCTGTATAGTTGCATCATAACCTCCCTGCTCTTAAATTCAATCCTCTAGCAATGAAGGCCAACATTCCATTTTCCTCCTTGACAGCCTGCTGCACCTGCAAACCAACCTTTTGTGATTCATGCACAAGCACTCCCAAGTCCCTCTGCACAGCAGCATGCTGCAATCTTTTACCATTTAAATAATAATCTAATCTTCCACTTTTCCTTCCAAAGTGGATGACCTAGCATTTACCAACATTGTACTACATCTGCAAGACCCTTGCCCACTCACTTAACCTATCTATATCTCTCTGCAGACTCTCCATATCTTCTGCACAATTTGCTTTTCCACTCAAGTTAGTGTAATCAGCAACTTAGATACACTACACTCAGTTCCCTCTTCCAGATCGTTAATGCATATTATGAACAGTTGTGGGCCCAGCACTGACCCCTGTGACACACCGCTCACCACTGATTGTCAATCAGAGAAATACCCATGTATCCCAACTCTCTGCTTTCTGTTGGTTAATGAATCCTCTATCCATGCTAATACATTGGTCCCAACTCTATGCATCCTTATCTTATGGATGTCTTTTATGTGGCACCTTATCGAACGCTTTCTGGAAATCCAATTATATAATGTCCATCTGTTCCCCTCTATCCACTGCACTCATTATTTCCTCAAAGAACTCCAGTAAATTTGTGAAACAGGACCTGCCTTTGCTGAATCCATGCTGTGTTTGCCTGATGGATCCAATTCTTTCCAGATGCCTCGCTATTTCTTCTTTAATGATAGCTTCAAGCATTTTCCCAACTACAGATGTTAAACTAAATGGCCTATAATTACCTGCCTTTTGCCTACATCTTTTTTGAACAGTGACGTGACATTTGCCTTTTTCCAATCCACTGGGACCTGCCCAGAGTCCAGAGAGTTTTGGTAAGTTATCACCAAAGCCTCTACTGTGACCTCTGCCATTTCTTTCAGTACCCTGGGATGCATTCCATCAGGGCCAGGGGACCTGTCTATCTTTCGGCCCACAAGTTTGCTCAGCACTACCTCTTTAGTGTTCTCACTTCCCATCGCAACCATATCATCTCTCTTTGGCATGTCAGGTGTGTCCTCCAAAGGGAAGACCGACACAAAATAGTCATTCAAAGCCTCAGCCATTTCCTCATTACCCAATATCAATTCCCCCTTCTTGTCCTCCAAGGGACCTATGTTCACTTCAGCCATCCTTTTCTGCTTTATATAATCATAAAAACTTTTACTATTTGTTTTTATATTTTATGCTAGTTTACTTTCATAATCTATCTACTCTTTCTTTAAAAAGCAATAAAGAACCAATAAGTGAGCAATAAAGTTTTCCCAGTCTTCCAGTTTGCCACTACCCTTGGCGACTTCGTGCACACAAGTTTTTAGTTTGATGCCTTCCTTTATTTCTTTTATTTCCTTAGTTATCCATGGTTGGCTCCCCCCACCCTTACTGTCCGTGCTTTTAACTGGAATATACTTTTGTTGAGCATCATGAAAAATCTCCTTAAAAGTCTTCCACTGTTCCTCAACTGAACCACCATATAGCCTGTGTTACCAGTCTACCCTATCCATCTCCTCCCTCATCCTGTTGCAGTCTCCCTTGTTTAGGCATAATACACTGTAAATACTTTGTAATTGGTTGAATAATTCATTTTGTGGTCCGTAGGATGCTGGAAATTCTCATGTCAGTCCACATGGCAGTGGGATCTCTTCTGCAATCAAATGTTCTTCGCCAGTGTCCTATGTTTCCTGTGTTATGAATGTGAAGCAACTCTGAGGGGCCGAAGGGTGCAAAGTCGCCCCCCTCCTTTTTGTGAATCGCAAGATCACTATTAATTCGGGTCTGAGACACAGGAAATGAGAGAGAGATGTCCAGAATACACAAGGTTTGGAATGTGTCCTGACCTCAGCGAAAGGGAACCACTGATAAAATGCCATTGTCTCTTGGAGACGGAATTGTGTATTGAGTACTGTACTATTCATTGAAACCCCTCAGGGGACAACCAGAGTGGGCTGGTTGAGGGATTGCATCATCCCAACCTGATTGACATCTGAGACCCCGTGAGTAAGGATAAAAGAGGGGTCTGGGGAACAACCCCTTCAGACGCACCAGGAGAAACGCTAGAAATCCCGTGACAGCGTTTTATAGTGACAGCCGGTGGGGGCTCGTGTACATCCTCCCTTGCCAGGGTAGTGGGCTCACCACGGAAGAATGGTTTAGCTAAAGGAGAGGCCACAAGTGAAAGGCCACGACAACAAGACTCCTGACGGATCGAAATCATAAAAGGAAAAGCCAGCAAGTTTTTCTCCAAATCTCTCTCTCTCTCCAACCATTGCAACCCAGCGGTCCCCAACGGCTGCAGCCTGCATGAACTGAGTGAACTTTATATTTCCATCGGACAATACATTATCCCCTAGACAACGATAGAGCTTATTTCTTATTAATTATTATTATACCCGCACTTTTAGATTTAGTATTGACGACGTATACTATCTGTATATTTGCATTGATATTATTTTTGTGTATTTTTACTAATAAATACTGTTAAAAATAGTATCATCAGACTTCAACGGACGTCTCCATCTTTGCTGGTAAGTGACCCAGTTATGGGGTTCGTAAAGAGAGAGAGAGAGAGAGAGAGAGAGAGAGAGAGAGAGAGAGAGAGAGAGAACGAACGCATTAGCCCATTATACCCAGTCAAACATCTCAGTGTGGTGTTGAGGGTGAGTTAGTAGATGGAGCCTTACTGTTTGAGGAAAGTAACTACTTTTGAGCCTGGTGATCCTGGTGTGGATGCTATGAAGCCCTCGCCCTGATGGGAGTAGGACAAACAGTGCATGAGCAGGGTTGGTGGGATCCTTCATGATGTTACTGGCCCTCTTCCAGCACCTTTCTGTATATGTCCTTGATGGTAGGTAGGCTGGTGCCGGTGATATGTTGGGTAGTTTTGCCTACCCATTCAAGTTTTGACTACTCATTATAGAGCCTTCCTGATTGCTGCAGCAGAGTTTCCGTACCACGCAGTAATTCCACTTGACAGGATGCTCTCTACTGCTCATCTGTAGAAGGACGTGAGTATAGAGGTACAAAGTCCAGCTCTCTTCAGCCTCCTCAGAGAGCAGAGGTGCTGGTGAACAGATATTACCCCTCAACCATCAGGCTCTTGAACCAAAAATGATAACTTCACTCAGGCAACACACACAAAGTGCTGGAAGAACTCACAGGCCAGGTGGCATCTGGGAAAAGGGTACAGTCGACATTTCAAGATGAAACCCTTTGGCAGGACTAGAGAAAAAAAGCTGAGAGGAGTAGATTTGAAAGGTGGGCAAGGTGAGAGAGAAACACCAGGTGATAGGTGAAACCTGAAGGGGGAGGGATGAAGTAAAGAGTTGGGAAGTAAATTGGTGAAAGAGACAGTAGGCCATGGAAGAAAAGGGGAGAGGAGCAACAGGGGGAGGAGAACCAGAGGGAGGTGATGCATGATGATCGCCTCTATCTAGTGCTCCTCCCCCCTTCACCCCCCCTGCCAAATTAGTTTAAACTCTCCCCAACAGCTCTAACAAACCTGCTCACAAGAATATTGGTGCTTCTCAGTTTCAGGTCAACCTGTCACTTTTATACAGATCATACCTCCCCCCAGAATGGATCCTAATGATCCAAGAACCTGAAACCCTGCCCCCTGCACCAGCTTCTCAGCCACGCATTTATCTGCCAGATCATTCTGTTTCTACCCTCACTGGCGCATGGTACAGGTAGCAATCCAGAAATTACTACTTTGGTGATCCTGCTTCTCAGCTTTCTGCCTAGCTCTCCAAATTCTCTCTTCAGAATCCCTTTGCTTTTCCTTCTGATTGGTTGATAATAAATCTTTGAAACACATTCAAAAGAGACTAGCTCTGAAAGACGATTTGGTTGGCCTGAATGAATTGGGGTCAAAAGATCTGTTTCCAATCTGTGTGAAAGAGCTATCAATCTTTGACTCACTTTACCTTTATCAGTCTATTAATCTCTTCCTATAACAAAGCTTCCTCCAAGAGGACCACAGTTTTGTTGTGGTTTGGAGGCTTTCGTGCCTCAGTGACCCAGAGAGCTATGCTGGCTGGAGTTAGGGCCTTGTGCTTTGGCTCTTGGTAGAGTCAACCATGCCAAAGGGTAGAGGCCAAACTAAGAGTTGTCCACTGGTCCTCCAGGTTCATGGCTTCAGCTCAGGGATAACAATGCTGACAGATAAAACAAAATTGTTCTGGAAACAGCAATGAACAATCCTACAGCTAAGTGCGATAGTGTTTCTTAGTCTTCACTTGGGACTTGAATGACTGACAGTGATCGGACAGAAAAGTGGGCACTTCCAAAGACTGAAGGCTGATTTCCAGCCACACATGACAAGAAATCAGGAGAAGTCTTGTTATGCCGAGGTTGGTTAGAATTCAAAATTCACTACTGTACAAATGGCTGAGATGAATTTAAGAAGAGCTTTTATGTGGAGCAGAGAAGGAGGAAAAGAATAGAAGGGTATGCTGATAGACTGAGGGGGAGATTATTGACTTACAAATTACAACACAGACTGTGGCCATTCTACCCATGTGATCCATTTTGACTCCCAATATAGCAATGTCAGTAGTTCCGCTGCTCCTCATTTCTTTGTGGTCCTGCATTTTGTTCCCTCATCTGCCCATCAACTCTCCTTTTGTTCCTTTTTCCAATAACCTACATGAAGGGATCATTTAAAGTGGACAGTTAAACAACTGTGTGTCTTTGAGATGTGGGGGGAGACTGGAGCAACCCATGTGTTCATTGTGACAACATATGAACTTCACACAGTGAGCACTGGAGGTCAGGACGGAACCAGGGTTGCTGCAATTGTGAGACAGCAGATTAACTGCTATATCACAGTGTCACTCTTGAGATGAAGTTCATCTGGGCTACAAGCAGCTGCTTTGACCTGTAGGGCCAATCAGACTGTTTCTCCTTTGTAAATACCACACCACTCAAGTGTAGAGGGAACCTCAGTGGGGGAAGGGCAGCAATGAAATCGACCATCTGTGCAGGAAGATTTAAATCAGCTGACCTTGACTTAACGCTGAGCTATTAAAGCTATTTCTGACCAGCCTTCACGGGTGTCAAGTGCTGCTGAGTCCTTACATGGTCAGCCAGCCCTGGAGAGCAGGTAAAGCTGGCTGGGTCAAAGCATGGAGGCTTTAAGGTGGGACACTTAGGGAAGCCTGGTCTTCTTGAGTCCTTCGTGGAATGCGCTGCTGGTGTTGCTTGTAAGTGATCTTATTATTACCAATTGTGTGAGAAACTCATCAAAATAAACATATAGTATTAGAGCTAAAGGGGAAAATCACCTCAATAATGAACCTCAACCTTTATTTCATAAATTGAGAGATGATATGCGATCTTTTGCTATGTAATATTAATTAGGAAAGAAATGTAAATAATCAAATGACATATTGTATTCTTTCCATGCAAGGTATTGGTATTATGAATAACCTTCTAACGTTTATGCTTGTCACTTATTGAAGAAGTCAGCACTCATTGTGGTGTACTCTCAGTAAGACTATGTTATGTCCAGTGAGTTACATTAACAAGAGCTCAATAGGTAGTATCCTTTTTTCTGCATCCTGTGCTTGTGTTTAAAGACCCACCTTGAAGACATGAAGACAGACTCCTTACTGGCATTCCACTTGTACATCATTTGTCCCGCAGGTCCACAGAAAAGAGAGGCTAAATAGAACTGGCTCTAAAACAGACCATTATAGCATTATGCACAGGGAGACATTTTAGAGTCATAGTGTTATACAGCATGGAAACAGGCCCTTTGGCCCAACTTGTGAATGCTGACCAAGTTTCCTACCCAAGTAGTGCCTTTGTTTGGCTGATTTTCTCTGAACCTTTACTATCCATGTCTTTTAAAGATTGTGATTCTACCTGTCTCTACCACTTTCCCTGGCAGTTTGTTCCACATAGCCACCACCATCTTTTTGAAAAGGTTGCCCCTCATGTCCCCATTAAATCTTTCCCCCTCTCACCAAAAACCTTTGCTCTCTAGATTTTGTCTCCTCTACCTTTGGAAAAGACTGTGACCATTCACCTTATCTATGTCCCCCATGATTCTATGTAAGATTTCTGCCAGCGACTGACCATCCCAGGTACCTAGCAGGGATCCACATGGGGATCCTATCACAGCACCAAGCAGGATGATTGCACATCTTTTTAAAGTATTAGCATTTGGACTGGAGAACCAAGAGTACCACATTAAATCAATACTCTGGAGTGCACCGAGGGAGTGCTGCATTGGCATCGGTACTATTTACAGAGGAGATGCTATCTTCTTAAGAGGACTTGAGAGACCCATGACACATCAATGCAGCTGCTGGTGTCCCCTCATCATTGAAGGAGATTATCACAGAGATCACTGACTTATTGTAGCACATGAATTGGAGGCTTTGTTGTCTGCAATGCTGCCTGCAAAGTAAATTCTGTCTGCAAACCATTTTGGAGTATGGGGGTCAAGAAATCTATTTATTATTTATTTACTGAGATACAGCTCAGAACAGGCCCTTCTGCCCCTTCGAGCCGTGCCACCCAGCAATCCCCAGTTTAACCCCAGCCTAATCGCAGGACAATTTGCAATGACTAATTAACCTACCAAGCAGTATGTCTTTGGAATGTGGGAGGAAACCGGAGCACCAGGAGAAAATGGGGAGAACATACAAACTCCTTACAGGCAGCGCAGGAGTTGAACTCAGGCCGCCTGTACTGTAAAGCGTTGTGCTAACCACTCTGTTGCTGTGTCGCCCCTATGTAAATACATTTATTTGTGTCACTATCCAATGAAACTATAATTCCTTGGAAAAGTAGATCAGTTTTGGTGAACATAGCTGTCTTGTTAGCATTTCACTAGACAAAGCAGTTCTACTGTCACACTCCAAACTCTTACCATTGTAAATAAAGCTCAGATGCATACCATGGAGGCCGTTGCTCTGTATCCAGTGTTTCAAACCAGCATCCCATTTTTATCTCAAAACACTCTGCTGCTCTTCTGATGAAGGTCAAACAGCATAGAAACAGGCCCTTCAGCCTGATGACCCATGCTGACTCATTTACACTGATCCAAATTTACTTTCTCCAAATTATTCCAGTAGAGTGGAAAAGAAGCTGGACAAGCCTGTAATAGACAAAATCTAGCTTAATAAACACCAAATACAAGAGGAGACTGAGAGGACATGCAATCAAACGATATAAGATCCTCAGGAATCTTGGCAGGATGGAAGTGGAGCGGATGCTTCTTCGTATGAAAGAATCTAGAACTGGGGGTGGGTCATTATTTAAAGATAACAGATCCCAATTTAATTCAGAGTTTAGTTGAAATTTCTTTTCTCTCAGAAAACCATGAATGTTAAGCTTGCTTCCTCAAAAGATGGAGGAAATAGGTTCTTTGAATATTTTAAAGGCATAGATAAATGATAAAAGTAAAGGGGGTGAAAGAAAACTTGCAGTGGAGTGAAAATGTGATCTGATCAGCCATGTTTGTATTGAATGGCAAAGCAGACTTGCTGGCTGCAGCTACTCCTGTTGCTAATTCTAATGCTCTTATGGGTGTAAAAAGTCCCAGCATGAATGGGACAGAATTATCTGGCTACAGGGCCTGGATACTTCTCAGGCCACTGGTTCTGGATGCTAAGGTCACAGGTCAAAATGTCACCAGTGTGATTGAGGACAAAATAACACGTGTGAAAAAGCATTAAGTAGTTATCAATTGCTAAATGGCAAATGGGAGAAACTAGGGAGCTATAGGCTGAACACTGGAAGTAAAATTGTTTCTCCTATCTGACCTGTGAATGCTTGGAACGCTATATAAGGTTGATTTACAGACATTCTACACACTGAGAAAGTTTCCCTGGAATAATTAGGTGTGTTTGCCCCTCTGCCGCTGTGTAAGGGGAGTATCAATTTAGTGATCCCAGTGCAGTTGCTCCAGTGTGACACCCCACCACTCTTCTTGCTGCTGCCATCAGGAAGAAGGTACAGGAGCCTCAGGAGTCACACCACCAAGTTCAGGAACAATTATTACCCCTCAGCCATCAGGCTCTTGAACCAAAGGGATAACATCACTCAACTTCACTTGCCCCATCACTCAACTCTTCCGAGAATGTATGGATTCACTTTCAAGGACTCTTCATCTCATATTCTCAATATTTATCGCTTGCTTGATGGCTTATTTATTTATTTACTATTTCTTTCTTTTTGTACTTGCCGTTTGTTGTCTTTTGCCCATTGGTTGTTTGTCCGCCTGTTGGCTGCAATCTTTCATCGATTCCATTGTGTTTCATGTACTTATAGTGAATGCCTGCAAGAAAATGATAAATTTACTTTGAACTTTTGAATTTTGAACTTGATACCATCAGCCTCCAAAATTTAGCTAGGTCAACAGTCCAGCATGAGCAATTACTGGCTGCATCACTATTAATACTTTATGAGACATTGTTTGCATAATCTGGTTAAAATAGCATTACAGGAACCTACGTGAACTTAATGTCACTTCAACGTTTTAAAATGTGTTTGCACGTAAAATGAAGCTTTATTTTTCAATGGGAAAAATCTCATTAAATGCTCAACATTGTTGAAGCTTTAACTCCTTGGATCATGTGTGACATTGGGAGGTAGTTCTGCAGCTGAGCCAAGTAAGTTAGTTCTTCTCCTCAGAAGCTTCTTGTGTGTCAGCTGCAGATGTGTTTAGACACAGAGTGCTAAGGGCTCACCCTGTGTCAGTGATGAGGAGAATCTTACTGTGGCCCCTTCCTATCTCTTTCACCTACTGTTGATCACTGTTGTGGCACTGTTAATCAGAGATAGTGTCACGGCTGCAGAAAAGGTGGATGTCATGGAGGGGTTGTCTACGGAGTCTCTGTGGGTGGAGGTTAAGGAATAGGAAGGGGTCAGTAACTCTACTGGGTGTTTTTATAGGCCGCCCAATAGTAACAGGGATATCGAGGAGCAGATAGGGAAACAGAACCTGGAAAAGTGCAATAATAACAGAGTTGTTGTGATGGGAGATTTTAATTTCCCAAATATCGATTGGCATCTCCCTAGAGCAAGGGGTTTAGATGGGGTGGAGTTTGTTAGGTGTGTTCAGGAAGGTTTTTGGACACAATATGTAGACAAGCCTACAAGAGGAGAGGCTGTACTTGATTTGATATTGGGAAATGAACCTGGTCAAGTGACAGATCTCTCAATGGGAGAGCATTTTGGAGATAGTGATCAGAATTCTATCTCCTTTACCTTAGCATTGGAGAGAGATAGGAATAGACAAGATAGAAAAACGTTTAATTGGAGTAAGGGGAATTATGAGGCTATCAGGCAGGAAATTGGAAACTTAAATTGGAAACAGATGTTCTCAGAGTAAAGTACAGAAGAAATGTGGCAAATGTTCAGGGAATATTTGTGTGGAGTTCTGCATAGGTACATTCCAATGAGACAGAGAAGTTATGGTAGGATACAGGAACCGTGGTGTACAAAGGCTGTAATAAATCTAGTCAAGAAGAAAAGAAAAGCTTACAAAAGGTTCAGAGAGCCAGGTAATGTTAGAGATCTAGAAGATTATAAGGCTAACAGGAAGGAGCTTAAGAAGAAAATTGGGAGAGCCAGAAGGGACCATGAGAAGGCCTTGATGGGCGGATTAAGGAAAACCCCAAGGCATTCTACAAGTATGTGAAGAGCAGGAGGATAAGACGTGAGAGAATAGGACCTATCAAGTGTGACAGTGGGAAAGTGTGTATGGAACCGGAGGAAATAGTAGAGGTACTTAATGAATACTTTGCTTCAGTATTCACTATGGAAAGGGATCTTGGTGATAGTAGTGATAACTTGCAGCAGATTGAAAAGCTTGAGCATGTTAGTATTAAGAAGGAAGATGTGCTGGAGTTTTTGGAAAGCATCAAATTGGATAAGTCGCCAGGACCAGATGAGATGTACCCCAGGCTACTGTGGGAGGTGAGGGAGGAGATTACTGAACTTCTGGCAATGATCTTTGCATCATCAATGGGGTTGGGAGAGGTTCCAGAGGATTGGAGTGTTGCGAATGTTGATTCTTTATTCAAGAAAGTGAGTAGAGATAGCCCAGGAATTTATAGACCAATGAGTCTTACCTCAGTGGTTGGTAAGTTGATGGAGAAGATCCTGAGAGGCAGGATTTATGATCATTTGGAGAGTTATAATATGATTAGGAATAGTCAGCATGGCTTTGTCAAGGGCAGGTCGTGCCTTACGAGCCTGATTGAATTTTTTGAGGATGTGACTAAACACATCGATGAAGGAAGAGCAGTAGATGTAGTGTATATGGATTTCAGCAAAGCATTTGATAAGATACCCCATGCAAGGCTTATTGAGAAAGTAAAGAGGCATGGGATCCAAGGGGACATTGCTTTGTGGATCCAGAACTAGCTTGCCCACAGAAGGCAAAGAGTGATTGTAGATGGGTCATATTCTGCATGGAGGTCGGTCACCAGTGGTGTGCCTCAGGGATCTGTTCTGGGACCCTTACTCTTCATGTTTTTTTTATAAATGACATGGATGAGGAAATGGAGGGATGGGTTAACAAGTTTTCTGATGACACAAAGATTGGGGGTGTTGTGGATTGTGTGGAGGGCTGTCAGAGGTTACAGCGGGACATTGATAGGATGCAAAACTGGGCTGAGAAGTGGCAGATGGTGTTCAACTCAGATAAGAGTGAAGTGGTTCATTTTGGTAGGTCAAATATGATGGCAGAATATAGTATTAATGGTAAGACTCTTGGCAGTGTGAAGGATCAGAGAGATCTTGGGGTTCGAGTCCATAGGACACTCAAAGATGCTGCACAGGTTGACTCTGTGGTTAAGAAGGCGTACGGTGTATTGGCTTTCATCAATCATGGAATTGAATTTAGGAGCCGAGAGGTAATGTTGCAGCTATATAGGACCCTGGTCAGACCCCACTTGGAGTACTGTGCTCAGTTCTGGTCACCTCACTACAGGAAGAATGTGGAAGCCATAGAAAGGGTGCAGAGGAAATTTGTAAGGATTTTGCCTGGATTGGGGAGCATGCCTTATGAGAATAGGTTGAGTGAAGTCGGCCTTTTCTCCTTGGAGTGACGGAGGAAGAGAGATGACCTGTAGAGGTGTATAAGATGATGAGAGGCATTGATCATGTGGATAGTCAGAAGCTTTTTTCCCAGGGCTGAAATGGTTGCCAGAAAAGGACACAGGTTTAAGCTGGTGGGAAGCAGGTACAGAGGAGATGTCGGGGTTAAGTTTCTTACTCAGAGAGTGGTGAGTGCATGGAATGGGCTGCCGATAATGGTGGTGGAGGTGGATACGATAGGGCCTTTTAAGAGATTTTTGGATAGGTACATGGAGCTTAGAAAAATAGAGGGCTATGAGTAAGCCTAGTAATTTCTAAGGTAAGGACATGTTCGGCACAACTTTGTGGGCCGAAGCCCTGTATTGTGCTGTAGGTTTTCTATCTATGTTTCTATTTTACTTCAGACCCATGACCTTACAAGCTCTCCATGCAAGTCTAATTCTAGTTTCTTGTTTGTGCCTGATTTTAATTCATCCAGTGTTGTCAGCTTCAGATAGGAGCATCTTCATCTGACCACCCCTTTTTCCTTCACCCAGAGCCACATTTAAACCTCCTTCTTAGATTAAGTTCTTGGGCATCTGCACTAATATTGCCTGCTGTGATCTAGTGTTAAAGAAGACCAAATGACACAGGAGCAGAATTAGGCCATTTGGCCCATTGAGTCTGCTCTGTCATTCAATCATGTCTGATTTATTATCCCTTTGATGCCTATCAACTCCCGCTTTAAATAGCCCCCAATAACTTGGCCTCCATAGCTGTCTGTGGCAAAGAATTACACAGATTCACCACCCTCTGGCTAAAGAAATTTCTCCTCATCTCTGTTCTAAATGGGCATTCTTCTATTCTGAGGCTGTGTCCTCTGGTCCTAGACTCCCGAACTATAGGAAACATCCTCTCCATATCCTCTCTAACTAGGCCTTTCAATATTTGATAGGTTTCAATGAGATCCCCTCCCCATTTCTTCTAAACTTGAACACGTGCAGACCCAGAGCCATCAAATGCTCCTCATACATTAACCCTTTCATTCCCAGAATCATTCTCATGAACCTCCTCTGGACCCTCTCAAATGCCAGCACATCCTTTCTTTGATAACTGCTCATAATACTCCAACATTCCTGTGAAATGCCTGAAGTCATGTTATAACTTTACGGGCATTTACAGTGTCATTGCTTCACTTGTGAATGGGGCTCGGAACCAGGGTGGTTTCATTGCCGTCCAGAGTGACTATTTCATTCCCATTGAGGAATCAGCACCAATTTAGGAGACTGAGGGTCATTGATGACGTGGGGGAGGAAGAGTAGAGCATGTGTTTTAAGACAGTGGTTGTCCATCATGTCAGAAGATGACAGGAAACCTGTGTGGGAGAGTTTTTAAAGTGGAAAAGCCATTGCACTGGGGCAGTTCCACTGACTCAACCTCAGAAGTCCAGGTCACAAACTGGGGTCTTCCTTGGTTGCAGTGGATGTCCATGTCATATTCTGTGCCTTTTCATACCCTTCACACTTCATGGAGCATTACGGTACCGCCTTCCTAGCCATTGGATCTCGCTGTAGATCTCATCCACCCAGTCTGCCAAAGCAGACTTTGCATGCTAGGATAGACATGTACCTATCTCACCAGGGTGTGAGGCTACCAGCTACCCTTTCCTGGTTTAGCCCAGCTGTTGAAGCAGTGTACCAGGGCGTGGCCCCTCTCACATGCAAACAGCAACTTGGAGCCACAGGGGAGAGCTGAATGTCCAGTGAGGACCAAAGATGAATGAGCTGCCCTGGAATGGATACACCTTTACCAGAGTTGCTACCCCTCCTTGGACACCCCATGCACCCCATGCTTTATTTCAGATGGAGCATTACCAAAGCAAAGAACTCTTGGTTCTGAATGGTTGAGAGTGAGACTGCTGTATCTTCAGGGAGGATGTTGGGTAAATATTTGGATAGAGAAAAGTATAAGATAGCTGGTTTTGAATTGATTGAACACTGTCATCATGGCTGAATGGTTTTCTGTATTAGCACATTCTATGCCTTTTCTAATTCAACTGCGGTATTATCTGCTGGTGTAAGCCAGACCATCAGCTTGTGAAAGAATTTGGAGGCAACTGCTTCAATCAGCAAGGTACCCCAGTGTTAAAGTCATCATTTTATCCGTTTCTAAATCAAATGCTTTCAGCCACAGTAAGTGGAATTGTAATTATTTAAAATCCCCTGATGTCAGAGTGACAACTAAGGTCATTGAGAAACCAAACGTAGATCATTTCGTTGAATCATGGGATTGAATCAGAGAACGTTACAAGCAGAAATGAGTCCTTTCACCTCACCTTATAGTTACTGAACATAATATCTATTTATGCTAATCCCATAGGCCTGAATTAGGCTCACATTCTACTTATCCTCTCCTTTCCAAATGCATGAGTTGTCCAAATGCCATTTAAATGTTGTATCTGCCTTCACCACTTAGGTTAACAGCTCATTTCAAATACCCACTGCCACCATCTGTGAGAAAAGTTACTCCTCAGATCCCCTCTTAATCTTTTGCCTTTACCTTGAACTAGATTTGGACTTTCCTGCCCTGGGAAAAGAATGTGTCTATCCTATCTACGCCCTCATAATTAATGGGATCACACTCAGCATCCTACCTAATGTTCCCTCTAGTTTATTTATAATTGCATGAAAATTGAGAAATCGCATACTTTAGATTACTTATCTAAAAGGTCACAATACAGAATTCTTCACATCAAATAAAAACAAGCCATAACTCACAACACAAGTAAACAATGTCAGGCAGTCAAAACAACTGACAGGCACAATGGCAAAAGTAAAATGTTTTGACTAGATGGCATCAGTGTTCAGTGGGTTGGTGGTTTATTAGCAATGAGCAACCGACGTCCATTCGGTGTTTATTGTTACAATTTGTAACAGTGTTGTAACTTGAAACACTGACAATGTAAATATGTTGAAGGTCTAAAATGTGTCAAAGTTAAGGTTGCAGTACATTTATTATTTAGAAAATTTATAGATTATATTTATTAACACATTTAATTACAGGGTAATTCTCAATTATATTAATGTAGATTTCAAAAGAATATTAGCATAATTTCAGATTTATATGAACATACAGTAAGTTCAAAATTATATTAACATTATATAAAAGAAAATACCAGCCACTCGGCAACAAAGGCGTGTGAGCATTTCATTTATTGTGCAGCTGCGCACTCACACATTTTATAGGGGACAGTGACTCTACCTTCCACTGAAAATAAGCACAGTGCTGTCCATTCTCCTTATAACCGCTGTCCATTCCAGGCAACATCCTGGCGAATCTCTTCTGTGCATTCTCTTCTTGCTGCTACATTCATCGTGTGGCGAGATGACCAGAGCTGTGCACGATACTCCAAGTGCAAACTAAACTTTTGCAACAAATGTGCAAAATTAAAAATTGTGCAAATACAAAAAAAATTCCGTTCATCTGACATCCATCTGTGGAAACTTGAATTCTGTCGGACACAGTTTGGCAAATGCCAGTGCATTATGAACTTTCTTCATAATTCCTAGCAGTGGATGTGGTTGGTGGACAGAGGACTCATAATGCCTGGTTGTTCTATAGCCTCACAAACCATGAATAACATCAGATAAACAAATAAGCGACATTCCTGAGAATCACATGTGAGCACGAATAGGTGTGACTGAGGAAGGGTGCCTCTACTCAAAGTGTTTCATTTAACATAATTAGCAGTTTCCAGTAACCTGAAATAACACTCTGCAATTAGCCTGCCTGTGAGGGGTTGGAGATCAAGTCCTGAGTGGAGAGGGGGTAATCAGTCATTTTACAACCCTTGTACTTTGCCAGAATGCTGCTGCTCCCAGTGGGACGGTGTGGTATTTCTAACCATGATTAATTCATTTTCACATATGGCATGTCAGGTCTTAGGACAGCAGCAACAATAATAGTGTGTGTTAATACAGAACACTTACCAAACAGAAATCTTAGAATGATGACTGAGAGGTAGGTTTTAATGAAGATAAGTGGGATCAGAAATGCACCATCTGAAATGATAGTGCAGGCAGGTAGGCAATCTCCCATCCTTTAAGAAGTATCTAATCAAGAACTCGACTCACCAAGGCATCGAAAGCTCCAGAAAGCAGAGCTAGAAATGTATTAGTGTAGATGTTCACTTGTTCAGCATGGAAATGGTGGGCTGAAGACCCTGTTTCTTGACTCTGAAAGCAGAAACCGCCAGGCTCAAAGACAGCTTCTATCCCACTGTATGACTCTGTGAAAGGATTAACAAGGGAATTACAGGGCTGGGAGCTTAGTCTAGTCAAGGTACAGTGAGCAAAGATGGTGAAATTCAAATTACAAACGCTTAAGGGCCCAGAAATTCAGATTTTTTAGAAGCCTGTAGAGGAATATGTAGAGGGAGGTGGATATCATGGAGGGAGTTGAAAGCAAGAGGATTTTAAAAGTGAGCTATTGTCAAGCTGGAAGGTGGGGAATTTACTGAGCACAGACACCGAGGATGAAGGAAATCAGTAGGCAATACAATTAACAGATGAATAATGGAACCTGCTACCAGCCTCTTGGCTTTGCTATCCAATATCTGAGCTAAGAAATATGATTACTTAATGTCTATTTTTTGGGAGGAACATAGTGCACGATAACATTTTAGGTTGGGCTGATCATGCTGGTGACTGTTTCCAGTTGAAATAGTGAGAACTCAGATCAGGTTCTCCTCTGAATATTAACATAATGCACTTGACATTTTATTAGTGGCCGTGGCATTAATCCTGATCCTGCTGAAGGGTCTTGGCCTGAAATGTCAACTGTACTCTTTTCCATTGATGCTACCTGGCCTCCAGCATTTTGTGTGTGTTGTCTGATTATGTAATACTCCTTTGTGCCCTCACTAACATAAATCAAAGCTCAAAGATGCAAATCTACAAATTTCTTGAATAGTCAATAAATCACAAGCAGCAGGTTGGACCCAAATTCTAAGAGATGTGAATTAAGGACATCCATTCTGATGTTGATATGTTGATCAAAGCATCAGCTAGACTCATAGATCTCTGGTTAAAATGTTTTCCTCCAGATTTGCATGTTCTCTTTTTGTCTGAATTTTAACTTTACACATTGGCACACCGTGCTGTGATCCCTGCTCCACTGATCATCCGCCCCTTGCTCAGGATTGGAACCGTTCACAGCAAGGTGGTTACGCAAGGGGAAGGCTACACACAAAATAAGATATACAGCACTGTGTAAAACTTTTAGACATATATATATATACTGTAGCTAGGGTGCCTGAGGCTTGTGCACAGTACTGCATTTGTCAACATGGAGTGGAGAGATTGTAAATCTGGTGGGAGCAAAGGATGTTAGGAATGGCAAGGGTGGAGTTCCATGGGAGTCCTGAGATACCAAGCAAGGTCATTTGATTCCAAACAGTTGGTTTGTTGATCATTATAGAATGTTTCTCTGATGCTTCCCACTCCTTCCCCTCTCCCTATCACTTTTCCCAACCATGATTCCCCTCTCCCTGCCCCCTTTCCACTCTCAGTCCACAATAGAGACCCATAATCAGAATCAGGTTTATCCTCACTCACACATGTCATGCAGCTTGTTGGGTTTTTGTTGCAGCAGTACAGTGCAGTATATAAAATTACTACAGTACTATGCAAAGGTCTTAGGCACCCTAGCTACTGTACATATTATGTGTCTAAGACTTTTGCACGGTACAGTAGAAGAAGAAGAATGAGATCTTTCTACCCATCGAGTCTGCTCTGTCATTATGGCTGATATCTTTCAACCTCATTCTCTCTCTTAACTCCCTTACCAATTAACAACCTATCAATCTCTGCTTTCAATGCACCCAATGACTTGGTCTCCACAGCCCTCTATGGCAACATATTCCACAAGTTCATCACCTGAAGAAATTCCTCCTCATCTTAGTTTTTAAGGGACACCCTTTTATACTGCGGCTGTGCCTTTGAATCAGAGTTAAAGGTAGATTCCTGGTCCGCAATTTACCACGTTCTGGCCTTGTACCTTATTGTCAGCCTGCACTGCACTTACACTGTAACTGTAAAACTATATTCTATATTCTTACTGCTTTTCCTTGTGATACCTCAATGTACTGATGCAATGGCATGCAAAACTAGGTTTTTCAAGATATCACAGTATACGTGAAAACAATGAACCAATTCAAATTCCAGTATTAGAAACATCTACTCCGTATCTGTTCTATCCAGGCCTTTCAGCACACAGTAGGTTTCAATGAGATCCTCCGCACGCCACCAACTCGCTTGCTCGTGCAATGTGTACACACACACTCTTACTCACTGCATTACTCTCCATGTATTTTGGAGAGTCTATCCCCTTACTATCCTAATCGTAATCTTAAATCCGTGAATACTGGTTTGCTTAGTGTTCCTAAAGCCAAGCGGCCTTTTGCTCTTATTCACGAAAAATCCAGCATACTCTACAAACTGAGATACACCAGGCTAGTACTGTGGAATATTTCAAAACACTTTCTAAAACCCTACTTTTTAAATTTGGCTTACTGATAGGATTAGTTAATGCCTGTTGATGTGGATTCTATTAATATAATTTAGTATATTCCATTGTTTTATTCTATATATGTATAATATGTATATATCTATATAGATATAATGTTTTTGTTCACTTATAATTTTTAATTTTGTCTCATATTTTTATGACTATATTGATTTATTTTACAATCTATGTAAAGCACTTTGAATCTTCATCTTCAATGTATGAAAGGTGCTTTATAAATAAAGTTATTATTATTATAAAATAAAAATGTATCCAAATTAAGTGCCATTGCCTTAGAGACAGAGGAAAGTATAATTAAATTATGAGTGAAACAGTTGGGGCATTATGAATTATTTTGTTCATTGCCAAGGACCTTGTGGGGCCAGAAATAATTTCACACAACTATAAGAATAATGGTGTTTTGCAGTTTAAAATTAGCTTGACCTACAGTAGTTCAATTTGTGCAGATGTTGAAGCCAATCAGAAACTTCTCATTTTCTGGTGGGATTTCATTCTTCAACAGGTTTACTATTGAGGTAAGTATACCCTAAATAGTGTCAATAGTAGGGAAAACTTAAATTTTTAACAAATATTTGAAATCTTTTTTATTTTCCCTGAAACTCCACCGGTTAAAGACATAACATACTGTACAAACTGCATCTGTTGTCCCCACTAAATTCTGTGATCTCTAACAACCTCCAGATTATGTGCTCCTTGGCTGTTTTGCTATTGGAAGTCAGGGTTACAGTTGACCTCAGGACTTTCTCCAGCTGCTGCTGCTGACATCTGCCGCGCATCACCATGTGCTACTCACTGGGGCAGCGTGGGGTTCATCCAGACCCCAAACTTGAGGAGAGCAGGGTCCATTTACAGGGCAGGCATGAGCATTTGGCTTCATTGACTTTTGTCCCTGCAACAATTCTGAGGTAAGGTATCTAAGAGTGTGGGGATTAGTTTCTCGTGGTCTATCTGTGGCATCTGAGAATTCCAAGCTCACACCAATGCCTGTACTGCTCTCAGAATTGAATTGGTATTTTTAATTAAAAATGGTAATTTTGTTTATTATTTTCTTATGTACTAATGAAAATTCTGTAGTCGTATAAAAGTGGGACAGAAGCTGTCTTTGAGCCTGGTGTTACCTGCTTTCAGGCTTTAGTATCTTCTGCCTGATGGAAGATGGGAGAAGAGAGAATGTTCTCTCACTCTCAGATACAGGGCTTTGTGAACACCACAGGTTATTGCTGGTGAAAGTAACCACACAGGACATTGTATAGGCAATCTAAAGTTATGAATGTGCTTACATAATATTATTAAATTCAAAAGTCTGATGTATATGCCTATGTTCATTCCTACGAATGGCAAAACTCATTTCCTCTCTTTCTTTCCTCTCACTTTTAATAACCATTCATTCTTCTCAGTCTTACGTATTTTTGATACCATTCATTACAACACTGTGGAGGTTACTGTATTAAGTGACTATTATGTACTTTTTTAATTCATGGACAAAATTGGCTTCAGGGTAATTGTAGAAACAAAACGCATTTGTTACCAGGGATGGCCTGTACTGCCCACTGCTAATTTGCAGAAGTCTTACAAAGATCAAGTAGCAAATTGGGAATCCTTTCTCGCTGGGCAATGCAAGTTTGTGAAAGGAGCCTTTCATGACTTCTGAAAGGGGTGTCCTTACAGAGTGATACTGCACACAATAGGCCAGCAGGCTCATCCTGTTCATGGCAATCAGCAGTTAGCCATCTGCAGTACTGTGCAAAAGTCGTAGACACATAAAGTACAAATAGCTAAGGTGCCCAAGACTTTTACACAGTACTGTATTTTTCAATGTGAAGTGGTGAACTTGTAGGTTTGGTGGGAGCAAAAGATGCTGGGAATGGTGAGGGTGGAGTGCCACAGGATGGGTGTGGGACAGGTGGCAGAGGAGTGTTGGGGCAGGGGTAGCGCAGGTACAGAAACACCAGGCAAGGTCGTTTGATTCCAAACAATTGGTTTACTGATCATTACAGAATGTCTCTCTGGGGCTTCTTGCTCCCTCGCCTCTCCCTTCCCCTTTTCCCAACCATGATTCATCCCTCACATGTCATGAATTTTGTTTTTTTATGGCAGCAGTACAGTGCAGTACATAAAATTATTACAGTACAGTGCAAAAGTTAGGCACCCTAGCTAGATATATGTGCCTAAGACTTTTACATAGTAGTGTACTCTAATTCCATTTACTGTCATTGGGTCTATTGTCTTCTATGACTTAATGATTCAAATAATCTTCTCCTATCTCCCTGTCAACTTCCTGCTATGAGCATTCTTTGCATCTAGAAGGTGCCCTCTACCTGCACTGTTTTTCAGAAGACTGTGTAGGTTCCTTTGTATTTCCCCATGCCCCTTGAAGGGATTCTGCCACCAGCACCCTCTCCCATCATTAAATCATAGAACATATAAACGTAGAAAACCTACAGCACAGTACAGGCCCTTCGGCCCACAATGCTGTGCTGAACATATCCTTTTATTAGGAATACCTAGGCTTACCCATAGCCTTCTATTTTTGTAAGCTCCATGTATCCATCTAGGAGTCTCTTAAAAGACCCTATCGTTTCCACCTCCATCACCGCTGCCAGCAACCCATTCCACGTACTCACCACTCTCTGCATAAAAAACTTACCCCTGACATCTCCTCTGTACCTACTTCCAAGCACCTTAAAACTATGCCCTCTCGTGCTATCCATTTCAGTCCAGGGAAAAAGCCTCTGACTATCCACATAATCAATGCCTCTCATTATCTTGTACACCTCTATCAGGTCACCTCTCATCCTCCGTTGCTCCAAGGAGTAAAGGCGAGTTCACTCAACCTATTCTCATAAGGCATGCTCCCCAATCCAGGCAACGTCCTTGTAAATCACCCCTGCACCCTTTCTATGGTTTCCACGTCCTTCCTGTAGCGAGGCAACCAGAACTGAGCACAGTACCCCAAGTGGGGTCTGACCAGGGTCCTATATAGCTATAACATTACCTCTCGGCCCTTAAACTCAATCCTACGGTTGATGAAGGCCAATGCACCATATGCCTTCTTAACCACAGAGTCAACCTGCGCAGCAGCTTTGAGTGTCCTATGGACTCGGACCCCAAGATCCCTCTAATCCTCCACACTACCAAGAGTCTTACCATTTATGCTATATTCTGCCATCATATTTGACCTACCAAAATGAACCGCCTCACACTTAACTGGGTTGAACTCCATCTGCCACTTCTCAGCCCCGTTTTGCATCATATTGATGTCCCGCTGTAACCTTTGACAGCCCTCCACACTATCCACAACACCCCCAACCTTTGTGTCATCAGCAAATTTAGTAACTCATCCCTCCACTTCTTCATCCAGGTTATTTATAAAAATCATGAAGAGAAGGGGGTCCCAGAACAGATCCCTGAGGCACACCACTGGTCACCGACCTCCATGCAGAATATGACCCGTCTACAACCACTCTTTGCCTTCTGTGGGCAAGCCGGTTCTGGATCCACAAAGCAATGTCCCCTTGGATCCCATGCCTCTTACTTTCTCAATAAGCCTTGCATGGGGTACCTTGCTGAAATGCCTTGCTAAAATCCATACACACTACATCTACGGCTCTACCTTCATCAATGTGTTTAGTCACATCCTCAAAAAATTCAATCAGGCTCGTAAGGCACGACCTGCCCTTTACAAAGCCATGCTGACTATTTCCTAATCATATTATACCTTTCCAAATGTTCATAAATCCTGCCTCTCAGGATCTTCTCCATCAACTTACCAACCACTGAGGTAAGACTTACTGGTCTATAATTTCCTGGGCTATCTCTACTCCCTTTCTTGAATAATGGAACAACATCCGCAACCCTCCAATCCTCCGGAACCTCTTCCATCCTCACTGTTGATGCAAAGATCATCGCCAGAGGCTCAGCAATCTCCTCCCTCACCTCCCACAGTAGCCTGGGGTACATCCCATCTGGTCCCAGTGACTTATCCAACTTGATGTTTTCCAAAAGCTCCAGCACATCCTCTTCATCCTCTTCCTTAATATCTACATTCTCAAGCTTTTCAGTCCGCTGCAAGTCATCCCTACAATCGCCAAGGTCCTTTTCCGTAGTGAATACTGAAGTAAAGTATTCATTAAGTACCTCTGCTATCTCCTCCTGTCACCAGGTTTGGATGTGGCCCAAGTGCGGAGTGAGAGACGCTGAAGTGGGTCAATAGTTCACAGACTGTAATACGAACAATGTTAAAGGGAAAAGAAAACAATAACCACTAGGCCAAACAGGGCTGCTAACTAAAACTCACAAATGGAAAACGAAGCCTACACTGCGGCTGAAAAGAACAACTAAAAATTAAATGAATGCTGCTAGTCTTCAGAGTCCGTTGACTCGACAGTCCAATTTCTCAGGCAAGGTGAATGCAAACAGGCAGTTAAGCGTTGCGGTGCCCAAGTCTTGACAAATACTACTGCGGAATGAATGGAGTTAAATACCATCACAATGAAATAATAATTAGCTGACACGTGCATACTCATGAGCGCAATTGCCAAATCTGCTGCGCTGCTGAATCCGTGGTTGTGACAATCACACACTCTTTCTTTGCCAGCAACTGATTGCATTGTGTTGTGACCTTTACAGGTAATTTTCTAACATCAGAGATGAGAAGGAAGTGTTTCTAATGTAGTATGTTTAAAGCCATGACCCGCACAATGGAGGGGGGTAATGTTGTGTTTTTTTTCATTCACAAGTGAAAAGTTCTTATGCCCACAGTTTGTGAAGCAGAGTGATGTTATGTGATAGAACTTGTCAGTGCTTGTTTGGGACTGGAATTAGCAAATTAGGTGATTTCATTAGAGCTTTTTTATAACAACATTAGGGAAATGGCTGACATTGCCTTAATGTTGGAAACATGATACATATGAATTTCCAGATCATTATGAGAGGAAACAATGGGAGTTATTGGAATAATTTTAGGTTTTCAAGGATTCAAACAACTTTAATTGCTTATATGAAAGACAAAACACAGAGTCGTGGTCTGAAATGACAGTCCCGATTTGATATCATGTCTGCCCTTCTCAAGGGCATGCATGCGTGGGTAATAAATACGGGCCTGTCCAGTGACACATGGGTTCCAACAAATTAAAAATAATAAAGAAATAATTCCCAGTTCAATATTTTGTAAGAGAAAGTACCACCTGTTTTTGCTTTAAATCTGGGATTGGAATCAACATCAATGAGACTGATTAGAATTGGGAATGAAGGCTGATAGGGGAGTCAGCCATTAATTAGAGATGACCTTTCCAGGATGCATGCAAACTCTTTGCAGATCAGCTGATGACTTCTAAAAGCTGCAATTAAGGGGGGTTCTGTTTTGTTATGGTTCCCAAAAGATTTATGTAAGTCAAGTTCTAAAATGAGGCTTTCAAAATGTATTCCAACAAATTCATTTGTTTAACTTCCTTTGTATGATTTACGCAATTGAAAATTGTTCATTTTTATCTTCTTTAGATAAACACAGGAAAAGTCATTTTTGAGGTTATTTGACTAAGCTTCCAACATTTGACCTGGCACTTCAGAGAAACACTTTAGACATGAGATGAAAATCTGTTCTGAGATGTTGGAAACAGGAAATAAAAAGAGAAAGAACTGAGAATACTGAATAAGTCAGGCAGCATCTATGGAGAGAGAAACAGAACTATTGGAATTGGCATTGGTTGGGCAGAGATGTAGAGAAAATCTTTTGTTTTGTGTGCCATCCAGGCAGATCATATCATACATAATTTCTTGGAGGTAGTGCAAAGAATACAATGCAGAATATAGTAGTGTTGTAGTTACGTAGAAAGTGCAGTGCAGGTAGATAAATGAAGGGCAAGGGATGTGACAAGGTAGAGTGGAAGATCAAGAATTCAAAAGTTTATATTTAGCATGTGAGAGACCTATTCAAGAGATAAAAGCTGTCCTTGAGTTTGGTAGTATGTGTTCTGGAGATATTGTATCTTCGATAAAACACACAAAATGCTGGAGGAACTTAGCAGGTCAGGCAGCATCCATGGAAATGAACAAACCGTCGACATTTCAGGCCAAAGTTTTTCTTCAGGACTGGAAAGGAAGGGGGAAGATGCCAGAATTAAAAGGTGGGGGAGGGGAAGGAGGGTAGCTAGGAGGCGATAGATGAAGCCAGGTGGGTAGGAACAGTAAAGGGCTGGAGAGGAAGGAATCGATAGGAGAGAAGTGGAACTTCCTAGTGAAAAAGCTAATGTAAAAGTAAAAGAAAAAGCTTGCAACAAAGCAAAAATTAGTGGAAGACAGAGGATTGGAAAGCTTTTAAAAACCTACAGAAAGCAACTAGGAGAGTTATTAGAAGGGGGAAAATGAAATATGAAAGCAAGGTAGCAACCAATATCAAAGTGAATAGTAAAAGCTTTTTCAAGTAAGTAAAAACTAAAAGAGAGATGACAGTGGATATAGGACCACTAGGAAACGAGGCCGGAAAAATAATAACAGGGTACAAGGAGATGGCAGCTGAACTAAATGAGTATTTTGCGTCAGCCTTCACTGTGGAAGACAATAGCAGTTTGCCTGACGTTATAGTGTGTGAAGAAAGAGAAGTGGGTGCAATTACTATTACAAGGGAGAAGGTGCACACAAAGCTGAAAGCCCTAAGGGTATATAAGTCACCTTGATCAGATGAACTGCATCCTAAGGTTCTGAAAGAGGTAGCAGTAGAGATTGTGGAGGCATTAATAATGATCTTTCAAAAATCATTGAACTCTGGCATGGTGCCAGAGGACTGGAAATTTGCAAATAAGACTCCACAGGAGGAAAGTAGCAGAAAGGAAATTATAGGCTGATTAGCCCAACCTCAGTAGTTGGGAAGATGTTGGAGTCAGTTGTTAAGGATGAGGTTATGGAGTACTTGGTGACACAGGACAAGGTAGGACAAAGTCAGCATTGTTTCCTTGAGGGAAAAACTTGCCTGACGAACCTGTTGGAATTCTGTGATGCAATCCTAAATAGGATAGATAAAGAGGATGTAGTGGATGTTGTATATTTGGATTTTCAGTAGGCCTTTGACAAGGTGCCACACATGAGGCTGCTTACCAAGTTAAGAGCCCATGGTATTACAGAGAAGTTACTAACATGGTTAGAACTTTGGCTGATTGGTAGGAAGCAGCAAGTGGGAGTAAAAGGATCCTTTTCTGGTTGGCTGCCAGTGACTAATGGTGTTCTGCAGGGGTCGGTGTTGGGACCGCTTCTTTTTATGCTGTACATCAGTGATTTAGATGATGAAATAGATGGCTTTGTTGCCAAGTTTGCAGATGATACAAAGATTGGTGCAGGGGCAGGTAGTGTTGAGGAAACAGGTAGGATGCAGAAGGACTTAAACAGATTAGGAGAATGGGCAAGAAAATCGCAACTGAAATACAATGTTGGAAAATGCATAGTCATGCACTTTAGTAGTAGAAATAAATGTGCAGATTATTTTCTAAATGGGGAGAAAATCCAAAAATCTGAGATGCAAAGGGACTTGGAGGTCCTTGTGCAGAACACCCTAAAGGTTAACTTGCAGCCTAGAACAAAATGGCACAGCTTCCAGATAGAGGGATGTCCATTTAAAACAGAGATGTGGAAAAAAATTCTTTAGCCAGAGGATGGTGAATGTATGGAATTTATTACCACAGGCAGCTATGGAGGCTAGGTTGTTGGGTGTATTTAAGGCAGAGCTTGATAGGTTCTTGATTGGAAGCAGCACAAAGATTGTAGGGAGAAGTCCGAGCAGTAGGGCTGAGGAGGGGAGAAGATGAATCAGGCATGATGGAATGGTGGAGCAGACTCGATGGGCCAAATGGCCTAATTCTGCTCCTAAGTCTTATGGTCTTATGGAGTGTGGATCATAAGGAGAAATTGATATTCATGCCATCAGGTTAGAGGCTACCCAGGTGGAATATCATGAGTTGCCCCTCCACCATGGACAATTATGTTGGAATGGGAATCAAATTTAAATATTTGGCCACCAAGAAGTTCCACTTTTGGCAGATGGAGTGGAGGTGCTCAATGTGAAAAGGAAGAAGGGAGAATGGCCAGGGTGGGAGGGGATCTTGCTTTCCTGATGAAATGGCAAATGTAGATGGAAGCAATTGAAGGGCGGCTGGTTTCTGTGGTGGTTCAGGTTGAAGATGTCAGAGAGAAGATGAAAAGTCACTTTTAATTGCAGGAAAGATAAGGAAAGAGATGAATAGGACAAGGCAAGGCCTGGTTGTCATGGGAACAGTGATTTCCTCATCAAGCGGTTAATGAAGTCAGCAAGAGTAATACACCCAAAAAAGCTTAAAATGTTGTGCACTTCAAGGCTGTTGATCATGCCAGCAGGGCAGATTGAGCTGTAAAGGAGTAGGACAAGCTGCATAAATATCATGATGATTGATTTATGGTAGAAATGGTTGGTTCTGGTACAAACAGAAAAAGCAAGTTATCTGAAATAGTAGAATTCAGTATAAAATATGAAGGCTGCAACTTGTCTGTTACCAAAGAAGTGTTTGCTTTAGATCTCAATAAAACAGTCCAGGAGACTGCAGACATAGTGGGATGGAAGTTTAAAGTTTTCCTCTTTGCAAATACTAACTGATGTGTTGAGAATTACCACCATTTTCTGTTTTTATTTCAAGTTTCTAGAGAGCTCTTTCTTTTCATTGCTTTTCTGAGAATGTTCACTTTCTCCTTGTTTGTCTGCAGTTATATGTTTTGAAAACAGGAGGTAGATCTTGTTGTCAATAGATTCATTAAAATGCACCACTGATTGCTGGGTTGAGAGCAAGAATATGATAAAGTGAAAATTGTTCAACTTTTTGAACTGTTTAAGCTTTCTGTCATTTCTGCAATACAAAGCTGACACTGGACAACCATGGAGTGGTGTCTATTTTAATGACCATTAATTAATCATTCTGACTCACATTCATGGAACATCAACGTCAGTATTTATGGGTTATCATTCTTCGTCGCGTAAACTAAATGTCTTGCTGCAGGATTTCTGAGGACAGTTCAGAGCCGACCACATTGTCATATGTTAAGAGTCACATAGATTTGTAATGTTGTTCCCTAAAGGGTAACAATAAATCAGGTGGGCTTTTACAATTCTCTGATAACAACTTTTTATTAGATTCATTTCAATGATTAAATTTAAATTTCCCTTCGCATCTGGTGGGACTGGACATAGTGACGCTGGATTTAACACGATTACCTTCTACTAAGTTGGCATGAAATCAGCAAGCTTTCCATCTGCGGGCTTTCGCTCTCATGGTGGTAAACACTAATGTGCTTTGGGCATTGTAGGAGAGAGCAAAAGTTGGAGACAACCTTACAACCCTATTGCCTTGCAATGGTGATCAACTGATCTTCACAGCAAGCATTTCACTGCTGCAGTGGAGGCTGGTTTTATTTATTCATTCATGACTGCTTGATTCATTTTTCTCTATGGAGTTAAGGAATTACTAGCACTCTCTTGAAACTTTTCATCCTTCAATTCTGGTTCATGAGTTCACAGAAGTACCATAGAGCCAACCATTTAAAATGTCCATTGATCACCCTGGGTTGAGATTAAAAAAATTACCTACCTTTGATAACACTATCCTGGCTGCTTTCTTGTAAGGCATATAGTACAAACAGCTCTAGGACATTCAGTCCATCAGAACTGTTTGGCCTCTAATTGCATTATAGTTAATTGCATCATAACACCACCATGCAGCATTGTTCGTCAATCTTGAATAAATCCTTAAGACTAAGACCATAAGATATTGCAACAGAATTAGGCCATTAGGCCCATTGAGTCTGCTCTGCCCTTTCATCATGGTTGAACCAATTTGCCTCTCAGCCCTGATCTCGTACCTCCCTTACCCCCATATCCCTTCATGCCCTGACCAATCAAGAATCTATTAACTTCTGCCTTAAGTGTGCATAAAGACTTGCCCTCCACAGCTGCCTGTGGCAACGAATTCCACAGATTCACCACTCACTGTCTAAAGAAATTCTTCCTTCCATCTCCATTCTAAAAGAATGTCCCTCTATTTTGAGGCCGTGTCCTCTGGTCTTAGACACTCCCACCATAACAAATATGCTCTCCACATCCACTCTATCAAAGCCTTTCGTCATTCAATAGGATGCAATTAAGTCACCCATCATTCTTCTAAATTCCTGTGAATACAGGCCCACAGCCATCAAATTCTCTTCATATGACAAACTGTTCTGCTTTCCTTGACCATACCCTCTTGGTCCTCACCTCTGGTGCTGTGGTCTTTAGTCTCTGTGTGTATACTGGGAGTAGAAGTATAGCTAGGAGATTGGACTTCCTAAGTGTAGGTTTGGGGATGGCATGGTAAGTGTTCTTGATGATGGTATAACAGTGGTTAACTGTGTTCGCTCCTCTGGTTCCACAAGTGAGATGTTGGTTTTAGTTGATCAGAGATTTCTTCAAGCTGGCCTGGTTGAAATCCTCACAATGATGAGGAAGGCGTCAGGGTGTACAATTTTGTGCCATCTGATTACACTGCTCAGCTTTTGTGGTGAACTACATACACCTGTCTGGACACACCCCACCTGCTGACTGCTCCTTTGGCTCCTCCCACTGACTGTGGCTCCTCCCACAGACCCCGGTATAAAGGCGATTGCAGACACAGCCCCGGCCTCAGTCTCCAGGATGTAGTGTGGTGGTCATTTGCTGCTTGTTCTTTCTTCCAGCCAATAAAAGCTTATATCTCGCCTCACATCTCCGAGAGTTATTGATGGTGCATCAATTTTATTGGCTGGAAGTTTTAAAACATGGAGAGTATTTTACATCCGGAAAAATTAGACTTGGACCCCCAAGCTCCAGAAGCAGCTCTTGCCTTTGAACTCTGGCTTGCATGCTTCCAGTCATACTTGGAAGTGATTCCAGTGACTGAGCCTGCCACAATGTACAAAATCCTCCTTTCCAGAGTAAGTCCGAAAGTATTCTCCCTTATTAGAGACCTGCCGGCCTACCAAGGGGCACTGGACGCCCTCAAAAGACAGTACCTGCGGCCGGTGAACACCGTCTACGCAAGACATCGCTTAGCAACACGGCGGCAGCGAACCGGCGAGACGAGCGGGGAGTTTCTCCGAGCCCTACAGACACTCGTGCGGGCCTGCGACTGCAGGGGACTGACGGCGGAACAACATTCGGAGTTGCTGGTAAGAGACGCCTTCGTTATGGGGATCAGGTCAGTGTACGTGCGCCAGCGGCTGCTGGAAAATGCCGATTTTACCTTACGCTCAGCGATCGAGCTGGCCAACACGCTGGAGGCTGCTCTGCACAACGCTGATGCTGTCCAGCCGCGCGATTCCCCGCCGGTTCCGTGGACACCGCAGACCCCGCCACCCGCGAGTGAATCAACCATCACTGCTGCAAGTTGTGAGTCCACGAGCTCCCCGAAACCGGCCACAGCTGCTGCCAGTCACAAGTCCGCGCAGTGTTACTTCTGCGGACTCGAAAAGCACCCCCGAAAACGCTGCCCGGCCCGAGAAGCTACCTGCTCCAGCTGTAGAAAGAAGGGCCATTTCGCCAAGGTCTGTAAGTCTGAACCACGAGCGGGGTCGGGCAGCGCTGTGTGTGAGGCATGGGGGCCGCCATCTTGGTCGCCGCCATCTTGCCTGCCCGCCTCGTGCAAGACATGGGGGCGGCCATCTTTGTCGGCGCCACTTCGCCCCGCCCCCGACCCACAGGTGCTTACCGGGCACCAAGACGGCGGTTCAACTCTGGCCTCCATAACCCTCGACCAAAGCGCCCCACACCAGCTTGCAAGGTCAATGATGGACATCCTGGTGGAGGGGCACAGGACTAGCTGCCTGTTTGACACGGGCAGCACTGAGAGTTTTATTAACCCGGACACGGTGCAACGCTGCGGACTCGTGACACGGCCAGAGGGTCACCATGGCTTCTGGGTCGCATTCCACAGACATCCGGGTGGGTTGTGTAGCGACATTGGTGGTGCAGGACACAGAATATCGGGACTTTGTGCTACTGGTTATGCCTCAACTGTGTGCGCCTGTGCTATTGGAGCTGGACTTCCAGAGCCACCTCAAAAGTGTGACTATGGCATATGACGGGCCCCTCCCACCACTCACTGTCAGGAATCCTCAGTTTTGTGGGACTTCGCCATATACCCCGCTACTGACCACACACACACACCGAGCCACACATCCCACCCAGCACCATGCCGACAGCTGCGCTACTGACACCACTTGCAGCCTCTCCACCCTCAAGATCCCTCCCCCACCGCTGTTCGCCAACCTGACCCCCGACTGTAAACCTGTGGCAACTAAAAGCAGGAGGTACAGCACGGGGGACAGGGCCTTCATTCAGTCAGAGGTGCAGCGGCTGCTCAGGGAGGGGATCATTGAGCCAAGCACAAGTCCTTGGAGGGCCCAGGTGGTTGTTGTTCAGACCGGGCAGAAAAATAGGATGGTCGTGGACTATAACCAGCCATCAATAGGTTCATGCAGCTTGATGCGTACCCCCTACCCCGCATCGTGGATATGGTCAATCAGATAGCTCAGTACAAGGTGTACTCGACCATAGATCTGAAATCTGCTTATCACCAGCTCCCCATCCGCCCAGAGGACCGCCCCTACACCGCCTTCGAGGCGGGCGGCAGGCTCTATCACTTCCTGCGCGTCCCCTTCGGTGTCACAAATGGTGTCTCTGTCTTCCAGAGGGAAATGGACCGGATGGTGGACCAGTGCCAACTGAAGGCCACATTTCCCTACCTGGATAACATCACCGTCTGTGGATCACAACACCAACCTCCAACGATTTTTCCAAGTGGCCAAAGCCCTGAACCTTACTTATAACAGGGACAAGTGTGTGTTCGGAACCACCCGACTCGCTATCCTTGGGTATGTCGTGGAGAACGGGGTCATTGGCCCTGATCCCGACCGTATGCGCCCCCTGTTAGAACTCCCTCTTCCCACCACCCTCAAAGCCCTCAGACGGTGCCTGGGCTTCTTTTCCTATTACGTCCAATGGGTCCCCCATTACGCAGACAAGGCCCGCCCCCTGGTCAAGTCTACCACATTTCCCCTCTCTGCCGAGGCCCGCGCGGCCTTCAGCCGCATTAAAAGGGACATTGCCAAAGCAACGATGCATGCGGTGGACGAGACCATTCCCTTCCAAGTAGAGAGTGACGCCTCCGATTTCGCGCTGGCTGCTACCCTCAATAAGGCAGGCAGGCCAGTAGCATTCTTCTCTCGTACCCTTCAAGACCCTGAAATTCGGCACTCCGCGGTGGAGAAAGAAGCCCAGGCCATAGTGGAAGCTATTAGGCTCTGGAGGCACTATCTCGCTGGCAAAAGGTTCACCTTGCTGACCGACCAGCGCTCAGTTGCGTTCATGTTTAGCAACCAACAGCGGGGCAAAATCAAAAACGATAAAATTTTGCGGTGGAGAATCGAACTCTCCACCTACAACTATGATATCCTGTACCGGCCTGGAAGGCTCAATGAGCCCCCTGATGCCCTATCCCGGGGAGCGTGTGCCAGCGCACAGCTCGACCAGCTATACACCCTCCGTGCACATCTTTACCACCCGGGGGTCACCCGAGTTTACCATTTCGTGAAAGCACGGAACCTGCCTTACTCCCTTGAGGACATCAGGACGATGACCAGGGACTGTCAAGTCTGTGCTGAGTGCAAACCGCACTTCTACCGTCCTGAAAAGGCGCAACTTATCAAGGCCACCCGCCCCTTTGAGCGACTGAGTGTTGACTTTAGGGGCCCCCTTCCCTCCACTGACCGCAATGTCTATTTTCTCAACATTATTGACGAGTACTCGCGGTTTCCCTTTGCCATCCCCTGCCCCGACACCACTGCCACATCCGTCATAAAAGCCCTGCGCCAGCTCTTCACTCTGTTCGGATATCCCTGCTATATCCACAGTGATAGAGGGTCCTCCTTTATGAGTGACGAGCTGCGCCAGTACCTGCTGGCTAGGGGCATTGCTACTAGTAGGACCACGAGCTATAATCCCTGGGGAAATGGACAGGTGGAGAGGGAGAATGCCACATTGTGGAAGGCCACACTTTTAGCCCTTAACTCAAAAGGTTTGCCGGTCTCGATGGCAGGAGGTCCTCCCTGAGGCACTCCACTCTATCCGCTCTCTGTTATGTACGTCCACCAATGCCACCCCTCATGAGTGCCTATTCTCTTTTCCCAGGAAGTCTGTCACTGGGACCACCCTACCGGCTTGGCTGACATCCCCCAGGGCCAGTGCTGCTCCGGAAACATGCGAGGAGCAATAAATACTCCCCGCTGGTCGAGAGGGTTCACCTACTACATGCGAACCCCCAGCATGCCTACGTGGTCTTACCTGATGGGCGGGAGGACACGGTCTCCATCCGCGACCTGGCGCCCGCAGGAGCAGCAGACCACTACCCTGAACACTCCACGGTAACTATGAACCCTGTACCCGAGGTGACACTGCGCAGACCAAGCCCTACACAGACTCCTCACGACACTCCCATACCGGGCGCCTCGCACACGCATGAGGGATCACTGATGCCTAATGGGCTGACACCTCCAGTCAGGCCGGAACCAGCACAACCACCGTCTCCGGTGCAATCACCACCGGCACCTGTGCAATCACCACCACCGGCACCTGTGCAATCACCACCACTGGCACCTGTGCAATCACCACCACCGGCATCTGTGCAATCACCACTGTCTCCGGTGCAATCACCACCACCGGCACCTGTGCAATCACCACCGGCACCTGTGCAATCACCACCACCGGCACCTGTGCAATCACCACCGTCTCCGGTGCAATCACCACTGGCATCTGTGCAATCACCACCGGCATCTGTGCAATCACCACCGGCACCTGTGCAATCACCACCACCGGCACCTGTGCAATCACCACCGGCACCTGTGCAATCACCACCACCGGCACCGGTGCAATCACAGCCGGTGCTATGTAGATCGCTGCGACAGATTCGACCACCTGATAGACTTAACCTGTAAATATACTTGTAAGAAACTTCGCCCCATGGGGACTCTCTTTTAACACAAAGGGGGGGGGTGAATGTGGTGAACTACATATACCTGTCTGGACACGCCCCCCCGCTGACTGCTCCTGTGGCTCCTCCCACAGACCGTGGCTCCTCCCACGGACCCCGGTATAAAGGCGATTGGAGACACAGCCCCGGCCTCAGTCTCCAGGATGTAGTGCGGTGGTCATTTGCTGCTTGTTCTTTCTTCCAGCCAATAAAAGCCTATATCTTGCCTCACGTCTCCGAGAGTTATTGATGGTGCATCAGCTCCTCTAGTGCCTGCCTGACATTGGCCAGAGGTGGAATGTACACTACTACCAGGATGATGCAGGAAAACTCCCTTACCAGATAAAATGGATGACATTTGACCACTAGATGTTCCATGTTGGATGAGCAGGACTGAGACACAACCAGCACATTTGTGCACCATGAAGAGTTAATCATAAAGCATACTTCACCTCCTCTGCCTTTGCAGACTCAGTTGCTCTGTCTTTGTGCAGATTAGTGAAGCCATCAGTCTCCAGTGCTGTGTCCAAAATGGTGGGAGTGAGCCACGTTTCTGAGAAGCAAAGTACACAGCAGTTCCTGATGTCCATCTGGTACTGCAATCTTACTGAGGTCTTCAGTTTAATTTTCCAGAGACTGTACGTTTGCCAGCAGGTTATGGAGTTGGAGTCTAAAGCCTTTGCTTTTCAAGTGTACCTGTAGACCACCTCTGCTTCTGCGCTTCTGTTTCCTTAAAGGGGACCTGCACTCATGACCTGAGTCTGCAGTCTGGGATCCATTGATCTTGTGTATCGACAGATTTTTTTTAGTGTCTCAAGGCAATGTCACTTACTGAAGTGCCCAGGGCTGTGACTGTGGATTTCAGCTGTAGTCGTCCTGAACGGGAATGTTTGATGATTCCTATCAGAGCTGCGTGTTAAGAGTTGCCTCTATCTTGATGTTGTCTGGAAGGTTTCAGTTGAGAGGGAAAATATTTAAAAGGGATCTCAAGGACAAATACTTCATGCAAAGGGTGGTGTGCATATGGAGCATGCTGCCAGAGGAAGTGGTTGAGGTACAGTATGTACAATAGCAATATTTAACAGGTACATGGATAGGAAAGGTTTGCAGGACTGTGGGCCAAACACAGGCAGATAGGATTAGCTTAGATGTAAATCTTGGTCAGCACAGACCAGTTGGGCCAAACGGCCTGTTTCCGTGCTGGATTATGCAATGACTCAATAAGGCTAATTTGGCAACAGCAGACTCTTCTGGGGGAAGAGGGCATGATTGTGCATAATTTGAAATGTGGAAAACTCCTTCTGCTTCTATACTGGACCTCTATAATACTCCTGATTCATGGCCTCAAAGTTTTCAATACCATCCTAAATGCTCCTTCTCCGCTTTGAGTGAGAAGTTGTGCTAGAGGTCCCCAGGAGTCTGTGGAGATGTTGCACTCCTTCAAAGAAGTTTTGAGGATACTATTGAATCACAGATTTTCTGTAACTATGTTCCGTTCACAAAGGTCTGAGATGATATTGAAGGAAACTTGAGACCATAACAAGTTGCTGGCAATAAAAGCCCTCCTGAGAAGTTAGTCTTGGATGACTGACTTTAACCGTGCCTGACAACACACTGCACACATACTTGAGAGTCCTTGGGGGGTGAACAGGATCTCTCATTAGTGTAAAATACAACCCTGTTTTCCACAGGAGAAATGTCTAATACCAACCATTTGAGCCTGTGGGATAGCTTTGGTATTAATGAGTTGCAGGTGGGGCAAGAAAGGCATTTAATGTGAAGGGAGTAAATGATGCTCCTCACTAACAGCTCTGTGGGAATTTCCTCGCCACATGTACTGAAGCAGCTCAGACAGCCCACCATAGCTTCCCATGGGCAATTTGGGGGGTGGGGGGGGGTGGTTTCTAAATGCCTTACCTGCTCATAAGAATATTTTCTTTTTAACTTAGAATGGAAATGAGTGAAAAATTCTGTCACTTTAGCTAGACGGACTGGAGAGGGAGGAATTCTTCTTCTGGGCCTTTGGGTCACTGCATCTGGTTTTGCTTTGTTTGTTTTACACTATTTCTGTCAGTGGAAACGCGGTAGTATAAATACATCAGTAGTTGATATACTGACTAACAGGGGCTCCATTTTCAGCCACATGTGACTGAGATATTAAGGCCTTTTTTTAAAGTGGCATCCTTATCTTAAGCCAAGTATGTAAAGGTCATTAAAACATCACCTTCACCATGTCAGGCTAGTTTTCTGACCCTTTGCAGATTTAATTAATTTTCATTTCTTTATTGCGATACAGCACAGAAAAGGCCCTTCTACCCACACCACCCAGCAACCCCGACCCCTGACAACCTGATTTTACCCTTTCCTAATTTACCTACTAACCGGTACGTCTTTGGACTGTGGGAGGAAACCGGAGCACCCGGAGGAAACCCACACATTCCACGGGGAAGACATAGAAACTCCTTACAGAGGACGCTGGACTGAACTCTGAACCCAGACACCCTGAGCTCTAATAGCATCTTGTTAACTGCCACGCTACCATGGTGTCCACTTTCTCTAGGTTCAGTGTCAGTGGGTGGGCTGGGAATGGACTTTGGGGTTCCTGGCCAAGGGAGGAAAATAAAAAGGATAAGTCTCTTCTCCTGACTGCCACCGGTGAAGGTACATATTGTGTGAGGTTTGAACATGGGTCATATTTGATATTCCATCACTGTCATGGCTCATGCACAAGTAACTACCAGGAGGATGGGATAATGACATATCGCAACGTGAATCAGCTCTCATAGAGAGAGCGATTACCCAAATACCTTTAGCATATTCTATCATGGCATCAGTACAGACAGAGTGTTGCTATAGAAATCTGGTCAGGAGTCTCCAGGGCAGAAAAATGGGGTTGGGGAGGATCAACCACAATGAAATGGTGGAGCAGACTCAATGGGCCGAATGGCCTATTTCTGTCCCTATGTCTTATGGTCTTTTAGCTTTAGAGCATCATGTGCACAAAGGTTCAGAAGGAAAGTTGTAATAGAATCATGGAGAGACACTGCAGGCAACAGGCCCCTCAGCCCACTGAGTCTATGCTATCAAACACCCATTTACACTGGTTCTACATTGGTCTCATTTTTTGTTCTCTTCTCATTCCCACCAGATTGTATCCAGAATCTCCCATGCACCTCCTCCCCCACTGGTTCTCCCACTCACCTACTCAACAGGAGCAGCTTGCTGCGACCAATGAGCCCCCTAGCCCACATGTCACTGGGATGTTGGGAGGAAACTGGAGCATCCAGATAGTTACAGGGAGAACAAAAAAATCTCCACACAGAAAACAACAGAGGTCAGGACTTAACCCATGCCTCTGGCATAATAAGGCTCTACTTGCTGCGTCCCCGAACTGCCCTGAATGCTATCCTCAAAATATATGCTTATTTTTCATTTTGTGCCTTGCAGAGCTGAAGGGACAAGGAGCTCAAAGATATCATGCGAGCAGGGCTGCTTCCGTCCCCCCATATTTTCAAGAGGTCTAGAATACAAGAGCAGGGAAGTGATGCTGAGGCTTTATAAGGCACTGGTGAGGCCTCGCCTTGAATATTGTGAACAGTTTTGGGCCCCTTATCTTAGAAAAGATGTGCTGGCATTGGAGAGGGTCCAGAGGAGGTTCACAAGGATGATTCCAGGAATGAAAGAGTTATACAAGGAACGTTTGATGGCTCTGGGGCTGTACTCACTGTAATTTAGAAGGGTAATCGGGGGGACCTCATTGAAACCTTTTGAATGTTGAAATGCCTAGACAGAGTAGATGTGGAAAGGATGTTTCCCATGGTGGGAGAGTCTAGGAAAAGAGGACACAGCCTCAGGATAGAGGGGTGCCCTTTCAAAACAGAGATGCAGAGAAATTTCTTCAGCCAAATGGTGGTGAACTTTTGGAATTTGTTGACACGTGCAGCTGTGGAGGCTAGGTTGTCAGGTGTATTTAAGGCAGAGATTGAGAGGTTCTTGATTGGACATGGCATCAAAGGTTACGGGGAGAAGGCTGGGAACTGGGGTTAAGGAAGGGAAAAAAGATCAGCTATAATTGAATGGTGGAGTAGACTCGATGGGCCAAATGGCCTAATTCTACTCTTATGTCTTATGGTCTAATATGCTGGACCACTTAAAGGTTTATTTGTTAATGCATTGGGGATAACATTGAAATAAAATATAAAGAGCTTTGAGGTCATTGGTATTTCAGTAATTTGCTTAAATTACAGATAAATTGCAAATCCATCCAGCTGAAGAGATCTAGTAGAAAGGTTTATTTCAACTAAATGTTCATCAGAAAAAAAATAAGGAGGGGTTGTACAGGAAATAACAAAGTAAATGGTGAAGAAATATAACAGGAACAATTTTCACCTGTGCTGCCAGTTCATGAAGTATCCAACGGGGAACATGAGCGAGGCCTGGGAAATCTAAGGTTCACCCCATGGCAATATCAGAAAACTTGGCAGACAATCATCCAGTTCACTGCCCCATTCGTTAACCCACAATCTTCTGAACTCCTCAATGCTACCTTCAATCAGCAGCTCCGCAATCCCTTAACTACCAAAATGATTGCATATACACATGCCCCAAATTCTCCAAACAAGCCATCAATCTGTACTCCACCTACTCTCCTATAAAGCGTTAGTCTCTAGCCATCTGAACCCTGTTTCCTCAGCTCCGATGTGGTCTCTTATGTCTACAGAGAACCAACAACCTCGAGAACAAAGAAGAAAGTTTGATCTAAGTAATTGGGAATAGGTTCTGGAGAGAGGAAACTGAAAAATATAAAGGAAAAAGACAAAGCAATAGCACAGGATAACAATATTGGAAATGATAACTAGGATCTCTCAAGAAAAGACAGAGTATGGCAGTTCTAAATCAAGCTTTAAAGTGATTTAATCCAATATGAAACCACGCCTAAAATGCAAATTACAAAGATATGAGGACTGAGTTGGCAGTGGTAGATTTGGAAATCATGTTAAATTTATGACAAAAAACACTTTATTTCTGCCTTCATTTAAGACATCATAGAACTATGGCTGGAAGTTATGAAGTACAAGCAGCATTCCCTCTAATTTTTTTTTACAGCTGCACGGACCATAAGACCATAAGATATAGGAGCAGAATTAGGCCAACGAGTCTGCTCCATCATTTCATCATGGCTGATCCATACCCTCTCAGCACCACCCCCCTCCCGTATCATAAGACCATAAGATATAAGAGTGAAGTCAGCTATTCGGCCCATCGAGTCTGCTTCGCCATTCAATCATGGGCTGATCCAATTCTTCCAGTCAACCCCACTCCCCTGCCGTCTCCCCATACCCTTTGATGCCCTGACCAATCAAGAATCTATCAACTTCTGCCTTAAATATTCATAAAGACTTGGCCTCCATGGCAGCTTGCAGCAACAAATTCCACAGATTTACCACTCTCTGGCTAAAGAAATTGCTCCTCAAC
Source organism: Hemitrygon akajei (assembly GCF_048418815.1). Lineage (NCBI taxonomy): Eukaryota > Metazoa > Chordata > Chondrichthyes > Myliobatiformes > Dasyatidae > Hemitrygon > Hemitrygon akajei. The sequence goes on along the minus strand of NC_133141.1, from coordinate 4,915,618 downwards.
TCTGTTCTAAAGGGACACCCCTCTATTCTGAGGCTGTGTCCTCTGGTCTTAGACTCTCCCACCATAGAAAACATCTTTTCCACATTCACTTTGTCAAGGTCTTTCACCATTCAATTGGTTTCAATCAGGTCACCCCTCATTCTTCTGAATTCCAGTAAATATAGGTCCACAGCCATCAAATGCTCTTCATATGACAAGCCGTTTTATCCCGGAATAATTTTTGTGAACCTCCTTTGAACCCTTTCCTGTTTCAGCACATCCTTTCTAAGATGAGGGGCCCAAACTCAATGCGATACTCCAAATGAAGCCTCATCAGTGCTTTATAATGGCTCAACATCACATCCTTGCTTCTATATTCTAGTACTTTTGAAATGAATGTTAACATCACATTTGCCTTCCTCACCACAGACTCAACCTGCAAATTAACCTTTAGGGAATCTTGCACAAGGACTCCCAAATCCCTCTGTGCATCAGATTTTTGTATTTTCTCTCCTTTAGAAAATAGTAAATCCTTTCATTTATTTTACTGAAGTGCAAGATCATATACTTTCTGACACTGTATTCCATTTGCCACTTCTTGGCCCATTCTCCTAATCTGTCTAAGTCCTTCTGCAGCCTCCCTATTTCCTCAACACTACCTGCCCCTCCACCTGTCTTCATATCGTCTGCAAACTTTGCAATAAAGCCATCAATTTCATCATCCAAATCATTGAAATATAACATATTAAAAAAATTGGTCCCAACACAGATCCTTGTGGAACACCACTGGTTACCAGCAGCCAACCAGAAAAGGCTCTCTTTGTTCCCACTTTTTACTTCTTTCCAATCAAACACTGCTTTATCCATGCTAGGATCTTTCATGTGATACCATCCGCTGGTAGCTTGTTAAGCAGTGTCATGCGCGGCTCCTTGTCAAAGGCCTTCTGAAAATCCAAGCACATAACATCAACCGATTCTCCTTTGTCTCTCCTGCTTGTTATTTCTTCAAAGAATTCCAACAGATTTGTCAGGCAAGGTTTCCCCTTGAGGAAACCATGCTGACTACAGCCTATTTTATCATGTGCCTCCAAGTACACCAAAACCACATCCAGCTCCAGGTGACTTATCAGTTTCCCAAGAACCTTCTCTCTAGAAATGGTATCTTCACACACTTCATGACCCCTGACACCTGGAACTTCCAACATACTGCTAGTGTCTTCCACAGTGAAGACTGATGCAAAATACTTATTCAGTTCGTTCGCCATTTCCTTGACCCCCATTACTACCTTTCCAGCATCATTTTCCAGCAGTTCAATATTCACTCTCACCTCTCTTTTACATTTTACGTATCTGAAAAAACTTTTGGTATCCTCTTTAATACTATTGGCTAGCTTACTTTTGTATTCCATCTTTACTTTCTTAATGACTTTATACTTGCCTTCTGTTGGTTTTTAAAAGCTTCCCATTAATTTTTGCTCCATTATATGCCCTCTCTTTAGCTTATGTTTGCTTTGATGTTTCTCGTTAGCCACGGTTGTGTCATCGTGTCTTTAGAATACTCCTTCCTCTTTGGAATGTATATATCCTGTGCCTTCTGAATTGCTTCCAGAAATTCCAGCCATTACTGCTCTGCCAATTCCCAGCACCTTGGGTGTAACTATCTCTCTTTAATGTACTACCTATCATCCCCTCAGCCTCCCAAATGATCTGAAGTTCATCCATTTCCAGCTCCAACTCTTTAATGCAGTTTGTTAGAAGCTGCAGCTGGATGCACTTCTTGCAATTGTAGTTGCCAGGGATACTGGAGGCCTTCCTGTCTTCCCACATCCAGCAAGAGGAACATTCCACTATCCTGGCATCTGTACTGTCCTAGCTCAGCAGATATAAAAAAGGGAAGGAAAAATAACTTAGCCTTGAACTTTTCTTTCATTTGCTTTCTCTGACTGAAGCCTCTCTTCTCTGAAGCCTCAAAGAGCTAAAGCCTCAAGATCACCACTCGGACTCTGTCCACTCAGATGCTGGCCGCTGCAACAATGGCCAGCTGAGTTCCTCCAGCATTTTGTGTATGTTACTTTGATTTCCAGCATCTGCAGATTTTCTCTTGTTTGTGCTACTGTACTTTAAATTTTTTTTGTAATATGTACATCAAATACAAACCACAACTCACAACACAAAGAGAAGTCAAAACAACTGACAGATACAATGGCAAAAATAAAATGTTCTGATTCGATGGTGTTAGCGTTCAGTGAAACAACATTCTATTACCAATGAGGTACCGACTTCCATTCTGTGTTTATTGTTACAATTCACAACAGTGTGGTAACTTGAAACACTGACAATGTAAATACGTGGAAGCTCTAAAATGTTTCAAGTAAAAGTGTGGTACATTTATTATTTAGAAAATCTATGGGTTATATTTATTAACACATAATTATAGGGTATTTCACAATTATATTAATATAGATTTCAAAATTATAGTAACATTGTATAAAAGAAAATTCCAGCTACGAGGCAACAAAGGCTATGTGCGCGGGAGCATTTCAGTTACTACACGGATGTGCACTTGCACTGCTTAGAGGAAATAGTGACAACAGCATAGATGTGAATGAGGAGATGAAAGAAATTAACATCAGTAAATAACAGTGGTGTATTGAATGGACCTGAAAGCAACTAAATCTCCAAGACCTGCGGACTTGCATCGCAAACTAATGATTTTATTTTGAGGGTGACAAGAATGTGTTGCTACAATCATATCAGGAATGGTTTTGTTGAATGGAAAAGAATGCTGAGGGCACTGGGGGTACCTTCTCCTAATCATAATCCCAATGTATCTTTTTATGTTTCCACAAGATGCAAGATTTTAGGGCTATTATGTGGATAGAGAGAGGCTTTTTCCCCAGGGCTGAAATGGCTAACATGAGGGGGCACAGTTTTAAGGTGCTTGAAAGAAGGTACAGAGGAGATGTAAGGGGCAAGTTTTTTACACAGAGAGTGGTGAGTGCGTGAAATGGGCTGCCAGTGATGTTGGTGAAGGTGGATACGATAAGAGATTGGTTAAGAAATTCCTGGATAGATGCATGGAGCTTAAAAAAATAGAGGGCTATGGGTAACCCTAGGTAATTTCTAAAGTAAGTACATGATTGGCACAGCATTGTGGGCTGAAGGATTGTGCTGTAGTTTTTCTACGTTTCTATGAATACCTGTTTTTTTTTCCAGAAAAGAGGGAGTGAAAACAGGAACTACATCTACCTGACATCAGTGGAGGTGGGGGGGGAGGAGAGTGAGAATCTGTAACTGAGGAAGTGATAGCAGGCTGTTTGGAGAAAAGTAATATGATCAGAAGGAACCAAAAACAGAAAACATCAGCAATAACTAGCAGGTTAGACTTTGTCGAATGAAGTGTTGTAAGTTCAGGGTTGACATGGATTTATGACAAGAAAATTATGTCTGACGAGCCTGTCCCAACTTGTTGAGGTTGTGACTGAGTCTAAATATTGGAACTTCTTACCAGTCAGTGCTGTGGAAGTACCTGCACCAAAAGGACAGAACTTTAAGACGATGGCTCACCACCATCTTTTCAAGGGCAAAATAGGGATGAGCAATAAATGCAAGCATTGCCAATGGTGCTCAGATCCGAGAAGATTTTTTTAAACTAGTAGAATAGATATGGGGGAACTATTGGATGTGATACACTTAGAGTTTTAGAAAGTCTTCAGGTGCAACAAAGGTTATTAAATAAAATTAGACCACATGGATTGGGAAAACATATGGTATGGATAGAGAATTGGTAAGTGAGTAGTAAACAGAGTAAGAATAATGGATCATTTTCTGATTAAGAAGCTATAGCTAATCTAGTGGTGTTGAGATCAAAGCTGAGAGCCAGCTGTTCACAATCCACACCAATGGTCCGGAAGAGGATTCCAAGTGTAATATATTGATTTTGCTGAGTTCCAGGTCAGACAGGATCAGGGACACATAAAAACTGAGGACATAGCAAGCAGAATATAATATGGAAAAAATGTAAGGTCATCCACTCTGCTAGAAGAAATGAAAACAAGAGGAATATTTGCAAAGTGTTGAGAGATTGAAAGGTGTTGCAAACAGATCCAGGTGGCCTTGTACATGAAGCATTGAATGCTGATACGCAAACACAGAAAGTAATAAGAAATGCAAATGATATGTTGACGTTTGCTACAAGAGAACTTGAGTTCAGGAAGGAAGGTATCTTACTGAAATTCTCCAGGAATGTGGTTGGACTCCTCCTGGAACATTTTGTGGAGCTCTGCTCTCCCTCCCCAGCTGTGATAGAGAGAATGTCATGAAGATTCACCATATTGATTCATGAACTGGGAATTTATTCTTTAAGAAATTAAGCAGATATGGTCAAAATTCTCCAGAGTTTAGAAATGTGAGATGTAATCTTTTTGAAATGTACAAAATTCTTCTGGGGCCTGATAGCTTAGGTTCAGGGATGATGAAACTCCTGGATGGGGCTTCTTGTGCCAGGAGTCACAAACTTGAAACAAAGAGTTTAACAGTTCAAATCCAAGTTTAATTGTCATTCAACCATACATGAATATCCATGAATGCAGACAAGCACAACAGTGTTAGTCAGGGGCCAAGTTTCTAAACACAGTACCAATCGTCATTCACAGCACAAGGCACACAGAGCACCTATAAGATATCAGTAAACATACAGTCACATCAAAAAAATATGTTCCCAAGTTCCCGAGACCATGGATGTTGTTGGCAAGAACAAGCCAATAGCAAGCCAGCTTGTCTTCCAATGAGCGAACACTTGAGGGCAGCACCGACACCAGCATGAATGCAGTATCACACGGCCTCTGGCATCTCCTCTCCTGGGCAGCTGGAGCGGGCAACATAGTGTCAATTTGCAGGGCCTACTTTGCGCTACAACCGAGGCCATGTAGCCCCCGCCCGCCCCCCACTGATGGTCCCGCCAATAAACCAGTGAACCAGACTTGCAGCATTCCACATTACCAATATCCATTAAGGTCTTGTGACCACAAGGAAAAGGACTAAGTCTAGAGGATATTTAATCCCAGGAATTCTCCATTCAAGATGATTATAATGCTCCAGTCACTGGGTATATTCAAAATGAAGGGTCTTAGTCCTGAAAAGTGGACTCTGATCCTCTTTCCAGCATTTCTGTTCATATGCACAGGACAGAGATCAACAGATTTTCATAATTAAGTGAATTAAGGGATATGGGGTTAACGTAGGAGAGTGATGCTGAGGTAAAAGATCAGACACTGAGGGTAGCATTGTCGAGAGAGGCCAGCCCCCAGCTGAGCACGGACACCACGCTACACTGCCTCTGGCGTCTCCTCACCTGGACTGCAGCAGGAGGAGCTGACCTGGATGCAGACCATGTTGTTGCCTGATACTCAAAGGCATCGGAGTTGGTGCATGAAGGCAGTGCACAGTGTAACCACATGGCCATAAGACATAGGATCAGAATTAGACCATTTAGTCAATTGAATCTGCTCCACCATTCAACCATTGCTGATCCTTTTTTTCCCTCCTCAGCCCCACTCCCCAGCAGTTCTCATAATCTTTGCTGCCACGTTCAATCAAGAACCTATCAAGCTCTGCCTTAAATAGACCTAACAATCTGGCCTCCTCAACTGCCTGTGGTAATAAATTCCACAAATTCGCCACCCTCTGGCTAAAGAAATTTCTCTGCATCTCTGTTTTAAATGGGTGCCCCTCTATCCTGAGGCTGTGCCTGCTTGTCCCAGACTCACCCACCACAGGGAACATCCTTGCCACATCTACTCTGTCTAGACCTTTCAACATTCTTTTGAATGAGATGCCCCCTCATCCTTATAAATTCCAGTAAGTACAGACCCAGAGCCATCAAACGTTCCTCGTATTTAATTCCCTTTCATTCCTGGAATTATCCTTGTGAACCTCCTGTTACGTTCCCCAGTAACCGGGTAATTTTCCAGCAAAGATAGATGGATCCACCGAAGCCTGATGCTACTATTTTCAAACGTTTTTATTTATAAAGGGGCACAAACGTATGGTTAATACAAAACATTCAGATCATATACGTCGTCACAACTCAATCTAAAGCACAGGTATAGTAATAATCAATCAGAAATAAGCTCTATCGTTGTCTAGGGGTAATGTAGATATATATTGTTTACTGGATATCTAAAAGTCTTTTTTTTGCGGTCACTGCAGTTCCACCAGCTGCCATCGTTGTGGTGTTGCGTTGGTGCACTTTTGTTAGAAAGAGAGAGAGAGGTGGGATGAAAGAGTTACCCGACAGGTTTTCCAACCTGGAGGAGTTTGGTTTGTCAGAGCCTCGTTGGGGGAATGAACGCTCATCTGTGGCCTCCCCTGTAGCTAAGCCGTTCTTCCGTTGTGGGGTCGCCAATCCCAGGCAAGGAAAAGATGCACACGAACCCCACCACCGGCTGTCACTATCAAAACGCTGTCACAGGATCTCAAGCGCGTCTTCTGGTGCGTCTGGCGCCCCGCCTCGGCAGCCCACCTTTTATCTGGACTGGCAGGGTTGTAGAGGTCCATCAGGGTTGGGGGGCGAGGCAATCCTTCCCCCATCAGCCATCTCACATTGCCCTGAGATTTTGCACATAGGCCAGTTCCTTATCCCACAAAGGTGTCTCCCAAGACAATGGCTATGTCCGAGGCTTTTGTCTTGTTGAGCGACCAGCCCACTTTGCCCGAGGGCTTTACACGTGGTTTTCATGAGACAATAGTCAAAGAGTCGCTTTATTCTGCTTCCTGGGGGAACGTGGTCTTCAGCACATCTCCCTCTCTCTCTTGGGTCATTTGACCCCCCCTTGACTAGGGCTCTTGCGAATCTCACAAAGGAGGGGGCTGGGGTCATAACACTCCTCTGAACCCTCTCCAATGCCAGCACATCTTTCCTAAGATGAGGAGGCCAAAACTGTTCATAATACTCAAGGTGAGGCCTCACCAGTGCCTTAAAAAGCCTCAGCATCACATCCCTGCTCTTGTATTCCAAACCTCTTGAAATGAATGCTAACACTGCATTTGCCTTCCTCATCACTGACTCTACCTGCAAGTTAACGTTTAAGGTGTTCTGCACAAGGGCTCCCAAGTCCCTTTGCACCTCTGATTTTTAAAATTTTCTCCCCATTTAGAAAATAGTCTGCGCATTTATTTCTACTACTAAAGTACATGACCATGCATTTTCCAACATTGTATTTCATTTGCCACTTTCTAACCCATTTTCCAAATCTGACTAAGTCCATCTGAAGCCTATCTGTTTCCTCAACACTACCTGCCCCTCCACCAACCTTTGTAACCATGGATGATCACCTTGGACATTTCTCTCGCGAGAAATGTAAGATGCCACAGGCCCATTTCCCTTGTTTGTTGATGAGACAGGTGGCATGGGAGCTGTGTAGCCTCAGCTGTAGCAAGGACTAGGCCTCAAGCTGTGGGCTTTCCTGCTGTTGCAGTCCAGGTGAAGAGACGCCAGAGGCAGTGTAACATGGCGTCTGTGCTCGGCTGTGGGCTGGCCTCTCCCTCCAGTGTTCGATCGGTGAAATGACTAGCTGGAATGCCAGGAAGTGTACTGTCAATTTGCAGGATATGTCACTCAGGGTTTTGGACTATTATATGTTTTTTTTTGCGTGACTATGCTCTTTTTTTGGCTCTTTTGAATGTGCTGTGTATGTTCTTCACGTTGACCCCAGAGGAACACTGATTCGTTCAGGTGTATCCACATATTGTTGAATGATAATTAAACTTGATTGATTTGATTTGAGACACCATCTTACTGAATGATGGAGCAAGCATAGCAGTTGAAATTGCTTAGTCTGGCTTCTGTTTTTCATGCTTTATCACCCTCCCCAGCCCTGAATGATCCACACCAACCTCCCCTCTAGGTTCCAGTCAGGTCTCTGAGGTCCACATCGATCCCTCCCTGATCCGAATTGGGCCTCTGTCCAGTGGACCTCTCCTCTCAGTGACATTGTTTGAATGAATAGTAAGCACCACCACACCTGTGTGGAGCCCCCTGTTAACTCAAGTACTGTGGGCAATTTACCTCACTGCCATCATGCACACATATCTGCATTCACCCTTAGCAATGGGACCAAGATAGACATGTTTCGAGTTAGAAATCACACCATCAAATGGAGAGAACATCTACATGTTGCCAGACTGGACTGTCTGAGAAACATCACCAGTGTTGAAGAGTTGCTGCATTCACTTATACCAAAAATGGGAATGTAATCTAAAAGTAATCAGCTGCCCAAGGCACTGACAAAGCTTTGTATAATAGGACACATTCCCAAACATGGTTTTCATTTTTCTCTTTACCTCGACACTTGCTGACTGCACATTTTCAGCTCCTATATTTAAAGAGGCCCATTTGAGTATGAGAGCAGGATGTAATGACACAATATCAACAGCAACTAAAAACATTATTTTAAAATTAAATCAACTGCCATTTTAAAATTAATGTCTGAAGTAATCCCACATTCCTAGTGCTGGGCAGGGGCAGGGGCAGGGTGGAAAGATAACTAGTAGACTGTACTCTGATTCAAACACTCTGCTAAGCTTAACTTGAAAACAAAAATGCTAGAAATATTCAGTGTCTATAGATAGAGAGATAGACTTTAAAGTTGTGGGTCAAAAACTCCTTGTCAGACCCTTTAAACATTAACTTAGCAACTACCTTTGCAACTGTTGCCGAACTACTATGTTTCTCAAAGCTGCATCTTTTTAATGTTCACTCATTTGCTGAGCTGATATGGAAATATGTGTGTGCGTGGAGATGTGGTGAATGTCGGGGAATGGGACAGTGACCATGGAGGGTAGGGAGTGATATTGGGGGGGGGGGGGGGGGGAGAGGAGTGTAGTACTTAGGGCAAGTGAATTACAGTGCAGGAGGAAGTGACTGTGGTTGCCAGGTGTGACCCTCTATAGGAGAGGAAAGTGATGGGTTCAGGTGATTGACAGCAGTGGGGATAGGCTGGGGATGAGTTATGACATTTTAAATGACAGATTTCAGGTCAGGGAAGGCATGGGTCTCACAAATGGACAATCTTTTCTGAGCTCTGTCATGAGGTGAACTGAGGAAAAGATTGCTTGGAAAAATGTAACATCTCCACTGATCCCTGAATATATCTTGACCCACACCCACCCAAGATGCAGAAGGAGCATCTGAGATGGTGCTGAGAACCTTGACCCCTGAGTCAGGAGCACAAAGAGACTTTGCATGAATGCTGGAGAAAGTTCAGTACCTCCCACACAACTCACCCATCCACTCTGCCAAACAACTTCTTTCCCACCTTCACATACCACATTGATCTCATCAAGCACACTGAACCCATAGATCTACTGTGGAACTAAGGCACCTAATTTGAGACTTGGCCTAAGAAGAAGATAAACTGCACAACATTTGTGCATCTGAATAAAGAGAGTGTGCTGCTTCTGCTCTGATAAGTAATCTAAAATAGTACAAGGTCTCCATGAAACAGACTGCAGACTCTCTTCATCAAAATGCATGACCCTCATTTGTATTAAACACACTGTTTGGCTTGAGATTGTCTCTCAGATTAAATCTGACAAAGGTTTGAAACACTGATCTTTTTTGTGTCAATCCTTGTTAGGCATGGAATTCAGAGCAAGGCCAGTTCCCTGTTTTATCATTTCCAGGTTATTCTCCAGACAAACAGCATGATGGGATATGATCCACACCCAGTGTCCAGGAGCAGAAGGAATTGTTTGCAAACCTGTGTTGAAGTGTGCTCCAAGGTGTGCTGCCAGGATAATCAAGAACACGACCCACCCAGCCAACGCACTTTTTCTCCCTCTTCCCTCCGGGAGAACGTTCAGGAGCTTGGAGATACGTACGGCCAGATATGGGAACAGCTTCTTTCCAACTGTGATAAGACTGCTGAACAGATCCTGACCCGGATCTGGGCCGTACCTTCCAAATATCCGGACCTGACTTGCACTACCTTACTTTCCCTTTTCTATTTTCTAATTATGATTTATAATTTAAATTGTTATTATATTTAATTCGATCTGTACTTCAGTGAGCGCGAAGTGCAGAATCAAATATTGCTGTGATGATTGTATGCTCTAGTATCAATTGTTTGGTGACAGTAAAGTAAATTTAGTATTCACAGCCTTTTCTTCCTTTTTTTGTCGTATTATTTGTGCCCAGATTGGTTTAGTGCTGATGACTTGGCTTCAGTCAATGCCTGGAGGAGGTGAGGCAAGGGAAAATTGGAAGGTGCCAAAAACTACTTTGGAACAGGTCTTGTTCGCCAAGGGGCGAGGAATGTTAAGGCAATCTTTAACCAAAGTATTAAGAAGTATGAAGAGTTTTATAGTTTGCACATGGATACATGTCCCCTATTGACTGTAGGATAAACAAATTTTATAAAAGGAACCGGAGAGGACATGAGATTTTTTTCATACCATAAAGGCAACATTTTTCTGCGATATGCAGTGTGCTGCCAGAATAGATGGTGAAGTGAATTCTAAACTAGCTTTTAAGACAGAATTGTCTAAATAGAGGACAAAACTTACAGGGTTATATGAAAGAGCACGAAGGGCAAAATCTTTAAAGACAGAACTGGCACAATGTTGTGTACCATTCTGCCTGTGCATTTGATTCTGTGGTTCCATCGCATCACAAACACATTCAGTATTACTTGGAAACCATTGCTGGTTGAGTGAAATTTGCGGGTCTAGAGAATTTGATGCTCAAAATTTAATTTGACTTGTAAAATTCTAAGTATGGACATGCTGAGATCTCAAAAAAACTTTAGCTTCAGATTTGATCTGTGACGCATTGCAGCCAAAAGGGTCAGAAATGTTTCTTCTTCACAGTAACACATCCACTGACAATCATATCCTTTACCTCCAATTGGTCCAAATCCCTTGTCTTCACAATCTACCTGGATCTTAGACCATTATTCTCTGTTAGTCTACCTCTACACTGGTAGGTCTTTCTGGCCTTATTTCTGCTTTTTGTCCTCATGTCCTGATCCATTCTGTAAGTATTCCAAAGCACGTAACTTACCTTCAATTCTTCTCTGAGGTTTCCTTTCACTTGAAGATGAAAAACCTTCTTATCCAACCTTTGCTCACAACTCTGTAACTTTGCTATTATGGACAAATCTTGGAGCTTTTCTCTCTATTTGATGATAAGTATCCAAAACTGAACACAGTGTTCAAAACACAGTTTGACCTGGGTCCTGTTCAGTTTTAACATGACATAGTCACTAACCTAAACATAATTAAACATGAAATCACATCATTACCGGTTGCTTGCACCTTTATTGTCTACAAGTATGGCTAACATGAGAGGGCACAGTTTTAAGTGCTTGGAAGTAGGTACAGAGGAGATGTCAGGGGTAAGTTTTTGATGCAGAGAGTGGTGAGTGCGTGGAATGGGCTGCCAGCGATGGTGGTGGAAGTGGATACGATAGGGTCTGTTAATAGGTACATGGAGCTTAGAAAAATAGAGGGCTATGGGTAACCTAGGTAATTCCTAAAGTAAGTACATGTTCGGCACAGCATTGTGGGCTGAAGGACCTGTATTGTGCTGTAGGTTTTCTATGTTTCTATGTTTTTTACATTTGTAATATTCAATTTTCTTTCCTGTGTCCTGTTTGTGCCGGTAAAGAATTGTATCATCCACTGTTCTAATAATTACATCTTGCATTCCTGACTCTGGCTCAGAAGCAATGTTCCCTCCAAGGTGTGTGTGAGTGTGTGTGCACACATCTTTTGCCACCAGTGCACAAAAGAATTTAAACTGCGCACTAAAGGTTGTCACCCCTACCTCGTTGGTATGTTCAGTATATTTCATGATCATACACAATCACATTTCCTTTTCCATTTTCTGATGCGGACGGTGTTGACAACATGGAGTTTGTGATGACTTGTCTGCAGATTTTAGAACTGGCTTGTTTATACTGTTTATATTAAAGAAATTATTGATTCACTATGTTGAATTCCAAAGAAGCAAGAGGCATGAAGCACAAAAGAACTGCAAGTTCATTTAAAGCGGAATGGCTTAATGAAACAGCCTTGAAACTGAACTCGGTAGTTTATTATCTTTAAAATAGCTTCAGGTTCACTTTCACTAAAAAATTCAGTGCACCCATGTTGTCACTAGGCAAAAAATTGCACAGCTGGTCATTGCAAATTAAAGGGAACATTGCTCGGTACCTGCCTCCGCACCTTTTTCTACTTACTTACTGCCTGTTATGCTGCTGGCATTAAGGACAGCAATGAAGGCTGGTATTCAGGCCTTCCCTCATCATGTCAGTAGCTTCCTCTCAGTTTTCTCTACTGTCAGTCATGCAAGTCCGGGGTGGAAACTCAGGAATACTGTCACACTCAGATCTAGAAGGACTTCATTGCTGCATCAGTAACTACTTTGTTTTACCAGTCCAGGTTGTTAGCCCTGAGCTGAACTCCTGAACCCAGAGGACCAGTGGTCCACGCTTAGTCTGGCCTCTACCCTTTGACCTGTTTGGCATGGGTGATCCAACCAGGGGCCAAAGCATCAAACCCTGACTCCAGCCAACATAGCTCTCCAGATGATTGAGGCAAGCAAGCCTCCAAACCACAACAAGGTTGTGGTCTTCTTGGAGGCCCTACCTGTTATTTTTACTTGGTACCAATATTGCAAGTTTGAATGAATTCTATAATATATTTGACAGATAAAGAACAATAGAGCCTAGGGCACCAAAGGTACTGCCTTCTGTGCTTTAATCTGTTCCCTTTGCTACTTCTTCCAGAGCTTGATGATCCATATTTTACCCTATAATTCCTCTTTCATTGTCCCTACTTTGCCTTACAAGCACAGCAACACTGTAGCAAGGTGGTTAGCTTAACAACCTGGACTCACTTATTACACCAGTGACCCAGGTTCAGTTCTGCCACAGTCCATAAGGAGTTTGGACTTCTCTCGATGACCATATGAGTTTTCTCCAGGTGCTCCAGTTTCCTCCCATATTCCAAAGGTGTACAGGTTAGTAGGTTAATTGGTCACATGGATGTAATTGAGCTGCAGGAGCCCATTGAGACAGAAAAGCCTGTTATCGTGCTGTTTCTCTAGCGTCTACACCAGCCGGTGGTGTGGTGCCTTCAAGGTGAATGTTCCTGAGTTTGAATCCATCTGGCTCCTTGCACACTTTCTATCCGTGCCGGGTTGAGTGTTGAGCTAGCAATTCAGCCTCGTAATAAACAGACAAATGCCACAGAAAAGGTAAAAACGCTACCCAATGTGCCACAAGGAACAAAAAGAAACAACAAATCTCTAAATAAAATTATTTGCCATTCCCCCTTTCCTTCCTAAATGTCCTGGAGTTCAATAGCAAATAAAAAAACAGTAATCTCAATTTTTAATGGGATTTAATTCTGTAACTCCGTCGCACTACCTAGTTATACCATTACATAATTGTTGCATAAGATCTTAAGTTATAGGAGGAGAATTAGGCCATTTGGCCCATTGAGTTTGCTCTGCCATTTCATCATGGCTGATCCAATTTTCCTCTCAGCCCCAATCTCCTGCCTTCTCCCCATATCCCTTCATGCCCTGACCAATCAAGAATCTGTCAACGCCTATCAGGGACTTTTTACCAAACAATTACTTAGCTTGCCACACAATGATTCAATACCTTCTGACCCTATGTCACGTCTTTCTAATGATTTGAGTTCATTTTTTACCAACAGAGCAATGGCACCCCCTCTGCCTTTCTGCCTGTCCTTTCAATACAATGTGCATCCTTGGACAATAAGCTCCCAGCTATAATCTTCTTTCAGCCATGATTCAGTGATGCCTACAACATCATACATGCTAATCTGTAACTGTGCTACAACTTTATCTACCTTATTCTGTCTCCTGTGCACATTCAAATGTAACACCTTCAGTACTGTATTCAAGAGGGTGATCCCACACAAGGTGCTGGGCCCCTATGGTGTAGCTGGTTTGGCATTGAAAACCTGTGTCAACCAACAGGCTGGAGTATTTAAGGACATCTTCAATCTCTCACTGCCGCAGTCGGAGGTTCCTACCTGCTTCAGAAGGACAACAATCATTACCAGTCTCCAAGAAGAGCAGGGTGAACTGCATCAAGGAATATTGCTCCATGGCACTCAGATCTACTGTATTGAAGGGCTTTGAGAAGTTGATCATGGCTAGGATTAACTCCTGCCCGAGAAAGGACCTGGACCCGCTTCAATTTGACTTTCTCCACAACAGGTCTATATTGGATGCAGTCTCATTGGCTCTCCTCTTGGCCTTGGAGTGCCTAAACAATAGCAGAATCTACGTTTGTCTGCTGTCCAAAACCTGAGCTCTGTACCTCCTTCTGTAGCTGGATCCTTGGCTTCCTCATTGGGAGAACACAGTCCGTGCAGATCAGAAGTAATATCTCCACCTCCCTGACTATCAACAGGCCCACCTCAGGAATGCATGCTTAACCCACTGCTCCACTCTGTGTGACTAGGCACAGCTCAAACACCATCTATAAATTTACCGATGACACAACTATTGTTGGCAGAACTTCAGATGGTGACATGGAGACATGCAGGTGTAAGATAGAACAGTTGGTTGAGTGGTGTCACAGCAACAACCTTGCATTTGATGTCAGTAAGGCCAAGGAATTGGTTGTGGACTTCAGGAAAGGGAAATCAAGGGAACACACACTAGTTGATTCATTCAGGAATCATTGAGGAATCAGAAGTGAAAAGGGTGAGTAGTTTCAAGTTCCTGGGAGTCAACATCTAATTGGCTGCATCACTATCTGATATGGAGGGGTCACTGCACAGGAATGGAAAAAGCTGCAAAAAGTTGTAAATTCAACCAGCTCCATCATGGGCACTAGTCTCCTCTGCATCGAGGACACCTTCTAAAAGGCAGGATCCGTCTTTCAGGACCCCCACAACTCAGGACATGCCCTCTTCTCATTGCTACCATCAGGGAGGAGGTACAGGAGCCTGAAGACACATACTCAGTGTTTCAGGAACAGCTTCTTCCTCTCTGCCATCAGATTTCTGAATAGACAATGAATCCATGAACACTGCCTCAGTATTTTTCTATCTCTTTTTGCATGGCTTATTTAATTATTTTTATATAGACTTACTGTAATTTATAATTTACTTACTATTATATATTGTAATGCACTGCTGCCACAAAACAACAAATTTCACGACATATGCTAATGATATTAAACCTGATTCTGAATCTGAATCTTCGGATACAACTTCCTAATTACTCAACATACAGGAGGTTCCCTATGTAATGCAAGAGCATTACATGCCCACCTTTACATGCAGACTAGGTTTCTGTCATTCATACCCTATCACTTTGCAAAAACGCCAAAAACCAATGAAAGGGCATGGTACAAAAATATGCAAATAGGTGATTATAATTTCAGAGTACTTCTCTCCTCCCTATCAGCCTAAAAATCTGGATGCTGCCAGGAGAGAGACTGGTGCTGTTAACTTGCCCATTGTGTAGCAGACAGAGAGGCCACTGGTTACATTCCAATCATCCAACATCATGGGACTCAGTTCTGAAAGCTTACCCAACATCGATTTATCGATTAGCAACTACTAAAGTTTTATGTTTTATTGTTAAGCTTAATAACCAACTTTCTATTGATGTATTTATTTGTTTGTTTGTTTAATAATTAATAATGACAAGATAACAAGCATCAGAACAATTGAATGACTCCCATTGCATTAGAGAATGATGAACTAACTGAACAAAGAGGTTGTATAAAATACCGTGTGAGGAAAATGCTTGATTACAGACTGTGACATAAAGTGCCTTTTACAGTATAAAGGAAATTGATACTAACTTTAAATTTCTAGTTGTGACAACTGATGGCATTGGGCACTCAGGTTACAGGAAACACCAGTGACTGTGGCCTGGGTTTTCCTTTCTGCTGCAGATTAGCTCCTGTGAGGCAAACGGTGAAGGTTGGGCAGTTCAGAAGAAGAAAAATCACTGATCTTGTGAATCCATTAGAACTCTATGACCCAGTGAACACAGTTTGGTTGTACTGACTGTGCCCATTTAATTCACCACACGCCCATGACAGAGTGGCAGGGTACAGATTAGTGGATAATGTCCTGACACATATCAGTGGCTCATGGTCAAAGCAGCCAGCATTGAAAATAAATAACAATCTGGATCAAAGCATAGGTGTCACCACAGCTGATGCTCCAGCATCTCAGGTTTGATCATGACATGGCATTCTCACCATGCGCTCTCCAAGACAGAGATCACAGTATCACCAGAAGCTGCATCGATGTGCACAGGTGCACTTTTATTCTCCCTTTCAAAGCATACATAAAAGGTGCTGAGCTCATCTGGGAGTGAAGCATCACAGCCATTCGTGATGTTAGGTTTTACTTTGTGATGGCCTGCAAACACTGCCAGAGCTGACATACATCTGATTCCATCTCTAGCCTCAATCGGAATTATTTTTTCACCCTTAAAATAACCTTCTGAAGATTGTACCTGGACTACCTGTATAGTTCTGGATCACCAGTCCTCAATGCCACAGATCTAGCCCTCGGAAGACTACAAATCTCCTGGTTCTTCCACAGCTTTTGCTTTGGGTATGTCCTTGAAGGCACCATGCATCCACACAGGTGTTGATGAAGCCAGTGACAGATGAAGCACATTCATTCAGATCAGAAGATGAATCCCTGAATATTGTCCAGTCCACGGATTCAAAGCAGTCCTGTAAGTTCTCCTATACCTCCCTTGACCATAGTGTCCTGGTCCTCACCACTAGTGCTGGCTGCGGTCTTTAGTCTCTGCCTGTATGCCGGGAGTGGAAGTCCAGCCAGGTGATCGGACTTCTCAAAGTGTGAGCGTGGGACGGCACGGTAAGTGTTCTTGATGGTGGTATAACGTTCGTCAAGTGTGCTGGCTCCTCTGGTTCCACAGGTGATATGTTTGTGGTATCTGTTCAGAGACTTCAAGCTGGCCTGGTTGAAATCCCCCACAATGATGGGGAAGGCATCAGGGTATGCTGTTTCATGACAGCTGATCCCAGTGCTCAGCTCCTCCAGTGCCTGACTGACGTTGGCCAGAGGTGGAATGTACACCACTACCAAGATGATAGCGGAAAACTCCCTTGGCAGATAAAATGGACGACATTTGACCACTAGATGTTCCAGGTCAGATGAGCAGGACTGACAGAACTGCCATGTCTCTACGTCTGAGTTAATCAGAAAGGATACTCCACCTACTCGACCTTTAAAAGACTCAGATGTCCTGTCTTTGTGGTGAAGGATAAAGCTGCATCAGAATGGCAGGGAATAGTCATCCTTCCGTTTGATTAACATAAGTGGGTGTTTGAATGTCAGTGTGAACTTGATAGGCTGAAGTTTCTGTCCTATATGATGTGATGATATCTATAATGCTTGAGACAGTCTAACAATTTATCCATAGCTAAAATTTGCTCAGCAAATTTTACATCACCTGATATACTTCTGTATAAATGCTTCCAATTGCATGTTTCATACTATCTGCAAGGAGAAGGAAAGAGACTGGCTCGGTGATTTCACCGCAAAGCCTGCCTTTCAGTGTATTACAATGTTAACAGCTAATCTGGTCATGAACCTTTGACCTTTGCACATTGGACAGTTAGACACTGCTCGCCAAGTTTTCCCTCTGCACTGGCTCAATGCTGCCTACCGTCACTGAGCTGTTATAAGCCAGTCTCACGGCTCTCTGCTGGCTGTGTGACAGATCTGTGACATACTTGTAAATATAAATCAATACAGCTGCAGCAGACTTGGACAATTTATACTGTGCTGGCAGCGAATGCAAGTTTCACATGTGCTTTGTGTGACACTTTGGTCTGTTCATGTCATTCACACTAAATGTTCAAATAGCAAGAGCTAATATTTCAGTCAGGCAATCCTTAAAGGCACAAGCAACATCTAATATAACTTAGAAAAGAAATGAAAAGGATACTTGAGGGGTCAAATAATCTCCTATACAGCAAATCTTAATAGAAAGTCCTGTGCAGATCGATTAGACCTCATTAATCAGATTAAAGAATTGGATCAACTGTATGCTCAAACTAAGAATCCTGAATTATACAAGAAGCGTGTAGAACTTCAAACTAAATTTAATCTTCTGTCTACTCAACCTGTCGAACGCCAACTTCTTGAAAGTAAGAGTCGCTTCTATATTCACGGTGACAAATCTGGTAAATTTCTAGCCAATCAGCTGAGACGTTACAAAGCCAAACAACATATTACAAAGATCCGGAAGGAGAATGGAGACTTTACATCAGATCACTTAGAAATCAATGACACATTTAAAAATTTCTATTCTCGACTTTATTCCTCTGAATCTTTGAATGACAATATCTCTGTTGATCACTTTTTAAATAATCTGAATATTCCTTCGCTTTCTTCTGATTTTAAAGCCAAACTTAATGCGCCTATTTCATCAGAAGAAATATCTTTTGCAATTTCTGCATTGTCTTCAGGGATATCTCCTGGACCTGATGGGTTCCCCGTAGAATTTTATAAATCATTCTCTTCACTTCTTTCCCCTCAGTTATTCTCAGTATTATCTGACTGGTTTAATTACGGTAAATTGTCACCCTCTTTTAATGAGGCATCTATTATTCTTTTATTAAAAAAGGGTAAAGACCCAACAGAGTGTTCCTCGTATAGGCCGATTTCTTTGCTTAATGTTGATGTTAAAATCTTGGCCAAAGTTTTGGCCTATAGATTAGAAACTGTTATTCCCTCTTTTATTTCTGATGATCAAACTGGTTTTATTAAAAACTGTCTTCCTTTTTTTAACATTCGGCGTTTATTTAACATTTTATATTCACCTCCAACTGGGATTCCTGAATGTGTTATTTCCCTCAATGCGGAGAAAGCATTTGATCGGAGAGAGTGGAACTACTTTTTTGCAGTTTTAGAAAAATTTGACTTCGGTCAAAGTTTTATCTCTTGGATCAAATTGCTGTATTTGTGTCCTACTGCCTCTGTCTTGACTAACTTTCAGAAATCCCAGTTATTTAACCTCAAACGTGGCACCCGCCAGGGATGCCCTTTAAGTCCCTTTCTCTTTGATTTGGCTATAGAACCTTTGGCGATAGCATTTCGAAATTGTCCTGAATTGACCAGGATTTGGAGAGGGGGTGTTGAGCATAAAGTTTCTCTTTATGCTGATGACTTACTACTTTTTCTTTCAAATCCGTCTACATCCTTACCTCCAATGTTTTCACTTCTTGATCAGTTTAGCCAGTTCTCTGGCTATAAACTTAATTTACATAAGAGCGAACTTTTCCCAATTAATAAAGAAGCACAAGAATTAACTTTTCGTGACCTCCCTTTTAAAGTAGTTCATAATCAATTTACTTACCTTGGGATTACAGTCACAAGGAAGTTTAAAGATCTCTTTCGTGAAAATTTTGCCAATCTTTCATATACTATAAAACAGAGTCTGTTACAATGGTCACCTCTATCTATGTCTTTGGTAGGTCGTATCAATGTTGTTAAAATGTATGTTCTCCCTAAACTTCTATATTTATTTCAATCAATCCCAATTTTTATTCCTAAATCTTTTTTTGATTCCTTAGACTCTATTATTTTGTCATATCTGTGGAAGAATAAACGTTCTAGAATTAATAAAGTTTATCTCCAAAAATCTAAAAAAGACGGTGGCATGGCTTTACCTAACTTTCGTTTGTATTATTGGGCAGCCAATATACGTTGTGCTACCTTTTGGTCTTTTTTCCATGGCCAACCCGAGTGCCCTTATTGGGTGGCAATGGAGTTGAGTTCCACTAAAGATTTATCTATCTCTGCACTTCTTGGCTCTGTACTCCCTGGTAGTTTGTCCAGATTAATTGTTAATCCTCTTGTTAGACACACTTTGCGTATATGGGCTCAGTTTAGGAAGTTTTATGGTTTCCATGGTTTTTCCTTTTCTAGCCCTATCTTACATAATCACCTTTTTTTACCTACTACGTATGATTCAGCATTCCATGATTGGTATAGGAAAGGCATTAGACATTTTCAAGGTCTTTTTATTGATAATCACTTCGCATCTTTTCAACAGCTCTCTGCTAAGTTCAATCTGCCCAATGCTCATTTTTTTAGATATCTCCAAATTAGACACTTTATTAATCCTTTAATTCCTAACTTCCCTGTAATGCCTGAGAAAAATGTTATGGATCTATTTCTTTCTATTAATCCACTAGGTAAAGGTTTAATATCATTTATTCATGATAAATTAGCATCCTTAAGGCGTGCCCCTGTGGATAAAATTAGAATGGCTTGGGAGCATGATTTAAATATCTCCTTATCTGATGAGACTTGGGATTCGATTCTCAAATCAGTTAATTCAACCTCTCTTTGTGCTCGCCATTGCCTTTTACAGTTTAAGATTGTTCATAGAGCCCATATGTCTAAATATAAACTATCTCGATTTTACCCTAACATTAGTCCTCTCTGTGATAAATGCAAAAGGGGCGAGGCCTCTCTCATTCATATGTACTGGTTGTGTCCTAGCTTGGAGAAATTTTGGAAAGACGTCTTCATAACGTTATCTTATATTCTGAATCACCACCTAGAACCTAACCCTTTAATTGCTTTGTTCGGTTTTTTGGGTGAGACAGATTTAAGTCTGAGTTCGACTAAATGTCGAATATTATCTTTTGCTTCTCTCCTGGCTAGACGTTTAATCCTACTTAGATGGAGGGATGTTGCCCCGCCCACGCATGCTCAATGGCTTAACGATATTATGGCCTGCTTAGACCTTGAAAAAATTCATTATTCAGTTCTTAATTCGGATACAAAGTTCCATAAGGTCTGGGGACCTTTTATTGAGTACTTTCATAACCTTCCTCTTAACTAAGGTTTTTTTTTTCGGTCCCTTGCTTTCAGCTCCTTTTCTGTTGGTAGTAGGCATTAATATCGTCTGTTGCTAAGTGTATTTACAGTTTTGGGGGTTTGAATGTCCTGATGTATACTCTTTAGATTGTGTTGTGGTTGGTCTGGAGTTCTTTTTTGTTGCGGGGCTTGGGGAGGATAATAATTTTACATATCTTCAATTTGGGTGTTTTCTCAATTATCTTCCTTTGTATTATATTATTATTGTATGTTTATTTTTGCACTGTATTAATGTTCTTCATTTTGATCTGGGTTTTTTTTTATCTGTAGCGATGTAGAAAATGTATAAAAAACTAATAAAAAAAGAAAAGAAATGAAATGGTAGTTATTACTAAGTTGATATTGAATTGACTCAGGTTAGTAATTACATATGTCAGTGACAGTATTAGAGGAAAAAGTCAGTTGGCAATACTGACTTCTGGAACAATGCAGACCTACTAGCTGCCTCGAGGAAATCTGCAGATGCTGGAAATTCAAGCAACACACACAAAATTTGTGTGTGTTACTAGCTACCTATACATTTTCATTACGTATAGGAAAAGCATATTTATTTTATTTACAGTGTCGACTCTTGAGGATCTGATGGCCACTTGCTGAAAACTTCTGTTCCCTATTTTCATGACTTATCATCATAATGTGTTTGTGATTTTCATAATGGATAACAATTTCCTTCTGGAAGATTGTCTCCAAACCAGAAAGCCTTAATGTTTAAGTTCCATTTGACTAAAATCCTTACCAGTATCCAGGTGCATGGTTTTAACCAACGTTAACATGGGGATAGAGAGGAAACCATAATGACTGCTAAATGACTGCAAAATGAGTCAGGCAAAGATATATTTCTACCATCCTATCAGACCCCTTATCTGGCTTGTCTTAGCACTATTACTGAAAATTCTTACCAACTCCAGATGCTCCTGACAATGATTGGACTCAAACACAGCACACCAATTCCAGCACACCGTTCATTATTGCCAATGTCTTTGTTTACTTTCTGTTCTGGAGAAAGCTAAGTTTTCTTTCACCCAGATTGAGACATCTTTTAAAAGATTGACCCTCGAGAAGGCCAAATTTTGTTGCAGTGTGGTGTCTCCATTTGTGATCTGTAGAGGTGTCTGCACACATGTCGAAAGTATAAAATTCAATCTATAATATAGTCATCGAGCTATCCAACACAAAAACAGGCCCCACGGCCCACCATCCATGCTGGTCATCCGTAACCCATCCACATTGATACACTGGTGTATTACATACAGTTTTATTCACCCTATTACATCTGTAGAAATTTGAGAGTCTTTGATGACATACCAAGTTTCCTCAAATTCATAATGAAATATAGCCACTAATGTGCCTTCTTTGTAACTACCTCAAAACGTTGGCCCCAGACAAGATCTTCAAATATGTTGACACCCAGTAGCTTGAAACTGTTCACCCTTTTCACTGCTGATCCCTTGATGAGGACTGGTGTGTGTTCCCTCATCTTCCCCTTCCTGAAGTCTACAATCATTCCCTTGGTCTTATGGATGTTGAGTGCAATGCAGTTGCTGTGACACCACTCAACCAGCAGATATATATCACACCTGCATGTCTCCTTGTCACCATCTGAAGTTCTACCAACAATAGTCAGATTTATAGATGGTGTTTGAGCTGTGCCTAGCCACACAGTCATGGGTGTAGACAGAGAGGAGCAGTGGGATAAGTATGCATCCTTGAGGTGCTCCAGTGTTGATTGTCAATGAGGAGATGTTATTTCTGATCCACACTGACTGTGGTCGCCTGGTGAGGAAGTCAAGGATCCAGTTGCAGAGGGAGGTAGAGAGGCCCAGGTTTTGGACAGCAGCCAAATGTAGATACTGCTATTGTTCAGGTGATCCAAGGCCAAGAGGAGAGTCAATGAAATTGCATCCACTACTTAAAAACATAAGAAATAGGAGCAGGAGTGGGTTATCTGGACTGCCGAACTTGCTCCGCCATTCAATAATATCACGGCTGATCTGACCATGGACTCATCTCCACCTATATGCCTTTTTCCCATAACCCTTAATGCCCCAACTATGCAAAAATCTATCCAACCTTGTCTTAATTATATTTACGGAGGTAGCCTCCACTGCTTCATTGAGCAGAGAATTCCACAGACTCACCCCTCTTTGGGAAAAACAGTTCTTCGTCCATCCTAAATTTACTCCCCTGAATCTTGAAGTTATGTCCTCTAGTTCTAGTCTGACCTTTACTTTACTTTATTGTCACCAAACGATCGATACTAGAGCGTACAATCATCACAGTGATATTTGATTCTGTGCTTCGCACTCCCTGAAGTACAAATCGAAGTAAATATAATAAAAATTTAAATTATAAATCATAATTAGAAAATAGAAAAGGGAAAGTAAGGTAGTGCAAGTCAGGTCCGGATATTTGGAAGGTACGGTCCAGATCCGGGTCAGGATCTGTTCAGCAGTCTTATCACAGTTGGAAAGAAGCTGTTCCCAAATCTGGCCGTACGAATCTTCAAGCTCCTGAACCTTCTCCTGGAGGGAAGAGGGACAAAAAGTGTGGGCCATGTCCTTGATTATCCTGGCAGCACTGCTCCAACAGTATGTGGTGTAAAGTGAGTCCAAGGATGGAAGATTGGTTTGTGTGATGTGCTGGACTATGTTCACTATCTTCTGCAGCTTCTTGGACAGGACAACTTCCATACCAGATTGTGATGCACCCTAGAAGAATGCTTTCTACGGTGCACCTATAAAAATTAGTGAGGGTTTTAGGGGACAGGTCAAATTTCTTCAGCTTTCTCAGGAAGTAAAGGCGCTGGTGGGCCTTCTTGGCAGTGGACTCTGCTTGGTTAGACCAAGTCAGGTCATTTGTGATATTCACCCCAAGGAACTTAAAGCTTTTGACCTGTTCCACCTGCGCACCACTGATGTAGATGGGGTTGTGCAGTCTGCTACTCCTTCTGAAGTCAACAACCAATTTCTTCATCTTGCTGACGTTGAGAGATAGGTTATTGTCTTCACACCATGCCACCAGGTTCTTAATTTCCTCTCTGTACTCAGACTCATCATTACCCGAGATACGGCCTACAATTGTGGTGTCATCAGCAAACTTATATATTGAGTTTGATGGAAACTTGGCTACACAATCATGGGTGTACAGTGAGTACAGCAGGGGGCTGAGTACACAGCCTTGTGGGGCACCGGTGCTCAGAGTGATTGTAGAGGAGAGCTTGTCCCCTATTTTTACAGCCTGGGTCCTGTCTGTGAGGAAGTTGAAGATCCAGCTGCAGATCTGAGTGCTAAGACCCAGGTTCCGGTGGAACCAACTACCACCAGTGGAAACAAGTTTCCTGTCTCTATCTGATCTATCCCTTTCATAATTTTATATGTTTCTCTAAGATCTCCTCTCATTCTTCTGAATTCCAGTGAGTACAGTCCCAAGTGACTCAATCTCTCCTCATAGTATAACGCCCTCATCTCTGGAATCAACCTGGTGAACCTCCTCTGCACCACCTCCAAAGCCAGTGTATCCTTCCTCAAGTATGGAGACCAGAACTGCACACAGTACTCCAAGTGCGGCCTCACCTGTACCCTATACAGTTGCAACATAACCTCCCTGCTTTTAAATTCAAGGGACAACATCCCATTTGCTTTCTTAATAGCCTGCTGCACCTGCAAACCAACCTTTTGTGATTCATACACAAGCACCACTCCCAAGTCCCTCTGCACAGTAGCATGCTGCAATCTTTTACCGTTAAAATAATAATTAGATCTTCCATTTTTCCTTCCAAAATGGATGACGTCACATTTACAAACATTGTACTCCATCTGGCAGACCCTTGCCCACTCACTTAACCTATCTCTATCTCTCTGCAGACTCTCCATATCTTCTGCACAATTTGCTTTTCCACTCAATTTAGTATCATCAGCAACTTAGATACACTACACTCGGTCCCCTCTTCCAGATTGTTAATGTATGTCATGAACAGCTTTGAGCTCAGCACCAATCCCTGTGGCACGCCACTCACCACTGATTGCCAACCAGAGAAACAATCATGTATCCCAACTCTCTGCTTTCTATTAGTTAAACAATCCTCTATCCATGCTAATACATCACCACCAACCCTATGCATCCTTATCTTATGGATTAGTCCTTTATGCGGCACCTTATTGAACGCCTTCTGGAAATCCAAGTAAATACCATCCATCTGTTCCCCTCTATCCACTGCGCTCATTATATCCTCAAAGAACTCCAGTAAGTTTGTCAAACAGGACCTGCCTTTGCTGAATCCACGCTGTGTCTGCCTGATGGATCCATTTCTTTCCAGATCCCTTGCTATTTCTTCTTTAGACCTATTGCAGCAAAAGTAAATTGCAGTGGGTCCTGGTCCTTGCTTAGGCAGGAGTTAATTCTGGCCATGACCAACCTCTTAAAGCACTTCATCACAGTAGATGTGAGTGTTACTGGACAATAGTCATTGAGGCAGCTCACCCTGTTCTTCTTGGGCACTGGTATGATTGTCACCCTTTTGAAGCAGGTGGGATTCTCTAACTGCAGTGCTGAGAGATTGAAGATGCCCTTCAATCTCTCAGGTAGAATCGTCTACCTGCTGAACCGTGTCTACGCCCACCTGGACAAGCTGGCGAGCACTGTGAGGGTCATGTTTTTTGACTTCTCCAGTGTGTTCAACACCATCCGCCCTGCTCTGCTGGGTGAGAAGCTGACAGAGATGCAGGTGGATGCTTCCCTGGTGTCATGGATTATTGATTACCTGACTGGCAGACCACAGTACGTGCGCTTGCAACACTGTGTGTCAGACAGAGTGGTCAGCAGCACTGGGGCTCCACAGGGGACTGTCCTGTCTCCCTTTCTCTTCACCATCTATACCTCAGACTTCAACTACTGCACAGCGTCTTGCCATCTTCAGAAGTTTTCTGATGACTCTGCCATAGTTGGATGCATCAGCAAGGGAGATGAGGCAGAGTACAGGGCTACGGTGGGAAACTTTGTTACATGGTGTGAGCAGAATCATCTGCAGCTTAATGTGAAAAAGACTAAGGAGCTGGTTGTGGACCTGAGGAGGGCTAAGGCACCGGTGACACCTATTTCCATCCAAGGGGTCAGTGTGGACATGGTGGAGGATTACAAATACCTGGGGATACGAATGGACAATAAACTGGACTGGTCAAAGAACACTGAGGCTGTCTACAAGAAGGGTCAGAGCCATCTCTATTTCCTGAGGAGACTGAGGTCCTTTAACATCTGCCGGACGATGTTGAGGATGTTCTATGAGTCTGTGGTGGCCAGTGCTATCATGTTTGCTGTTGTGTGCTGGGGCAGCAGGCTGAGGGTAGCAGACACCAACAGAATCAACAAACTCATTCGTAAGGCCAGTGATGTTGTGGGGGTGGAACTGGACTCTCTGACGGTGGTGTCT
The DNA here is from genome assembly GCF_048418815.1 of Hemitrygon akajei. Classification (NCBI taxonomy): domain Eukaryota; kingdom Metazoa; phylum Chordata; class Chondrichthyes; order Myliobatiformes; family Dasyatidae; genus Hemitrygon; species Hemitrygon akajei. The sequence goes on along the minus strand of NC_133141.1, from coordinate 4,889,274 downwards.
GAAAAGAGGATGCTGTCCAAGTTGCATGCCATCTTGGACAATGTCTCCCATCCACTCCATAATGTACTGGTTAGGCACAGGAGTACGTTCAGCCAGAGACTCATTCCACTCAGATGCAACACTGAGCGTCATAGGAAGTCATTCCAACCTGTGGCCATCAAACTTTACAACTCCTCCCTCAGAGTGTCAGACACCCTGAGCCAATAGGCTGGTCCTGGACTTATTTCCACTTGGCATGATTAACTTATTATTTAATTATTTATGGTTTTATATTGCTATATTTCTTCACTATTCTTGGTTGGTGCAGCTGTAACGAAACCCAATTTCCCTCGGGATCAATAAAATATGTCTGTCTGTCTGTCTGTCTTCAACACTCTCGTCAGTTCATTGGCACATGTTTTCAGAGCACTATGAGGTACACCTGATGCCTTGTGACGGTTCACCCTCATGAAAAAAGTTGTGACATCACCCTCCAGACAGAGATTCCAGAGTCACCTGATGCCGCAGGGATTTGCATAGATGTAGTTTTATCCTCCATTTCAAAACATGCATAAAAGGTGTTTAGCTCATCCAGGAGTGAAGCATCATGGCCATTCATGATGTTAGGTTTCACCTTGTAGGAAGTAATGGCCTGTAAACTGGCATACATCCGAATCTGTCTCTAACTTCAATCGATTTTTCCCTCTTAAGATAGCCTGCTGTATTTCATACCTGGACCTCTTGTGTAGTTCTGGATCACTGGTCTAAAATGGCATATATCAACTCACATACCTCTTGGTTCATCCATGGCTTTTACCCACATCAATGTCAAAATTTGCCTGCCTGTAGTTTCCTGGTTTGTTTTTGCTACCCTTTTTAAACATTGATACCATGTTAACCATTTGCCAGTCGTCCAGAACCTCATCCATGGCTAGAGCTGAAGCAGAGGCCCCTGTCGTTTCTTCTCCAGCTGTCCACAAGGTCCAAGGATGCACCAGGTCAGGTCAGGCCCTGGAGATTTATCCACTTTAATGCACTATAATGCCTCCAATGTCTCCTCCCTGCTAATTTCCACTTGGCATGATTAACTTATTTTTTTTGCTAATTGTACATGGTCTAAGACATCACTACTTATTTTCCCCATTTCTTTAACTTCCATCATTTTTTCCACAGCAGCAATTGAAGAGAAATATACATTAAACATCCGACCCATTTTCTTTAGCTCCACGCAAAAACAGCCTTGCTGATCTTTAAAGGAACTATTTTCTCTCTAGCCACCCTTTTACTCTTAATATACCAATTGACTCTCATGGGATTTTGCTTCACTTTGCCTGCTGGACCCTTCTCACATCCTCCTTCTGCCCTTCTAACTTCTTACTAATACAAGGGAAAACAATAACAAAAGCCTTGCCTTGTCTTGTCCGTACTGCACCAACCACCACCACTGGACTATAAACGTGCAGTCCCTCATGCGTGCAGTTGTAATTTAAATTGCGGTGTTTAAGAGCAGCGATTTGAAAGTTTTACTATCAGTGGCAGAGTTAACGTGTGGCGGCAGGGAGTTCCAAACTGGAATGGCCCTAGAGTACAGTGAGTAGCGGGAGCAGTCCTTGTTGGTCTGGATGGTCTTGTAGTTCAGGGGCTGGTCTTGTCCGGTTGCTGGTCTGTTATTCTGGTTACACAAAAGGTGACTAATGCTGGATGGAGTTAATGAATGAGTTTCCCTGTAAGTTGTAGTAAGCCTGGCTATTGTGCGGCGTCTTTGGAGGGTATCCCATTTGAGGTCAAGAAGCATATCTGTAATACTACTGGTCTTTCTATAATCACTGGTTACAAACCTGGCAGCTCTTCTCTGGACTTTCTTAAGGTTATTGATGTGGATGGTTTGGTAAGGATCCCAAATGGCACTACAGTATTCCAGTCTTGGACGGACGAGAGTTTTATAAGCAATTTCTTTTGTGGTTTTTGAGCAATTCCAAAAGTTACGCCGTAGAAGGCCAAGGATTTCATTGGAACTCGAAATGGTTTGGTTGATGTGTTTTGCCCGGCTAAGGTTATCTGACAGTTCAATGCCCAAGTAGGAGTGATGTTTTACTTCCTGGAGTGCAGCATTTCCCATGAAGTACTGATGATGGTAAAATTTTTTCTTGTGGGTCATTCTCATAATGTAGCACTTTGAGATATTAAATTTCATCTTCCAGAAGGACTCCCCCTTGCACAGCGAGTTAAATGTCTTGTTGAAGGGTATTGCAGTCATGGAGAATTTATGGGTCTGTACAGAATCAGGTCATCGGCAAACAGTCTGACTTCAGATGTAACACAAGTTGGAAGGTCATTTATATAGGTTAACAAAAGTAGTGGCCCCAAGACAGTGCCCTGTGGTACTCCCAAAAACACTGGACAGCTAGATGAGGATTGCCCGTCAATTAATACCTTCTGGTGCCGTTTAGTTAGAAAGCTTTTGATCCAATCCTTAGTAGAGCCTCAGATGCCAAGATGGTCAAGTTTAGCTAACAGGCATTGATGTGGTACAGCATCAAAAGCTTTACTAAAATCCATTATGCAAAGGTTAATTTGACTCTTTGCATTCAGAATCTGGGCTAGATCATTAACGAGTCCGGCTAACTGTGTTTCACAAGACCATCTTCTCATAAATCCATGCTGTCTGTTGGAGAGAAGTGAGAATCTCTCCAGATGATCCATAATATTGCTGTGAATAATGTGTTCTAACTGCTTGCTTGCAATACAAGTAAGTGACACGGACAGTAATTAGATGGTAAAGAATGAGGTGTTACAGTTAACAAGAAAGTGCAGTGCAGTCAAACAATAAGGTGCAAGACCATAACAATGTGGATTGTGAGATTTCATCATACTAAAGGGCTGTTAACAGCAGGCTAGAAGCTATCCGTAAACCTTGTGGTGTGTGCTTTTTGGCTCCTGTACCTTCTGCTCGATGTGTGTGGGGGGGAGGGGGGGAAGAGAGAATTTTTGGGGTGGGTGAGTCTTTGATTACGTTGACTGCTTCATCGAGGCAGCGAGTAATGTAGACAGTGTCCGTGAAGGGGAGGCTCATTTCTGTGACGTGTTCTGCAGTTTCTTGCAGTCATGGGCAGAGCAGTTGCCATATTAGCCATGATGCATCCTGATAAGATGCTCTCTATGGCGCATTGCTAAAAATTGCTGAGACTCAAAGGATTCATGCCAAGCTTCTTTAACCGCCTGAGGAAGTTGAGTCACTGGTGCACTTTCTTGTCTATGTATGATAGCAAGTTAATTTGCATTGTATCAGGAAGCCTGTGTGCAGTGTGACATTGCCTTCAATGTAAAGAGAACATTGCTGTACAGTGCAACACAGTGTTCATTGGAAGCAGATTTAATCCTACTAATCCTTTCACACTGTGACACAGGTTTTAGCAAGTACTTATACGTAGCTGAAGCATTCTCTGATGGAAGATTTGATATAGCTTACTCTTCTGTCATTTAACAGAATGATGATGTCAGGAAATGTAAAGGAATCTTGACCCAAATGCAGAGCCACAGAGACAATTTAACGGTGAGTGATAACTTTAACAATAAACTGCAAAAGAACAATCCGCGAGGGGCCATGAAACAAGAGAAGATGGATACTCAACACGACAAGACAACGAGGTAACTGAAGGCTAGGAACAAGCAGTGTACACTGGACCAATTTTCACCATCCTAGGTTCTGGAGATGCAGGTTCAGGTGGGTTGAGTGGTCAGTGGACAACGGGCTTGAGGCAGGACATGTGAAAGGTAGGTGTGATCCTGAGGGACAAGGGCAGCTAGAGATGGTAAGTGACTGGATTGATGTTATGGGTAATTCTGAGGGAAGCAATGAACCGGAATGCGAGCTTTCAGGAATCGGTACGCAGGGGAAGTTCTCAGATGGACAGCCAGGCACAGGCCCCTAGCCAGAGTAGTCAGCAGTTGGCCTGGTGGTAGTACGTGTGGATGGCAGCTAGGATGGCTCTCCATACTCTCTTCCAAGCATTCCAGCAGGGCCTGGGTGGACAGGACCTTCACCGGCGGCTCCGCTGTGGGGAGCAGCGGGGGTTGGTAGCCACGAAGCACTTCGAAGGGTGACATACCCATTGCAGAGTGGTGTGTAGATTGTGTGACAGTTCAGCCCAGAGTAGATACTTCTCCCATGTGGAAGGGTTAGGGTTGGCGAAGCAGCATGAAAACTTGTCCCCTTGCTGATTGGCTCTTTCTGACCGACCATTAGTCTGCAGATGATAGCCAGAGGACAAACTCACTGAGGTGAGGAGGAGGGAGCAGAGGGCTCACCAGAAACAGGAGATAAATTGTGGGCCCTGGTCCAACACAATGACCTGAGGGAAACCATGGAGGTGAACTACATGTTGCAGAACTAGGTCCACCATCTCTGTGGCAGATGGAAGCTTTGGGGGGCAATAAAGTGGGCTGCCTTGGAGAACCAGTCTGCCACTGATCACCATGGCCTCATTAGAAGACTGCAAACCCATGATGAAATACATGGCAATATGGGGTCACAAACATCAAGAGACCAGTAAGAGCCGCAGGAGCTCAGAGGGTTGCTGGTCAGATGAATTGAACTGGACACATTGAGGGCAGGCAGTGATGAACTGATGTAGATCTGCAATCATGGTGAGCCACCAGAACTAGTGACGCAGAAAATCCAGGATCCTGGATGGTTGGAAAGGGGTATGGAGTGGGCCCACTTGAGTGCCTCAGAGTGTACGGCCGCTGGCACATACATATGGATGTCAGGTGTGTTGACCGGAATAGGCGTGTGCTGTAGGGCCTGGTGGAAATGGCTCTCAAGATCCTAGACCATCGGGGTGAGGTTCTGCAAGGTTGGTCTGATGGGCTGAGGTGCAATCTTCATTTCAGCAGGGTCAAACTGTCATGACTGTATTGGTAGGAGATATGAAGTTGAGTTGCTCAATGAAGAGGGACCAGCAAGCCTGACATGAGTTGAATGGATATAAACTACTGGTGGTTAGTCCAGATCAGGAAGGGCTTGGTGTCTCCCATCAACCAATGTCTCCATTTCTCCAAGTCTCATTCATGGCTAGTAGCTCCCTGTCTCCTCTTCCATAACGACACAGTGTAGAGTTGGCACAAGGCTTCCTATCTGGTCCTCGCCGGGAGAGGATGGCTCCGGCACCCATGTTAGCTGTGACCACCTCTACCACAAAAGGTCTGGAGTAATCTGAATAGCAGAGAATGGGAACGGTGGTGAAGCGAATCTCAGCTCCTCAAAACTGTGGTCCGTGGCAGGAGAGCAGGTTCTCCTTGGTAGGTGACTTGGTGAGGGAGGTGAGATGAGTGGTGATTTGGCTGTAGTTTCTGATGAAATGGTAGTAGAAGTTGGAGAAGCCCAGGAGGTGCTGCAGCTGTTTGAAGGAGCGCGGTCGGGGCCATTCAGTGATGGAGCATACTTTCTCTGGTTAAGCCTTGGGGTGAAAGGACGCAACCCTGGAAGGAAGCGACTGGGATGTGGAACTGGCATTTCTCTAACTTGCAGTACGGTTGGTTTTCGAGGAGTTGAAGAAGGACTGATCAGACATGACAGGAATGGTCTTGGGGGTTCTTGGAGAAGATGAAAATGTTGTTGATGATGAAGAGTCCTGCACCGGCTGAAGACTGGGATGGTCGAATGAAGCCATACTGTAGTGATTCAGTGATGGAGTCATTCATGGCTTGGTCTCAGGAGGAGAAAGAGAGAAAAGACAACCTTGGGGAGGGGTGGTGCCCGGGATGATGTTAATAGCGCAGTTGTGCGGTCTGTGAGGCATCACCCTTTTACTGAAGGCGATGGCTAAGTTGTGGGAACTTGGTGAGGTTGAGGGCTTCACGGATTGACGGGGTGAGGTCAACTGAGATTGCAGGCAGGTGATCTGGCAGGTAGGTCCCAACTCAGCAGTGGACCAGATGACTAGGCGAAGTGAGAGTCTGAGTGGAGAGCCAGGGGTAACCCAAGATGACAGGAGTGTTTGGTGAGTCAATCAGAAGGAATCAGGTGGACTCATGGTGCTCTCCGATGCTCATGTGCACAGGCCCTGTGTGTGTGTGCTCTGACTATCCCAGACCGCAAGGGATGTCTGTCGATGGTTGTGATGCAGAAGGGGTGAGAGATAGGCTGGGTAGGCAGTCCAAGCTGCACACACAGAGTCTGGTCAGAAAGTTGCCAGGATTCACCTGAGTCTCCTGTGTTCATAGAACCATTGGGGTGTGGAAGAGGACAGACAGAGTTAGGCTATGGTGCTGGAATGAGGGCCCAGAGGGAGCTTACCAGATAGAAGGCCCCTCGTACCAGTGGTGCTGTTTTCTCAGAAAGCAGTGGGCATTTGATGCGTGGGTGATTGACAGTTCTGCAGTAAGCACACAAGTTGTTTCTCCACCAACGCTCACACTCTTGGGTGATTGAGGAAGCTCTCCCTAACTGCAAAGATTCTGGCGTCTTCGAAGATGAAGATCAGCCTGAAATGGTTCTGGAAATGGAACTGGAGTTCTGGCTGGTGATCTGGAGGGGCGTTCCATAAGACACTTGTCAATACAGAGGGCCAGAGTGATGAGGCTTTTGATATCAGTGAGCATCTCCTGGGTAGATAGCTCATCTTTCAAGCACCCTTATTGTAATAAGCCAGCAGCACTTCTGCATTACAGCCACACTCTGGCAAGAGGCACTGGAATCTGGGGCTCCATGGGAGGAGGTTGACTGATTCGGGCTTAACATAATGAAATGGAGATTTGGTTGAGAGTGGTGAGCAGATTGTCAATGGTTCCCTATTGCTTCTAGATTGTGTACTTGTATAGGTGGACAACTTCCTTTAGGCAGGCAAACTCTGCAGGGTCAATTGTTGACTCAGTCATCCTTTTAGGGAATATAGAGGAGGCTTGACCCAAGTACAGAGCAGTGGAGACGACTTAATGCTGAGTGATCACTTTATTAATAAACTGCAAAATAAAAAATCATGAGGAGACTACAAAACAAGAGAGAATAGGTACTTAACATAACAAGATAACGGAAGGCTAGGAGCAATTGGTTGGAATTGGCTAGTTTGAAGGGCAAACAAGTATTGTGGATGAGAGCTGGGTTTAAATAGGCTGCAGGTGATGAGTTGGAAATGAGTGGCAAGTGACTCCTCTTCACTGGGTGAGACTGAGAGGTGCCTGCCTGTGCAGCCACATTTTTAAATTTAAAAAATCTATTCACCCCTTAGAAATTGAAATTAATTTTGGTTGAAGTGATTCCACTTTCCAGAGTTCTTTCTGTATAATATTTTCATTCATGGCAGCTGCATTTAATAACTAAACACAAGAATGAATATAAACTTGTAATTGCTAACTCTTGGGGAGTTTATCAGTCTTAAACTTAATTAAATGTGAAAAGGAATGACTTGGCATGTTGTCTGTTGGAGTGAAAGGGTTAATAAAACAGTATGGAACCACTCAGTTTGCTGTGTGTATTTGCCTCTGGCTATGCTTTAGCATGAGCAGAAATTCACATTTGATCCAATGATCAGATTTCTTGTGGAATAAAATAGAAAAGGAATTGAGTATTAATCTGCTATCAAGAATTTGTTCTTCTTCTTCTGATTATCGTGTGGGATTCCTTGTGCCACTTCTACCAGTCCAATTAAAACACCAGGCATTCACTGTTCCCACCTGAGATTTTGAAGTAAGCACCTGAACACTTGACAGAAGCCTACATTTGATCAGCTCAAGTCCAACATACAAACTAGAAGGATTAGTTAGCCACTCAGACTCTTTAGTCAGTTCTGCCAAACAATAAATTCTGATTGCAGCATCAATGCTGCACTCCTATCCACCTCTGGTAACCTTTCACCCCTTTGCTTAGGAATAACTTCTTTAGCCTTAAATACATTCAATAATTTATTACTATTTCCTGAACTAAAATTACTAACTGATTATAAACAGCCACAGTTATGTCATTCACAGTTTGCTTATTTTCATTCGCTTATGTTTAATATAAGTTATTTGTTTATTTGAGTGTTTAAGCAATTACATCCCTTAAGTTATATTACTTTTTCTAATTCAAATCATTTGAATCTTGAATTGCTGTGGAGTTCAGGAATGCAAGATATTTTAGCTTTCAAAACTTATTAGTTTTTTTATCCCATGATGAGCACAAAACTTCATGTGGTGCAGGAGTGCATTGCAGGCAAGAGAGGAGCAAGATTGTGACAGATTGCTCTTGCAGTGTAAGAGTAATCAAATTTCAGACTCAGTGCTCCTCAAAGTGGATGGAGTTGTGAAGACAAGCATGTTGTCAAAGATGAAAGAGAAAGAGGGGAGGATTCAAGATTCAATGATACAAATTATATTTATTGTCAAAGTATGTACGCAGGATACAACTCTGAGATTTGACTTCCCATGGACAGCCACAGAACAAAGAAACACCATGGAACCCATTCAAAGAAAAACATCAAACCCCTAACATGCAAAAAAAGTGAACAAATTATGCAAACAGCAAAAAAGAGCAAAAAACGCAGAAAATAAAACATCAAGCCAGAAAGTCAATGAAACAGTCCATTAATAATCAATTTCAGCTCAGTTCAGTTTCAGCGCTGTGTCATCCGTCGACTGCAGACCACAGAGCCAGTCCATCCCAACATCCTGATCAAAATCACATAAAATAGCAACAGAAAAAAGGCTCCATCCGCACACTTGAGTCGAAACCTCGCTGAACTCCCTTGGAGTCAGCAAAGCAGCAGATCACTCAATCAGCCCGAAAATGCACCATCAAACTGCAGATCATGGGCTCCAATAGTAGCAGAATCCTATTTAAAAGAAAAATAAATAAAAGAGGTAAGTTTGTGATCTATCTGAAGGATGTCACCTTTGGTTGCATTGTCCGCTGGTGCCATCTTCTCCAGATTCTGTGTTCCGGGGAACCAGCTAGTGACACTATCGGCAATTAGCCCTTCACTTCATTGAAGTGAATATGGACAGAGATGGCACTGAATCTGACCTGTTTATACCTTTGCAAAAAGTCACCCGTAGCCTCAAATTGAGGACAAGGAGTGTAAAAATGAGCTTGCACACTAAAGTTCGCTCACTAGGAAAATATCTTCCAGCAGTGATTCTGTTGAATGTTACAAACTGCTCAATCAGGTAAGTCCATTTATTCCTAACAGTAGAAAACATTTGAAAGTGAAACTAGGTAAATTATTTCACACTGCTCAGTACAATGTAAAGTGTTTTTAGACTGACAACTGAATTTACCTATCATTTTACTTTGATGCAAAACATGTAAAAAAATAAAAACATATTGTCCTTCAAAACCCCAGGGTGTTTCGAAACACCTGCATCCACTGAGATATTCTGAGCAATTTTGCTCCTTTGTGCCTAGACAGGCTCATGGATTAATCCAAATACCCCAAAGGACCAATTCAGTACTCCCTATATGCTCTCGGGGTAATTTGCATCGGCCCTTTAATCTGCCAACCTTTGTGTCTTTGGGAGAAAACTGGAACACTCAGGGGAAACCCATGTGATCAGAGGAAGAGCTTACAGCCTCCACATAGACAACACCAGAGGATGTGGGAATAAACTGGAGCACCTGGAAGGAACCCACATGGTTTCAGGAAGAATGTACAAACTCCACACAGACAGCAACGGAGGTCAACATCAAGTCCAGGTCACTGGAACTGTGAAGCAGCAGCTCTACCAGTGGTGCTACTGTATTGCCCATCATGCTCTGGTGCAAAATTTGCCCACTTTCAGGGAGCAGTTGACTTACATTTACTCTTTCTGAAGTAGAGTTAAAATCCCATCCTTGGAAACAGGGAGGAGCCAATCCCCTTGAGTTCGGAGTTCCAACTCCTGACTGTTAGTCTGAGGAACCTTGTACTACTGGTGGTCAATATGTAATGATAAGGGTGGAATAATATGTGATGCCCAAAAAAATTGAATAGCCTTCTGGTAATTAGCACTGTCTGCTTGTGTTTGACTGGTCTCCCTCTTGCTCGCTGCTGCCAGAGAAAGGTTCAGGCATGTTGGGTCTTGGCAAAGGTTTGTGGATTGGACTTGTTTTGCGAGGACTCTACAGTTCATGTTATACGTGTTTCTATTTCTGGGTACTCCTTTCTTTATTGCTATTTTGTGCAATTTATAACAGCAGTGAATGAATGACGCAGCACTGAACTGAAATGAACATTCCTAGACTGTTTCAAGGACTGCAGTTTAATGTTTAATATTCTATGTGCTATTTGCTCATTTTTTGCCACTTATGCAATTTGGGTTTTTTTAATGCATTGGGGTTAAATGTCTCCTTTGAAAAGGTTCCACGGTGTTTCTTTGTTTCCTGGCTGTCTGTGGGAAGATGACTCTCAGGGTTGAATACTACATACATACCTTGGTAATAAATGTACTTTGACAATCAGTGATTTTTGGCATACATGAGTGGTACACTTATTTGTGGCATTGACTGTGGAGGATCATTTGATGAGTTCTTTCAAAACAGTATTGATAGGTTTCTGAGTATTAAGGGAATTCAAGGATTTTGGGATAGTGCAGGAGGTAGTAGTAGAAGATCAAGGTCAAAGAAAAAAATGAGTATATTGTCATGTGCTCTAGTAGACGTATACACAAGAAAAACTTATTTCCAACAGAATACCTTGCACATAACATTAGATAAGCAGCACTTAAATTAAATTCAACAATTTACTGTCTACACAACTTTTACAAGTAAGAATACAATTTGAACAAAAATAAAATACAAATTCAATTGTGGTACAAAGTGGTCATGGTGTTGTTCTACTGAGGTAGTGATTAGGGCTGTGCCAGTTAGCTCCAGAATTGAATGGTTGAAGGGAAGTAGATATTCTTGAACCTGGTTGTGTGGAACTTCAGACTTCATTGCCTCCTGCCTGAAGGAAGCTGAGAAACTGAGAGAAGATGGCATGGCCCAGAAGGTGAGGATCCTTGATAGTACCTGTAGATGTTGTCTTCTTGAGGTAGCACCTGACTATCGATGGTGAGAAGGGGTGGGCCCGTGATGTAGTAGGCAGAGTCCAGCAGCTTTTTGCATGCCAGATCATAATGCAACCAGTCATCACGGTTACATCTGTAGAAATTTAATGATCTTTATGAATGGTGCAGCAACCTTGAAGTGCCAGATGGCTTCTATTTCTTATGTTCCCATGTACGGAGGACTGCTCATAAGTGTGACAGTGGTGCCTTCTTTGGGCAGGGGGTGGTGGCTGGAGCGTTGTGGTTGAGGTAACATAAAGATAGAATCTGAAATATCAGTCCATAAGAACAATAGTATGAGTGGAATGCCACCAAATCCTCTGTCCAAGCCTCACCCACAGACCGAGGCTCTGTCCCACCACACCCAGTCCAACTCAATCTCATTCTCAGCTACTCAAGCTGACAAGTGTGTAGCTAAGTGTAGCCCACAGGTCTCCACTCCTCTGGTCTAGCCACTTTGGCTGTCAGGCTCACACATACAGGCTCCTGGCAGTCTCTAACCTGCTAACAAGAGTCACCTGCCACTCATTTCCAATTCAACACCCCAACTCTCAGCCACAGTCCCTATTTCCCCATTGAAGGAGCCAGCCTCAACCTGTTGTTCCTAGCCTTCAGTTACCTTATTACCTGTGAGTTTAGAATCTGTTCTCTCTTGTTTTGTGGCCCCTTGTAGCTTGTTATTTTTAGTTTATTAGTGAAATATCATTTACTGCTAAATCACCTCCACCGCTCTGCTTTTGTGTCAAGCCTCCTTTATATTTCCTTACAGTGGCTGAACCTCTGCCTTCTTAAATTCAAGTCAAAGTCAAATTTGTTATCCAAGTACAAATATGTCACCATATACAGCCCTGAGATTCATTTTCCTGTGGGCACACTCAGCAAATCTATAGAATAGTAATCATAACAGGATCAATGAAAGATCAACCAGAGTGCAGAAGGCAACAAAATGTGCAAATGCAAATATAAATAAATGGCAATAAATAATGAGAACATGAGATAAAGAGTCCTTAAAGTGAGATCATTGGCTATGGGAACATTTCAATGATGACACAAGTTTTCAATATAATGGCCAAATTTCAGCAGCTTATTTTGATTATTTTCTGCAACAGCTCAATGATTTGTGACTAAGTGTTCCATTAATAATGTTATCATTTGTGTACATGAACCTCTTTCACTACCCAGAACACACTCTTCTTTCCCTTCTATATCCTAAAAAGGTGACTTGCTATTTGCCTTCACGGTCACGGTTTTCTTCATTCGCTCAATGTTGATGTTTCTATCTACACCACTGACAATGCCGTCTTTCTCTACATCCGGTTTACTCTCTGGTTTCCCATTCAATTATCTTAGTCATCATTAATTAAACAACAAAGCTGAAAGAAACCTGAAATTTAAAAAAAAACAAAAGTGTTTCAAGTCAGAGACCTCATTTTGCCTACGGTAGAGGGAACTCCTGTGCTCTTTAGTATATTGTACCCTGGGTTATTGAAGTTATTCTGTAAAATTTGGTTAATATCTCACCTAAGTTATAACATAGCACAGTGAAAGATGAAAATAAACGGAGACAGATGCTGCAGTCTGCGGGAGGAACTCAGCAGGTCGAACAGCGTCTGTGGGAGGACATGGGGAGGAATCGTGTGTGTGTGGGAAGGGGTGTAAATGGCGAGATCCGCTGCCCCATAGGGATCTAGGGGTACCAGCAGTGCACCCTATACCACTTCTCAAATAAAGCCATCCAATCTCTCCTTTGAAACTTCTAAACACCACTCCAAAATATGATGCATGTGCTTAATTGAATTAGAAGCTTGCGCCAATAAAGAACACTTGTCGACTTCGGATTCAAGGTGCCGGTAACCCAGCTGAGTGTTTGCGCCAGGTTGTTAAGGATGACTGTGATAAAAGTCTGATTGTGAGAGTGCAGTGTTTCAATTGTATTTAAGTGCGAGGTATGGTTCTCTGAAACACAACTGTGTCCTGTGAATCAATGGCGCTCTGAAAGAAAGTTCAAGTTCTTGCAGTTTCATTCCCGGCCCTTCCCACCCACAGTACAAAGTCCACAGACGTTTGGGAAAATCCAGTATGGAGAAAATAAACCTTCATACTACGCAGAGCTCAGAGCTTTCTAAAAATGAATGTGATACAGCTGAGCATTAAACAACAGAGATAATGTAATGAGGAAAGGAGTCGTCGGTGCGTTTAGACTTTCTGTGAACAGATCTAATAGACTGTGGGGAAAACCCGTTTGATCACATTCTCGCTAGGTGCCACCTTTCCTGAACTGACAATTGCGAAACCTCCTGCCGCTGCTCGGTATGTGCGTGTTTCTGCTTTGAAAGGAACAGGAAGGGTGCTGGGTTTCATGACTTGTGTTTGCCTGGTCGGCGCTCGGAGAGTTAATGCAGAGGTGTCCTGTTAACAGAGGGAGGAGAGTCCAAAGCGCTTGCGGGGGAGGAGCTGGTGAAACGACCCGAGCGAGCCGAGGCTTCGGGCGCACTGTTCAAGGCGTCACCCCGTTCCCCCAGGTGGATGAGTCTGCACACAGCGAAAAGAAACCTCCGTTGACTGAAATCACAGCGGCCACCAGACTGTGAGTCGGTTCAACTTCTCTTAAGTGTACCGGGTTCCTGTATGAAGGTTTACCGTCGCCTAAATTACAGCCCTATAACAGTGTAACCGAACGCGGACAGTTCAGGGCTGTCCAAACCTACATGTTATATGATGTCTCGAAATACCCTGCAGCTTCTCAGGGATTTGAAACAACTTCACGACTGAATCCTACGTTAGAGGAAAGTGTTTATATATTCCTAAAACAGCCTGCATTATAATGACTTGATTTTGTAATGTGTTAACTTTGAAGTTTTAGTTGAGTTTATTGGCTGAAACCGGTTGCTCTAAATTTATCCATAAAATGTTTACCCTTACTTCTGAATCGTATTTATTACCATTCAATCCATTTGGTACGTTTACACTCATATTTTGTTTCTGAGTTAATCTCGTGTTGCCGTATTTTGTTATTTAATACATCTGGCTGGTTGCTAACAACTCGACGGGGAACTGAGTGCAGTGAGTCAAGGTGACAGAACGCTGACAGTAATTTAAGAAATACGGTCAGCTCAGCAAAAATTACCGTAGCAAAGGAGGGGGTGGGGGGAATGTGATCTCGAGATGCGCTTTGTGTATGTCCGCGGTGGGACCAGATGCCAAGTGTTCCTCCTTCAAGGTCTGGTACTCTCCACGCCGTGAAGGTGCCAGAAACGCTGTTCCCAGCTGTGTATTTCTCAGTGTGGAGTGTGGCATCTTTCATTGATTCTATTTTTTGTTTCTTGTTTTTGCTGTGTATGCCTGCAAGAAAATGAATCTCAGGGTTGTACATTGTGACAAATATACTTTGATAAATTTACTTTGAACTTGCGCCAAGTTGGAGGGCCACGAAGTAGGGGTTAAAGGGCCTCCTGGTGTGAGACTGGTCACTAACTCTGTTGTTGCAGTAATTGTTGCTCGTGACCACTTTCAGTGACACTGGGTTTTGTTTAAAGAAATTTGAAATTCCTAAACTGTGTACATGATAGATTTCCTCGGGTGCAACGCTGTTGTTCATTGATACCGAGACAAGTGCACTCCGCATCACGGCGGCAAATCACCTTCTCTCCAGTTCCGTGATACTGGGTGTGGTGAACTACGTATACCTGTCTGGACACGCCCCTCTGCTGACTGCTCCTGTGGCCCCTCCCACAGACCCCTGTATAAAGGCGATTGGAGGCACTGCTCCTCCCTCAGTCTCCAGGATGTTGTGTGGTGGTCTCTTGCAGCTAATAAAAGCCTATCGTTCACCTCCTGTCTCCGAGAGTTATTGATGATGCATCACTGGGCAGCTGCAGGTTCAGGTCAAATTAAGAGTGAAGACCAGGAATATATGAAACCAGGAACGCTCTGGTGGTAGAGACCTTGCTCTGCGCTAACTACTTGTAGTCATTTCACTATAGAAAGAGTACTATCCAGGTGCATCACCACGTGGTATGGCAACTGCTCTGCGCAAGAGCGCAAAAGGTGCTGAGTTGTGAACACATCGCTGTCGATCGGCAAACCAGCCTCCTCTCCATTGACTTGGTCTACACTTCCCTAAGCACTGGTAAAGCAGCCAAATCATCAAGGATGCTTTCCTACCAGGGGTTCCCAACCTTTTATTTATGAAACCTTGAAACCTTACCATTAACCATGGGGGAGGGGGTGCTGTAGACCCCAGTTTGGGAACCCCTGCACCCCTCCCATAGCACAGAAGATACAAAAGCTCTAAAGCAGATAACAGCAGATTTGAGGACTGTTTCTATCCCCTATTTAAAGACTCTTAAAGGGATCTTTCATAAGCTAAGGATGAATTCCAGATCTCCCAATCAACCTCAATAGGACCATTTGATTCAGATTCTAACCTCACTCCTTCTGAACGCGATTCTTTCCACTCTTTCCGCACTAATCCTAACCTCACTATCAAACCCACAGATTAGGAGGGTGCTATAGTAGTTTGGCGGACTGACCTCTACCTTACTGAGACCGGGCGACAGCTGTCAGGCACCACCCACTAAGGAGCACCAGGCCAATGTCTCCCACACCATCGCCAACCTTATCAAATCTGGGGATCTCCCCTCCACTGTCAGCAACCTCTTAATTCACTCAGCCCGCACCTCCCATTTCTCCCTTCTTCCAAGATCCACAAGACTGCCTGTCCAGATAGATCTATTGTTTCTGCTCGTTCCTACCCCACCGAACTTGTATCTGCATTCCTCGACTCTATTTTATCCCCCCTAGTTCAGTTCCTTCTACATAGTTCCGTGACATTTCACACGCTGTCGATCTTTTCAATGACTTCAAGGCCCCTGGCCCCGATTGTCTCATTTACACTATAAACGTCTAGTCCCTATTCGCCTCCGTTCCCCCACTAGGAAGGCTTTAAAGCTCTTCATTTCCTTCTGGACACCAGACCCAACCAGTTCCCCTTACCCAGAACTCTCCTCCCTCTCAATTTCTCCTTCGTCTCCTCCCACTTCCTTCAAACAAAACATGTAACCATGGGCACTCGCTTGGGTCCAAGCTATGCCTGCCTGTTTGTCGGCTACGAGGAACAGTCCATGTTCCAAGCCTACACTGGTGTCTGTCCCCCACTTGTCCTACGCTACATCTACGACTGCATTGGTACTGCTTCCTGCGCCCATGCGGAGCTGATCGACTTTGCCTCCAACTTCCACCTTGCCCTCAAATTTACCTGGTCCATTTCCAACACCTCCTTCCCCTTTCTCGATCTCAGTGTCTCCATCTTCGGAAACTATACCTCTTAAAACGCCATTTCCTTCTCTCAGTTCCTCCGTCTTCGCTGCATCTGCTCTCAGGATGAGGCTTTTCAATCGAGAACGAAGATTTCTTTTTCAAAGAAAAGGGCTTCCATTCCTCCACCATCAATGCTGCTCCCAACCACATCTCTTCCATTTCACACACGTCTGCTTTTGTCCCATCCTCCCAGCACAACAGGGATAGGGTTCCGCTTGTCCTCAGCTACCAAGCCACCAGCCTCCGCATCCAGCACATAATTCTCTAGAACCTCCGCCGTCTCCAACGGGATCCCACCATCAAGCACATCTTTCCCACCTCCTGCTTTCCACTGGGATAGCTTTCTACATGACTCCCTTGTTCACCCTCACTGATCTCCCTCCTGGTACTCATCCTTGAAAGCGGAACAGGTGCTACACCTGCCCCTACACCTTCTCCCTCACTACCATTCAGGGATCTAAACAGTCCTTCCAGGTGAGGTGACACTTCACCTGTGAATCTGTTGTGGTACTCTATTGTGTCCGGTGTAACCTCCTGTATATTGGTGAGACCGGATGTACATTGGGAGACCACTTCGCCAAGCCAGAAAAAGCAGGATCTCCCAGTGGCCACCCATTTTAGTTCTACTTCCTACTCCCATTCCAACATGTCAGTCCATGGCCTCCCCTACTGTCACGATGAGGCCACACTCAGACTGGAGGAGCAACAAGTTATATTAAGTCTGTGTAGCCTCCAACCTGATGGCATGAACATGATTTCTTGAACTTCCGGTAATTGCCACCCCTCCCCCCCCACCATTCTCCATTCTTGTTTCCCTCTCTCACCTTATCTATTTACCTGCCCACCTCCCTCTAGTGCTCTTCCCCTTCCATTTCTTCCATGGTCTTCTGTCCTCTCCTATCAGATTCCCCCTTTTCCAGCCCTATATCTCTTTAACAAATCAACTTGATGAAGGGTCTTGCCCCGAAATATCAACTGTTTTCTCTTTTCCATGCCTGGCCAGCTGAGTTCCTCCAGCATTTTGTGTGTGTTGCTCTAGCGTTTGGCTCTTTGATCCTATTTGTTTACCTGTATTTTCTCTGTAACTGCAACAACTCTTTTCTAACTACCTGGATGTATGACATGACCTACCTGAATGGCATGCAGACAAAAGTTTTTCACTGTACGGGTGGCAATAATAAACCAAAGTTGCCAGTGTTATTCATATTTGTCATGGTCAGACTTTGGTCGTGTCACTTGTCATAACGTATTGCTGGGACTGTCCCTGTGATGAGCTGAGTTAATACAGTCAATGGCTATACCAGAAACATCCCAGGTTGATTTAAGTGATGTGTGTCACGGAGGAAGCTGAATCAGCCACTGGCTGTGGAGTTTCAATGGCTGCTCCTCTGCCCTGTCTGTGAGACACTTAATTTCACTCCACATTTAATCCCAATCGTTCGTTTTTTATGTGCCATGTCATATGACGTCAGTGATCATGATTGTTCTTGGCAAATTTTTCTACAGAAGTGGTTTACCCTTCAGTGATTGTCTGCCTGGTGTCAGTGGTCACATAACCAGGACTTGTGACCATCGTTGTGGGGCTAAGCAGGTGTTGCACCTTCCCCAAGGGTGACCTATAGACTAGTGGAGGGCAGGAGTGCCCTTTAATAGAGACTTATCTCCACCCCCCACCAATCCTAATGAACCATCAATTTTTCTCAGGATGGGGCAGAATTCTATGGTCTTCCTCAACACTCCCTGGGCTGAAGAAAAAATAGAGAAAACCATTTGCCATTCCTGAGGCTGTTCAGTAACTTGCTGGGTAAGGAGCCATTAAAGCCAGGTAAAGAGATTCCCACTGTGGTTGAATATCATCCTGAACCTCACTGCCAAGGCTGCCACATGACTAGTAACCTTTGGGTTAAGGAACCAGGAGGTGACCAACATCTGTGTGACCACAGCCCATCAAAAATTAATCTGAATAACAGGAGAAGATTAGTGGAAAAGAGACTCCAGTGGCAAAGTCTACTCTAGAGAAATGATTAGCAAATAATATATTCAAGACTATAATGTCATTAACGTGGCTCAAGTGACATCATGAGAGGCCTGAATAAAGCTGTACCAGATTATAAATGTCAGGTGAATTCTGACATTAGGTTACATGCTAGTAATTACTCCCTTCTGTTTGTTATTTTGCAAGAAATATATGTTGCACAGCTGAGTTTGTGCCATTTATTACACTGTTCCCCTTGACTCTACCTCTGGCGCCACAGTAGCATAGCAGGTACAGCGACACTATTACGACTCGGCATCAGAGTTCAGAATTCAATCCCAGCATCCTCCCTGTGGAACACATGGGTTGTCTCTGGGTGCTCCGGTTTCCTCCCGCAGTCCAAAGACGTACAAGTTGGTAGGTTAATTGGTTATTGTAAATTATCCTGTAATTAGGCTAGTGTTAAATTGGGGGTTGTTGGACGGTATGGTTCAAAGGGCTGAAAGAGCCTGTTCTGTACTGTACCTCAATAAATAAATAGCTGCATGAAGTGGTGAAATTATGAAATCATTCCATAGCTCAGTGATGAATTTTGTGCAAAGTGTTGAGGTTACGTGCAGCAACGGTCTAACGCTGCTGGTAATGGTGATGGACAAGGCATGTTAAATGTCAGTTATGCTTCGGTGAAAGCTTGATAGATACTCTGAAGAAAGGCAAAGGTTACACAGCACTTACACTCATCAACTATCCCTAAAGTAGTCAATTTGACCATAGTCTGCTGTGAAAATCTGCAGATGCTGGAAATTCAAAAAACAGAAAATATGGAAAGTGCACAGGCAGTCGGTCAGTGCCTACAGGGAGAGAAACGGAAGCAATGTTTTGTGTCAAGAACTAGCAAAATGAGAAGAAACGGATTTTTAAGTTGCAGAGAGGGGAAAGGGTGGAGAGAACGGAGAGAATGTTGGTGATCGACCAATGTGTCAAAGTAACAATTCAAGTAGATCGAGGCTGAAGGAAAAAAGTGACATGAATTGAAACAGAGGTACAGCCACATTTGTGCAGGGAGGTAGAGATTGACAAATAGGTTGCAGACAATTGCAAGATTACAACATCTGACGTTGGAATTAAACTCTGAACTCCAATGTCCTGTGCTGTAATAGCATCATGCTAACCACCACACTACCCAAATGCCGCATTCCCACCAGCAGAAGATGCCTGAAGGCCTACAGCAGCTGGCAAATCCATCCCAAATATTTGTACATATGGGGTATCCATAAGTCAGGTGTTCATAACCTGCGGAGGAAAGGAAATTATTAACTTTGTTGTTGTCCATATGTCTACATAATACCTGGACAAAAGATGAAGTAGTGTTCCTTGAGTTTACATTGGAGTAAAGAAGGAAATTGGAGTGGAACTAGATGAAGAATTGAAGTGCCAAATGACAGGAAGCTAAGGGTCACCCCTGCTGATCACACAGGGATACCCTGCAAAAACATCAGCTAATCTGAATTTTGTCTTTCTGTTGTGGATGAGATCACGTTGTGAGTACCAAATGCAACATGCTGAATTATAAGTGCAAGTGTATTGCTGCTTCACCTGGAAGGAGTGTTTGGGTGCCCAGAAGTGGGAAATGAAGAAGAGAAGAAGTATGGTTAGTAGAAGTGGAAGTGTGGACCAAGGAGTATGGAGAGAACAGTTTTTTTGGAATAGTGAAAGAAGAGGGTAAGGGACTAAGTTAAATGTGGTGGAAATTATGGAGAATTATTAACTAAATGAGATGGAGATTGATGAGGTGGAAGGTATGAATGGGAGAAACCCTACCCTTCCTCTGACCAGGAATTGAGTGTGTGAGAGTAATGGAAAGGAAATAGAAGGGCACTCTGGAGATGAAGAGCCTAATCAGCTCTGGCAGAGTGAAAGACCCAATTAAGGAGAAAAGAAGATAACTGGAGTACCTTCATGAAAAGTCTTTTTCAGTGCATGCACCTCCTGTACCTATTAAAGTGGTCACTAAGTGTATCTTTATAGCCCATCCACTTCAAGGTTCAATGTGTTCTGCATTCAGAGATGCAACTACTGTTGTAACTTGTGGTTATTTGAGTTACTGTCACCTTCCTGTCAGCTTGAACTAATCCGGCCATTCTCCTCTCAACTCTGTCATTAACAAGACATTTTTGCCCACAGAACTGCCACTCACTGGACGTTTTTTTTTTGTTTTTCGCACCATTTTCTGTTTTTTCCTCAAATCACCCCATTTGGCACCAACCATCATTCCACGGTCAAAGTCACTTGGATCACACTTCTTTATCATTTTGATGTTTGGTCTGATCAACAACTGAACCTCTTGACCACGTCTGCATACTTTTATGCATTGAGTCACTGCTACATGATGGACTGATTAGATATTTGCACTAGCGCACAGGTGTACCTCCTAAAGCGGCTATTGGCCACTGAGAGTTTGTGATGGAGATGACAAACCTAGGAGGATGGATCACAGACCATCCAGGCAGCATTAGTGCTATGTAACCTAGACAGCTCACAGATACAACAAAGAAACGGGCCCATTGCGTCTGCACCAATTATCAAACACCAATTTACACCAATCCTACATTTGTCCCATTTTATTCTTATCATATTCAAGTAAACTCCCTACTGCACCAGATTCTACACTCACCTTCTACATACTGAAGGCAATTTACAGCAGCTCATTAACCGATCCAGCTCCACAGCTGTGGATTGTGGGAAGAAACCCAGACGGTCACCGGGAGAACATGAAAGCTCCACACGGATAGTGCCAGAGGTCATTGGAGTTATGAGGCAGCAATTCATTTTGCTCTGCCGCTCTGTGCTGAGTGCTTCTTGCTTTGTTGCTGTTTTGTGGGATCTCGCTGTGCACAACTTGGCTATGGGTTCCACAAACAGTGTAACAACAAGGATGCATTGTTGGAAAATATTTCAACAAATAAAATGTACAAATTGAAGTGGCTGTGCAAAATGCATTATGGGTGTTCCTTTGAATGGGAAGTGGATTATGATATGTTTTAGCAAAAAAGAGCTGTTTGTGTGTAAATCAAAGATACAAATCCCAAGGAGTCACCGGCATTACAGCAATAATTTGTAAATCCTGGTATTACAACTGTGACTTTCATAGATACTGATGGCCATGAAGTGCTTTGAGATAGCTTGAGGTTCTTAAAATATTACAGAAACAAAGGCATTATTCCTTTTCCAGATAGTATTTGCATTGTAGCTATTGAGATAATGCCCTGCTGATGGGCTTCCAGGGAAGCTTAAATTCTGGGAGACTGATGTTAAAATTGCCTCTGTGTTTTTCCTCAAACCTTCCCTGGCTGAGCCCGGTGGAGAATGCTTAGGAAGATGCAATGTTATTTGCTGGCTATCCAATGCTCACTCTTGAGGTCTGGAAAGAGCTGGTCTTGGGATGCAGGAGCTTGTTGTCTTTGCTTCACTCTTTCATGAGATGTGAGCATCACTAGCAAGGGAGAAGTAATTCTTCATTTTTATTAGCTTTTAACTGAATGGATTTTTTTTTCAGAAGACAATTAAGAGTTAAGTATGCTGTTGTGGACTACAATTTCCTTTTGACCAATATAGCTAAGAATTCTAGTTTCTTTCCCAGTGGGAAATCAAATAGATTGTTGCAAAATTCCGATGCAGTTGTGGTTCATAGAGTTATATATGACAGAAGCAGGTCCTTCCTCTCACTCATCCAGACTGGTCAAGGTGCCTTCCAGTGCTAGTTCCATTCGCCTGCACCTGGCCCAGATCCCTCTAAACCTTTCCTATCCATGAATCTACTTTATTAATTGGATTTAAATATCCCACCTGCCATGATAGGATTTAAACTCACTTCCTCAGATCATTAATCTAAGCCTGAGACATGGTTATACATTAGTGAATTACAGGTGCCATCCACTGCTATAACCCAGGAAGCATTATAGAAATTTCATTAACATTATCTATTCAACAGCATCTTGAGTTCAGGTGTGACTTCATCAGGGTGAAATTGGTCAAGTATCATGTGGCAAAATCATCAGTGATTTGGTTATGTGGGGTCATTGAGAGATAGTGAAGTAACAGGCCGCTTGCCCCACCGAGTCTTCACTCATCATTAACCACCCATTTACACTAATGCTGCATTAATCCCATTTTTATTTTCTCCACATTCTCATCAACTACACACCTCCCCCCCCCCCCACCCCCACCCCAAACCACCACAGATTCCACTAAACACCTATGTGCTAGGAACAACTTACAGTTTACAATTAAGAACAATTAACCACCAAGTGGCATGAGTTTAGAATTTAGGTGGAAACTGGAGCCACAGGAAGAGAATGCACACAGACAGCGGATCAAACCTTGGTCCCTGTGTTGCACACGCAGCAACTCTACTAGCTGTACCACAAAGCCGATATGTATTACATCTTGCCTGACGTTCCTTTCCATTAAATATTGACACAAAAGAGAAACAGGCCAGTGTTAAAAAGGCAGCTGATTTATTACTGCTGCTTTTATTTCTGTAGCCCAAGAGGAATTCCATTCCCAATGGGCAAAGTTGAATCAAGGTTCTTGTTCGTTTACAATGATCTCAAATTGCTGTTACTTTAAGACATTTTTGCTTTATGGGCTGCAGACAGTCCTCCTGCATACTGCAAGTCTATGAAACTCAGATGTGAGCACACAGTGGGCTTAACTACTGGAACACCAGCGGCCATCGTCAGGACACGAGCACTACATAGAGTCATAGGGAAGTGTGGCATTGAAAGAGGCCCTTCAGCCCATCTAGTCCATGCAGAAATCATTTAAACTGCCTACTCCCATCAACTTGCACTGGGACCATAGTCCTCCATATCTCTAATATCTATGTACATATCCAAACTTCCTTAAACATTGAAATCAAGCTCGCATGGACCACTTGCACTAGCAGATCATTCCACATTCTCATGACCCTATGAGTGAAGAAGTTTACTCTGATGTTCCCCTTAAACTTCTCACATTTCACCCTTAACTATTGACCTCTGGTTGTAGTCCCACCCAACCTCAGTGGGAAAAGCCTGCTTGCATTTACCCTATCTGTACCCCTCATAATTCTGTATACCTCTGTTAAATCTCTTCTTAATCTGCTAAGATTTAAAGAATAATGGGAGATTTTAATTTCCCCAGTATTATTTGGCAACTCCCCAGAGCAAGGGGTTCAGATGGGATGGAGTTAGTTAGGTGTGTTCAGGAAGGTTTCCTGACACAATATGTAGATAAGCCTACAAGAGGAGAGGCTGTACTTGACCTGGTGTTGGGAAATGAACCTAGACAGATGTCAGATCTCTCAGTGGGAGAGCATTTTGGAGATAGTGATCACAATTCTATCTCCTTTACCTTAGCATTGGAGAGGAATAAGAGCAGACAAGTTAGGAAAGTGTTTAATTGGAGTAAGGGGAAATATGAGGCTATCAGGCAGGAACTTGGAAACATAAGTTGGGAACAGATGTTCTCAAGGAAATATACGGCAGAAATGTGGCAAATGCTCGGGATATTTGCATGGAGTTCTGCATATATACATTCCAATGAGACGGAAAGGATGGTAGGGTACAGGAACCATGGTGTACAAATGCTGTTGAAAATCTATTCAAGAAGAAAAGAAAAGCTTACAAAAGTTTCAAAACACTAGCTAATGATGGAGATCTAGAAGATTATAAGGCTAGCAGGAAGGAGCTTAAGAATGAAATTAGGAGGGCCAGAAGGGGCCATGAAAAGGCCTTAGTGAGAAGGATTAAGGAAAACCCAAGGCATTCTACAGGTATGTGAAGAGCAAAAGGATAAGACGTGAGAGAACAGGACCAATCAAGTGTGACAGTGGAAAAGTTGCATGGAACCAGAGGAAATAGCAGAGGTACTTAATGAATACTTTACTTCAGTATTCACTACGGAAAAGGACCTTGACGATTGTAGGGATGATTTTCAGTGGACTGAAAAGCTTGAGCATATAGACATTAAGAAAGAGGATGTGCTGGAGCTTTTGGAAAGCATCAAGTTGGATAAGTCAATGAGACCGGACAAGTTATACCCCAGGCTACTGTGGGAAGCAAGGGAGGAGATTGCTGAGCTTCTGGCAATGATCTTTACATCATCAATGGGGATGGGAGAGGTTCCAGAGGATTGGAGGGTTGCAGATGTTGTCCCCTTATTCAAGAAAGGGAGTAGAGATAGCCTAAGAAATTATAGACCAGTGAGTCTTACTTTGGTGGTTGCTAATTTGATGGAGAAGATCCTGAGAGGCAGGATTTCTGAACATTTGGAGAGGCATAATATGATTTGGAGTAGTCAACATGGTTTTGTCAAACACAGGTCATGCCTTACGAGCCTGATTGAATTTTCTGAGCATGTGACTAAACACATTGATGAAGGAAGAGAAGTAGATCTAGTGTATATGGATTTCAGCAAGGCATTTGATAAGGTACCCATGCAAGGCTTATTGAGAAAGTAAGGAGGCATGGGATCCAAGGGGACCTTGCTTGGTGAATCCAGAATTGGCTTGCCCACAGAAGGCAAAGAGTGGTTGTAGATGGGTCATATTGTGCATGGAGGTCGGTCACCAGTGGTGTGCCTCGGGGATCTGTTCTGGGACCCTTACTCTTTGTGATTTTTATAAATGACCTGGATGAGGAAGTGGAGGGTTGGGTTAGTAAATTTGTTGATGACACAAAGATCAGGGGTGTTGTGGATAGTGTGGAGGGCTGTCAGAGGTTACAGCGGGACATTGATAGGATGCAAAACTGGGCTGAGAAGTGGCAGATGGAGTTCAACCCAGGTAAGTGTGAGGTGGTTCATTTTGGTAGGTCAAATATGATGGCAGAATATAGTATTAATGTTAAGACTCTTGGCAGTGTGGAGGATCAGAGGGATCTTGTGGTCCAAATCCACAGGACACACAAAGCTGCTGCGCAGGTTGACTCTATGGTTAAGAAGGCATACGATGTATTGGCCTTCATCAATCGTGGAATTGAATTTAGGAGCCAAGAGGTAATGTTACAGCTATATAGGACCCTGGTCAGGCTGCACTTGGAGTACTGTGCTCAGTTCTGGTCACCTCGCTACAGGAAGGATGTGGAAACTATAGAAAGGGTGCAGAGGAGATTTACAAGGATGTTGCCTGGAATGGGGAGCATGCCTTATGAGAATAGTTTGAGTGAACTTGGCCTTCTCTCCTTAGAGCGATGAAGGATGAGAGGTGACCTGATAGAGGTGTATAAGATGATGAGAGGCATTGATCGTGTGGATAGTCAGAGGCTTTTTCCCAGGGCTGAAATGGGTAACATGAGAGGGTACATTTTTAAGGCACTTAGAGGTAGGTACAGAGGAGATGCCAGGGGTAAGTTTTTATGCAGAGAGTGGTGAGTGCATGGAATAGGCTGCCGGCGATGGTGGTGGAGGCGGATACAATAGTGTCTTTTAAGAGACTCCTGGACAGGTACATGGAGCTTAGAAAAATAGAGGGCTATGGGTAACCCTCGGTAATTTCCAAAGTAAGTACATCTTCGGCACAGCGTTGTGGGCCGAAGGGCCTGTATTGTGCTGTAGGTTTTCTGTTTCTATGTTTCTAATACAGTCCTAACTTATTCAATCTTTCCTTATAATTTGGGACCTATAAGGACCTTCATTTTTGCTATATGGGCTACAGTTCTTCTGCATTCTCCAAGTCTATGAAACTCAGATGTGAGCACACAGTGGGGTTAACTACTGGAACAGCAGTGACCATCGTCAGGACATGAGCACTACATAGAGTCATCCAGCAGGAGCAGTGTTGATGACCTTCACTTCAGTGCTTTGGTGGTTTTTATTTTGACAGTGAACGTTTGTTCAATTTTTCTCTGTTAAGAGTGAAAATCGATGCATTTACTCTTTTGAATTGTATGTAACATCCGTTATCTGTTGCAACACTCTAGATTCATAATTCTCAGAACTTCTTAGTTTAAGTTTTATTGCACTGAGTCATAAGAGTTACTGTTGTCAAGAGATGCATCCATTCCAAATTTTTGCTTAAGATATT
Source organism: Hemitrygon akajei (assembly GCF_048418815.1). Classification (NCBI taxonomy): domain Eukaryota; kingdom Metazoa; phylum Chordata; class Chondrichthyes; order Myliobatiformes; family Dasyatidae; genus Hemitrygon; species Hemitrygon akajei. The sequence continues at coordinate 4,862,932 of NC_133141.1, read as the reverse complement.
GTGGTAAAAGAACACGGAACTTGAGTCTAATTTGTCTGAGGTCAGAATTAGGGGGAAACAGTTTCATTCAATTGCTTAAGGATGTACTGACAGGACCCTAGGACAGGAATTGTATTTCTGCAGAGCCAGCATAATTTTTCTGGAGGAGCAATACTGTCTGACAAATTTAACATTGTAGATAAGAGGAAACCTGTAGACGTGGAACGTTTAAGGTTTCAGAAAGTAGTTTGATAAAGAGTCATGTAAGATGTTGGTGCCAAGTGTTAAGCGATAATACATCAATGTGGACTGAAGACGGCTAACAATGAGTAACAGTTGTTAGGAAGCAATGAGTAAGATTAAACCAGTCAATGTTGGGATGGCAGGCTGTGACTAGTGGAGTCCTGCAGGAACTGGTTGCTTACATTCACAATTCAAGATAGTTTAATGTCATTTTCAGTACACAAGTGTAAAGGAGAACAAAATAATGGTTACTCTGGATCCAAGTCTGCATGCAAAAGAAACATAATAGGGCAAAAACACAATAATAAAAACAACAATAAATATATAAGATTGCTTATATACATAGATTGATTGTTTGTCCATAAAGTGATGTCAGGCACAGAAGATCTGTATAGATGACCATAAGATACAGGACTATTTGGACCACTAAGTTGATGCTACCATTCATCATGGCTGGTCCATTACTCCTGTCAGCCCCTATCTCCTGCTTTCTCCCTGTATCCCTTCATACCTTGACCAGGAAATGATTAAGTAATGGTAGTTGGGGGTGTAAAGGGGTGGGTTAGTGGGTGGAGGTGTTGATCAGCCTTTAAGCTTGGGGAAAGTAACTGTTTTTACATCTGGTGGTCCTAGCGTGGATGCTACATAGCCTCCTCCCTGATGGGAGTGGGATAAGCAGTCCATGAGCAGGGTGGCTGGGATCCTTCATGATGTTACTGGCTCTTATCCAGCACCTTGATGGCCGGTGACACGTTGGGCGGTTTTGACTACCCATTGTAGCGCCTTCCTGTTGGCCACAGTGCAGTTTCCATACCACGCAGTGATGCAGCTTGTCAGGATGCTGTCTACTGCTCATCTGTAAAATGACATGAGTATACAGTAGATGTGCATAATCCACCTTTCTTCAACCTCAGAGGTGTTTGTGAGCTTTTCTGATTGTGTGGGATGTGTTCTAGGACCGTGAGAAGTTGTGTGAGATGTGCACTCTCGGAAGTTTGAATGACTTTGCTGAGGGGGAGAAGGAGTCTGTAGTCTAGTGTAGTTTTTTTTTCTGTGTTGTTTTCACATAGTTCACTGTAGTTCTTGTACTGTTTCATGTAGCACCATGGTCCTGAAAAGCATTGTCTCATTTTTACTGTGTACTGTACCAGCAGTTATGGTTGAAATGACAATAGAAAGTGACTTGACTTAAGTGTGAGATATCCAAAAGCAAAGTACACATGCTGGAAATCAGGCGGTCCCTGTTAAGAAAAATGGATGGTTATCAGTTCAGTTTGATTGCCTTCCACTAGAGATGATGTCATATCATCAAATGAACAATTAACAATATGTTTCTTCCCACTGTTGCTGTCTGACCTGTTGAGAGCTTCCAGCATTTTCTGCTATGATGTTAGTTGTCAGACAGCTTGAGTTGCCACAGAGTTAACACTTCAGGCCAATAACCTTTCGTGAGAGCTGGGAAAATATGAGGAAACAACAATCTTTTAAGTTGCAAAGGGGTGGATGTGACATAGAGAATGTCAGTGATCGAGAGAAGACCAAGGGAGACTGAATGAAACAGGTGGTAATGATGACAGGGCAATGAAAGCTCGCTGGAAATAATTTCTGATGAAAGGCCAGAACCGGAATGTTAGACAGAGATACCAGAGACTGCAGATGCCAGAATCTGAGGCAGAGGGCTGCTGGCAGCAGTGTCTGTGGAGGGAAAGGAACGCTGAACATCTTGGGTCAAGATCCTGCATCAAGACCTAAAATCCTACTTCTGTTCCTCTCACCTCAGATGCTGCCTGACCTGCTGATCATTTCCAGATTTTCTTTTTTTTAATATATCCAAATGTGCTGAGATACAAGTTTTTATGTATAGCAATGTAAATAAAAAATTCTTCAAATATCAACAGTTAAATGTTTCAAATCAATAGCCTTTCATTAGAACTTTTAAATATTGAGATATAAATAGTTTGAGATGAACAGAAAGGGGCAGGGAAGAGTTGAGGGAACACAGGGAATGATCTCAGGTAACTAGGTTTGCTTCAGAACTGGTCCATAAGACCATTAGATATAGCAGCAGAATTAGGCCATTTGGCCCATTGAATCTGCTCTACCATTTCATTATGACTGGTCCATTTCCCTCTCAGCCCCAATCTCCTGACTTCCCCCTGTATCCCTTCATGCCCAGAGTAATCAAGAATCTATCAACCTCTGCCTTAAATATACATAAAGACTTGGTCTCCACAGCTGCCCGTGGCAACAAATTCCACAGATTCTCCACTCTCTGGCTAAAGAAATTCCTCCTCATCTCCATTCTAAAAGGATGCCTCTCTATTCTAAGGCTGTGTCCTCTGGTCTTAGATTCCCCCACCATAGGAAACACCATCTCCACATCCACTCTATCAAGGCCTTTCACCATATGACAGATTCAATCAGGTCACCCCTCATCCTTCTGAATTCCTGTGAATACAGGCCCAGAACCATCAAACGCACATCATATGGCAAGTCTTTCAATCCTGGAATCATTTTTGTGAAACTCCTTTGATCCCTCTCCAGTTTCAGCACATCCTTTCTTAGATAAGGGTCAGTTCAGCCAAAAGCTCATCAACTTCAAAAAACAGAGAAGTCTGGGGATACACAGCAGGTCGGGACAGAGAAGCAAATTCAGCTTTCTGAGTCAGCAAGCCTTCCGTTTAATGGTATTTTCTTACTCCACCAATGCTGCCTGACCTAATGTTATCAGTTTGTTTTTGGATTTATATTTCACAGTTCCAGTGCTGTTTCTTCCTCTTTTCTCCTGTGCAGTTTAAACTGGCATTATGATTGGCACACACAGTATACCTCCTCCTTTTTGTTTCTCCAGCAGCTGAACAGCAGACTTTCATCTCTGCCACATCTCCTTGGTCTTCTCTCGATCACTGACATTCCCTGTCACATTCACCCCTCTGCAGTTTAAAAGGTGCTTGTTTTCTAATATTTTCCCCATTTCATATGAAGGGCCTGAAATGTTAACTCCGTGGCACCACTCTGGATGTCTGACAACCAACACCAGAGCAAAACATACTGGAAATACTCAGCAAGTTAGGCAGCAACAGTGGGGAGAAAAACCAGAGTTAGCAGTTCACTTGGTGACATAATATCAGTTGTGATATAATGCCATTAACCTCAAATGATGACTATCTACTTTTCTTCACAGGCCTCTCCTGTTACCTATTTCCACCATTCTATACCATTATGTCACATTGCCAGAATCTATGCTTTTTAGTTTGGGATTACTGCTTTTGATGAATTTGATTGAGGAATCAGCATTTAGCATGTTTGTAAGGATGTGATACTGAGGCTTTATAAGGCACTTTTGAGGCCTCACCTCGAGTATTGTGAACAGTTCTGGGCTCCTCATCTTAGAAAAGATGTGCTGGCATTGGAGAGGGTCCAGAGGAGGTTCACATGGATGATTCCAGGAATGAAAGGGTTATCATACGAGGAACGTTTGCTGGCTCTGGGCCTGTACTTGGTGGAATTTAGAAGGATGGGTTGTGGGGGGGTGGAATCTCATTGAAAACTTTCGAATGTTGAAAGGCCTGGACAGAGTAGATGTGGAAAGGATGGTTCCCATGGTGGGAGAATCTTGGACAAGAGGGCACAGCCTCAGGATAGAGGGGCGCCCTTTCAAAACAGAGATGCAGAGAAATTTCTTTAGCCAAAGGGTGGTGAATTTGTGGAATTTGTTGCCACGTGCAGCTGTGGAGGCCAGGCCTTTGGGTGTTTTTAAGGCAGAGATTGATAGATTCTTGATTGAACATGGCATCAAAGGTTAAGGGGAGAAGGCTGGGAACTGGGGTTGAGGAGGAGGCCCATCGATGGGCCAGATGGCCTGATTCTGCTCCTATGTCTTATGGTCAGGAGTCTTCAGTCAGAATCAGGTTTAATATCACTGGCATAGGTCATGAAATTTGTTGTTTTGTGGCATCAGTACATTGCTGTGTGTGTGTGTATATGTAATATAAAAATGCATATGTTAAAGATAAATTAAATACTGTGAGTAGTGCAAAAAATAGTGCTGTAGTGTTCATGTGTTCAATGTCCTTTCAGAAATGTGATGGCAGAGGTGAAGAAGCTGTTCCTGAATCATTGAGTGTGTGTCTTCAGGCTCATTAATTGCTGATAGTGATGATTAGTAACAGATGCAGACATGTGCCAAGACATGAGAGGAGCAAAACATTGGTATCAGTGAATCAGATTAATTATCACTGACTTGTATGATGTGAATTTTGTTGTTTTGTGGCAGAAGTATTGTACACAGACTATAAATTACAAAACAAAATAAAGATGGAATAATGAGGTAGAAGTCATGGGTTCTTGGACTGTTCAAAAATCTGATAATGGAGGTGAAGAAGTGGTTTCTGAATCTGCAAGTTTGGGTGGGGTTTCAACTTCTGTACCAAGTTGGAGTTTAGTGAAAGGACACTTGCTGCTTGGTTCCTGCTTGTGGGTTCTGGATCTACTTCAGCACAAATTCCAGCTGACCTTCCTGCGTGGTATGGAAGAATCACTATCAGGGATGCTAAATCTCCTCTAATGATTTTATTAATTAAATGGGCCACAAAAAGCAGACTATCTCATGGTGAATTCTATGCTAAATTGCATGGTCTTAGGCAGTAATTTTATAATAGGGCTCAAAAATCCCTGAATAAGTGAGTAGAAAAGGCAGCCAAGGTTCCCAGTCCTGATTATTATCCATGAACCCCTTGATGCAGCTTCACGTGGGACAGTATAAAATCAGTTGTAAAATTCTCCTGGTTCTTCAATCATGCTATTGTGATACTAATTTTAGCCTGTCCATAAACAGCTGGGTTTGTGATAACTGGGAAATTTAATGCTAAAATTCTGAAACAGAAAGCTATTCTACCTTCTACTTAAGTTGTTGTGGGGCTGACGATGGTCCGCTGCCTGGCATTTATGACAAATTCAGTGTTGATTTCTTCTCCTCTCTAGGTCAGGTATTATACAGTCAGATATTGATTAATGCCTTTCTAAATGTCGATGATGTGCCAGAATTCAAAACTAAGATGAGTGCCCAAAGGCTGTTTCTGAATTGTCCGACTCCTCAGCTGATACCTAATGCTGGAGAAGCTCCACTGTTTACTGGTCTGTGCCACTAACTCCGTTCCAGGAACATCAACTCCATCTATCTCTATGAAATCCCTGAGGCTGGGTGACTCACTTTCCACTTTGATGTCATATCTGATTGTTGAGATAACCACCTCCTTCTCTTGGCCTTGACCACAGATGTTGCGTCCTAGCAATCGAAGTCAATACGTTACAGCAAGCTGTTGCCCGTGCAGCAGGCTCCTCCTCTCCACAGAGCTGATGAACCCAAAGGACTGGCAGAGACTGATAGAGTTTGGCACCAGCAGGAGTTGCTAGTGAATGTTGAACACAATGTAGGACGGCCATAGGGTCACCAGTTCAGGATTTTTGCTCGGGGTCTACTCCCAAAGCCTTTCCTATGAGTGGGTATAACTACAAGGCAGCAGAGCTTTGAAATCAGAGGTTTTTTTTCTCCTAGGTAAGCTGCCTACCACAGCTGATGAGCCCCATCTGCCCAGAGTGACTGGTTTTAAGGTGCCAGTAACCTGCCTTTGCCCTTTCTCCTGTCAGTAGAAACAGTTCTGTCAAGCTTAGTAGCTAAGCCACCTGTGAAGGCCAGGAGCTGGACTTGGTTGTCAGAGGCTATTTGGGATGTGTGGCATTGGGAGCATTTAATAGGTAGTGGGAGCTTGTTCCCATACTGCCTCACCCCCCTCTAGCTACAAGAACCTTAAGGAACTGAGGTAACATATGGACGACATATCCATACATCACTAACTTCTGTCCTTGTATTTGCTTCCCTATCAAATTGTGCCAGCTCACCTTATGGTGAATACCCTCTCCATTAGTATTTGCAGATGTGATCATCCAGTGCGTTCCTCGCTGTTCATCCCTCCATAAGCTCATCACACAATAAAGATGCCATGTAAAGAGAAACAGTTAACATTTTAGTCAGGAACCTTTTATTAGGACTCTGATGGAGGGTCCCAGACCTGAAACGTTAATAAATATGCTCTCCATGGATGCTACCTGACCTGAGTGTTTTCAGCATTTTCTGTTTTTATTTCAGATTTCCAGCACATGCAGGTTTTTAGATTTCCCTGTAAGCCTCTGTCGATATTGATTTTTTTTAAAAGTCTGATATCTGATTACTATATGGTACCTGACCTACACACGTTCCTACAAATTTAAAAATCCCACCCTTTCTTCAAATCTTTCCATGGTTCCACCTCTGCTAATCACTGCCTTCCCTGTCTCCCAAAGTCTTCCAACCCTCCCAAGATATCTGGCTTCTTGCGTATCAGCAATGCACTCAGTGGCCATTTTATTGGGTACCTCCTGTACCTAATATGGTGGGCACTGAGTGTATGTTTGTGGTTTTCCGCTGCTATAGCTTCAAGGTTTCATGTGTCGTGTGTTCAGAGATAGTCTCTTCTGCACATCACTGTTGTAACACGTGGTTATCTGAGTTACTGTAGCCTTCCTGTCAACTTGAACAAGGTGTCTTTGCCCACAGAACTTTGTCACTGGATTTTTTTTTTTGTTTTTTGCACTGTTCTCTGTAAACTCTAACAACTGTTGTGTGTGAAAATCCTAGGATACTTAAACCTGGCATCAACAATCATTCCATGGTCAAAGTCACTTAGATCACATTTCTTCCCCATTCTGATGTTTGGTCTGAACAACAACTGAAACTCAAAACTGAACGTTATTATGCATTGTGTTGCTGCCACATGATTGGCTGATTAAATATTTGCATTAATGAGGAGTGCAGGTGTGCTGAAAAAGAGGCCACTAGGTGTATTTGCCCCATTACTACTGGCCATTCCTCAGCTTTCTTGTCTTCTGGCATTGGAATTTTCTTCCTTTTGGCTTCTCCTTCCTCTTTCCTCATTTAAGGTGTCCCTGGGAGAGTACACTCGGGTCACTCTTGTAGTCACCATGAATGATCCTGCTAGTTTAGAGACTCCAAATTCTACATCTTTACCTGTTCCATACTGTTGGCTCATGTTTACAGAAAAGGACTGAGACTCCATGAGTACATTTCTCCAAGAGCCTGTGTAACTACAAGGGAGCAGACTTGTAGCTCATCCATTTGCCTTGGAATCAGATCCAGGTCAAGGTGTTGCTCTGCACAATTCCAGGTACATCCTTGTATTAAACTGGCGGATGATACAGAATAAATCTACAGTTGAGTAAGACAATGGACTAGTGCATTTTCTGTGTGCACTTTATGATAGAAAGTTTGTGAGAAGTAATGTATGACAGGTGATGATCAGTATGTGCATACTGAGATCATCCTGTTGTGTCATTAAATTGGCCCTCGGGGTGTCTTATGTATGATGAATTAATCTGTTGTTAATGTGGGCTCCTTTCGACTGAATGCTGGTTGGATGGAGCATGTTATTAATGACTGGTGCAGACCTTGGAGCAAAGCCGTCCATTGTGTGTGTTCAGGAAGGATTCTGTTTTAGTGATCACAAAGGTCAGGAACGTCATTTTGCTTGAGGATCTGAATGAGGATCAAATTTGCTCCTTTCCCCACTTCAGGTCATCCAGAAATGTTTCTAACCAATAATATAATTTAAAGTGCAGTCACTATTGTAATGTAGGAAGTACACACCTGGAGAAGAAGGATGCTTATGTGAGAATGCTGTCCTTGGCCTACAGTTCAGCATTCAACACCATAGTTCCATCCAGGCTGACAGGAAGCTCAGAGACCTCGGCCTTGACCCTGCCTTGTGCAGCTGGATCCTGGACTTCCTGTCAGATCGCCGGCAGGTGGTAAGAGTGGGCTCCCTCACCTCTGCCCCTCTGACTCTCATTACAGGAGCCCTTCAGGGCTGCGTACTAAGTCCTCTCCTTTACTCCCCGTATACCCATGACTGTGTCACCACCCACAGCTCAAATCAAGAAAACAACCTCTCCCTCAATGTTACAAAAACAAAGGAGCTGGTTGGAGACTACAGAGGGAATGGACACTGTCTAACCCCTATAGATATCAATAGATCTGGGGTTGAGAGGGTGAACAGCTTTAAGTTCCTTGGTATCCACATCACCGAGGACCTCACGTTGTCTGTACACACCAAATGAGTGTGAAAAAGGTGCAACAGCACCTCTTTCACCTCAGGGCGGTTGAGGAAGTTTGCTATGGGCTCCCAAATCCTAAGAACTTTCTACAGGGGCACAGTTGAGAGCATCCTGACTGGCTGCATCACTGCCTGGTATGGGAACTGTACCTCCCTTTATTGCAGGATTCTGCAGAGAGTGGTACGGACAGCCCAGCGCATCTGTAGTTGTGAACTTCCCGTGATTCAGGACATTTACAAAGACAGGTGTGATAAAAGGGCCCCAAGGATCATTGGGGACCCGAGTCACCCCAAGCACAAGCTATTCCAGCTGCTACCATCCGGAAAACAGTACAGCAGCATAAAAGCCAGGACCAACAGGCTCCGGGACAGCTTCTTCCACCAGGCCATCAGACTGATTAACTCACATGGATTTGAGTGTATTTCTATGTTACAATGACTGTTCTATTTATTATAAATTACTATGATTGCACATTGCACATTTAGACAGAGACATAACCTAAAGACTTTTACTCTTCATGTATGTGAAGGATGTAAGAAAAAAGTCAATTCAATTCAAAGCAAATTTAAACACAGTGTCTCTACACGTATGTAAATATGAACAAAAACTCGTTGAAGTGTTATTTCTCAGACAGTCATTCTAGATGTAGTGTATTGGTTGCATACTTTTCTTTCCTCTTGGAGTATGCAGACATGATGATATAACATGATGGATACTCAAGAGCTCCCTCTATAGATGCTGCCTGACCCACTGAGCGTGTTCAGTTCCTTTATGTTGCTAGATAATATGATGTTGGATGACATCAATAATATCCAAATCTCTTCTTGTCTTCCTCAAAATATTACCACATCCTCTTTTCTATCCACCTGAGAGGTCAGATGGGAGCTTGGCTGAGTTCTCATCAACTCATAGGTAATTATTTGCAGCAGAATAATGTTGATAGTTGATATTTAATTGTCATGGTTAATTTGCCTATCATAAAACACATTATGTAATGAGACTTTCAGATATAGTACAATTCACATTTGAATACAAGAACACAAGAAATATTTAGCAGTAGCTCAGCTAACTCACTTAACCTCATGTGCTTGTTCCACCATTCAATTAGATCTTGGCTGATCTTTTGTTTTCCTGTTCCCTGAGTAATAGTGAAAGTTTGAATAGGTTACGACATTATTCCCCGGAGTGCGAGAGAACGAGCAGAGATTTTGTAGAGCTATACAAAATTATGAGGGGTACTTACTGTACATAGGACATTTTCCCCCTCAGGTTTGCTGAGAATAGAAATAGAGGTCATAGGTGTAAGGTGAAATATTTAAGGGAAATCTGAGGGGGAACTTCTTCACTCAGAGGGTGGTGTGAGTGTGGAACAAGCTGCCAGCAGAAATGGTGGGTGTGGGTTTGATTTCAACATTTAAGAGAAATTTGGATAGGTACATGGATGGGAGGTGTTTGGAGGGCCTATGGTACAGGTACAAGTAGATGTGACGAGGCAGAAGATCAGGGCAGCATAGTCTAAATGGCTGGAGGGATTGTTTCATTGCTGTAATACTTTATGATTCTATACTAACCATTTACTATTTAACTATCTAAAAATATATCAGTCTCTATATTATTTACCTTCAATAATGGAGCCTCCTTAGCTCACCTTTTGGAGAATTCTGAAGCTTTACTGTCCTCTTGAAGAAGGCATTTGTTTGCATCTCCATGCTTTTGGGACATTTAAAATTAGAACTGCAATGTATTATGGTTTGAGGATTAGTCAGTAAGGAACTGAGCAGTTTATTAACTATTACAAAAAAATGCCTGTATGCATCGAGAAGGATGATCCCTAAATATACATATTTGTATAACGTAAATAATTTTTTGCTGAATATATTTGTCCTGACATGTTGAAAGAAACTTCATAAAGACCTACACTCTTCCTCAGGTTTTGTATGCAATTCCATATTAGACTCTTCTTAATCGGACCTGCAAGTACTAAGGAGGCATCTGATCAGTAGATCTCAATCTAACTGAATTTGCTTTATAAATTGTAATGATAAGATTATATTGAACAGAGCCACAAAGGGTAGATAAGCTGAGAGCATGAATGTGATCATCTTTTGAAGACATCCACAAGACAGTCATCACTTTCTGGACCTCCATGAGCAATTTGAGTCTTTTTATAGTCAATGTGTCAAAAAGTTGTGCAGCATAGAAACAGGCCATTTGGCCACCATGACTATGCTGTCCTTATTCCGATCTACACCAATCCCACATGCTTGTATTAGCACTGTATCCTTCTATGCCTTGCCTGTTTAAGTGCAGTAGAACAAAGGGATCTGAGAATAGAGGTTCATAATTCATTGAAAGTGACATCACAGGTGGGTGGAGCCGTAAAGAAAGCTTTTGGCATTTTGACCATTTAAATCAAAGTATAGAGTACAGGAGTTGGATGTTATGTTGAAGTTGCGTAAGATCTTGATAATTTGGAGTATTGTGTGCAGTTTTGGTCACCTCCCTACAGGGAAGATGTAAACAAGATGTAAACAAAGTTGAAAGAGTACAGAAAAAATTTACAAGGATGTTGCCCAGTCTGGATAATAAGTTAGGACTTTATTTCTTGGAACTTAGAAGATTGCGGGGGGATTTGATAGAAGTATACAAAATTACGAAGGTTATAAATAGGGTAAAAGCAAGCAGGCTTTTTCCACTAAGGTTGGGTGGGACTACAACTAGAGGTCATGGGTTAAGGGTGAAAAGTGAACAGTTTAAAGGGAACTTGAGGGGAAACTTCACTCAAAGGGCTATGAGAGTGTGGAATGATCTTCCAGTGCAAGTGCTACTTGCAAGCTTGCTTTCAATGTTTAAGAGAAATTTGGATAGGTACATAGATGTAAGGGTATGGACAGCAGGTTGATGGGAGTGGGTAGTTTAAATGGTTCGTCATGGACTAGATGGGCCAAAAGGTGTGTTTCTGTGCTGTACTTTTTTATGACTCTAAGTGTCTATCTAAATGCCTCTTAAGCATAGTAATTGTATCTAATTCCATCACCTCCTCTGGCAGCTCACTATAAATATCAAACACTCAATGCAAAAAAAACATTCCTCAGGTCTAGTTTAAAGATTGTCCTCATCTTAAATCTGTACCCTCTTGATTTTGAAGCCCCTTCATGGGAAAGATATTTCAACTATCTAAGCTGTCTATGCCTTTCATAATCTTAAAAACTGCTCTCAGATCACCTTCCAGCCTCCTTCACTCCAGAGTATAGAAGACCAACCTGTCCATCTCTCCCTATGATCTCCAGTCAGAGCCACATCCTGGCGATTCTCCTCTGCACTTCCTCCAGCGCAACCACATCCTTTGTACAATGTGTGGTGACCAGAACTACTCCATTGTGCAGCCTAACCACTGTTTTGTAAAGGTGCAGTATCATGATTTAACAGTCCTGGTCCGTTCTTCCACTGAACTCCAGCCGCCTGGTACCTGCTTGCTGAAGCAGAACCTACTGCTCTTCTTGCTAAGATCCCAAATTACAGCAATACTACATTTCCTCAAAAGCAGAAGCAGACTGAGATACAATTCTTCCATTTCAACATTTGTACCTCTTACTGTTGATTTGCAGTATTTTGACTTCTCTTTCTGTTCTAGCTGGTGAATACCCACATGTCTCGCCACCTGCTGATTCATGGTGTGCACTTTCTCACTCTCGGCCTGTTATTTGTTCAGCACCGGCAGCTGTTTCATTTCCTGTTCATTCTCTTTATTGGCCCCACGTGTGCTGAATATTTTCCTTCTGTTATTCCACACATTAATGTGCCCTTGAGAGAGGAGGAAGTATACAATGCTGCAGAAGTTATTGTTGCTGCCTTCAGCATGTGGGATTTGGGTTCAATCTTGTCCTTTGGTGCTGTTATGTTCTCCCTGTGGCCATGTGGGCTTCCTCCCAGTACTTTGTTCTTCTCTCACATCCTAAAGATGTGCTGATGAGTTAATCAGCTCCTGAACATTACCCAATAAAGTGGTATCTGGCAGAATGAGTCAGTGGGAAGATGGTGGACAGGTGTGAAAAAAATAGTTTACAAGGAAAACCAGACTTCATTAGCTCAGCACTCAACACCCCCCAACTCCTCTCAGCCCCCAGCACTATGCAGTCTAGCTCCATCTATCCCTTGAACTTGGCCAATGAACTAAAGACCAGGTTGCATGTTTTTAGTATAAAGGTATGCAGTACATGGTCAGTTCTGCTTGAGCTTTGGCCTATTGGGGCACTACAACTTTGAATCATCCAGTTTTCAGCTCACCAAATCTGCACCATCTATCAAGCATCCAATTAAACTAATCCTGCTTTATTTTCTTCATGTTCCCATCAATTCCCCAACCCACTTACAAACTAGGGGAAAAAATCAGTGATCAATTAACTCACAGACCTGTCTGTCTGACATTAGTGGAAATCCATGGGCCACAAGGAGAGCAAGACAGCATTGGTAGTCAGGATTAAGTCCAGGTCTATAGAGCTGTGAGAGATCAGCACCACCAGCTGTGTCCGTGGGTCTATTAGCATTGGCAATGCTATCTTTGGTTCTCCTCATCACAACAGAGCCACGATCATTACGGAACAAGTGATACAGACAAAAGTTGGTCCTTCAGTTCTTTAGTCCACTCTTTCTCTTTCCCTTTTCCTTTCCTATCAGGTGGAATTTTAAATGCTTCTAATCTTTTTAGACTCCACTGAGATATCAAATACTCAAAATACATCTCTTGCAAATTTCTCCCTAAATCTGTCTTAAATTTTCTTTTACTGATTTAAGTTTGCAATCATGCTAGATTCCTGCTTTAATCCAAAATATTCATTTACCTGTCACTTTCAAGCATATGATACCACCATGTTACCCCTTTCAACATTGTCCATTGTCTCTGATCTTCTGCTTACTCAGCCCTTTCCCACTCGTATTGAGTTTTCCTTTAACGTTGCTTTCAACTCTGTCAGAGTCTACTTCAGATGACCTTTGTCAGTTCATTAAATACAAATAGTCACTTATGAGTGAACATCTTTCAGTTCAAAAAAAGACAAGTCTATTGTGGGGAGTATTTTGTAACTCTAGGATTCACAGGTGTATTATAACCCAGAACTCTATTCTAGCAGTGTGTAATTTAATACCTCAGTTCCACTAGAATCAGCTTTAATATCATCATGATTGTTCTTGGCAATTTTTTCTCTGGAAATGGTTTGCCATTGCCTTCTTCTGGACAGTGCCTTGACAAGGCAGGTGACCCCAGTCATTATCAATACTCTTCAGAGTTTGTCTGCCTGGTGTCAGTGGTTGCATAACCAGGGCTTGTGATATCTACCAGCTGGACATTTCAATGCATAACGATAACACTTCAAATTAAAATAATTATATATAAAAAAAGAAAATTAAATTAAATAAGTAGTCAAAAAAGAGACGGAGAAATATTGAGGTAGTGTTCATGGGTTCATTGTCTATTCAGAAATCTGATGGCAAAGGGCAGGAAGCTGTTCCTGAAATGTTAAGTGTGTGTCTTTGGGCTCCTGAACCCCCATCCTTGATGGTAATAATGAGAAGAGGGTGTGTCCTATGTGATAGGGGTCCTTAATGATGGATGCCACCATCTTGAGGCCTCGGCTTTGAAGGTGTCCTCGATGCTGGGAAGGCTAGTGCCCACTTAGATGTTTCTGTTGGAATTAACCTGCTTTGAAGCACCATTGACCAAGCTGAGGTTATTTAATTCTAGTATTCATCCATTGGGAAACTAGACCAAGTAAAAACAGTAGGATACTAAGTTGAAGCCACAGCTTAAAACAATGTCTCAGTGTTTTTACCACAATCGGCATAAAGCTCTTCTAACCAGTTGCAAAAGCATCTCTCTGTTCTTAGTTAGCAACCTTTGATTTCTTTTTTAATTCGGTGCAAGAAGGCTGAGAGTGAACTGCTGATTTTTTGGAGTGAAGGGAGTTGTTTTTTTTTAAACTACTCGGGTTAAAGAGAGGCGAGACTGCGCAGGCGTGTGACATCAGCCAGTAGAGCGTGAAAAGTTTAAAAAGGCAAGGAATCTTCAACGGCTGATTTTTTTGGAGCGAAGGGAGTTTTTTTTTAACTACTCGGGTTAAAGAGAGGCAAGATTGCGCAGGCGCATGACATCAGCCAGTAGAGCGTGAAATGTTTAAAAAGAAGGCAGCCATATCCAGCGGGCAGTGGAGTGAGAGGCAGCAGAGTGGTAGGGCTTTGGCTCAACGGGCTTAGGCGGTAACGGGACGAGGCAAGGTAGGAAGTGTGTGTGTGTGAGGCCAGTTTTCTGTGCTTGGTGTCAGATGTGGGAGGTCCTGGAGTCTCCCAGCCTCCCGGACGGCCATATCTGCACCAGGTGTGTTGAGCTGCAGCTTCTGAGGGACCGAGTTAGGGAACTGGAGATGCAGCTCGATGACCTTCACCTGGTCAGGGAGAGCGAGGAAGTGGTAGAGAGGAGTTACAGGCAGGTGGTCATATTGGGGCCACTGGAGACAGACAAGTGGGTCACAGTCAGGATGGGGAAGGGGAAGAGTCAGGTATTAGAGAGTACCCCTGTGGCTGTACCCCTTGACAATAAGTATTCCTGTTTGAGTACTGTTTGGGGGGGGGGGGTACAGCCTACTTGGGGGAAGTAGCAGTGGCCGTATCTCTGGCACAGAGTCTAGCCCTGTGGCTCAGAAGGGTAGGGAAAGGAAGAGGATGGCAGCAGTGATAGGGGACTCTATAGTTAGAGGGTCAGACAGGCGATTCTGTGGACGCAGGAAAGAAACTCGGATAGTAGTTTGACTTTCAGGTGCCAGGGTCCGGGATGTTTCGGATCGTGTCCAAGATATCCTGCGGTGGGAGAGAGAACAGCCAGAGGTCGTGGTACATATTGGTACCAATGACATAGGTAGGAAAAAAGAAGAGGTCCTGAAAAAAGCTCACAAATAGAGTAAGTTTGTAGACAATGCAAGAGGGAGGATAGGCATGTGATAGAGAAGGGACGCACTCAGACCGAAGGCTTGAGATGCATCAATTTTAATGCAAGGAGTGTTGTGAACAAAGCGGATGAGCTTAGAGCATGGATCAGTACTTGGAGATATGATATGGTGGCCATTACAGAGACTTGGATGGCTCAGGGACAGGATTGGCTACTTCAAGTACTTCAGAAAGGACAGGGAGGGAGGCAAAAGAGGTGGGGGCGTGGCACTGCTGATCAGAGATAATGTCACGGCTGCAGAGAAGGTGGATGCCATGGAGGGATTGTCTACAGAGTCTCTGGGTGGAGGTTAGGAGCAGGGAGGGGTCAATAACTTTACTGGGTGTTTTTTATAGGCTGCCTAATAGTAATAGCGATATCGAGGAGCACATAGGGAAACAGATCCTGGAAAGGTGTAATAATAACAGAGTTGTCATGATGGGAGATATTAATTTCCCAAATATTGATTGGCATCTCCCTAGAGCGAGGGGTTTAGATGTGGTGGAGTTTGTTAGGTATGTTCAGGAAGGTTTCTTGACACAATATGTAGATAAGCCTACAAGAGGAGAGGCTGTACTTGATTTGGTATTGGGAAATGAACCTGGTCAGGTGTCAGATCTCTCAGTGGGAGAGAATTTTGGAGATAGTGATCATAATTCTATCTCCTTTACAATAGCATTGGAGGGAGATAGGAACAGACAAGTTAGAAAAGTGTTTAATTAGAGTAAGGGGAATTATGAGGCTATCAGGCTGGAAATTGGAGGCTTAAGTTGGAAACAAATGTTCTCAGGGAAGAGTACGGAAGAAATGTGGCAAATACTCAGGATATTTGTGTAGAGCTCTGTATGGGTATGTTCCAATGAGACAGGAAAGTTATGGTGGGTACAGGAACCGTGGTGTACAAAGTCTGTAATAAATCTAGTCAAAAGAAAAGAAAAGCTTACAAAAGGTTCAGACAGCTAGGTAATGTTGGAGATCTAGAAGATTATAAGGTTACTAGGAGGGAGCTTTAGAAGGAAATTAGGAGAGCCAGAAGGGGACATGAGAAGGCCTTGGCGGGCAGGATTAGGGAATGGATAGTCAGAGGCTTTTTCCCAGGGCTGAAATGGTTGCCACAAGAGGACAGAGGTTGAAGGTGCTGGGGAGTAGGTACAGAGGAGATGTCAGAGGTAAGTCTTTTTACTCAGAGAGTGATGAGTGTAAACCCATGTATGTGCAGCAGGCAGCAGTTTTCCTCAAATGCTTAGCTACAAACAAGGGGTGATGGAACAGTTGACAGTCATGGCCTCCATTTCATTTAATGGGTCATTTCCATGATACGAAGCTTGTTTTCTGGTCAGTGAGATTAAAAGGTGGTTTAAGCAACTCCTGGGATAGTGGTACTTCTGTTTCGGCACATTGAAAATAACAATTTAACAGACATGAACTAGATTATGATGTAGTGGTCTTAACTTACTACTGAATAATTCTTCCTTCTGTATTTTTAATGGAGAAGTTTATGTTAAACAAGTTAGCACTTAAGATTGCTAAGCAATTCATTTAAAATATTAATTGCTTGTACTGATAAAGAGGGCTCTTATTTGCCTAATATAAATGAGAGATTTCTTAAAAATAATAAAATCTTCTAAAGTAGTACTTGCCCTTTTGGATTTATCAAAAGGGCTTTCTTTATTATTCTATCCCAGTAAGGGCTGATTAAGAGAAAACTAATCTTGCTGTTAGAGTGGATTGATGCATGGTGTTCTGAAACAAAATTCTTTTGCTAACTTGATGACTTCTATTCCGGAACTCTGAATAACTGAAGTCTTCAAGGAGCAGAGAGGTTCATTGCTTTGAACGCAGACACAGTTCCAGATTTAAGAATCCCACATTCTAAGAACAGAGACATGGATTATTGAGCATGGAACAGTGGAGCTTCATATGGGCCTTTTGGTTCACAATCATGCTAACCCTTCATTTATCTTGCATCAGTGGGTGCCTGTTGTAACAACCTCTACCCATGCAGCCACCACTCTCTGTGTTTTTAAAAGAGACCACCTCTGACATCTCCCCTAAACATTCTTCCAATCACCTTAAACAGATCTCCTCTGGTATTGGCCATTGCTGCCCTAGGAAAAACATGCTGACTCTCCACTCAAACTATGCCTCTCTTCATCGTAAACACCTCTCTTCCTTCACATCTCTAAAAGCGAAAAGATCTAGCTCGCTCAACCTTTCCTCATAAAACATGTTCTCTAATCTAGTCGGCATCCTGATAAATTTCCTCTACACCCTCTCTACAGCTTACACTTCCTCCCTATAGTGAGGCAACCAGAACTGAAAACAGTACTTCAAGTGTAATCTACCCAGGGTTTTATAGAGCTGTAGAATAAACTTATTAGTTTTATTATACTTTGGCTATTTCACACAACAGACAAAATGTTAGTTCCTGGCTGCCCGTCTCTAAACACCTAGAATTCGTGTAGTTATAGAGTCATGCAGCATAGAACCAGACCCTTCTGCCCACCCTCTCTATGCTGGCCATCTATGCTAATTCGATTTACTAGCACTTGTACAGACAGTGCATTCTATTTACTTGTACTTGGGTCATGAGGTGGAGATGCATCTCTACCAAAGGAGGTGTAAGGTGCTCCTTCCCTCTGCTAGCCTGCAGGTCACCGTTAGCCCCCTGATCAGGGTCACATGAAGCCATGAGAGCGAGTGGTGGATGGTCGTATGAGCAGCTGGTGCCTATCACAAGCCCTGATTATGCAACTACTGATATCAGGCAGACAATCTCTGAAGAGTATTGATAATGGCTGCAGTCACCTGTCTTGTAAAGATACTGCCCGGAAGAAGGCAATGGCAAACCAGTTCTGTAGAAAAATAAATAAATAATCTGCCAAGAACAATCATGTTCACCCACGTTGTACAACACATGGCACACGATGATGATGAATTCTTGTCCATAGCCTTCATGGCTTTGTGATTCAAATGCCCACTCAAATGCTGTGAGAGTATTTACCTTCACCACCTGCTCTGACAGTGCATTCTAGATTCTAACAACCCTCTGGAGTAAGAATTCTTCCCCAGATCCCTCTAAACCTGTTACTCCTCACCATAGACTTGAACTCTTTGATCTTATACACCTTTGCCATAAGAGGGCACATAAAAAGGGCATCAAGGATGCATCATGCTTTACAGTACCAGTGACCTGGGTTGAATTCCACCACTGTTATTAAGGAGCTTGTACATTCATGGGTTTCCTCCAGGTGCTTCAGTCCTCCCACGTTCCAAAGATGTATGGGTCAGCAGGTTGTGGGCAAACTATGTTGGGGGCGGAAGCATGGCGACACTTCCAAGCTGTCCCCAGCATATCCTTCGACTGTGTTGGTTGTTGACACTAATGTCACATTTCACTGTATTTTTTGATGTTTTGAATTACATGTGACAAATAAAGCTAATCTTTAAAACAACTCTTCAAATGCTATGCCTGGCCAGATCCAATTTCCCTGAGAGCTGGTCTCCTTCTCCTTCTTCCCACAACCTCAGATGTTATTTTGCAGCTAATTTATACTTTATGAGATTCACTTTCAAAGTTTTTCCTCCTGCTACCATTATATCTGGCATCAGTGAAATCTTCTTAAGACTCTGGGACATGTTTCAGCTTTCACTGCTGGATGGGAAACTAATGGCAGTAGTTCTGGCCAATATTCCTTTCTTTTGACATCAATGGTAAGGTGATCAGACAGGGTGTAAAATCAGCTCAACCCTTTTTCCCTTTGGCTTTGATCAGAGCCATTCTCCTGCTCCTTCTGACACTGTCTTATGCTTTGAGGCATTAGTTTTCCATCAGATGGTAGAATTTAAAACTGCACTAATTTCTCATCTAACCTCTTGTAAAAAATCTTCTCAGAAAGCTCCATTATGGATGCTGTTGAGTCTGTCCACTTGTGCTGGCTTATTTTATTGAACTTGGTGATGAGTTTGTTTGTCTCTAAATGTGTTTTAGGTGAAGGACATTTTTAATGTCCCCAGTGCCTCATTTAGAGTGTTGGTTCTGGAAGGTGACAAGGAATGAGGGACAGTGAGAGTTGGTTTTGGCCACAAGCACTAAGAGAGTTGAAGAAATTCAGTAACTGATTTTGCTCATAGACTGCTTGAAATCAGTGGAACAAAATATAGAGAGGCGAGTCTGAGTGGCAGCCAGCACTCACTATCCTTGGGTGCTTTTGTCCAAGATAAACTTTGCCCTCCTGACTTTTCTCCCCTCTACAGTGTGTCCAGAATCTGGCATATACTGTCTGAGAAGATGTTAAGTGGTTCTCACAACATTTAGAAACATAGAAAACCTATAGCACAAAACAGGCCCTTCGGCCCACAATGCTGTGCTGAACATGTACTTACTTTAGAAATTACCTAGGGTTACCCATAGCCCTCTATTTTTCGAAGCTCCACGTACCTATCCAGGAGTCTCTTAAAAGACCCTGTTGTATCCGCGTCCACCACCGTTGCCAGCAACCCATTCCACGCACTCAACACACTGAGTAAAAAAAAACAAACAACTTACCCCTGACAATCCCCTCTGTACCTACTTTCAAGCACCTTAAAACTGTGCTCTCCCATGCAAACCATTTGAGCCCTGGGAAAAAGCTTCTGACTATCCACACAATCAATGCCTCTCATCATCTTGTACACCTCTATCAGGTCACCTCTCATCCTCCGTCGCTCCAAGGAGAAAAGGCCGAGTTCCCTCAACCTATTCTCATAAGGCATGCTCTCAAATCCAGGCAACATCCTGGTAAATCTCCTCTGCACCTTTTCTATAGTTTCCACATCCTTCCTGTAGTGAGGCAACCAGAACTGAGCACAGTACTCCAAGTGGGGTCTGACCAGGGTCCTATATAGCTGCAACATTACCTCTCGGCTCCTAAATTCAATTCCACGATTGACGAAGGTCAATGCACCATATGTCTTCTTAACCACAGAGTCAACGTGCTCAGCTGCTTTGAGCGTCCTATGGACTCGGACCCCATGATCCTTCTGATCCTCCACACTGCCAAGAGTCTTACCATTAATACTATATTCTGTCATCATATTTGACCTACCAAAATGAACCACCTCACACTTATCTGGGTTGAACTCCATCTGGCACCTCTCAGCCCAGTTTTGCATCCTATCAATGTCCTGCTATAATCTCTGACAGCTCTCCACACTATCCATAACACCTCCAACCTTTGTGTCATCAGCAAACTTACTAACCCATCCCTCCACTTCCTCATCCAGGTTATTTACAAAAATCACAAAGAGTAGGGGTCCCAGAACAGATCCCTGAGGCACACCACTGGTCACTGACTTCCATGCAGAATATGACCCGTCTGCAACCACTCTTTGCCTTCTGTGGGCAAGCCATTTCTGGATCCATAAAGCAATGTCCCCTTGGATCCCATGCCTCCTTACTTTTTCAATAAGCCTTGCATGGGGTACCTTATCAAATGCTTTGCTGAAATCCATATACACTTCATCTACTGCTCTACCTTCATCAATGTGTTTAGTCACATCCTCAAAAAATTCAATCAGGTGCGTAAGGCACAACCTGCCCTTGACAAAGCCATGCTGACTACTCCTAATCATATTATACCTCTCCAAATGTTCATAAATCCTGCCTCTCAGGATCTTCTCCATCAACTTACCAACCACTGAGGTAAGACTCACTGGACAAGAAGCATGTGGACAAGTGCTAGAATGAAATCCTTTGGGGTATAGATCGAGGACTGGTAAATGGTTGGCATGGGCACGTTGGGTCAATGAGTCTGTTACTGTGCTGTATGGCTGTTATATCAGTAAATCAAAAGTTTCATTTCATTGAGAGATCCACTCTCTGCTGCTGTTTAAGATTTCAAATATAAATGATCTCAGCGCTGCATTCAAATTTGGGATTGAATCCAGCTCACACAATTGGAAAAATAATTTGCTCGTACTGGCTGTTTACAGTCCAAGGGAGCTGCTTTTAAAAGCCTTTAAGGGCCCTGTTACCTCATCATCATACCTTATGATACCTAATGTGAAAATAAACACAGGCAGTTTAAATTCTTGCATTTTATTAAGATCCCTGTTGCCTTTTTAACAAAGAGTGAAGTCATTCAGGAGCTATTCTCCTGTACATGAGCAGCCAGGCTGATTTATAAACAGAACATCCTCAAAACACATGGCAGTTCAGGCAGCATCTGTGGAAAGTGAAAGAAAGCTAATGTTTCAGGTCAAAGACTCCTCGTTAGAAAGGACATGTGCCCACTGGAGCTTCACTTTTGACCCCTTCAAGTATTCTGCGATCTGAAGACATTAGAAATCAGGAATACATGTATTAACAGTTACAAAGTTGGGGAACAGTAGTTTTGAAATGTTGAGTTTATTGTTCTATATATGTATGAACAAGCGCAAGAAAAAGCTTTCTTGGAGCAGCATCACAGGCACATAAATTCAGATGATCAGCATTTACAAGAAAACGTAATTGAAACATATTATACAGAATTTTTGCAAGAAAACACAACTATAACAAAAGAAAAAGCAAGTTCATTTTAGTGTAAAGTACTCATACTGACTTCTGCATACAATGTTGCTATATAGTAGAGATTACTATTGGTTCAAGAACCAAATGGTTGAAGGGTTTCTTGAACCTGGTGATTTGGAACTTCAGACTTCCATACCTCCTGCCCGATGGTAGCTGTGAGAAGATGGCATGGCCTGGATGGTGGGGATCTTTGGTGATGGATGTTGCCCTCTTGTGGCAGTGCCTCCTGTAGATATTACCAATGGTGGGGGCAGATGTGCCCATGATGTATTATGCTGAGTCCACTATCCTCAGCAGTTTCTTCAATTTCTGGACATTTAAAATCATAAGCTATTGGAGCAGAATTAGGCCGTTTGGCCCATTGAGTCTGCTCTGCCATTTTATCGTGGCTGATCCAATTTTCCTTTCAGCCCCAATCTCCTGCCTTCTCCCCATATCCCGTCATGCCCTGACCAATCAAGACTCTATCATCCTCTTCCTTAAAGATACATAAAGACTTGGCCTCCGCAGCCATCTATGGCAAAGTATTTGACAGATTCACCACTCTCTGGCTAAAGAAATTCCTCCTCATTTGAATTGCCATACTAGGTCATGATATCTGTTCTATCCTGATATGATAATAGTAGGGGAGGATCAGGGAAGGAAGTGACTAAAAGTGAACCACACACTATTTGACTCCAAAACTTCACACATATTTGATGATTATCAGATACCGGTAGCATGTTTATTAACAATACACTTGAGAACTTAAGTTTGGAACTTTGCTGCACAGATTTCTATGTGGTTGGGAAATTGGACTGGGGGAGTTCTCCAAATTGTAGCTTATTTACTTATTGATAAACCATGGAGTCGACCCTTCCAGCCTTTTGAGCCACACTGCCAAGAGAAGGCAGCCTAGATGAATATGCTCATAGGAGCAACCCCACAACCCCAATTAACCCCATCTTAGTCATGGAATAATTTACAATGACCGTTTAACCTACCCGGTTCATCTTTGGGAGGAAACCAGAGGAGCTGGAGAAAACCCACGCGTTCCATGGGGAAGACATAGAGACTTCTCACAGAACAGTGAATAGGAAGGGCAGAGTCAAGCCTGTGTCTATTCACTGAACTGGTAAGAAAGGTTATATTTCCCCCAGGCTGTATTGTTGACTGTCCTTTTCAGTCCTCACAAGTCTGTTCCCAGCAACCCCACCTTTCCCACAACAGACTGTGCAATTCCTCCACAGACAGTGCATTCCTCATCTTGATAAGTGGGGATTTGCACCATGCCAGTGTCACAATGTGCCATGGGGCTCCTCTCTGTCTACCAGCTGGGCTGCCTATTTGGCTGGCTACCAGCTGGGAGTTGTGAACTACTAGCTCCTATGAGCATATTCATCTAGGCTGCCTTCTCTTGGGGTTTGCCGGGTTAGGCAATGGTTTTCAGGCTTTCCTACTCTATTTCCAATAAATATTGGGACATGGAGATAAAAGTAAAGAATGGCAAATGTAGACAGGTTTTAGTGTTGCCTCGTTCAGTTCTCACACTTATCATCCCACAACTACTTTTTCTGTCTCCTTCACCCTTCTCTCTCCTCACACCACTCCTATGCCATCCCACCACTTTGAAGTCAGGTCTTCAGATCAACATACACAGATAATTGAGAAAATCCTAGGAGGCACACCAAGATGCTAATGAAATGCTCAACACCAGGTTGTTATGGATTGCTTCTAACCCTTCTAGGTCCCTTCCAGCTCACAAGAGGCATTGAAACTTCCATTTATGTCAGAAGATGCACAAGATTGGGGAAGTCTGCTATAACACATGTGTGATCTCCCTAGAAATCTATTCTTGTCACTGATCAGAATGGCTACACCTTTTTTCTGCTTCATTGATTCGGTTCAGAGAACATGGTGTGCACTGTGCCAGACTGAAAGTTCATGCTATTCCTAAACCAACTTGTGCTTAATGACAATATTAGAGTGTAATTGAGGAAACATTTGGTTCATAGCACTGTTCTCTTTCACTTGAATTGCTGGTGTTGTGGTAGCTCCATCACAGAGTGGTATGCAAAAACAAAGTCCCAAGAATAAGCAGGATGGAGATTTTGGCTTCTGCCTCAGAAAGGCTGAGAAAAGATAATATTCTTGTTTCTGTTTCTCCTGTTTCTGACTTTATTACCTTTTTCGCTATTGTCACCTCTCTGTCGACAAAAAGAAAACTACTTAATTTTCCTTTCATGCTGAACTTATTAAAATTTCCTATTCTCTTTCTCATCCACAGTATGAGGAGGGAGGCCCTTTGAGTGCCAGTATCCTGGACTTTGGTGAGGAGGCTGACTGTTACCACTCATAGTGCCCACCAGAATATCACTTTCCACTAAACCCACGTGATTGACACCCCCTCACCCCCCATCCTTCCCAACTGCTCAACAAGTATTATGGATGCTGAAGAGAACCAGCTTATGGAAACCAGGGCAGATCGTATTGCTAGTGTCAAGGCTGACCGGAGGCGAGAATTGGCTGAGAGAGCTGGTAACCTTAATAAGAAGGTCCCAGCTATTTCTAAATGCTCAAGAAAGGAAAAGGAAAATGAACCTTTTGAAAAGGTGTATTCTGATTCAGAGCGTTTTATGAGCAAGTCAACTCTACATGTACCTTTCAAACTTTGGGGAGCAAAGGACACTGACTTTTCAAAAGACATTCTTGTACATTACACAAGTGGGAACTCTATGGAAAGAATGAGTTCCTTGTGTGTCCAAAACCATAACAATAGAAATGAAGAAATGGCTTCAGGGAGCAAACTTGATGATTCCCATCTTTATGAGATAGAAGTTTGCAGCAAGGAAAATGTGACAGGTGGCTTGGAAAAATCTCTGGCTCTCCCACAGAGATTTTCTGTCCTTGAAACCCAAACCATTGGTCTCCCTCCACGGCCCAGGTTAGTACTTGTGTTTAGAATTAAGGCAAGACTACTTGTTATGTTTGGATCAAAGCATAATGTCAGTGCAGTTGATCAGCATTGGAAATTATTTCAGTTTATCTCTGATGATTTTTCACGTTCTAGAAAGATTGAGATTTCTTTATTAATAGTTAAAGAAAATTGACTTCATTATGTTTCATACCATCAAATAAATGTGTTAATTTGTATTATATTGGTTAACTATGAACTGAATTGTTTTGAACTATTGGCTTGACATTCATTCAGACTGTTGCAGTTCTGAGTTTTAAAAGTTTGCAGCAAGACATAAAGGATTACAAGGACTGTGTAGTTCTCATTGGACTGTTATAGGTTCCTGGAAATACTGTTATCTCCACGCTTCACACCATTCTGTTGTTGCTGCGTTTAAGTCCTGAAAGAGTAGTGTTTGAGAACCTCTATGATGAGGTCCAATTTTGAGAGCAACTGATACTTTCCCCTGGCCAATTATGAGTATTGACCACTGCACTGGCCTTGCCAATCATACCAAACTATGAACAATGATTGAACATACAATACTGGTCCTTAGCCACCCAGATTTTTGGAAAAAAGGTATAAAATTCACTTGCTGCTTCTACTTCTGGCTAAAAAATCTTCCGTCTGATATGTTGTTTCTTCCTGTTGCCCCGTCTTTATTTCTGTTTCTCACCTTTCACTGCCCTTTTCTCCTGCCACTCACTTTGCTTTTCCTTTCTTTCCTTTACATAACACGACCACAATGTTGACTTGGACCTCTCGCTTTAGTTCTAGCTAGCGACCTATTGCACCCAAGAAGGTTGAAATAGGACAGATGCCTGCCAAGGAGGTGCAAACCCTGTGTAACACAAACCTACACACATTAATCATTCCAACATTTTTAGTTGTGGTATGAAATTTAATATCATATGGCTTTTTGTTCCTCTTGTGCTAATAAAACATATTACTTG